>NC_071498.1:179344054-179982592 GCF_028408465.1 Anastrepha ludens | reverse complement strand
AACTCTGTTTAAAAAGTTGGAAATTTTCATGAAAATTATTTGCATTTTTTTTTTAATTTGCAGAAAGTTTGAAACTTGGATTGATAGAAGAATGAACTATATTTTCACAAAAAAAAAATATATATATATGTATATGTTTTATTAAAATTAAATTATTAAAAGTATTAAATCGACCAGTTTACGCATTTTGTAGCTCAGGCTATTTCCATCGGCTTGAGAGCATCCGAATTATTCTCAAGAAAAATACAAAAAAATATTTACTTTTGTACAATAATTCATGCAAAATATAAGCGAATATACAACTATGTATGTAAACAGATTAAGCCGAGTGTAAAAACACAAAACCTATACATTTAAAGCGTTCAAGCGTGTTAGTACTTATGTGTGTATGTTTCTTTGGTTTTAAGCTCCACAACGGATTAGTCACATTTTTAAGAAATCGCACTTTAGCAAGCCATTAAATGCAGTATGTCAAATCTCTGGACAAACCCCACTTTTGGCAGTGGAGCTGGGAAGATTTGCATGCCCTTTGTTGAAATACAAATTGCAAATTATCATTAATAACGCACAAAACAAAAATAACAGACGACAAAACTTCTATACTAGGCACCTCGACTACCTTTGAGTTCTCCGCCAACAGGTGATGCACACGCGACAGTTCACGCTCCAGCATATGTTGTTGTTTTTTTGCCGCTTCCAGTGCCATGGGCGGCCCTGAAGTGTCCTGTATGCGTGCACGCAAACCACCTAAAGCGCGCTCCAATTCCTCTTTGTCGCGTTGTAAGTTTTGCAGAGTGCCGGACTCCTCTTGAAGCAGCTGATCGAGTTGATAAAGTTGATGCACCTTGGACTGGAGGGTGGGAGAGAAAAAGTATTTCGGGTTTAAATTAAGTGATTGCATAAATATTTATGATTTATTAGCATAGCTGAGAGTTAAGGGACCTACAATGAAAAGGCAACTTGCTTAGTAGGAATAGTAGTTCATAAACTGCTATTTGGTGGAGGAAGTCAAACTAGTTCGAAGGTGACCTGAATTGTACCAGTTGCTAAAGGACCCAATGGAGTGTAATTAACAGTAAATATTCTTTTGTAATACTTAAAAATAAAAATGCTCCAGACGTGAAAGCTCAGAGTTAGTAACTTTGACTGCATGGAAATCGTGTGCTCGAAAGGTTTTATAAATTGTGAAATGAAATACGAGTCATACTCACTTGCAACTCGCTGTGATTTGGGCTGAGCCGATCCCATTGTTTCTGCTCCTCCTGCAGCAGACGTCGCTCCTGTATGCGCTGATTGAACTCGAGACGATCCAGTGTCACGGCCTCGTTGCGTTGCGGTTGGCGGCCGTTTATGTCGTTGTTGCGATAGAGTGAGCCGAGTTTCACCATATTGTCCACTAAGTTGACCAACGGTTTGCTCTTCTCATACTGGCGCTCCAAATCGAGCAGATGTTGCTTAAGGTAATCCAAGCGCTGTATACTTTCGGCGCGTGTTAGACCCTCTGCAGAGCGTAGACGATTCTAATAATGGAGGTGGAGTAAGGTGTGAAGAAAGAAAAACGTTATTATAAAGAAATTAATGTGCGACATGAAAAAAATATAAGCAATAATTGAATGATACTAAATTTGTATAGGTAGTTGTCCAACACCCCCGGTTATGCTTATACATGCACGGCTACGAGTTTAAAAACAAATATTTATTAACCTGCACTTCATGAATGTCGCTGCAGCATTGCTCGATGGCACGCGCCGTATTGCTGTTTTGTCTTCTCAGCTGTATCAGCAGCAAAACGAGCTCCTCGTGTGTTCGACTCAGTAAATCACCGGCGGATACATCCAAATTCTAAGCAGCCACAGGGACAGCGGGGTCAGCAAGGTCAACAGGGACAAGCGCATAAGCAAGCAGGCAAGCGATGAGCGCACACCATTTTTTGTATTTTGAAATTTTTGGGTATTTGAAACAAAAGTAAATAAAAACAAAAATTAAAAGTAAAAACTTTGCACATTAGTAAAAACTGAAAATAACAAAACTTTCTAAACCATAAAAAAACAGAGGCAATATTAATGAAATAAAAGAGAAATGGCAAAGCGCGTGCAGCAAATCAATAAAAAGCGGGAGTTCACTTTAAATTGAATTTCTTTCAATGTCGCTCGCCAATACCCACACAAACACACATTTCTTACCAGCATTTTCCATTTTCTATTAAATAGTTTTTTCTTTCATTTTTCTTCCTCCATTTACGCCAAACTTTGGCCATTTGACTTTGGCTGCAGCCAAAGCAAAGTAATTCCCGGCGCATTTATCAATGCAAGTCAATATATTTCTGTGTCACTTGGCGCTTCAGCACGCTCCGCAACTCTTCTTCAAGTAGCCTCCCAAGTGCGTGGAAGCACATCCCCACATATATATATTCAGACATACATATGTACTCACCCTCATCTGTGTGCTCGTCTCACGTTCCAGCATATCGATTTCAGCGCGGCTCTCCACACGTCTCATGGGATATGCCGCTTGTTGTTGTTGCTGTTGGCCTTGCCATAAATTGCTTGTAGCTATACCGCCCACACTGCCGTAATAGTCGCCACCATTTGCGCTGGGATGCATTGGCGTGGAGGCGGCTAAGATGCTATTGCCGCCCGAAATGAGTCCGCTGCTGCCATAAATGCCGCCAATGCCATGGCCGCCACTACGATCTGTGAGTGTTGTTGTCTTCGCATATTTGGTATCGTGTGCTGTGCCGTAATAGGGATTCGTTAGTTTACCCAATGTCGTCTGATCGTAATTGCCTTGTGCTAAGTGTTGCTGTTGGTGTAGATGCGACTGCTGCTGCTGCTGCTGCTGCTGCAGAGGGTTGTGCACATCCGAGGGATCTGGTTTAACGGTAAGGTTGCCTTTGGGTAAATTGCGTACATTCCGCACCGAAATTGACGCTGCTGGTAACGGCATAGAGCGGCATGGCGTTGGAGTCGTCATGTGCGTGAGTGTGTGTGTTCGTGTGTTTCATATGAATGTGTATTTGTGTATGCGTGAGTGTGTGGAAGAGAAGAGCAAAGAGAAAACAGACAAAATGACAAATTGCAAATGCCACAGTTTTAATTCTCAATCTTGTAGGCGTTGTGATAGAACAAGGGAAAGAGGAGCTGTAAAAGTAGAGGTGCAGTGGCGGAGAGTAGCGTAGAATAGTTAGAGCAAAATGGGAATTAAAGCAGGCAAAGGAAAAGTCTCTAAGATGGTAAAAGTAGCGCAAGTAAGCAACGTAGGCCCGTATTTCGAAGCGTAAGGAAAGCGATATTTTTGAAGAGTTGCCAATGATTAACTCGGGATGCAGTGAGAAAATGTCAATACTTTTACTGATATGCACATTTGTTATTGTTGTGGAAAGACAGCCGCAGGAAATGATTTTAGTGTTAGTAGTAAGTGCTTGATTTGAGTTGGTTGACTGAGCGTTGAGCGGGTTAATATGTCTTGTGAATGTGCAAAGGCTAATGAGGTTAGGATAAGAAATGAGAAATATTAGCCGTAGTCACTAAAATCCATACCAAATGTTAAAAACACCACAAAGGGTTGAACATTCAGTAATGCATTAGTAGAATGTGATGGGGTAGCATTAGTAAGGGCTACAAGACTAAATTAAAAAAAAAATACTAAAATATTTTAGAAACATTCTCATTACTAAAGAATTAAAAAATATGTATGTATGAATATACAAAGTTATCGGAATATACAAGGTTATCGATGATCGGTGATTTCTTCCTAATTGGGTTTCATTGAAGGGGGGAGCCTGGTTTATAAGGTCAAAAAGATACTTTTTTTTCGTTTTAAGCGATTCCTAGTCTATTTCAGAATATTCACACAAAGTTACAGAGCCTAATTCTCAATATTTCCGTAGATACAAAGCCAAAGGTAGGCGAGCGTTAGGTAGTTACGCTGTGACCGGTCAGCTGTAGTACAAACTTTATCTTCTTTTCTCGACTTTTCATTTTTATGATTTCTTTGAATTGGCGTACATGAATGAAAAAAACTAATGAACCTTTTGAAATGAATCATAGCTTGTTCCCTTCAGTATTGAATTCTCTTCTATTTGAACTAACAAAATAAATTAAAAAAAAATGTTTCAAGATTTTTATACCAAGTTGAAATGAATTTTTTTTTATAGAAAGGCATTTTTTTCTTTAAAACCTCCAAAAAGTTGAATTTTTGGAATTTCTCTTAGTTTTTAGTTTAGTTTTCTTAGTTCAACTAGAATAAAAAATCATGATAATTAGAAATCCATTTGAATTTTTTGCTTTAGATAATAATTACGAGCTGTATCTTGTACGCCAGTTGGAAACTCCAGCGTTGCAGCGCTCTACTATTTTCTATGTTAAACATTTTTTCAACTTATTTTAACCAGTACAAAAATTGTTTATACTTTTTAAATGTGCATTAAAAGATAGAAAAAGCTTTGCAGTGCTAAATAAATTTTTTCCTTAAAAAAAAATCGCAAAGAGATGCAATTTTTAGACCTCATAAGCCAGGCTCCCCCCTGAATGATGTGAAAAACTTAACCGTTTTCGAGATATTCGATTATAATGCTTCGAAATTTTGGTTTTTTACTGTACGTCGGTTTGTGCATCCACTTTTTTAAATGTTAGCTAAAAGGTCCGAAAGGTTCCGCCGCTTCAGCGCCTATACTTAAAAGTATGGCACTGTAGAAGACCCGGCTGTTTGGCCACACTTCTATACCACATACTTTGAGTAATTATAACGAGAAAATCAACTACGCGTTCCCAAAAGCCACCTTCGGCAGGCTCTTAAAGACTAGCATGCCGTCAAGGAGAGAGTGGCAAACTCAAGGACTATGTTGAAGAGGGAAAATTAATTTCTACACGGATGGATCTAAACTAGAAAATAAAGTAGGCTAAGGACTTTTTTCAAAAAAATTAAGTTTAGACTTATCTGTCCGACTTGCGGACTACTGTAGTGTCTACCAGTTGGAGAGTTAACTGCGTACCTTAAGACACACGCCGCAACATAAACTACGATAAATATCTTCTCGGACAGCCAGGCCGCCATCAAATCAATGGAGGCAGTTATGCTATGTACTAAGATCAAATGTTGCTTAGGAATGCCTGGCAGCTCTAAATGATATTACCACCGTCTTCAGGGCCAGCCTTATATGGGTAGCCAGCAAGGGTACTAATCTTCCACTGTTTGAAAACAGAGACAATATTGCAATTCCTATGGCAACTAGCAAATTAAGGATAAAAGACAATGATCTCCCAGCCAATAAATCATGGAGAGACCATTGGTCATGGAGAGAGATATGTGTTACAACCAGGCTAATTTGAGCTAAAATAGATAAGAGAAGATCAGGAGAATTGCTTAACATCTCGAAGGTCGTGGCCTTTGTCACCGGTCATTGGTTGTTGGTTAGGCACTCTTCCAGGATAGGAGTATTTTCGCATGAATACTGCAGAAGTTGTAGAGTCGAAGAAGAGGAAGAAACAGTAGAGCACTTTCTTTGTAATTGTCCAGCCTTAGCTAGGAGTAGAGTAGAGCAAGATTGTTAGAAAAATACGGACTCTCTTACGGTACTATCTGGTGTTGTGATAAAACCTATCCTACGCTTCATAAGAGAGTCTAACTGGTTTCATGAAAAGTAAACAGTAAGGTTCTTGTGTTACGCAGTGATATCACAACGGACCTAATGGTTGATGTTGTTGTAGCAGACCTAATGGTTGTTGTTGTTGTCCTCTAACGACCTAATGGTCTAAGGAGTTGGTTACTCTAAGCCGACTGCCACAAAAACCTATCCCTACCTAGTCAATGGGTATGCCAGTTAATACAAATCAGCTATAAAATTTTAACCAAGCCCTGACAGTTAAAAACTGCTGCTTGATAAAGTTTTGAATTTACGATTTTTCACTAAGTGACTCCACCTCACTTCATTAAAAAAAAATTTATACGAAAAATATTTTGCAAATTATTCTAGAAACCATGTAGTACGTCTGTTTAGCTTTTTTGGTCCAAAAACAGAAAATACTTAAACTAAAGAAGTAACCGGTAGGCAGAACGAAATTCTTCTTCTGGATCTTTATTCACTGCGCTAAGTCGTCGTCAAGCTCATGCAGCTCTTTGTACCATCTCCTACGCCGTCAGCAGAATGCAAAAGTCTTCCGCAGAATCTTTCTCTCAAATACTTCAAGGGACGTCTCATCGGACTTTGTCATCGTCCAAGCTTCTGAGCTATACTTTAGGACAGGCGTGTTGAGAAACTTATGAAATGAGTTGGAATTTCTTTTCCATAAATTTTGCGACCACAACTGCTAAAGCGTGAGCTGGTGCGTTGTAGTGATGGAAAATACTAAATAGACCGATTTGGCTGAAACGTGGGGTGTGTTCTGCCAAGAGATGCTACTAACTAAGCATAACCTCGAAACGCGCCAGTAGTGACATTTCTCTGACTTTGCACAGACTTTTCAAACGACCCTCGTAGATAACTTGAAAAAGCTGACAGACTTGTTGGTAGAAGTCGAATATATTGAATAATAGAAATATTTGGATATTGGCTGTTACTATTTATTAGCAAAAGGTTTGTTTTATTGGAATAGGCGGTGCGCATACATCAAATAAAAAAATAACTAATATTTTTTAAGATATTCTTTAGTTTTCTATAATAAATTCGTCTGTAATTGGTTTATATTTCGGGTAAGTGAGTAAACGCGTTTGCGACTCCTTTAAAATTCAGTTTTCACTAATCCTAATTGGTGCTGCGAAAAAACCTAAGTTAATAGCGAATGTGCGCCAAGAAGTACATCATTTCACCAAGAAATTACAAAAACGAGTCGGCTTTATCGTGAATGTCATATAAATTAAATAAATTGTTCTCATAAATCCTACTCATAAAAGAAAACTATGTTGGAACATTTTTTAAAACAAATTTTTTCTTTCCATGTATTCAGTTCCACGAAATCAGCTATTCGTGTTGCCAATATGTCCATATATTAATTTTTAAATCTCCAAAAGCTACCAGACGAACTTTTACATCATCATCGCCTTCATCAGAATCTGAATCACAGATGTTGTCCACAAGTGACACCTGATTGTTGGCCCTACTGTTGACCTCTGTACATTCTTCATAATAAGTGGCGGATACTATAATTGGTGTTGGTGTCTTGATGTTGTTCCTCAAATGACGAGGACCTACACTTTTAAGCCGACTCCGAATGGCCGCCGTAGCCGTTGGAGAGTGACTACAATTCGGGAGTGCGAAGGTTCGAATCTCCCTGCGTGGGCATCAAATAATAAAAAAATGTTTTTCTAACAGGGGTCGCCCCTCGGCGTACAATGGCAAACATCAGAGTGTATTTCTGCCATGAAAAATCTTCTCTAAAAAGCACCTGCACTCCAATAAAATCTATACTGAAACTTCCCTTGTGCTCACTTTTTGGGTCATATTAATGACAGCAGTAGCAAAAGCCATTGAAGTTGGATTTGACGGCTTCTATTTTACTTTTCTAATTCAATTTTCATGCTCAATCCGCAAAGCACTTATCCTTAGGATGAATGTGGGCATAGATACAAGAAAACAAAATTCAGGTTTTAGAAAAAAATTAGTCAAATATGCTTAAAGTCTCACTACTTCCAAGATTCACTTACTCAATTCTTTCACTCAGAGTTTTATGTCTCCATAAGTTTTCCTCTGATTTGCATGAATTTTTGGCGCAAAACCTAAAGTATATATAAAAAAATCAAAAATTGGGTTTGCTAACAAGGATATATTTTTGATAAGCCCTACAGCCACTACGTAAATGCTATTAAAAGAGAGCTTAGGTTATGTTAGGTTTGGTTAACCCGGTTGGTATTAAGCCACGCGTAGATATTTTGGTCCCTAGCGATACCAGATGGAGACTGGCCTCTATTAAGATTTAAGGTAGACATCAGGTAGGATGTCAACGCTTTTAGTAAATCTAAGCAGCGCTGAAAGACCCGTTTCTGAGATATCCTCCGGAGCCTCCAACTGGCATTTTCGAGCGCGTTTTTGATAATGCCGCACAAAGAGGGCATACAAGTGGCGTCAAATTTCAAGAAAACACATTTGTTTTTTTTATTTCTTTTGTATAAAGTTGTTTGTATCAAGTTTTTGTCTGAGCAAACCTTTAGTGACATTTTACGCTAAATAACTTTCTAGAACATTTTAACCTTTTAGCGGCCTCCCAATTGCCATTGCGTTTAGACTTTCCAAAAAGCGGTCTAAAAAGACAAAATTATTTGTCATGAAATTTTGCTATATGTACCCGAACTACAATACATATTTCGCTGCGATACGAATTTTAATATTTAATCCTTTTTTTCGCTTATTCGAAAAACAATAAGCGGAAAAATTGCAAACTTAATATGTCTATAAACAAATTTTTCCTGAGAGTGGCAAACAAATTTTTAAGCTTTTACTATAGTTTAGGCGGCCGCCGTAGCCGAATGGGTTGGTGCGTGATTACCATTCGGGATTCTCCCTGAATTTCGAAACTCAGTGAAAGACCGAAATGAAGAACACGTTTTTTCTAATAGCGGTCGCCCCTTGGTAGGCAATGGCGCACCTCCAAGTGCATTTCTGCCACGAAAAAGCTCATCATAAAAAATATCTGCTGTTCGGAGTCGGCTTGAAACTGTTGGTCCCTCCATTTGTGGAACAACATCAAGACGCACACCACAAATAGGAGGAGGAGCTCGGCCAAAAACCCAAAAAGGGTGTTATATGTATATATAATATATATATAGTCTACACCCTGTCTTTCATCTTGACTTGGACCGAAAATTCTGTTGCATCACGTTACTACTTAGGGCTGCTAAGAATTGCAGCCCCCTGTGCGTATGAGTTGTTTCAGTCAGTTACCAGACCTTCATCGGCGTATTTCGATAGAAATTTGCTTATATTTTCAACCATATTTTCCTATCCTCATCAATGGGGAATATAAAATATAATTTTTCACAAACCAAAATTGAGTTATGCGCAACTATTCAATAGATTTTATATACATTTACATACATACATATTTTATATATTTTTTTATTTACATGAAATACAGTTATTCTTACTTATATTAGCAAAAAACGGAAACTAGCAACAATCGGCTATAGCAATCGGCCTAACACACATACATCCATAAATTAGTCCCGTAAAATGAAACGAATGCCAAAATATTGCTTCAATAAGTTTGCAGCTGAAGCGCAGATAAACGATTTCAACATAAATAAAATTTACAATTTATACATTTTCACTACAAAATAATTGTGTTATTTATTTTATTTTGCAGCTAAACAACTGAATTAATTTCGATTTGCGTTAGATGGCGTTGCAGCAAAGGACTTTTCTTGTTACTTGTGGGGGTAAGAAAGGCAGGAGCTGCTGTAGTTGTTAGTGTTTTTTTTTTGTTTGTTTAGTAGCAAAGCTAAATGAAATTATTTTTTATAAACATTAAGTTAAATATTAATTGTAGAAACTTTGAAAACAAACAAAACGAAGCAAAAGTGCTTTTGAAAATTTAATTTTACATTAGAAAATAGTTGAGAAGAAGAAGGAGCAGAAGAATAGGAATATTTATAGTTTTGTAGAAAAATATAGTTGCTTACCATTTTATTTTCTGATTTTTTTTGTATTTTTTTTATATTTGTTACCATTACAAAATAGAACTTTCTATGACAACAACAACAATAACAGCCAACAAAGTAATAACAATCTTTGCAAATTGCAGGCAAACACAAAATGCGAGTGTGCAAGTGCTGTTTACCGCTGTTGCTGTCTCTGTATTTGTCTGTTACGCCAGTCCGTCCAACTGTCGAGTTGTCTAGCAACAGTAAATGGTCTATTTGTGTGTGTGTTTATTGATACGCGTATGCTAAAAGTGTGTGCGTGTGCTTGTATGCCAATGCAAAATTTGTGCAAATTCAATAAATTTAGCGAGCTGCACATACGCACATGCATACACACGTTCTTATATATTTGGTTGTGGTTTGAACGCCCTGCCGCAAAGGTGTTTGTACGAGCATGTGTTTGAGTGTGTGTGTGTGTGTGTGTGTTGTATGCTTATTCACTGCATTTGTTTGCGCAGCCGTTGTATCATTTTATGTTGGCTGGTTTTCAAATTTGTATGCGCCGCGCTGGGAAATCAACAAAAGTGTAATATTGCCCTTGGCTAAATTCGATGAAATTCGTTGTGCGCGCAGTTGAGGTTATGTGTTCAAAGTTGATATCTTTGTTGCTGTTTGGCTTTGCTTCGCTTACATGCAAATGCAATTAGCAGGCAAACAAGGTAAACAATAGCGCCGCTGACAACTGTCGCTAACAGTTTTTAAACAAAAATTGTGTAGAGGTGTAGGTGACATCTACGAGTATAAGTGACCTGTTGCCATTGTTGTCTACACAGAACAGGTGGTTTAGAATAAATATTTATTTATATTTTTTTGCCCGCTTTTTCGAGGCACTAAAGTGACGCTATTGTTTTGCAAATTCGTACATTTATTAACGGTGTTGCACATTTGTTATTGCTGTTGTACATTTGTTTCTGCTGTTGCACATTTGTTTCTGTTGTTGCACATTTTTTATTGGTGTTGCACATTTATTGCTACATGTTTTGTGTTCGTTTGCATGTCAAATCAATCGCTTACTCGACATCGGTTGTACTGGGCGTATGCGCAACATTGCCATCGTCATCACAGCCAACACTCAATTGTTCCATAATGGCACGCACTGTACTGCCCACACTCGTCAGACTCTCACTGCCGCAGGGATTGTCATTTTCTGAGTTGCTATTACTGCCCGAATGCTTCATTAGCCCACTGGACATTGAGTCCCATTGGCGTATCGTTTCGCGGTCGATCTCCACTGATTTGTGTGATAGATTGGAGCCACTGTCGGCACGCAACACCTCATACACATCTGAGTTCTGATCATCGCCGCTCGTCATACCTCCCTCTAGCAGCTGCACATACACGTCATTTTCATTAAGGTGATCTTCTTCAGCCTCACGCACGTGCATTGTATCGGGCCTAATTGCCATGCGTGTGGCTGGTTCACTCAGTCGCGGCTTGTAGGTGGCGCGCAATTGTTGTGATACATTGTCATTTACATAGGTAACGTCACGAGTGATTTTCGCTTTGTTCGTTGTACGTTCAGCCGCATGCAGTTCGCGCCTCATCAATGCTGTCGGACTGGCTGTAATGCGATCGAGATCGTCCAGCGAACGTGCATGACGCTGGGAGACGCGTCGCAAACTTTCGCGCCATAAAGTGTCTTCTTCCCACAGCAACTCGCCGGTAATAGGTGCTGCGCCTAGAACGGATAATTTTGTTGAATTATTTGCGTGCGTACGTTCGACGGCTTGTGCCGCTATGTGGTTAGTGTTAGTGGACGGTCGGCCCCCAATGGGACCCACAGCTAATTCGCTACCATCACCCACAACAACATGACTTGGATGACGACCCACCACACCGACGACGTTGCCATGCCCAAGCTGCTGTTGTTGCATATTCGTGATTTTTGTGGCATTGCCGTCAGCGCGCGCACCAACACCGGCACTATATGAAGGGTAAGGGGAATACGATTGTGTTGGCGTTGCGGGCGTGACAGTAATGGCCGTCGACATAACAATGGATGGCGTTAGTTCAGTGTGAGTATGAAGTAGGTTAGTCTGTTGGAAATTACTCAATTTGGTGGCGTGCACCGGGCGCCGTTGATAATCGTAGTGCCCTGCTAGTGATGAAGATGCTGAGTTGCCGCCCGTCGCTGTGCTGTGTGGCAAAATGTCACCAGCATTTAATATTTTGCCCGCACGATAGCTCAGCTTCTCGACATTTGTTTTCATTTTATACAAATTTTTGCTATCAATTGCTTGATCCTTATCAACTAGCAAATCCATATTGATTTTTGAGATCGCATGTCCTTCGATGGGGTTGTGAATGTGCGCAATATTCGAGCCATGCGCATGCACGTCGCGCTGATTATTCAATGGCGCTGTAGGCGTGGCCAGCATTTCGCGACTACTATTCAATTCGGAATAGTAGTAGGGCACGGATTTGTCGGAGATGTTGCTGTTATTCCGGCTGTGTATGGGTGTATAGTATTTTAGGTGTTCATGCTCGACGGAGGTGGGTGTAAGGCAGCTAGCGCCAGCTGATGCATTCTCACGATAGTCGCTGCCCAAGCGCTGTAACGAGTCGGTGGACGAAACAAAGCGTATATTTCCGTAAAAGTGCTCATCGTCCTTGTTCCGGAATGTCTCTGGTGGCTTTATGAGTTTAGTCAGCAAGTCCGCTGAGCCCATAGTGAGTGGCGTGTCCAGCAAAGTGTTTTGATAGAGGTACAAATCGTTCGACTGCAAATTGCACAAATAGGTGTCCAAATCATGTGATAAGGTTTCTTCGAATTTTTCGCGCAAAGATTCAATCTCACTGATAGACTCTTCTGACAGCGGACGGCGTGAACGTTGCCGTTCCAGTTCGGAGTCTGAGCCTTGGCGGTGTCTAAATTCAACCGCCGAGTCGGTTTCGCTGCTGTCGCCGGTCGGTGGCGTGGCGTTCAGAACGAACTTTTGCGTCAAGGAGCTATTGGACTGATAGCGTCCCGGTGTGGCAATATATGAAGGTGAATTCTGTTTGAGTTTATTGTAGAAGTCAAAGTCGGAGGAAGTGTTTGAACTATTGTCGGTTTGGAAGCTGTAATTCGAGTCGGAGAGTGTGCGTTCGTGGTGCTTCAGCAGCGCACTTGCATGTGGTTGTTTGAAATGGCCTGAGCTGCGGTGCTTCGAGAACTGATCGGGCAACGATAAGCGACTAGACTTCAAAGTAGTTTCGGTCTTTTGTCTATTCAGAGATGTGTTGCTCGCATGCAGTTTAGGCAGTTGATCGTACGAGATATTTATTTTTGTGGCGCTGCCACTGCTACTGTCGCGTCTCTTCACCGTATCGTAATGCTCCGAAGAGAATATTTCCTCTGTTTTCAAGTCTTCCATGGGCGGCGGAGAGGCTGGAATGGGTGGTGGTGACACAATTTCACTATCGGAACTCTCGGCGCAATCAGCTAATGGCGTGGAGGCACCCAAGTAATAGGAAGCAGGCCGAAAAGTGTCCGATAGACTGAAACGCGTACGTGAGCGCATTTTTTTGAGATCACTGTGCTTGGTAGACTCATCGTCGGCATCGGAGCTATCCGAGATGTTTGTCATTGTGCTCTGCGATTGCTTGAGAATATCTGGCAGATCTTTGCGTTTGCACTGCGCTCGTTCTGCGCTAGACTTCTTCGCTTTCTTTTTCAAGATATCGGTGGTCTTTTTATTCTTCTTCAATGTCGACTTGCCAGATGAGCTGTGTGGCTCATCTAAGGGCAATGGCGGTGGAGGAGGCTGAACGGATGCTGCAGTGCTAGCTTGATACTTTTCTTGATCGTCAGTAATGCTATTTGCGCTATTCAACTCCATATATACCGGTTCGGCTTGTACTTGTAATTGCTTTGCTTTGGCAGCGCTAGTTAATGCTGACTCCACGTTTGGATTTAAGCACATAACCTCGTAATTAGACTTGGAGTCTTCATCCACAAGATTTTTGCACATTTCCACGTAGGGACTCTCCTCATCGTTGGTGGAGTCGTGCATGCTTATGAGTGTCAAGTTGCCAAGCTGAGCCAAATCGCTTTTCTTCGGGGTCATGGGCAGGTAATGATTCTCGTCAAAGTTTAACGCGGGTATAATTGATTTGCGGGGTTCATTCGCTATTGTCGACTGGGGCTCCGCTTCAGCAAGCTTCGCTGTTTCAGCAGCAGTTGATTGGGCAGTGCAGCTAGTAGGTGCAAGTGTTAATATTTTACTTTGGCCTTGCGCTGCGGACATCTCATTAATCGCCGATTCATCTTCCGCGTCGGCCTCCTCGGCTAAAGCCTCATCGAGATCATCGTCCGTATACTCTTCGCCAGCGGTGTCATCGTCTTCGTCAGCCTCATTTATAGCATTGGTCGAACTATCGTCTATAACGCGGAGTTCATCAACGGGATTTGTAAGGTCTTGCGCCAATTCAGTGCTCATAATTTCTTGTGTACGGCACTCATCACAAATCTGTTTTGCTTTCACTCTCTCCGCATTTAGATTAGCCTCTTGTATTCTTTGATACACCCGTAATTGCGCCAACATTGGCGTCTCCTGCTCATTTATTGCCTTCAGTGACAGCGACTCGTTGTCTTGGGTGTCTCCGAGTGCCCGCCTTGCAGTGCCAGCTACTATATTCTCGTCATTACCACGATAATTATCTTTAATGCCTGCGGTTTCCTCATCATCATCGGCTGGTGTTCGTTGCTCCTCCATTGCCGTCTCCGTTTCCGTGTCCGCCTCCGCCTCCGTCCTCTGCTCCGCATCGTCTGATACCTCGTCTATTTCGCTATCAATTACTTGCACGTTTTCATATGTCTTTGAGGGCGACGGTGTGAGCGTCTTTGTTGTGTAGACGGGTGTGTATGTGGTAATTTGTGGTGATTTTGGCGCCGGTTTCTTGGGCAATATGGGCACTTCGTCAGGCACAACAGCCATGGCTTCCTGCACCGTTGCTGCACTGTCCTTAAGTGCAGTCATATTCAGTTGCAATTTGGCGCGTTGTACTGCAGACGTAATTGCTTGCTGCTCATATGCCAGGCTGTGCTTACTGCTAACGGCAGTGCACTTGAGTATAGGTTTTAGTGTTGCAGATGCTTTTGTTGCTGTTGTCACTGTTGCGGTTAAGGTGGATATGTTATTGTTGATGTTTTCACTGCGCGGCGCTGTCGTTTCTTGTGCGTCTGTCATGTCGCTTGGTTGTGTTGCCAGTTCACCGCCTAACACTTTAGTAGCCTTTGTGGGGCGTTTCAGTGAGTTCGTATGTATTGCTGTGTGTACTGTAGTGTGTGTATTTGTTGCAGCAAAAGCTATTGTTGACTTTGTTGCTATGTCACATTTATTACTAACGCCAATTGTTTGCCCAATAGCCGCAGTAACGCTTGTTGTTGCTGCTGTTTGGTTAATGGCACTGGCAGTAGCGCTGGCGTTTGTAGTAGTACAAAGAGTAGTGGTAGTGGTAGTGGTGGTAGTAGAGGTAGTAATGGTAGTTGTGGTTGTGGTTGTGGTGGTGGTGGTGGTGATGGACCTTCCTGCCGACCTGCCGCTTGTCTTGCCTCCATCTGACAGGGGTTTTGGGCATTCTTCGAATTCGATTATTTGTATAGTTTGCAATTTTTACGGTGTTTTGGTGATTTTTTTACAAAAAATTACAATTTTTCAAACCAAAAATGAAACCAAACGTTTATACACGCAAAAAACAAAAATGAACAAAGAATATGGGAAAATATGGAAAAAAAGAAACAAAAAACGAATTCTTAATTAAACAAAATTCAACAATGGGTACGGAAAATATTTTGCAAATGATGAGCTTAGTGCGAAGTTTTTAATTTTTATTCTTATTTGGTGAATATTTTTTGTTTTGGTTGTTTGTTTAGTTGAAAGTGAAACGATTTTAAGCCAATAGAGAGTACAGTTAGCAACTTTGAAAGCACCAATTAACCCACTTTTAAAAGGAAGAAAAAAACCAACAAATATAATAAAAATACTATAGAAAGGCACTTAAAGTGAAGCCGAAAGTAAAGCCATAATGAAAACAAAGTAGAGACAAACGAACTGAAAAAGGATAAACGAAATCAGGCGCGTAGGCATGAATGTTAGACTTGTTCCAATAGGTATGTGCATACATATATATGAGCTTCTCTTTGCAGCGCCACAGTCACGAAGCTACAGGTAATTAACCGCTACACTTTTTGAAATCCCAACTGTCCAACTTGAAATGTTGAATTGCGAAAAGCGAAAAGCGCCTATTCCACAGGGCAACAGAGCAATGCAGCAGAGTGCCGTTATGTGTGCGTTAATTTGTGCATATGTAAATGTATATACAGGGTGAACGATATGAAGTGTGACCTATTCAAAACACCATAACTTTTTTGTGTGAAATTTGTTTTTATTCAAAGACAAAATTGTTCGAAAACGATTACAATTTTAAAATATATTCACTTTAGCTCGATATGACCACCTTTTGCCTTGACAATAGCTTTCAAATGGTGGAAAAATGAGTTGCATGCTGCACGAATGTGACCTTGAGGTATTTTAGCCCATTCTCGTATAATCGCTTTTTTCAGCGCATCCATACTGGCATATTTTTTAGTCCTCACCTTGCTCTCCAAAATGGACCAGATGGAATAATCCACCGCATTTGCGTCTGGCGAATTCGAAAGCCATTGTGTGGGCGAAATGAAGTGTGGAACATGATTTTTTAACCATTCTTGGTTCACACGAGCTTTATGAGACGGTGCCGAGTCCTGTTGGAACATCCATGGTCTACGACCGAAATGTTTGCGTGTCCACGGCTCTAAAGCAGCTTCTAAAACATTTTCCCGATAATAAGTCGCATTCACTTTGACACCAGGCTCGATAAAAGCGATTGGAGAGCGTCCATCAGCAGTCACTGCGGCCCAAACCAATACTTCCGATGCGAAATTGCTTCGAGTGGCCATACGTAGGCTCAAACTCTCGTATGAGCGTTCGGTCAAGTAAACTCGATCGTTTTGAGTGTTTATGAACTGCTCAATTGGGAAATTTTTCTCATCAGAAAACACAATGTTAGGAAATTCGCCACGTTCGTGCAAGCGCAACAACTCCTTTGCTCTTTCGCACCGAACTTTTCTTTGTTGGAGTGAAAGATCGTGTGCTTTTTGGAACTTGTAAGCCTTGACCTTGATATCGTTTTTCAATATGCGTCGAATGCTGTCTTGCGATATTTTCAGTTCTTTGGACATTTTTCTTCCACTTCGACGTGGAATTCGTTCAAGTCGAGCCTTCACTTTCTGAACCATTTCTGGCATTGTTGCGGTTTTTTTGGTCAACCTCCATAGCGTTTTGCAATGCTACCAGTATCATTAATAACGTTTTTTAGTGCGATACACAAACATTTTATTCACTTTGAGGTGACTCAGCACACGAACAATAGTTGGTTGTGATTTTCCAGCCAAATATTACGCAATCACACTATTACGTTTGAATTCCATCACAGAAAAACAAATTCAACAAAACTGAGACGCAAATGCTTTTGGTGGCTTATAAACAATATATTGAACTGTCATTAGAACAATTTTGACTTTGATTTCATGAGCTGTTTTGCAGATACAAGCAGGTTGAAGTTGGTAACACTTCATATCGTACACCCTGTATATAAGTAAAAGGAGCCACCAACCACAATAGGGGGAAAGAGGTACAACTACATAACGGCTACGTAAGCTAACTAGAAGCAGCTAGCGGCACATGCCCCTAAAGTATAACGAAAAACAACGAATAGGCCTGACCAAAAAGCCGCCTGTACTTTAAATGTACAGCGCAAGTATGCGCGTATGTGTGTGTGTGTGTGAAAAATGTTATATTAACCCAAATTAATATGTAAACACAAGCTTATACATAGATACATATAAGTACATAAAAAAATACGGAAAAAATTTAGTATAACGAACTACACACACACACATACACATACACAATCAGCCAGAAGCAACGACAGCGAGTGCTACTAAATTATAAAAAAAAATACATACAACAAAAAATACATGCTTTAAAAAAGTTTAAATAAAATAACGGCAAATCTACAAATAAAACAAAAAAACAACGTATACATGTTGCAAATGGCTGATATCCTGCCTGGCTGACAACTCGAGCTACAACTCGCCACACTGCAAATGCCTGCCAGCAGCAATGCATGCGAGATAGCCACCAGCATACAAGTGAGTGCTTACATATATACGTTTCGGTGTATAAGTGCGTAAATATGCATCGTGGCATGTGAATATTTTATGCTCCAATACTGCTACTTTGCCAAGAGCTGCTACCTCGATTTTTTGTCTTTTTCGCTTGTTTATAACGAGCCCGCCAAACTTAATCTATGCCAGTCCGGCGCGCCTATCTGTATCGCTATTCATATGCCGTATGTGTACGAGTATAGGTATTTATGAATGTAATTGTAGTTGTTAAAGTCCACACCCTTGTCCTGACATTGTTAAGTGTTCGTGTTAGTCGAATGTTTGGTGTTGCAACATATGACGCTTTGCACAAAATTTATTGTATGTATTTGTACAAATGTTAACTGTGTTATGCACTTCCGGTGTAAATGTGTATGTGTTTATCTAACAGAAGTTTTGTAATTTTATTGGAGAAGGCATACACGAAAAGCGCCTACAAATATGCTTTGAAAACTGTGCTTTATTTCCTTACTAAACTTAACTATTTGAAACTTTCACGAGTGAATTCTGTAAGCGAGGCTACTATTCTTCTTCTTCTTAATTGGCGCGATAACCGCTTACGCGATTTTGGCCGAGATTAACAAAGCGCGCCAGTCGTTTCTCTCTCGTGCTAACCGGCGCCAATTGGACACACCAAGTGAAGCCAAGTCCTTCTCCACCTGATCTTTCCAACGCAGAGGAGGCCTTCCTCTTCCTCTGCTACCACCAGCTGGTACCGCATCGAATACTTTCAAAGCCGGAGCGTTTGTATCCATTCGGACGACATGACCCAGCCAACGAAGCCGCTGGATCTTTATTCGCTGCGCTATGTCTATGTCGTCGTAAAGCTCATACAGCTCATCGTTCCATCGTTTACGATATTCGCCATTGCCAACGTGCAAAGGTCCAAAAATCTTACGCAGAATCTTTCTCTAGAACACTCCAAGCGTCGCTTCATCGGATGTTGTCATCGTCCAAGCTTCTGCGCCATACGTTAGGACGGGCATGATGAGAGTCTTGTAGAGTGTTAGTTTTGTTCGTCGAGAGAGGACTTTACTGCTCAATTGCCTACTTAGTCCAAAGTAGCACTTGTTGGCAAGAGAGATTCTACGTTGGATTTCAAGGCTACTATTACTTTGGGGGAAAATAAATCTATTATTTTCTCGGTAGATGGCTGTTATGATCGTTGTCTCGTGAAATGCCTAAGAAACAATTTAATCAACGCGACATTTCACACTAAAAAATTCTTTTGCTGTTTTTTGTTTGCTCCATTCAGTTGTGAGTTACAGGGTGTTAACAATGGAAGTGAACAAAGATAAAATTCGGTACATTTAAAAATTATTCTTTCATAAAGACGAAAATGCACGCCAGTCCACTGAAATTGTGAAATGCGTTCATGATGCCGTTACTGCAACAGTTAATTACGTGCAAATTTGGTTTCGTCGATTCCGTTCAGGCATTTTTGATGTGAAAGGAAATGTCGATAATGTCGCAAATGTCGGTAAAAACACAGAAATAATCGAAGCTGATCAGCATGTTAGTAGTCGTAGTTTATTGTTCTCTCCACTCGGGAGCATAGGGGCTCGACAAGACGCAGTCTTGTGTTGGTTTCGTTAATCTATTTTCCTTTCTGGCAGGGTAGGTGAGTAAACTGCCGCTATCAGTCCTAAGTAGTGGGAATGCCTACCTGTGGTTTATTTAGCAAAAACGCTTTCTTGCTACATGGAGCGCCATCTATGCGTCACATTTTTCTGACAGAAGGATCACACAGATGGTTGGGGACTTCGCTAAAATGGTGTGTCTGTGCTATTATCGCGGTGTGTAACTGTGTGTATTTCTTTGTTTTTGCTTGTTTTAGCTGCCGCAATGCAAGTAATGCGCTGACTATTGTGCGGGAGTAAGGGTGGGAAGGATAAGTTTTTGGGGTTGAGGAATGGTGTGTTCTTTTTTTCGAAAGAAGGAAAGTAAGTAAATTTGGAAAAGTGCGAGGACCGTGCTTTACGTGGGATTCGAACGCACAACCCCTGACATGGCAAGCTCGTGCACTTACGCTTGACTACCAAGGCCGCGGTAGTCGTAGCATCACCCATATTTTTTTTTCACAGAAAGTTTTTTTTAAGTTTGTCGAGAGCTCCGTAGTGTGTTTGTACGTAACTATCCTTCGGTTCTTCAGATTTAGTGGGTTTCCAAACACCAGATGGCAGAAAAAGTTTAGTTTCGAATAGCGGCCACCTACTCCGCATTATTTTTTTTAATATAGAAGAAAACACCCAACACCGTCAGCAGAAAAAAATGCCAAAAATCAACGCAATTTTTGAACCACTTGATACTTCCACTTCATTAGACCAGAATTCATTTTATACAACTGCATACCCAACATTTTTCTAAAAATTCTGTGCAAAGTTTGAGTTTCGTAAAGTCTATATACAAGGTGAAGTCCAAAATAAACAAGACTGGCGTCATAAAAATGGTTTTGATAGCGCCATTTTTTATGAGCTGGTGCGTTGGAAGTGGCATTCTTAGCTGATTTCCAGTAAAAACTTCGTGACATTCAGTTCAGTGGAAGCGAAGTCATTGCGTCTAAAGTATCAGTGTGTTTATGTCATCAGTACAAAAATGAGTTTCGGAGAAAGAGCTGATATAAAATTTTGTTCTGAAATCGGTAAAACGTTTACCGAATTTGAATTGATGAAAACAGTTTATGGTGATGATTGTCTATGTCGTGCCAGTGTTCATCAGTGGTTTACACTTTTCAGAGATGATTATGAGGACATGAATGACAATGAGCGTACGGACCGCCCAAAATCAGTAATCACCAAAAACTCCATCGAAATTGCTCGTAAATTTATCAAAAATTAACCGTTGAAATTCATGGAATCGGAACTGAAACATCGATTTATTGCATTTTCACTGATCATTTGGGCTTATGAAAAGTCTGTTCACGTTTCCTCCCGCACAAGCTAACTGAGGACCAAAAATTGCTCAGAATTCAACATTCAAAAGAACTCATTAAAGAGGCGGGAAAAGGGGAGAACTTCCTTTACGACATTGTAAGCGGTGATGAACGTGGTGTTTCCAACATGAAGCTGAAACTAAGCGTGAAAGTGCCGAATAGAGGCCCCAGACGAGCCATCACCCAAAAAATGGTGTTTAGAGAAATCAGAAATCAAGTCGATGCTCATTTATTTTTAAGATTCTAAGGCAATAGTCCACAAGGATTTTCTGTCTTAGCGTTTTGAAGCGTTTTATGCATCGCTTTCGCCGAATTCGCCGTGAATACCGATCCACCCCTTGACTGATTTTTTGATTAAAAACGAATTTAACCATCAATCACTCACCGTATTCGCCTGCTATGGCTCCCTGTGACTTCTACTTATTAGGATAATTGCATTTGGCCATGAAAGGAGAACGTTTTGCGTCCATAGAGGACTTCTAAAAGGTCTTCCATATCCAAAAAATTAGCGCATGAAAAATCTCAGCTTGTGAAAAAATGGGCAGTAAGCACATCGTTTATTCGTAGAGGAGTACTCGGTTAATGCCTCCAATTTCTACAGGGTATACACATATAGACACATATGTACATGTATTGATATGCACGAACATCCTCCCTTCACTCTGTATGCCAAACATAAAAGTGTTTACTTTTCCCCTATTTACTGCCACAATACTAACACAGCTGTGAGTGAGTACAGAGTGGCTTGTTTCACTTCGCTGTGTTCTGTTGTGAATTTTTAAGTGAGACTGGCTAGTTGTAGATACTCGTCACGAATTAGTTCAATTTTGAAAGTAGAAGTATAATTTCCAACTGCTTATTTTGGCAATGCCACCCACTTGGTGGCTAAGAGTGAAGCGGCGAGGAGCCAAAAGCCAATTCCAACAGACGGAAATTGTAGAAAATTTTGCAAATTAACAACTTGACAAGTAGGATATATTAGGAGAATTTATTTTACGTCCGCATCCGTTCCGAATGGCATAATGTCGACGAGAGTTACATAAATGTATGTATGTGTGTATGTATGTATTTTGTATGTATATATGCACGTATGTGAGCGTCTATGTGTGCTTGTACTGCTGACATTTAAGTTTTTGAGCGCTGGTGTACCTCTCCAGTGCTTTTGAAAGTTTTTTGTATTTATTAAATAGAATTTTCGTTTGGTGTAAAGAACCATAAAAAATTAACTGCTTCTTTCTTAAGCAATTGCTTATTTATATAGTGTTGCTTTAAAATTAGTTTTGTTATTTAAATCTTTAAACATTAATATTTCGTATTATATGAAACATTTTAAATAATAAATTAGAGCACAAAATTTAAGAATTTGTTCTTAGCAAACTTAATACTGAATGAAATTCGCCTTTAAGTGTAATAAATATTAAAAATCAATGTTAAATCACACGTTTCAATACACCAACACACATGCACGTCTGTGTGTCGTTATACCGAGTGTACTAAGCACATACGCATTGCTAGCAGCCTCCTACGTTCACAACTCTCTTACTTCTCTGCCCTTTTGGCATCCAATCAATTATGTCACTTATACGCCGCGTAGGCACGCAGCACGCATAGAAGTGTGTGTATGTATGTAGTGTTCATTGCAATATTGAGTACCAGCTAACGCTGAATGCCAATTATAATTTTCTTCCAACTTTATTTATAGCCTTTGCGTCGGATGCTTTGGTAGGTCAATGGTGGTTGACAGTTTACGCAAAATCAGTGAATATGTCAAGCGCCAAATTAAATCTATGCCTGATAAATAGAATAAAGCGACCTTCACCAGCTGCTTTCGCTCGATAAAATTAATTGAAAGAAATGCCAGCGATGGTGCGTGCATGTAGTGCTGTTTTATATAATAGGACTATGAATAAGTTCGTGCGGTTTTTTTTCGAAATTTGAAACTTTATTGACGTAAAATGGTTACAAATTTAATATTCAAAATATTGTCCATCGCTTACTACTACTTTTTCCCATCTTTCTGGCAATTCACGGATTCCCTTTGTGAAAAATTCGGTCGGTTTTGCCGCAATCCACGAATCGATCCATTTTTTGACTTCATCGTAATTACGGAAGTGCTGGTCAGCCAGGCCATGTTGCATCGATCGGAAGAGATAGTAATCGGATGGCGCAAGGTCTGGACTATACGGCGGGTGGGGTAGGACATCCCATTTGAGCGTTTCTAAGTATGTTTTGACCACTTGTGCAACATGTGGCCGAGCATTGTCATGTTGCAAAATAACTTTGTCGTGTCTATCGGCGTATTGCGGCCGTTTTTCTCGCAGTGCTCGGCTCAAACGCATCAATTGTCGTCGGTAGACATCCCCCGTAATCGTTTCATTCGGTTTCAGTAGCTCATAATACACAACACCCAGCTGGTCCCACCAGATACACAGCATAACCTTCAGGCCATGAATATTCTGCGCCGACGTCGATGTTGAAGCATGGCCAGGGTATCCATACGTTGCCCGACGTTTTGGATTGTCGTAATGGACCCACTTTTCATCGCCAGTCACAATTCGATGCAAAAAACCCTTTCTTTTGTGCCGTTGAAGCAGTTGTTCGCATGCCATAAAACGGCGTTCAACGTCTCTTGGCTTCAATTCATACGGCACCCAATGGCCTACCTTTCGGATCATTCCCATGGCTTTTAAACGTTTGGAAATGGTTGATTGATCAACTCCCAAAGTTTTTGCAACCTCTTCTTGCGTTTGAGCCGGATCTTGATCGAGCAATTCCTCCAATTCGGTATCCATGAACTTTGGCGGCGCACCCTCGCGTTCTTCGTCTTCCAAGCCAAAATCACCACTTTTAAAGCGTGCAAACCACTTCTGGCACGTTCGCTCAGATAGAGCATGCTCACCATAAACTTCCACCAAGATACGATGACTTTCGGCTGCTTTTTTCTTCATATTAAAATAATGAAGAAGAATTCCCCGCAAAAACACATTATTTGGCACGAAATTCGACATTTTCAAGTGTGGTAAAAATATTGTTGTTTACGCTTCAAATAAAAAACTTATACTGACGTTTGTGCCTTACGACAGTAGCTCTCCAATGAATGTTTGGAAATGTGGATCGATGGAATAATAATCAAGTTACGCCATCTGTTGTAAAACCGAAACGAACTTATTCATAGTCCTATTATATCTGTATATATGTATACGTGAGTTGAGGGTATGTACATAAATTTGGTTCTAGCTTCAGGCGGTGAAAGTGAGCAAAAGAGCATTAGTCTGTATACGCAGATTTTTGTATTACTGGAGGCGGTGAAGAGATGCTCTTGGCAATTGAAGTTTTTTTGTTATGCTTTCTATATTTTTCCTCTTTAGTTTTTTTTTCGTCTAAGATAACTTGTTTTCGAATTTCGCGGCGAATTTAAAGAAATTATAAAAATTAAAAGATTTTTTTCCAAAAAATATGCATTAATATGTAAAATAATAAATAAATAAAAATATACGGAAGATCCCTGACTTGAATTGCAATTTCTGGAAAATTACATTCTGTGAGAAAAGTACTGCAATCTATTTATTTAAACAGACCGTCAAACATGCAAAGGTCAGGCGGTAAGTGGGCATTCAAAAAGCGTCGAAAAATACCAAATTTATAAAAAAAACATTCATGAATTTTACAGGCTGAAAATGCAACATCACATAAAGCTTCTATTGCATACGAATTTCTGGCCAAGAACTCAATAAATCGTGCATTCACTTGACGATATTATTTACTGTTTTTACGCCGTATTGAGGGCGCATACCGTTACAATAGAAGATTTGCATTGTTGCCGATTTCACGCTAAAATCTTCGGCTGTTTCCATAATAAAGCGCTTTCAACTGCTCGGAATTCAGATTCAATAGATCAGGGCCAAGAACCTTTGTGTCTTTTTTGTCCGCATGAGTCTTGAAGATTTCATTTTAGTGTTATCCAACTACGCCTACGTAGGGTATGTTCCAGCCATCTCCAATTTCTTTCACTAATTTTAGATTCGCAAGACAAAGGTCTACAGTTTGTTCTATATTTCACAGCCGCAGAGCAGCACAGATTTAATATTGGAGTTGAACAATCGCAATTTGGTTTTGTGCTCAATAGTTTCGTATACCAAATGCGTTTTAGACCAACAAATGCAGCCTTCGCTTTTCGTATTTTTGCGTTGACGTTATTCTTTGCTCCTCCATAATTTTTGCTATCAGGCTACCCAGGTACGTGAGCTCGTTTTCCTCTTCATTTCGTTTGTCATAAACCATGAAAAATTCAGGGAAAGTGTTGATATTATGTCTTCATTTATCATTCAATTTTGAAGCACTCTTATCGGTGTGAACTGCATCATAGTTGATGGGTTGAAATCTACCTCTGGGACAATAGAAAGTCTTAAAAAATCACATTATCTCTTTTAATAGATTGACGGTCTCGTTGGTATTTGTATTGCAAGAAAATAATATTACAATAATAGTCAATCTAGCCTTGATATTAATAACTCATTTTTGCAAAATTTGATCACCTAAGTTTAGACCTAAGGCCTAAGCAAAACATATGGCGTAGAAGCCAGTATATGGGTTATTTATGTAGATGAAAGATTAAGGATCGAATTTGTATCTGAAATCATAACTGCATAGCAATAAAGTCTACCCATTTTCTGAAGGGAATGGTAAATGGTGATGAAGAGTGGGTCGCTTGTGAGCGAATGCAAATGGTGTCCAAGCTGGGATTGACGGTCAGAAAAGTTTTGCTGTGAGTTTGGTTGGATTGACAAGAAATCCTCCATTAAGAGCTGCTCTCCCGCAGTCAACTTTTTAATTCAATCCTTTTGTACTATTAATATTTGGACCCTCTAAAGAAAGCAATCTGCCAGAAGAGGCCAGCTTTGGACTTTGAAGAGAAACTGCGTTCTGCCAGAAAAATTCTAGGGCAAACACATCAATATGAGTGCAGGAGTTTGATTGCGAAGCTCTTTTATATTCACTTCCGGCCCTGACACCAAATGATTCCACTTGTTTCTGTCAGTTGCGAATGATTGTTCGGACAAAAAATTCACCTCAAGAGCAGCTTTTAGAAATCGACTGTCTCACTTTTGTAACGATAGGAAAAGTGGTCCATGCAAATAAATCAATAAATAATTGGCGCGTACACTTCTGTTAGGTGTTTTGCTGGGCTCCTTCTCCAACATCTTAATATTGCTCACAACTCCGAACGGCTTTTTATGAGGAGCTATTTCAGGGCAGAAATACACTCAGAGGTTTGCCACTGCCTGCCGAGTGGCGATGTAGTTGTAGGTGTAGATTATATTCTCATTTTCAGTGTGCGTCTGCTATGGTAAAGAATTCAAAATTTTCGCATTGCCAACTTGGATATGAGCACTCGTCAATTGCGGCTACTTTAGGTTTTCTTTTTTAATTTCAGCCTAAAATTTTTTGTAACCAATTAAGTAAAAGTATATTGTTGGTTTTGCTTTCCAAGCTCCTTTCTGCCTTGAATGCTACTAGCAACTTTATATTTAACCTTTTTCAGCACTTCAAACTTTCACTCTTCCACCCCTGGGTTGCACCACTGCCACCACGGAGCAGCCGTAAAAATTTAACCTTCATTAAATATCAAACTTATATTCCTTCACAAGGGGAAAGGGCCGCAACAGCTGCCAGTTATTTGCTGCCTGCGACCTAAAAATCTCATAAAAAGCATATGGAATCACATCAAAGGATTAAATAGAGCCAATGGCAATAAAATGCGCACAAGAAGGTCAGTCACTGCGCCAGAGCACTGCCTGCGTAGCACTCACACTCCCATCACCATAACTGAGTCAGTCACTTTTCTATTACGGCAGCAGTAATAAAGAATGAAATGCGGTAGAAATCACATTTCCAAGCAAAGCGCGAGAAAAATTATGAAAATGAGCGCAAAGCAGAAATGAGCAAGCTGAGCCGTTGCGCTGTGGCAACATTGCAAAGTTATGAGTCACAAACAATCATAAAAAAGGAACAAAAACGCAGCAGAATCGCAACAGTAAAATGTTTTGAAAGTCAGTCAGATACTTAGGTGGGAGGCAGCGCAAATGAGAGTAAAGTAGAGCAGTCTAACGTCATTCAAGTGACAGATGCACTAGTGGTAGTTACCGTTAAATTAAGAAGAACAAAATTACGCAGTTATACGCACACACCTACACATAGACAGAGGCGTACATAGTAATGCTAATAGTTGGTGTAAGGGATATTGGAGAGCCATAAAAAAAGTTTGATCACTTCTTTCTAACTAACTTTTTCTAACTTTTTCTCTGATATAAGAGGAGATCTTATGATTCGAAAAAATCAATAAAACATAGCTTGAACAGCTACAGGTACTACCGAGAATGATAGAAACAAGATTGCACCCATCAGGGAGCGCGTGACGTCACATTGGTGCAGTTGTGCAGTGTTGCCAATCCTTTGCCCTTCGCAATAAATTTAATGCATTTTTATTGATCAAATGCGAAAGCTTTTGAGTTTGATGTTTGTTTCTATTATAATTTAAGTCTAACCAAACTGTAAGTTAAAAAAAATTGTTAATGAGAAACAAACAGAACACCCCTCCATTTAAAGCCTATGCTGAGCAGATTTCAGTGCCATGGATTGTTGATTCTTATAAAGTTTCATGTTTTCATGTGCAAATTTAATTTTTTTCTCCTTTTAAGGTCATGCAAGAATAGTGGATCGTCTGCTCTCAACTCTTCTTAAGATTTAAAATCTTTTTATAAATTTAAAAAATCCTGTGAATTTACTGAATATGAATTGAAGCCATGGAAATGTAGTCATTGTAAAAATAAACAAAAAAATAGCAGAGAATACGGAAAAAACCATAAAATGACCTTTTTGAAAAATGAGTACCTTATCTTGTTACATAACTTCAAATATAGCTGAAAAGGGGATTTCGGCTTTTTTTTAATATTTTCTTAACGTAAGTTTAAAATACAAGGACGGATTTTTAAAACTTACAGTCCATTGTAAAGGGTGATCAGGTCTTTTTGACGTATCAGGCATGACTACTGTCAAACTAAATATTGGGTATGAGAATAAGTTTGCGACCTCGTAAAAGAGGTGTCGCTGGTGATATTATTTTTGTGTTCGCTCTAGTAATATTGGGTAGTCGAAAAAGTCTTTTCGTATTTCTAATCAAACTTCAACTCATTTTTTTTTATATTTATAATGAACTTTATTAAACCAATTTTGGTCGACCACCTTTTGCCATTTTTTTTTCTAGAGACATTATTCCATCAGTGTAAAACTTTTGTGGTTTCTCGGCGAAAAACTGCGACAAGTAATTTTCACAGGCTTCTCTTGAAGCCAACTTTATTCCATTAAGGGAGTTCTGCATTGACCGAAACAAATGGTAGTCCGATGGTGCAAGGTCAGGGTTATATAGTGGATGCATCAAAACTTCCCAGCCAAGCTCTCCCAGTTTTTGCCGAGTCATCAAAGATGTGTGCGGCCTAGCGTTGTCCTGATGGAAGACGACGCCCCTTCTGCTGGCAGTTTTTTTCGTTTGCTTGCTTCAATATCATCAGTTGTTGATAGTAAAGTGTAGAATCAATCGTTCGAGCAGGCTGGAGCAGATCATAGTGGATGATTCCTTTCCAATTCCACCAAACACACAGCATAACCTTTCGAGTCGTCAATCCTGGCTTTACGACCATTTGTTGAGCTTCACCACCCTTGGACCATGGTCTTTTTCGCACTTTATTGCCGTATTTGATCCACTTTTCGGCTCCTGTTACCATTCGCTTCAGAAATGGTTCGATTTGATTTCGTTTCAGCAAAGAATCGCAGATGTTAATTCGGTCCATTAAATTTTTCACAGACAATTCATGTGGTACCCAAACATCGAGCTTCTTTTTGTAACCAGCCTTTTTTAAATGGTTCAAAACCGTTTGATGAGGGATGTTTAGTGCCTTGGCGATGTCATGGCAGCTTATGTGACGGTCTTGGTCAATCTTTTCCACAATTTTATCGACTTTTTCAACGATAGGTCGACCGGAGCGAGGTGCATCTTTCACATCGAAGTTTCCAGACCGGAAGCGAGCGAACCATTGTTGTGCTACACGAACTGATACAGCATCGTCTCCGTAAACTTCACAAATTTCATTGGTGGCTTGCGTGGCATTCTTTCCTTTTTTATACAAAAATTTTAAAATATAGCGAATTTCTTCATTATTTTCACTCATTTTTGAACAGCTATAACTTTTTTTCAACTTCTCCGAATTTAATTTTTTTTGGGTTGAATCAAGCTTAAAATGTCACCTTTCTAGCCCCATGTGATATGATACAATGAGATTGGTAGCACTGGAGATAGATGACTCCAACGACATCTATTGACAAAATACGAAAATACTTTTTCGACTACCTACTGGCGATTTGAAGGTAGGTTTGAAGGAGGGGGATATCGAGAGACGTTTGGTGACGTGTGAGTTGCTTCTTGAACGGCAGAAAATAGAGGTTTTCTGCATCGCATCGTCACTGACGATCAAAAATGGATCTATTATGATAGCCCTAAACGTCGAAAATGTTGAAGCCTGTCAGTTGATTTAGGCCCATCAACAGCGAAAAAAATATTCATGCTTCAAAGGTTATGTTGTGCATCTGGTGGGATCAAAGGGTGTCATCTATGATGAACTCCTTAAACCATCTGAAACCATCATTGGCGATCCGTACCGACCGCAGCTAATGCGTTTGAATCGATTTTTCCCAGTATTCATTGACATTTCGCACAGCTACGTTTACAAATCGTACAATTTTGTTACAGAAATCAACGCTGTATGAAAAATGTTCATCTCGCGTTCAGGCCAACTTATGGTGTTCAGCGATGAGGCCCATTCATGACTTAATGGCTACGCCAATTAGAAAAATTGCCGTATTTGGGCTGAAGAGCAACTCGTAGCCATTCAAGAACAGCCATTACATCCACTGAAACCAATGGTTTGGTGCGGTCTGTAGGCTTTAAAAATCAGCGGCCCATATTTCTTCAAAGACGAGGCTGGCGCGAATGTAACAGTGAAGCTGGAATTGAGGCATTGGAAGCCAATATTATAATATTAAAGTTATTCAGGAGATACCGACCGAAGTCCTCCAGTGAGTCATTCCAAATTGGTGTTTACGGATGGCCGAATTGCGGCGCAGTTGTGGTCAACATTTGAAAGGGATCATCTTTGAAAAATAATAAAGGTTGCTCAATCAAATTTCGTTCTTTTATATTTTCATTTAATATCCGATACCTCTCAATTGATCAGCCTTTAAAATGGTATTGGTCTTACGCTTTTTTCATTCTGTAGATTTTACTCTTCCTAATAATTAGTTTAAGTTTCGTGGAATGTGTGCCTATTTTTGATATTTTTGAAAAATTTCTCATTAAAAGTTCAAATATTAAAACATAAATTGTTCGGTTTAAACGGATAATAAAAATATAAGAAATTTAGATGGTCTTATAATTTTTACGGGTGGTGTATTTTCTTCTTCTTTTGCAGGTAAAGAATCATTTAGTAGAAGTCAGCATTTCTGCGTTAGACTTCCCTGGAAACAGCGCCGATATGAACTCTGACGAGCACCACCCGCACATCAGGAAGATGCAAGCAGCGAGACAGAAACCCAAACTTTTGCTGAGTCGGACAAAGTGACCGAAAATCTGTGGTATTATATTATTATTATTATATTACATCACTCTTTTTACATAATTTGGTCAATTCATTGCCTGATGGGATCCAAGGATATTAAAAATAAAGGAGGGCTCACAAAATTCACAAAATATGTAGGAACTACGTTAAGAATCAGTGTTTACTATATAAGGAGAAGTAATTGAAGAAGTAGAATAAAAACACCGATCTAATGCGTAAAGATATGAATAAAATGAATAATAAATAACAACTGTGCAATTAAAAGAAAAGAGGAGCAATTTTTCTAGCACTAATAGCAATTAAAAAAATGGGTCATTCAGAATTTTTTGGCAATCTTCAAAATATACTGGTTTCCGTATAGAAAATGAGTTAATTTTTTATTTTTTTCTGATTTTTTAGAAATGCCAGGAAAACATAAAAAATGTGATTTTCAGGTGTTAATATTTTTATGCCCGCCACTGTATGTGGAAATATATGATGAGATTATGTCATAGTAAAGCATTCATAAATTTACACAAAGATTTACTCATAGCCCATAAAGCAGTCAAAGTTACGCAGATACAGATGTAGATAGATGTTTATGTGAGTAAGTATTTTGATGCAACAACAAACTTGTAGATGTAAGCAGAGAATTAAGTAAAATGCGTAAATGCAACAGTTAAGATACACAAATAACAAAAGCTTACCGAAGACTAAATACTTTTATAAGATATTAGTAACTACTCTGCAAAAAAAAAATTACAAATGAAATAAATGTACGAGAAGGACGAAGAGAGAAGGAGTTGCAAGCAAATGAAATTGAACTTAAATCAGAAAAGCAGAAGTGGAGTTTTGTAAAGTAGGGAATAAAGAGGCGTATAGAAGGCGAGATTTTATTTAATTTTAATTATTTTATTTATATTATTAATTTATTGTAAATAAATATAAGCAAAATAGACATAAAAAAATTTAATAAATTCAAAATTATAAATATATTATTTGCAATGGCTATTGCTAGAGTTTCTAGATATGACCTTCACGCAGTGTAAGTATGAGTTCAGAAAAACAAAAATAAAAAAAATTAAAAAATTATAAAAAAAATATTAAAAAAGAATAAACAAAAAATAATTTTCTCATTATCTCTATTTTTGTGTCCGACTACTTTTTGCCTTCTTTTTTTAAATAAGCGACTGAAATAAATAATGCAGCTACCTAAAAAGGTAGAGGAGTGCATTTTGATGCCACTAAAAAATCTGAATGTGAATGTAAAAAAGGAAAAAAGACAAAAAAAATTGTCATACAACCGGCTACGAAATTTAAGGGGGTTACATACGCCCAGAATTTTCAAAAAATCAATGTTTTCTTACAGATTATTATTCTTTATAGTTTTAGGCGTATTTCTATGCAAGTCGATTGTAAAAGTTGCCCATAGATACAAAGGTATGGTAGAAAATGTATCTGCCCGACGAGAGCTTGATGCGCCCAGGTAGCTGTCCTTCGTTTGAGGTTGAAAATTTAAATTCGTTTTTCCCGAAACTACTTTTTCCGGCACGGTCTGCATGATAACTCATACAGCTTTAAATATTTTTTGATATGGTTTTTTTTTAAATATTCGAAAGTGTTTTCTCTATAGTCTCTCGAGCCGGATTTTTGATATTTTTATTAAAAACAAATTTATAAACATAATTAAAGTGTGAAACTTATGACGCATACTTTTTTTTTTAAAAGCCGGAAATTCTAAAATTTTTTGGAAATTTAAAAGTCCGACTCGAAGGCTATAACTACAACTTTATTTTACAATAATTTTTTTACTTTTTACAGATCCATCAATATTTCAAGGAGACCGTGGAGCAACTTTTTTCTCATTGTACTTTGGGCCGCGTGATTTTTTATATAATAATTTTTATAAAGAAAAATTAAAATACATTTTTTTATGAAGTTTACTCATAAACAATGCATAGAATTTTTTACATTTATTTCTTTTGTTATCCATTTTAAAAGCAGTTTTTCTTTTAGCGCATTTTTGGCGCTGCTGGACGTATGTAAACCATTAATAAAGTAAAGCCTGGGTAAGTTGTCAAAGTCCTCTGTGAGGAACCTGAATCAAATCAAGACTTATTCGCCATACTGTCTCTGTGTTAAAGGGTCTCTGTGCCTGATTGGAGTGATTATTTTTAATATTGCACTTTAAAAAAAATAAAAAAAAATAAATAAATAAATGAACGTAATTATACATTTTTCTTCCTTAAACAAAAAAAAAGTGTGCCACTTTAACTTTTCAGTCTTTATGGTGCAAGTAATATACAAATTTCAGAAAGATTGTAATAATTATAAATTAGCACCTTTGGCAAATCTGCTATGGTGAAAAACGTGGCTAAGCGTGTTTATTTAAAAATTACTTCTTAGGTGGAACAGAAGTCGTGGTTGACTAATTTTTTTTTTGCAAAATTTTCTGAAACGTGGCTGCATAAAATTGCTTTAAAAATTCTTAATTTTGAGACTGTGGCAGCACCTTGTGCTTTATAATTTATAGTTGACTTTAAACTCCAATATTGTTGATTCTATCTCTTTTTCTAATACAAAGCTTGAGTTAGTTAATGTAATATTATTCTTTTGTCTGTTGCATTAATATATTTAGTTTTAAATGTTTTATTTATTTAGTTATATTATATTTTCATTAAAGAAGTATCCCGTTGAAATATTCAGTTAAGAATATTTTAAGTCAGAAAATTTTTTGAGTAGGCTTGCCAACTTTTCAATAGAAGATTAAATTTTTAGAACGCAACTTTTACAATTAAATTTTTACAATTTTCTATCGAAAAGGTGGCAACTCTACTCCACCAATTTTTTAAATTAAAAATTCTTGGATTCCGTTTGGTGTGCGTATTAAAATATATTATTTATCTAATAATTTTGTTTAGGTCGGTGGCAACCCTATTCAAAAAGTTGACCAAATTAAATTTTTCTGTAACAACCTTTGATAATAAGCATCATTTTTCTGCCACATTTAAATATTTTAAATTTTTTAGCTAGGCTGCAACAACGTTCAAAATTATGTTAGTATTCAAGATTCCATCCACCTTTCCCATTTGATACCAATATTGTAATAACCTTTTTAAATTTGGCCAGAAGTGTTTTTTTATTACTTCATGATTTTGAGCTTCGAAAACTCTTTCATATTCGAAAACAGGGATGTGCCAAAGTTCTAGGTCAATCGATCCACTACTTTTGAGCACAGACATATCCGTACAAAATTTTTATATATTTATTAAGATTTAAGTTTTATATTTAATACATTCCCGTGACAAGTTTGACCACTTGTTATTGGTCTTCGGTAACTTCGAACGGAATATTTTGCTTATTTTTAGTTGCCTATGCAAAAATATCTGACATACTGGGTAACCAGTATCAAAGCACTGAGTGCAGCGTGAATACCCCCTATTATATGCAGAAAAGGTCACGCGCATTGGTTCCTGAGCCAATAAAAACAAATTATCTTCACCTGCTTCTTTATACTTTATATGGTGAGTTTGCTTGAAGAACCCAATGGGCACACAAACTACTCAAAAAAATACTGGCATCAAAACATTGCTGACAACTGAATAGCATTCAACCCAATTTACTAGAAGAAATTAATATTGCAATTTACTACCTGCTTAAATGTCAATTTTCTCCACACTTCCCGGCTTCTTAATTTTACGTTGACACTCTGCGTGAAGGTCATAACATTCATCCCTTTCAATACGTTCATTGTTTAGCAACAAAAGGCAGCGAGAGTGAGAAACAAGCCAAGCAACAATGAATGGATTAATAATTTCTACATACCTTCGTCGTCTGATGAGTAACTATTGTAGCCAGCTGGTCCTAGGTTGGCGTGAATCTCCGAGCGACTGCGTTGTATGCCGCCCACACCGCCAACGAGGCTGCCGCCTGCTAAGTTGCCGCCACCCGCAGTCGCTGTGGCGCCACCATTGCTTCCACCAACAGTTCCAGCTACAACACCACCACCCGCACTGTTGCCACTGTTGCCGCCACTTACATTGGAGGCGGCATAGTGCGCGCCACTCGCCACCGTCGTCGAGGCGAGCAGTATGTTCGGATTGCTGCCGAGCTTCGACATGGCGGACATATTACTGCCACCCTGCTGCATGCCCTTGCGCGTCAACGGCGACTGCAACATGCGCTGCTTCCACTCCAGCAAACGTTTCATTGACTCCTCGCGTTTGCGTTCGCCATCCTGTGGAGTTGGCTGATGTTGCTGTTGTTGTGACTGCGTTTGGAGTTGCTGTTGCTGCTGTTGACGAAGTTGAGGCGGTGAAGTGGCTGCCGCGCTGTTGTAGTCGTCATCGAAACCGCCGCTGCGCTTGGGCAGGCGTGCACTTGCCGAGCGCAAGAATTGCTCGCTTTGCTGGATAATCTGCTGCGTCGACATGGTTGGCGTATAGACGGGCTTTTGTGGCGGCGGTGGCTGTTGCTGTTGCTGCTGCTGCTGCTGCTGCTGCTGCTGCTGCTTCAATTGGGACTGTGGCGAGAGCAGCGCCTGCGACTGCGGATGCACTGATTGTGATCGCAAATGCGCCAAACCGCTCGTATTCATAGCGGTCGTGGTGTTGCTGCGACTCATGCGCGGCATACTGGCGGTACCTTGGCCGTCGTGCAGTTGCTCGCCGCGCTTGTAGGCGCGTTCATAGGGATTCTCATAACCGATTGTGTGCATACCGCTGCCTACGGGACTGAGAAAATCGTTGGCGGTGCGATAGACACCCGCTTGCTGTGGCTGTGCGTTCGCCGCACCGGCAACACCTTGTGGGTGTTGCAAATAGAGTGCACTTTTGCGCATTTTCTCCGCATAGCTCGCTTCCGAATAGTAGAAACTGTCTGGAGTGCGATTGATATCCAATGAAGATTTGGGGCGTGGCGCGCGCAGTGCATCTGGCTTGATTGCGGTTACTTGATTACCAGAGCTCGCAGCGGCAGCGGCCGCTGCTGATTCGGCGCGTGCTTCGTATTCCAAAAAGTCCGCTGAGTGTGGACGTATTATAGCAGCAGTAGGACGTGCGCGTAAATTGCTGCTGCTAGCGGTGAGTTGCTGCTGGGTGGCTGCAGCCTGAAATAAATAAATAAATAAAAATGCTTGGTGTCAAATTTTTTTTTACTTTCGTTTGTTTTAAATATTGTTTGTGTTTTTGAATTTTTTGCTTTTTCAATATTCTGCTTATTGACGTTTCACACGAGCAGAAAAAGTTTTGTGTTTGTTTCGAATTCAAGGTGAATTCATAGATTTATGTACGGGCATTTTTTGTTTGACATTTAGTAGTTTGATTGTCAAAATTTCAATGAGAATGTACACAAACAAATAAAGCAACAATTAGGTAATATAGTATGGCACTTTGACATTCAAACAACCGGATTACAAGTGAGAAAAATAAATCAGCTGACCTAGCAAAGTTCCTTTGCAGATTCGCCTTGGAGTTTTCGTTCCAATTGAGTATAGAATTTGATCAGTCAGAGAAGGCGAATCTAATAAAGATCAAGGCGTAGTTATTAAAGGTGGTGGCACTAGATCAGCAACAATGTTTTGTACGTTTGATCATCACGGCAAGATATTGGCGAAGTAGAAAACAAAAAGAGAATTCGTCTTTACTTATTTTGAGGTGACACATGAACGCAGCGAAAGTGCTTATTTCAAATACTATTACATTCCTATGGCCTCCTTGATAGGATCTATAATTTTTTTACCGACTTCCTGCGTAGTTTGCTTCCTACAGGTGTCGAGTTGGTTTACTTTGTTTAGAAGCGACGTAGACGCTAATCTCTGCACCGACAATGAAAACAACAATAGCGTTGGGCATGCAATGCAGTCATTTAAAGCGCTCGCCATGTTCTCCTCTTCTACTGACCTACAAAACTTTTGAATAATTCACGCTATGCTGGCGGCTACAAAGGATCGCAAGTTGTGCATTCAAATACCAAGGAAACTGGCTACATTCAACGATGCACGTGAAATATTCACTCAAAAGCGAAAATGCGGATCCAGCAATTGATGTGATGTGTGTGGCACAAGGCGTAGTAAATACTAAGTCTTTCGTTCACTTAATATGGCTTATCGTTGGTTGAGCCAGAGCTTTACCAAAGGCAATCCAATCAGTTTGACGATTTAGCGCTGCATGTGAAGTATTGAACTTTATACTTTTTAATATGTGTTGGGCTAATAGTGCATTTAGTTTAAGCATTTCAAACAGCAGTGAAGGGGAAAAATACCCGGGATTCACCGCTCTGCCGCTAAGGTAAAGGAATAAGGAGCAACAAAATTAGAGGCATAAAAATCAGATAATTTTTCATGTTTGCTTTGCCTGCTTTTTTCGGATTATCCCGGTTAGAGGAGTGTGGCACATAGCGAGCATACACACACACAGTAATATTTTGAAAAAACTGCATCTTTTCTTTTAAAATGTTTAATATTAATAGGAAACAAATGATAAATTCGATAAATGCGAAGATATAGGAAACATTTCAAAGTTTTACAGGAAAATAATTACATTCCAATCGACGAAGTAATTTTTGATTTATTACAGTATGGACTATGAATAAGTTCGTGCGGTTTTTTTCGAAATTTGAAACTTTATTGACGTAAAATGGTTACAAATTTAATATTCAAAATATTGTCCATCGCTTACTACTACTTTTTCCCATCTTTCTGGCAATTCACGGATTCCCTTTGTGAAAAATTCGGTCGGTTTTGCCGCAATCCACGAATCGATCCATTTTTTGACTTCATCGTAATTACGGAAGTGCTGGTCAGCCAGGCCATGTTGCATCGATCGGAGGAGATAGTAATCGGATGGCGCAAGGTCTGGACTATACGGCGGGTGGGGTAGGACATCCCATTTGAGCGTTTCTAAGTATGTTTTGACCACTTGTGCAACATGTGGCCGAGCATTGTCATGTTGCAAAATAACTTTGTCGTGTCTATCGGCGTATTGCGGCCGTTTTTCTCGCAGTGCTCGGCTCAAACGCATCAATTGTCGTCGGTAGACATCCCCCGTAATCGTTTCATTCGGTTTCAGTAGCTCATAATACACAACACCCAGCTGGTCCCACCAGATACACAGCATAACCTTCAGGCCATGAATATTCTGCGCCGACGTCGATGTTGAAGCATGGCCAGGGTATCCATACGTTGCCCGACGTTTTGGATTGTCGTAATGGACCCACTTTTCATCGCCAGTCACAATTCGATGCAAAAAACCCTTTCTTTTGTGCCGTTGAAGCAGTTGTTCGCATGCCATAAAACGGCGTTCAACGTCTCTTGGCTTCAATTCATACGGCACCCAATGGCCTACCTTTCGGATCATTCCCATGGCTTTTAAACGTTTGGAAATGGTTGATTGATCAACTCCCAAAGTTTTTGCAACCTCTTCTTGCGTTTGAGCCGGATCTTGATCGAGCAATTCCTCCAATTCGGCATCCATGAACTTTGGCGGCGCACCCTCGCGTTCTTCGTCTTCCAAGCCAAAATCACCACTTTTAAAGCGTGCAAACCACTTCTGGCACGTTCGCTCAGATAGAGCATGCTCACCATAAACTTCCACCAAGATACGATGACTTTCGGCTGCTTTTTTCTTCATATTAAAATAATGAAGAAGAATTCCCCGCAAAAACACATTATTTGGCACGAAATTCGACATTTTCAAGTGTGGTAAAAATATTGTTGTTTACGCTTCAAATAAAAAACTTATACTGACGTTTGTGCCTTACGACAGTAGCTCTCCAATGAATGTTTGGAAATGTGGATCGATGGAATAATAATCAAGTTACGCCATCTGTTGTAAAACCGCACGAACTTATTCATAGTCCTATTAGCTTTCTAGAGAACATAAGCTTCAAACTACAAAAAACTCTATGCAAATCGGAGCATTCTATGCATAGTTATTGGATTACATACGCACATATTTCGGGACTTTGTTTTATAAAATATCGAAATTGGTGTAGTAAAATGCTTTGACCATTTTCCCTTAGATCTTTTTTGTGAGCCACATCTCAGGACATATGCACTGCATTGATTCCTGGTGTACGCAGGTTTAAAGCTGGCATTGCATTTCAGGCAAAGATCTTTGACAGTTTTGTATTTGGTGAAGTCAGTTGCGTGTTAATATGGTATAAATGGCGGCAAAAGGAAGAGAAAAGTCGATGCAATCTTTAGTATCAGTGCAACCAAAACGAAGCATAGAATCAGCTAAACAAATTAACTTGTGTAGTTTATGGACCCAATAGAGATTGGAATGCAATTGCAAGACGGTGGTTCAGAATTCTGAAATCGTCAAAAACTTGTATAAAAGTATGGAAATAGTGGAGTCGAAATAGCGTGCAAGTACTTAAAGGGTCTTTCAAAGACACGCTTAGACATTGTTTTAAAATAAAATATGTAAAAATTTATAATCTTTCTGCTTCCACTATTTTTATCTTCTTCTTCTTCTTCTTATATATAAAAATGAATGTTTGCCTGTATGCCCTCGATGAACTCAAAAACTACTGGACCGATTATTATAAAAATTGGTATACTATATATATGTATTTATCCACGTTTGTAGAATATGCTCTGATGCCACTCGCCACCAGGTGGCGCTGCAGAGTAGCAGCGCGCGCCGGGCACAGCTAGTTCATTATAAAATACGGCACTTAACAATGATGTGTGAAAAATGGCATGAATTAAATGTCTACCTTGGACACGTCTACCAGTAATATCCACCAAACAGTCAATTTATGAATGCCTATTGTTGAGAGCGTCTAGATATCGATGTTGAAGGTTTTCAGTAATACTTTGCGCTACGGTAGCAGCAACATTTTCAACAGAGCATCCAGTTTTAGTTATGGCAGCTCTTCTTCTATTCTCCGCAGTTGTCCCCGAGTCAATTTCCTGCAATTTTTTCACCGATTCAGGCGCTTATTTTCACCAAAAAAAATCACGGAATTTGCGATATGTTTTTCTTAAAGATCAATCGTTTTCATAATAAGCTTCAATAATTTTAACGCATGTCTACTTGAGGAACGTCAGAGATTACATAAAATTGTACAAAAATACAAGTAAAAGCACTCTTCTTCGACCTATTCTTTTGATTGACACCCTTGGTATGAGTTTGACAGGCGGTCAAGTGAGTGATGGTGTGCGTGCTTGGTCCTTTTGCTTGAGCGTATTGGCGGGATTGCTAAGCTCATCACAATATAATTTTTTTTGTGTTTCTAAGGCTCTAATTAAATTAACTCTAAAAACAATATGGTAACATTAAAAATAGTAGAAAAAAAAGCTAAATAATATCTTTGACGTGGAAAATGTACAATAACAAATAATTTTAATATATTTATTTTTGCCACTCCCTTCTGCGGCCATCACAGCCACGGTTAGCAAATGGGTAACTACCACCCACAAGCGAGCTTGGCAGGCTGAGAGAGGCTGCAGATGGACAAAACTGATATTACCTGTCATGTCCGATCAACTGTCGCAAACCCTTCTGTCATTAGGCAGAGGGGAGTGTAGACGGCTGGTTGGACTGATGACGGGCCACTTTCTGTGGGCAAAGCACATGGAAAGGTTGGGCATCTCAGACAGTGTACTCTGCCCAGCTTGTGAAGAGGAGATGAGACGGCGGACCACTTTCTGTGCGTCTGCCCCGCCTTCGCTCGAATCAGGTTTGAGGTCTTTGGCACTGATGTGTTAAGAAGCGACCATCTTTGCTCCTTGGCACCACAAGATCTACTCAGATTTCTTCGGAGATCGGGTAGATTTAAAGAAAATTAAAAGGGAATCCAAGTGTAGTACAATGGACTTAATTAATGTCTGAGTGCTGCACCTGCTAGTTGTCCCGACAAAAAAAATATATATATATATATTTCTTAGCTGTAATATTGCTATTATATTTATTGAAAAATATCTGAATTTTTGCGTAATTTTTTAGAATTTTTAATACGAATTTTGGAATGAAGTGATCTTAGCTGTGGTTATTTATTCACAAATTGGATTGTAAAATGACATATAGGAATTATTCACTATTGACATCTAGGCGTCACTTTTGCAAGACCCTTTATTTCATTGCGCAGCCACTGAAAATTTGCTAAAAAGCTATTTCCATAAGACTGATCTCAAGAAGAAGCTCAGCAGGTAAGTGCTTTACGAATTGACGAAAACCAACCTTTTTGATCGAATTTACGCCTGCGGTTCTTTGCTGAAACGTAACGAAATCGACACATTTTTGAAGCGAATGGTAAACTAACGATAAAAAGTAGGCCATATGTAAGAAGAATATGCATACAAGGATTATTTTTATAGTATTATTAGGAGTATATTTTACTATTCTACAAGCATACGAATATATTGAAGGATCATTTACAATGGCCGACTCAGTTTATGGTTCATTTTTCATAGCTACAGGATTTCATGGAATTCATGTATTCATTGGAACAACTTTCTTATTAATATGTTTAATCCGATATTTAAATAATTATTTTTCAAAAACTCATCATTTCGGTTATGAAGAAGCCGCTTGATAATGACATTTCGTTGATATTGTTTGAACACTATGCGAAAAACGTATGGTCAAACGGCTGGGAGCTGACAAAAAAAATTATATAAATATATAAAATAACATAAAAATTTAAAATAAAAAACAAAAGTAGACAATATGCGCCGAGCAGTATTGGTGTGCTTGGGTTCGAGGGGAATAATACACAATGAACTGTTCCTATTAAGTCAAATGCTCCATTTCGTTTTCTACTATCAACAAGTGGTTTAATTAAAGTCGACGATCGATCATAAGCATCCAAAAATGGAAAATAGCAAATCGAATGAATCTGTTGCCTTTTTTCATGGTGAAAAGATTTCAAAGGTGAGTTCTTTAACAGACGGTTATTTAGCCCAGAGCGAATTTAACTGAATCAGTTGATAGGCAGGCGTCACTTGGGTCTGCTTACACAAAAAAACCGAGATTGTACGAAAAAAATCAACCAATCACACTTCGTTGCCGTCTGAACGACTGATTGGACGAGTGTGTGAATACATGTGAAAAGATCGTGCGGAATTCGATGGCGAACCGCATTTAATCCAACTTGTCACAAACGATTCTTATTGGCTAATAGGCTAAATAGACATCCTAAAGTTTAGCTACAACTAGTATTAAAGTCTAGTTGCATCGGAATCTTAACTGCTAACTCTTAGGTATATTTATATGCGCGTTAGTGCATGCCTAACTCTTGAAATATGAAGGGTAGGGCAACGCCAGTCTCAAATAACTTCTACAACGCGTCAGAAGGATCGACAGCTTGGATAGGATGCCAATCATAATACCAGTATTTAGGGAATATTAGGTTTTTAAAAATAACAAAAAATACCCACAAATATTTCAGTTTCGAACCCATTAAAGTTAAGGCATTACAAATTTTAATTGAATACGACCAGACGTATTTAATTCCCTATTCAAGTAAACTGCAAGCAAATTGCAGCTATTACAGACACACACACATACATACACGTAGCATATTTAATGTATTAGGACGAACTTTCATTAGAAAATAATTACCATGAACTGAAAATATGAATGCATTTTAGATTTACATATATAAATGTAGCATATTTAGGCATATGCATGCGTGTGTATATGTATGTGTGTATGCATTCCAACATCTGTGCAACTAACAAAATTGCGTGCTTGCGACAAGCTCTTTGCAACGCTGTTTGATGAGGCATTAGCGGTAAGCCATTTTCCTTCCAATTTGCATGCGAACGCACAAGCACAAACAGAAGAAGAAGAAGCAAAAACAAAAATTTACAAATAAAACGAGGTTACAACCAGCAAGTCAGTCAAGTAAAAATGCACTAATGAAGCGAAAGTTGTAGTGCTTGCCACAATTTTGTGGACATAAATCATGCTGACAACTGACGTGCGCACAGGTATATGTAACTGTACTTAAGTGAACTCGCACATACACATAAGTACGCATGCATTTGCTGAATCCTGCAACCCAGTGAAACAAGTTTGTCAAATTTTTCGGAGTTACGCGTTTCGTTATTCACTTGAAGAATTCTAGACTCAATCGTACGGAAAAACGTACCAGATTTTTACTTCACTTTTTTTGAAATTGAAAATTGAGAGAATAGCCAAGAAGCATCGAGGGTTTGGGTAACTCCTGAAACACGCAGGCTAAAAAGCCCGTTGTATTCAAAGCTCTAGAATTTAAAAGGCTAGATAGTCAAGAAAGAAGGGAGATGAGTAACAGAAAGAAAGAGATAGGATTGAATAGAGGCAGGGACATAGACACCTAGTCCTATGAGAATTTTCCAGATTTTTTGGATTTCTAAAAATATTCTCCAGCTTGAGAGAACGAATTTTACTCATGCTCAGGACATCGGAGCCCAAAGTTCGTAGCCTTACTCTAACAAAAGGCGGACACTCACAGAGAAAATGCTCAGTGCTATTCGCCTCTTCTAAATAAGGAATTGGAATTCATATACTGATTTCATGTCCCTAACCCTCAGTACCCAAGATTTCTTTGGACTGCCTAATGAAGGCTAAGAGGTGATTGGTAGCCACATTCACAAATGTCAAAGTATCAGATACGACATTGCCACATTGACATTGCCTTTTATATTTCTAAAGCTGCCTTTGGAAAGTTTGATATATTTGTCAATAAACGCACTCAGAATAGTTTGATGTGTGTGAAATTTATTCGTATTTTTTTAGTGGCTTTAAAAATCGACGGTGATTAACATGACAAGAGCCCATCGATGCACTAAAATAAAATATTGGTAGAATGGTTTTTCTCGTAGTCGCTGTTCGGTCACTGACAAATCGCGGGACGACCATCCAAGTGAACGAAGATATGTAAGTCTTCACATGCAACCTTTACCACAAGGGGAACCATCTGACCAAAAATCAACTTAAACCTTAAGTCAATATCGCAGTGTCTCGCAGATACTGCCAAATACCTAGTAGGCATTCATTCGGATAAATGGCTTATATGGAAAACGCATATTTTTGCCAAATGGATATCCCTAGAATAAATGTTTCGAAACATGGATTGGCTTTTACGCCATCAACCTCTCCTCTCTATAGACAACAAGCTTATCCTTTACAAATCTGTGCTCAAACTAGTCTGGACTTAGGGAATCCAACTGTAGGGCACAAGTTTTGTATCTATTCGAACGACATGACCCAGCCAATGAAGCCTCTGGATCTTTACTCGCTGCGCTATGTCTATATCGGCCACAGCTCATCGTTCCATCGCCTGCGATAGTCACCGTTGCCAACTATAAGTTACCGCAGATGAATTCGTTACGGACTCCAACGAAGATGTAATTCTAACACTGGTTAGATTTAAATATTTTGGTATGTGGGTACTAAGATATGCCTGTGTGCCTGTTTTTTTTTTTTTTTTTTGTTTTTATCGTACACACTTTCTTGAAGAAGAAAGTACCGCACATATGGTGCGACTTCAAGTTGCATTGCTTTGGTTGCAAGCAATACTCGACTTTCAGTTGCATAACATATGACCCAACTGCTACTGCAAAAACAACCGCAAAAAGCCGAGAAGAAAACACTCAGCCAAATGTAAGTGAGTGGGTAAGCGCGTGCCTTTATCGCAAGAACAACTTCTTGTCGGTTGTTCGTTGCATGCAACACTCCTGCACGTCACCGCCGACGCCACTCTACATTTAATAGAAATGCCTGCAGGAAATGGGTTGAGCTACTAGTACTTGTTGGGTGGCAGCGAGGGGAAAAATGAGGAAAAAGTAGCACAACTAAGAGTTTTGACTGATGTGGCGGTTTTGATTTCAACTATGAAGCTTACTTCGCCCTACCCTCCACCATTCGGTCAACTATTATACACTACCGTTGTATTCATATTTGATGAGAGCACCAAATGCCTTTGTGCGTTAGTCGACGTTTGGCAAAAGTTGTAGGCACCAGCCTTCTACACAACGTAACTACATACTTTTGCTGCCATGGTTGACTGAAGTTGGCCACCTTTTGCGGGTAGGCACCACGCTTTTCCTGACCCGTAAATATCAAATTGGACGCGTGATTAGGATACGCCCTCAGGCGGCACAAGCTGTCCAAATAGCCAAGTTACCTTCCATCTTGGCTGCGCTCGCTCACCTTTTCAGAAGGCACACGCAATAGCCAAAGGGCACCGAGTAGGATGTGCGGATTTGTGTAACTACCTACAAAGTGCACGCAATCTGAGCGCTCCGCTTTGAAGCTTAGTTGATGTAACTGCAACAATTGCATGGTACTGTGGCAGTGTGCGTACGCCTGTATGTGGTTTTTATTCAAAATAAATTCTCTCTTCCCTTGTCCTTGCGTCTGTGTAAGTTTGTCCACCTTTCTGCTGGTAATCGTGTACTATTTCTGTTGCGCCACTAACCGATCTAATGCTTCGTTATAACTTGCAGCAAATACTCGTACAAGTTGAGGCCGTTGGCATTAGTCCGGACATGGCGAAAATGGCCATTTTGCGGCACACTTGTGTTGATTGCTTGTGCTGAATAAAGTTGAAATTAAATTTCTTTCCAGCAAATGTGCTGCTGCTATACAGAGTTAGAGGATAACGTTTTGTGTTACAACTAGGGATAGGGAAACTTTTATTTGGCTACAACAGGCGATTATCCATAGAGATAATTATGTGATGTTACAAGTTTTGATATTTTGTAACGGCGTAAATATTAGTTGTAATTTGTTTCACGTTATGAAAAATCTATCGGACAATGATGGTGAATAGTTTAGTAGTGCTACTTTTTTCAACGTCTATTAGTTAGTTTACTTCAGATGACATTAGCACCATCTATCAAATGCATTCGCTGTGAATAAAATGAAGGAAATGTAATACTTTCACATATATAGAAAACTTTAGAGCGCCTTCTGTGTTTTTGTCCGGCATTAGCAAAAACGCGCTCGTAATGCTTGTGAGCCCCACAGTTTGAGGATCGGAAGGATATCTCAAAAATAGATTTTCCTGCGCTGAAATCCTACGTGATGCCTACTTTAAACCTTAATAAAGATCAGTCTCCCTCTGGTATTGCTAGGGACCAAAAGGTCTATGCGTGGCCTAATGCCAGCCGGGTTAACCTAACCTAATACGTTCACCAAGCGCTTAATTTTACTCGCATTTGAGCCTATCTGTGAGCTGGAAAATATTTCTGAAAAAAGGCTTTATCACATACTATAAGCTGAAGTCAAATTGCGATTTAGACTTAAAACAAAAATTTTGAAAAATTGAGGTTTAAAAACAATCTATTGCTTAAATTTCTAGTAAGTCGCCGAAATGCATCGCAATGCGTTAGATATGTGTAGTGATATATAACTAGCAGTTTTACGAGGTCTCCTATCGGCAAATGGGTGTTAATGAAGAGCTTTTTCATGGCAGAAATACCCACCAAGATTTGCAAGTTTGTCATTACCGTTGGAGACCTGATTTTTAGCCAATAACGGCAAGTAAATAGTTTTTGAGCAAAACAGATAGAGATGAACTGTTACATAGCTTGTTTCAAAACTTCTTCATTGGCACATATATATATGAAGGGTGGTAACCATACCCGTAAGGCAGCCCCAGCGAACGAGTATATACGGCAGAGTAGCAAAGAAGTCGGTCGTGAGCAGTCTTGTGCGCCAACAAGATTTATTTCGACAAATTATTATTATAACTAATTTCAATTTGCCATGAAAAAGCTCCTCATAAAAATATCTGCCGTTTGGAGTCGGCTTGAAACTGTAGGTCCCTCCATTTGTGGAACAACATCAAGACGCACACCACAAATAGGAGGAGGAGCTCGGCCAAACACCCAAAGAGGGTGTACACGCCAATTATAAATAAATAAATTTCAATTTTTTAGTTAAAAAACCTTGTCTAATAACGGTTATTAATTCAAACAATTCATCAATTCAATGGATGGATCAATCAAATAGATGGAAGGACTATCTTCTTTCTTACATGTATGTATGTATGCTTGCTAAGCGGCTCTGCCATAGTGGCAAATCTAGAAATTCGACAAATCAAGTTCTGGAGCAAAAAATTCTTAAATTTTTTTGTATGTTGAATAGTTGACTGTTTGAATCAAATGGAATGAAGGAAAGTACAGACACACAAATATACAAATGAACATAACGAGTATGCAAAAATATTTTATTATAATATTAGTTATTTTAATTTTACTTTACATTAACAGTCGGTCAGAATTTGAAGGCCTCTGAATACCACTTTCAAGGTGAAATGAAAGACTGAGTATGCAGCATTACTAACGGGTGATTTTTTAGCTATTATCTTTTTAAACAGTTGGTTTAAACAGCTGATGCACGTTTCGTGTTTTGTTTCACTGTCACTTCAGTTTGGTCTATAATTTAACCATGAATCGTCTTACAAGCGAACAACGCTTGCAAATCATTGAATTTTATTATAAAAATGCGTGTTCCGTTAAGAAAGTTTAAAGTCGAAAAATTGTGTTCAGCGACGAACGTCATTTTTGGAACAATGGGTGCGTAAATAAGCAGAATTGTCGATTTTGGAGTGAAGATCAGCCAGAAGAATTGCAAGAGCTACCAATGTATCCAGAAAAGGTCACAGTTTGGTGCGGTTTATGAGCTGGAGGTATCATTGGACCGTACTTCTGCAAAGATGCTGCGAATCGTAACGTAACTGTGAATGGTGAGCGCTACCGTGAAATGATATCCAACTTTTTTTTGCCCAAAATGCAAGAGCTTCCACATGCCACACAGCACGCGTAACAATGGACTTGTTGAGAGGCGAGTTCGGTGAACATTTTATTTCACGTTCGGGACCTGTTAATTGGCCACCCAGATCGTGCAATATATCACGCCTTTAGATTATTTTTTGTGGGGATATGTCTATTCAGGCAAGCCTGCTTCAATTAAAGCTTTGGAAGACAAATTGGACTAAGCGGATGGACCATTTGAAGCGAAGTCGCGTTCAACATTTACATGAAATAATCTTCAAACATTAAATTATATGGACTGTACTATCGATTTAAATAAAAATGTCATGCATTTTTCTGAATTTTGCGAGTGGTTTTTTGAAAAACTTTCTTATAGCTCTTAAGAAAACATCCTTTATATAGAATCTATGATATCAGGTGCATATGAAAATTTTCCTTGATAATTTTTACTGTCGCACGGTGCAATATGTATGGGGTGTTTGGTGGCAAAATGAGGAATTAAAAGCTAAATTAAAACAGAATTACTAATGATAAAAGTCTTTTTTAGTAACTATTGTAAAGAAAGCAAGGGCGGACTTTGTTTTTTTTTTTCTTTTAATACTTTTCTCTAAATGCTGACACTCATGGATTCTCCCTTTCATACTCCGTGCTGCTCGATGAAGGAGTGACATAGGGATGTCATTAACCATGCGAACGGTATTTTCTTTTAATGAATTTCTTTCTTTTATAGACTTTACTGTAAGACCCCTACCGGAAAATGTGCCAAGGGGTGAGATCAGGAGACCTGCATGGCTTGTATATGTCACCGCAACGGCTTTTCAGTTTGTTACGGAAGAAATCACGCAGTATCGCCATGCTTTCTCAGCCGTGTCTGGCGTAGAAACATCTTTCTGAAACCATGTGTGTGTACTGTAGGAAGGATGTTCTGTCATTATTGGCAGAAAATAATCATTCAACATGCACCGCCTAAGATACACTATCCTCAGAAATTGCTTGCCCTCAACAATTTTCAAAAAATGTTTGTCCAATTTTCCACAACTTAACTATGCACACCAAACCTGCACTTTAGTACTGTGAAGTAGCAGTTGATATTTTAATAGTGAGTAACCATTGTTTTTGGCGGCTATTGGCGGCTGCCGTAGCCGAATGGGTTGGTGCATGACTACCATTCGGAGTTCACAGAAACAACGTAGGTTCGAATCTCAGTGAAACACCAAAATTAAGAAAAGCATTTTTCTAATAGCGGTCGTCCCTCGGCAGGCAATGGAAAACCTCCGAGTGTATTTCTGCAATGAAAAGCTCCTCATAAAAATATCTGCCGTTCGGAGTCGGCTTTAATCTGTAGATCCCTCCATTTGTGGAATAACATCAAGACGCACACCACAAAAAGGAGGAGGATCTTGGACAAACACCCAAAAAAAAAATGGGTTTCATCACTCCAAAAGCTAGTGTTTACCCTAAGAAATCGCTCCAACATTATCTCGTATAAATGTTGCGCAAATGGTAACCGTTAGGCTTACTTGTCTGCACGATTTGGATTATGAAGTGGTGAAATTTGAGATCCTTCTTTAATATTTCACATACAATAATGCTTCAAAGTCCCAGGGTGGACGCTCTCTTGCTCATGGACTGACGCAGATTATCGAGAAAATTTGTAGCGACGAGTTCAATATTTTCATTTGTGTTCGATGTCCGGCCGAGGGCTGTTTTCCCCCGAACTTGCTACCCGGAACCGTTTCACTCATGAACCAATCAAATATTCACTTGGGTTATCACGGGCTATCACGTAAACGGCGAAAATTGTAACATAAAAAAATTTCCGACGAGCAGTTGCACACGAATCATTGGCCTTCAAATACGCTTCGATTGCGAACACACACTTTTCAGCCACCCACTGCGATATCGTGACTAGATAACCTGTCCGAATAACGAAGTTAACGCGGGCACCGCTATACGCTGAGCGATTAGGGAGAAACTTTAAATTTAAAACTTAATTCTGACACCGGACATATATATGCCTTTATTACCGTAAGTTGGAAAAAAAACTCGGTGAAGCACTTTTCAAACCTAAGTAGATTTTTTGAATATTCCAAATTTCGTTTATACGAACAAATAGCGATTCGAATTTTCTGCCTTTTTCTTTAGAATCAATATTCAACTTATGCTACTTAAGGATGAAGAATAAAGTGACTTTCTACCATATATTTCTATTTCTATAAGGTAGACCACAGTGCCACTCCCATCTGCAACAGTGTTATCATTTGCGAATACTGCAGTTGAAATAATTAACATTGTTAGGATAGATCCGCAAGGATTCAAGCTGTAGCCACAGGAACCCATTGTGATTCTGAGAAAAGAGTTCCGCAGTGCCATAGCTACATTTGCGTAAACCTTCGCCAAGAAATCGAGTGAAGCCAATCAGATGACCTCTGTAGACACAGTTCAGATCTGAGCCTAGAAGAAGTGGTCGCCCGGAAATCTAATTCAGTCTCTTATTACTCGTATTAGTCATGACTATAGCATTCTTCTCAACTTATTGCTTGATTGATTACCCCAAAATGTCTGCTCAGAGCATTTGGGGAGGCTTTGGGATGCGGTTTAACGTTAATTTCCGTTCAACCCTATAACAAATGACTTTCTTTCTTGAGTCAACCTGGAAAACGTATTATCAAAATTATATTCAGTATGGTTTAGATATATTTGGTCCACGCCGCAGCCAAATGAGCCGAATATTTTGTTTTTATTAATCGAAAAGTCGCCGGTTTTTCTAAGCAATGAGATATTTAATATCCATGGGCAAGCAAATTTTGTCAAAAAAATACGTTTAACATTGTTTTTGGTACCTGTAACTAAATGTAACCTATCCTAGTCCTTCCTCAACTTCAGCGTGGCTTTTCTTAATCCTGGTGTTAAATCGATTACCATTCTACTTACCTCCATGTGATTGGGTGTGTAACGCATCGGCATTGCGGGCACATGCTTACTGCCATCATAGGTGGGAGGACTCAACGGCCTCCGATAGCTGGCCGCCTCCTGCAATAGCGCTTCCTGTGCTGAAGTGGGCATGCCAGCCTGTGTTAAGTTGTAGATGTCTTCATAATCTGAGAATATGCGATTTTTCGAGCGTCCATACGCATCTGGTGTGCGCCGTTCCGCATTCGGATACAGCGCCAAGTGTGGTGGATAACGTTGCTGCATCAGCTTTTGCATATAAAGCTCGCGCTCGCCATAAATCTCCTCACCATTTCGATGTTGTTGTTGAAGACGCAACATTTGCTCCTCGATATCCATATAATTGGAATGTGTAGCCGGCGGTGGCGGCGATTTGGCATAATCTTCTGGGGACAAGCCCATTTGCTGTTGCAGTTGCGCCTCCAATTGGTCTACAGAGTATTGTTGTTGTGCTTGTTGTAGCCGCAATGCGGATGAGACATTGCCAGTGCGTGTATCGTAAATGGCATGATGCTGTTGTGGTTGCTGTGCGGCGCGCGTCTGTTGTTGTTGTTGATAGTGCTGCTGCTGTTGTTGCATTTGTTGCAGCGTCGGTGACATGAGTCCGCTGTGGCGACCTGCTTGCTGCTGCTGTTGCTGGTGGTGCGATTTACGTTCGTTGTCAATCGAATGTTCGGGACTAGGAGAGGAGTAACCGCCATCGTTAATGCGTCGTGGTTTAGGTGGCGCATTTGCATACAACGGCTGTGCGCCGCCACCACCGCCGCTGTTGCTGCTCGATGCTGAGTTCGCATTAGCATGCTCGGACGCGGGCGTCATCTGACCTTGGTTAAGGCTCATTTTACTCTGCTGTGACTGGAGTGTGTGTATGCCTGAGTCGGAGTTCTCGCCGCTGTGGTTGAGCGAAGAAGAGGCACTCGGCTGCTCTGACTCGCCGCTGTTGGGTGCCTGCATTGTTGTGGCGGCGGTAAGTGCGCGCACCCACTGCACCATCGCCTCGCCTGTCTCAGCGGCCAACCAGTAGGTGCGCATATTTTGGTGTTCACACTTAAAGGCGTATTTTCGATAGATTTTGTCTTCTGGCAGACAGGCCGACACTTTGTATGATGGCAAGAGTATGGAGCCGAGCAGCTTCTCCTCCTCGGGACCTTTGTAGTAGTAGAGGCAATATTCGGCTAGCACGAACCAGCGCTTGCGCCACACTTTTAAACCGTCAGAGCCCTGCTTGTACAGCCAACCGGAAAGGGTGACCGGTGAGGAGGCTGGCCGCTTGGTGATGGGTGACTTGAGCGCTTGCATTGAGCCGACACTCTTCTTGCGGTCTAGAGGCGCGTGCGAAGGACTCTTGCCCGACGAGTCCTCTGAGCTGGGCGTGGTTTTCTGTACAACGGCGCCACCTTTTACCGCCGAAATTTGTGTCTGGCAAGCTTGGTTGACGACATGGCCAGGATGATTTTGTTGTATGTAGACGGGACTCTGCTCGCTACCGGGCGTGGGTTGTTCGGCCTTCAGGCGCTGCTGTTGCTGCTGTTGTTGTTGCTGCTGCTGTTGCTGCTGATGTGCGTGTTGCTGTTGCAATTGTTGCTGATGCTGCAGCTGTAGTTGCAGTTGATGCTGCTGTTGTTGTGCGTAGATTTGCTGATCCTGCTGCTGGTGATAATGTTGCTGCTGCTGTTTTTGATTGACTTTCAGTGGACCGCCCGCTGGCTGGAATTGACTGTTCAAATTTAAGCTGGATGGTGGCGCGCGCCCATGTGTTGCTGCTGCGTTCTGTTGTTGTTGTTGCTGCTGTTGCTGTTGCATAGTAATCGACGACATGATGCTCGATGACTGACTCATGTGGAAATGTCCTTGCGGCACTGGCGGATTCAATGCTTGCCGCATGGCGAATGTGCGCTGCTGCTGTTGCGCAGCCTCGTTCTGCGTCTGCATCTGAGCTTGCAACTTCGCCTGTTGTAGTTGCTGGTATTGTTGTTGTAGCGCCGAGGCAGGATTTAGCGCTGAGGTTGCCTGCAAGCGGCCCGCGGCTGTTAAATAGGTGCGCTCCGTTGGCGACTGGTAGAGCTGTTCGCCGCCGCTGTTGTACGATGACTGGTGATATGGCGAGCTGTGTGTGCTGCTCGATGTGTTGCCGCCACTACCAGTCATATGCTTTAGAAGCATTTTATTTGGCTGTGGTTGCATGTCGATGGGTGTGAGTGGGCCGCCACTTGAAGAGGTGGCCGTGGGGCTTTGCTGGTAGCCACTGCTGCCGCCGCCGCCGCCGCCGACACCGGCATGATAGGCGCTCATTGCAGCGGCTTGTTGTTGTTGAAAGACGGGCGAATGTGTGGCGGAACGATAGTCGACAATGTTCGTTTGGTAGGCTAGTGGCAATTTTTTCTGAGCGTTAGCTTGCTGCAGTTGCTGCAGCTTTTTCGCATCCATGGTGGCGGCGTTGAAGAGTGGCGGGGCGTCCAACCTGCAAGGGTACAAATAAGCGAAAATTTATTAGATTGCGCAAGCAAAAAACTATATTTATGGGAATATACGTTGCTGCAAGTTAGCCTGCAGGGCTGCAGAAGATTGCAATTTCACAGCGGTCACAACGTTAGCCTTTGACGTAAGCGCTGAAAAGGTGCGTCACTTTGGTTCCCCTTTTATTTTCGCTTTATTCGGCTATTCTCATTTTTTAATTTTTCATTGCATTTTTCTTTTTATCTCCCCACTGACTTTAGGGCTGCTGAGATTGTATCAACTTAATTGCTTTTAATTGATGTAAAGTTCCCCTTGCATGCGGGCAAATACCATGGCATTTAGCTGGGAAATAGGAAAGTAAACTAAGTGGCTGCTGCGTTTTTATTCAACTATGTAGGTGGAAATATTTTTTTTTTTCATGTAATCTTATAAAAAAAATGTGGCGTTTTTGCTGGTATACTGGTCTCAAAGTAGTATCAAATTGCGCTTTAGTGCTACTTGCGGAGTACTGGTACTTCCATCATTTCACCTACCTACCTGGCTGGTAAACTAAAAAAGTAGCCAGCCGATTGAATTGAAACCGGATAAGATAAGAAACAGGATAAGATTGCCTTAAAGTGAGGTAGAAGAAAACCGCAAGATTTTTCGATAGGTGACGCTATGGTCGAGATATCTTTAGAAATCGTATTTGTGGTCCGATTGGTCATAAATTCCAACTGCTGCAATTCCAACATTAGCTGCGCGAAGAGAAATATTTTGTTTCAAAGTTGACTCGATAAGTGGCACTGAAGCTGTTTTATTTCTATTTAAGTACTAAATATTCACTCCCATGACAGTCGGTTCTATGGTACCTAAGCTACCCGGATTTATATCCAAACAAGGACGGTCAAACCGGCAGAATTTTCTAAGATTATGAACACTATTTTATGCTGCTACAACAACAACGAGGTTGAATTATATACTATAATGCTTTTCTTTACTTTTCCATTAATTTCATATCAAGTAGAGCCGCATCGGAGCGTGACCGGATTTACTAGTATTTTCATAGATTTGATTTTTGAAGATTTGCTTCTATAGCACATAAACTTTCTTCGCCAGTCAAAATGTTGCATAAAAGTTTATATGATCAAGTTTTCACTGCCACTTATCAGTATGTAGAAAATAGGATCTTCAGACTAAGCTCACCCCTTTCTTTAGAACTCCGTGCCTACGGCATGATAGGATAAATGGCTGAGATTACAAGGGGCTCACTTGGACAAATTATCAAAACTCGTCCGTTGTGATACCATACTGGGAGATGAAAGGAGAAAAAGAACCAAACAGGTGGAAAAAGAAGGAGGGGCTTTGGATTAGAAGATGACGACCAATAGTGACTAATTATGTTCGGATTAACCCGTTCAAGCTACTGATGAAATTCACCAGGTTTGTGTTATTGAAACCCGTAACCCTAGCGAAAAAGTAAGAGTTCAGATATTTAAATATTTGCCCGACGAAAGCAGGGCAGCTAAGAAAAAGGTCTTGAGATGAGTCCACCTCACCCTCCAGATACCTTCTGCAAAAAGGACTTAAAGCATTCCCAAGTCTCGCCGTTTTGACTTTTAACGGAGAACGTCCGATAAGGATACCTATGAAATTCGATAGCTGCAGCTTTGTTAGCCTTAGAAGTTCTCTCGAGCGCTCCCGAACTACCCGTGACCAGAAGCATTTCACGACTTTGCACGTTTGCACACTAGCTCAGCGCTTGCTGAGTTCATGCGAGGCTAATCTTTCCACGAGAGAACTACAGGTTCTCAAGGGAACTACAAGTCAATTGTCTATCAGTAACCCTGCAAGGCAAATAGAAAATGAATGCAAAATTAAAAACAGGGTTTCCTAATGGAATACTCTATATTTTCGTTGTCGACTTTAGACCCACACCACGACTACCTGTCGCAAAAGCGAGCGCGAAATTAAATTAACTGCCCCTGCCTCAGGTAACTACATACAAGCATAGCTGGATATGTGTGTTTATGTTCGTATTCTGTGCAATGTAAAAAAGAAATGCAATTTGTGCAATTTAGCTTTGCCTTTGCACTCAGCGCCCTTATTCATAAATGTATTGGCTTGTTTTGCATTTTTTGCTATTTTATTTTTAATATGCATTTCACGTAAACACATATATGTATATACATTAAGGTGACTCACCAAAAACAATTGCAGGTTTTTCACTTGACTTATACAATTTTTTATATTTAAGACATTTTAAAACATAAAAAAAAAATTTCGGAAAAATTTTAAGAACTACGTTAGTTGGACCGATTTAAAACCTTCAAAAATGGAGATCTTTTACAAATATTTTTTTATAATTAATTTTAAATAGTTGAGTATAAGAGTTTAAGCTTAAAAAGTCTACATAAGGATTAGATTAACTGGCTAGCCGAAGCCACGCAGAGACCATTTTGGCCCATTGGGGTACCAGATCAGAGTCCTCTTTAGCGAAAATATGCATCACTCAGGATGCGCGTACTATTCGCGAATTTTAGGAGTCGTTCGAGCTCCAGTTCAGGGATAGATTCTAGCCTTTCAAAGCTGTAAGTATCCAGGTAGCATAGTCTAGTTAAGTTACGTAGTTAAGTTACGTAGTTAAGTCTGCATAAAATTGTTTATCAATTTTTTCAATGCCATCAAAATAATGTGAGTTTTGTGGATACTTTCAAATTGGTTTGGTGCTTCCTAAAATATTAACATTTGTGCGAAATATTTTGACGTAGTTCGTTAAATATAAAAATTTTATTGGTCGAATAGAAAATATTTAAAAATTTTTTTTTAAGGCGAGTGTTGCACCTTAATGTCCATACATACAAAGCATTTACAATTATTGCAGTTTTTTATGATTCACTCTTTGCAAATTACTCACCAGTCCCATAATTGGTAGATGCAACCGAACATTTTGTATGAATTTTATGCTGGCACCCACATGCAAAGGTAATGAGATTATTGTGCGTTTGCTGTTTCAATAAAATTTAATTCATTTAATTATCATTTTGTCTGAATTTTATGCACTACATTTATCCTTGGCATATTTCAGTGTAGATATGTATGCTGCACTTTTTTGTTGACGTAATTAGATTTTTCATAATTATAAATTTTACATATTCCATGTCACACCACACTTTAATACAATTTTAAATATTTTTGCATTTTCACTTTAATTTAGTTGAAAATAATGTTTAGTGTTTTTCTTTTTTTTTTTTGCAAGAAAGTGCAAATATGATTTCTGATATGTTTAGTTGGTATTGGCGAGTCATATTTATGTATTTCGTTAGAAATTCCAAGCTGTTTCCAAGCTGCATAAAATTTAGTTTATGAATAAAGATTCATTAGGGGTATTCACTGAGCCTAGTGTATACAATTGTCGAAATACTCAACAATTCGAAAATGTAGATTATTCTAATTTATAAATAATATAACAAATCGTGATTCCAATGTAAAACAGTTGAACACTAATTCTTTTAAGAATTTAACATTTAATAATAAATTAAAAAAAATTTTGTAATAACTTATTTTCCTCCGATCCTTTAACTCAATTGAGCCTTAACCAAACTCTCTTGTTATTGTTGATGTATTAAGACTCGTAAACATTTTTCTTCAACACACTGGAGTATCTGTTAACTTACTATTGCCGACTTAACAGGAAATGTTATGTAAACAGTGATAGCCATGTAACAAATGCATAGCCTAAGGAAAAATTTTATGTAAACAGTGAAAGCCAGATTACAAATATATGACCTAACAGAAAATGTGACATTAACAGTGATAGCTATGCTGCAAATGTATAGCCGGATGTTACACTAACATTGACAGCCGCATTTCACATGCAAACACTTACATGTATATAAGGATGCTTTCAGGCGCCGCCGGAGGCGTGAATATACAAGCAAAGTAAACTAAGTAAAATGTACTAAATAATTTTTTTCTGGTTGAGATTTAGTATAAAAAAGTACTTCTACTTCATTTGTAGTAAAAGTATACGAAATGAGCGGGTAAAGCTCTGATAACCATTATTAGTCAACAAATTCAAAATTTAAAAGAGAAATTCTACAGCAGCTAATTAACTCTAATCAATGTATTTAATGCCTTTCCGCAACTTAACAAAGCTGCTAACTGCAGGTAAGACACCTTTCTGGCCTAGAGACGTGAAAATTGAAGGCGTTGCAAATTGAAGAAAAACATATTTTTTTCAATGACAATAATAAAAAAATTGCTTCCTGATGTAACATATGCCACTAGCGTAACTGATGGGGCTGCTCTGGTACGCCCGAAAAAAAAATTCAGTCGATTATTCATCAGGAGATCTGTCGCTATGGTGGGTAGCAGATTTACAAAAAAAACAAATTTCTCTTCTAGATATTTTTTCTGTTTATTGGGACAACCTAAAAAAAAAAGTATTTTTTTCACGTTCTCGCTCATAAAAAAAATAGAAATATTGATTATAAAATTATAATTCTGCTATTCGCGAGAGCCACAAGTCTACTCAATAATATATGAAAAATAATTCAAATCAATCAGTTCAGTACTTTTTGAGAAATTACCAACGCCAACTCGGAAAAAATAGTTTCGAGAAGAACACAGGTTACGTACTACGAACCGGTGTCGTTTCAAAGCACTGTAATGGCGACCGCCGTGGCCGAACGGGTTGCTTTTGCCTTTCGGTGTCGGCTTGAAACTGTAGGTCCCTCCATTTGTAGAACAACATCAAAACGCACACCACAAATAGGAGGAGAAGCTCGGCCAAACACCCAAAAAAAGGGTGTACGCGCCAATTATATATATATGTATATATAACGCCTAAACTACAACGAATTTCAATATAAAAATTTTCAAGTATATTTTTGAAAGTATGAATTATCATAACATGAAAAAAATAGAGTTTTTCGAAATTCTAGACCAGAAAGGTGCCTTAAATTTTCGGGAGAAATATATTTACTATAACATTTAAACACTGTTTGACTCTGTTTCATATGCCGTTATGTCATTGAGCATACAACCCTGTATTATAATGCGCTTATGCATGGGCTTTATAGTTGCAAAAGCTAGCCAGCGTTGTGAAAATCCATTTGAAATACTTTATTTGTTGTTTCACTACCCAAACGGACTGGAATGTTTTAAAAATTTTCCGAAAAATAGAAGAGAAATATATATTAATATTTAATTATGTAATGTCCTCTAACTGCTTCATGCAGTTACGTCCTTGATTATTTCTACATACGCAAGTATGCATGCGTCGTTGCATGAGTCTCAATTCAGCATTTTAAACCATATAAAATCAAATTTTTTACGTACACATGTGCATATGTATAGGTATACACATATGTGCATGTTATTCACCAACTGCACATTGGATTCACAAAAATTTTAATAAGAAATTCTTGGCGTTTCGCCGTTTCGTTTCCGAAACCACAGCACAAAAGGAATGCCCACATGCACATACATACACACGTACGTACGTACATACGAAAATGTACGCATACATGTACGCACATTGTGCTGACGTCATTACTCAAGCGAAGCTCATCCTTTTCGCTCGTTTTTTCCTCTGCTATGCAGTAAATTGACCTAATTTCTCTGTTTGTGTTTCCAAACTTTTAATATTTTAGTCTTTCTCTTTTATTTCTCTTTAGTTTTTGCTTTTAATTGTAATGAAATAGTTTTACATAAACATTCTTTATTAGCAATCATAGTGTGGTTGAACAATAGCTTGCGGCGAATTAGTTTTTTTGGCAGTACATTTAGAAAAAATTATAACAGCAGATTTTTAAGGATTAAAAATTCCAAATTTCTGGGAAGGAAGTTATGAATTTTTGGCGCGTTGAAAAATATTTTGAAAGCATAAATTTTCCCATTATAATCTGTAATAATTTTTATAAAATGAGAACATTTTTTAATGGATATTTCAACTGATATTTCTTATCCCAATAAAGCAATCCTTACATTAAAGAAAACAAGGAAAATAATATAAACATTATTTGTAGTTAAAAAATTATATTATTGCTAAGCTAGTAATCGATTTTCCTGCACTTGGTCGATTCGCAGGATCAAAGCAGTGGATAACATTTCTTTTTTTTTGATTTCTTGAAATTTGTTGTACATTTTTTTACAAGCTACCTAACTTTGCCGATAAATGACCTCGAATGACTTCGGATGCGCTGCAAGTGAACCTAAGCCCACTTTGGTTGTTGTTGTTGTTGCAATAGCTTAAACATTCCTCATAAATGTTTGAGGTGTGCTGCTACTGCTAAGCCGACGGTCGACCACTCAGCTTTTGTTCATTGCTTCTTTCGAGTTCTTTAGAAATGCGGTTGCGTATACGCCCCAGCTACCAAAAGCAGTCGCATTTTTTCGGTTATCGAATCAAATCCCCTTGTATTTACACGCCACTGTACATAAATTGCGTTCACAGCAAAGCATCAATTATTTTCGGCTGCAAACAAAAATAAACAACTAAACATTTATGCTAAACAGCATATCAGAAGAAATGTAGGCCACCCAAGAAAATTAACACAAAACACATTTGAATTCATGGCAATTCTTCAAGTTCTTCGTTCTTTTCTAGCGAAAAGTTTAGCAAAGTAGAGGAGAACTCAGCAGTCAAAAGAATGCAAATATGAGATTAAAATAGCCTTTTGAACGCCCAGTGACACTAAAAGACATTAAAATGGATTTTGTGCATCATTTGTAAATTTAAAGAATAAATCAGTGAAATGAAAAAGGTCGTAATTTTTAAAAAGCAAGGTTGCTTCCCATTTTCTTCGATTTGCGGTGGAGAATTGATATAAAATTTGTAAAATATTTTATAAATTATAATAATTTATTTACTTATTTATTTCAAACTAAACTACAAATAAAGTCAAAACTACAATAATTAACCGATCCTAATTTAGATTAAGCCAAAGGGAAATCCATAGCATCAGACTTTCGAAGCAAAATAAGTTCTTTCAAGATAGAATCTTGGAGATTTTCGAGTTTTCAAATGGAGATTTAGAGGCATAAATTGCTCTAACTCATTTCAGAAAAAAAAGTTTGATTCCGAATCTTTTATGGATGTTAGAATAAATACATTCAAGGAAATAATAAAAATAAATGCAACCTTGCATGATTGAATGACGATGAACCTAAGCGCAAGGATAAACTACTCAAAACTAGCGATTTTCAGTTGATCAGCGAACATTTAGCAATAATGAGGGAATGAGTTCGATAAAGTTAACCAGATGAAAAAAAAAAGTTTATGAAAGATTTTGGAGCTCATGCTAGTATTTCATTGTTAAGTCTTCTGATGATTTTAGCTTAAAGCGAACAAGGGAAAATTGATATTCGAAAAGGTAGAGTCAAGGAGCACCAGGAGATTTGGTGGCTTCTAAAACACTCAGTCTAAAAAGCCCATTGTATTTATAGCTCTTTAGAGAGGGTAGATAATCAAGGAGGGAAGGAGAAAAGTTTCAGAGAAAGAGATAGGAAAGAATAGAGACAGAGATAGATATGGTTAGTCCTGTGAGAATTTTCCATATTCTTTGGCAAATCTGAAAATATCCTCCAGTTTGAAAGAACGAATATTACTCATTCTCATGACATCGAAACCCAATACTCGTAGCCTTGCTCTAGCAAAGGCAGGACATTCACAGAGAAAGTGCTCAGTGCTATCCGCCTCCTCCAAGCATGACAGGCACACTGGCTCCTCAATGATTCCAATGGTGGTCATATGCTGACCCCATGGGATGTGTCCTGTAATGATACCGACCATCAACCGTACGTTTTTCCTTCCAAGTTTTAGCAGAAAGTTTGAGAGTTTTCTGTTCGGACTTCTCACAAAACACTTTGCAGTTCTGCAGCGTTCTAGACCGGACCATTACTCTTTATGAGATTGCCTACATAATCGCTGATCCAAGTCATGATTCTTGCGGAACTGATTCCGACTATTGGCTCTGTGGGGGAACCGCTGATCTACGGTTGGCCAATTCATCGGCAATTTCGTTTCCTTGAACACCGGAGTGTCCTGGATTGCTCTATTGCTCACCCAATGGAAATCTGACATCAAATTTCCTTCCAAATGAAACTATGGGTATCAGGTCATCTTTAGGTACCAAAAACAGTGGATACTGCTCCGATAGCAACTTAAAGATTTCTCTGTGTCCCGAAGTTCCATCTTCCTGCCAGAAACCATATTTATAGAGTATACACATTGCTTTTTTTTTGCTTCCACTTGTATCTTAAGATCCAGGGGGAGCAAATGAACAACGGAAGTGTAGAGTAAGTGTATGCATCACTAGAATCTGAGCTGAAAGTAAACATATTGTAATTTACGTGGCTATGGAAGAAAGCAATTGTTTCTGTTTTACTCATTTTTCTTATATGCTGAAGACTTAAAAATATGTTCAGTTATGAATATAGTAACACAACTGACGTATGCGGGCTTCAAGCAGATACAGGCAAATTTGTTATGTGGTGTCGAAAATCTCTTTAAATGTCCAAAAGTGCTATCAATTCACCTTTTCCAAAATCCCTATTGTTTTAGAAGAATGTTATTCTTACAGAATCTAAACATTTAGGTGTAAACAACAAAGTTAGTCTTATTTGGATGCCTAGACATTGTGGTATTACAGGGAATGAGTTAGCTGATAAATTGGCTAATTGGCTAAAGAAGGCTCTGTAAGTATGCCAATAGGCTCTGAACCCTTTCTAGGTGTCAATTACGCATCGATTCAACAACGGATTGACGACTTCTTGAGGTCTACCCATAGAGAACGTTGGTCTGAGTTGAACTCGTGCAGAGTAGCCAAGTGCTCTGTGAAAGATGCAAACATAAAAATAGCGACCTTTCTCCTAAAACTCAGCAGAAAGGGCCTGAGAGTGCTGGTGTGTGTAATCACAGGGCACAACGTCTGTGGTCAGCATATGGCTACCATGGGGGTCGTAGACAGCCTGATATGCCTATCCTGTCTTGAGAATGACGACACTGCAAAGCATTTGCTCTGTAGCTGTCCTGCATTTTCCAGAATCAGCTTTAGGATATTGGGTTGCGATATACTGAGTATACATAAAGTTCATACACTTCCTCTTCCGGATCTCTTAAAATTCATCAATAAGTCCAAGAGATTTGTGGGAGAGTGACCTCAAACTATTTTATCCGTCTTACTACCCACTTTTTATCTTTCCTATCTCTATTCTTTCTACTGAAATCTATCCGGATGTAGTACAATGGTATACTGACTGAGTGCTTGGACTTGTCCAACAATCTAACTTCAATGTAAATTATGCTCGTAATGCTCCTATTGAAAGTGCTCTTTGTGATTTTAATGAGAGCTCCAATTCTAACTTCCTAGATTTCTCAGTTTCTAAGAAATAATTTTCTGTACTATCAAATTCTTTTTTTTAGTTAGTTGGATGTAAGTTTGTAAGTGAATTTGTTATATTTTTTCAATATTATTTATGTAGTTTTAGTAATCAGTCGGAAATTTAATTTTCTTGATGGATTGAAAATTATTATTATTATAAATGGCTAATTGTTCACTGTGACTTGAAAATATATATTGCGCAGATATGGAGCCTACTCAAACAGCTTTAGCTTTAATAAATCCTAAAACTGCTGGAGGCTTAATTTCTACCAGGAGGTTTGGATCCATAATCCCGCTTCCGAGGTAAGTTTGCGTCGTGTAGAACATTTTCTGTTGTTTCTTGTGTATCTTTATAGAGTCTACAAGAATCAGTTTCACACCAATTTTTTCATGTGATAATTAATATTAGAATGTGCTGCTAATAGTTCAGAGTAGAGTTGTCTGTCTTTTCTGCTGAGGTAAAGGATTGCCTCTACCTTCATATGTTGTGTATCAATAAACCGTTTGGAATGCCGCTTGCCCATTTGGACTCTAAGTCTCTTTCTTCTCGCTCACGTAGGAAGGCACTGTGGAAGCTCTTATTTATCTCGCAAAGATGTTCAGGACCTACGAAGGCAGTGTTTGCACCCTTTTTCACTAATTTGTCCGCAATTTCAATCCTTTCGTGCTCTCATGTCCCGGTACCCATATCAGAGTCTCAAAGTTTCTTGATGCTAAAGTTTCGAGAATTTTAAAACATTTCCAGTCCAACCTTGATTGGAATCAGAAGCCATCTAGCTATTTTAGAAAATAAATAAATTGATTTGTTGTAATTATCGCGACTGAAATCATGAATCTAAATGATTTACCTAAATACAAATATTATAAATAGTTTATTGCTAAATCAAATGTTTTGTCGTAAAGTACGTAAAATGCAATTATAATTTATTAATAATTAAATAGCGCATTCATCCTATTACAAAACGTTGCCACATATTAAGCTAATTTGTAATGTAAACTTTCATTAAATTTTAGTGACATAATTGGCATATTAATTTATCATAGACAAATTCCCATAAAAATACAAGCCACCCTTGACATAAAGGATTAGAATGACTGCTAATAACATTTTTCACATAATTTTAATATTATTAATATCTGTATGTATGCTCGTTTTTTAGCGCCAGCTTTGCGCCTAACATTGTAAGGTTATTTTCATTTAGCCAGAATAATAGTAAATATTATGATTTGCATTGAAAAATTCCGCCGCTTTACAAAGTGAATGAATTTTCCGCTACGTCAGTACCATAAAATGTCACATTAGTTTGTTGTTGATCTACTGTGGCGCCACGAAATCTTTTGCAATGCTTTGCTTGTCATCAGCATTGGCCCGGCTACACATTGTTGCTGTGCTTGTTTCATGCTGTTCTTTTTTCCCTTCGTTTCAATTTCATTACCCTGAAAGGAGTGCAAGTGAAGCATTTTCTATGGCTTGTCCTGGTTGCGCGTTTGCCAGTTGGCAATTGAATCGTTGCTGCAGCGCCATTAAGAATGCTTTGCAATTTGAAAGCAAATGAAATGTTGCAAGTGACCCAAGCGGCTCGAGCGGCAGGCGGAGAGGTCGTGAATGCTTACAACCAACTCACCAACATAAGCATAAAGTGAAACAAAACAAGAAAGGGGCGCTAAGAAAGCGCTGAAAGGCAAGGAATGCCTGGTGAATGTTTATTTCCGCCGCACGAGGGCTTGCTGAAAGCTTGGCCAAACACTTTGTTGCATAATATTTCGTTTACGAGTGTTTTTGTCTTTTAAGTTGAGTTGTCATAACGATTGCCATTAGGCGGGGTTGGGCAATGCGAATTTCGTAAAATGTTTAGTGTTTTTTAGCTATTTACAAAATTACTTAAAATGTTGCCTTTTTGCTTTTCTTTATTGCTCTACAAAATTCAGGTGCAACTGTTTTATTTATTTTATCATTTCTTTTGACTTTTATTTGCTTTTCTTTCTTTGTTTCAATAGATTCAGTATTTCTGTTCAAGGGTATCTTTGGAGTAAAAATGCGTTCATGAATCAAATGGCCTACAGCGCCATCCAGCGTAGAGCTAACAAAGAAACCAATAAATTTAGTCTTCGTACAAAAAAAGCTCTTACCTCGGCGTTAAGAGATTCAGAACTTGAAATGTCAATACAAAACAGAAATAGTATTGGAATGAAATTGTTTTTCTATTATAATCTGGTACACAATTTCATGGGACTTATTTTTTATACATGATATTGGGTATAGGTCCGCCGTGGCTACGAGTTACATGGCCCATTCGATCAGCCCAATTGTTGGTTACGTTTTCTAATAAGTCTGACCGTATGGCGTCAATGGTGGCTTGAATATTGGCTTCCAATGCTTCAAAAGTTGCTGGTTTGTCAGCATAAGCCAATGACGTTAAATTGCAACTCACTTAGACCGCTTCCGAGCCATTGTGTTACCACAGTAGCAGTTTACCTGCTATTCCACGTTACCATTTTATTTTAAGCGCAAACCCTTTCATCTGGCTGACACTACCGAGTATATCCCTAAAGTCTTCAGTAGTATTCAAAAACGGTGAGCCAAAGTATCTATACCTAGTAGCATGCCATGCAGGACTGTGATAAAGAAGTTGTCTGAAAGACTCTTCTCTCTCCTCATTCTAGCAGCTTAGTCGAAATGGAGTGAATTCAAACTGTGAGTATGTGAACCTTGTGAGAGTGGCCTATGATCAAAACAAAGAACAGAGAGAAGTTTTTTCATGACCGATTAAGTAGCGTCTTTGAGTGTCTGACGTCCCATTTTGGCTAAATTCTTTTCGTAGCGTTACATATTCCGCCTTTTCTTTAAGAGATACCCGGCATTTGCGAGCAGTGATCGCCGTTTGGTTATCAGCATTTTTGCTTAACCAGACAGCTACCACATTAGCGGCTAGAATATCAGCCTGAAATACGCTGCAGTGATTAGGAAAACGAGTCGAAACGTTTACTTTTGGCTTCTTACAGTAAGCGCCAAGGCAAACTTTATCGTCAAGCTTTGAGCCATCTGTAAAGAACCGTACCCAGTTTTTCGAACCAGGTATATTGTTAACCCTCTAACGACTAGCTGAAATTCTAGTACTAAGCAACCTATTAAAGTTCAGTTCACCCAAACAATAGTCAACAAGATTGGTTGGATGCAGCCTGAGTGTTGTGTCCGAGTGTCCAACGCCTACATCGCACCGTTGATTAGTTGCAGGAAGCTGACCAGCAGTGTTACCTGCATTCCATTTACGAACCATTACCTAGCGGAGGTAAGCAGAAAAGAGTATTCAGAGCATCACAGGGTATAGCAGTGGTTAGGGGTAGATTAGATTAGATTTGTGAGGGGTTGGACAAGTCCAGGTGAGGAGACCATTGTACTACATCCGGATAGATTTCAGTAGAAATATAAAGAGAAGATGGTAAGACGGATAAACTAGTCTGAGGTCACTCTTCTACAAATCCCTTGGATTCATTGATGAATTTTAAGAAAGAAGAGGAAGAGTATGAACTTTATCCATACTCAGTATATCGCAACCCAATATCTTAAGTCTGATTCTGGAAAATGCAGGACTGCTACAGAGAAAATGCTCTGCAGTGTCGTCATTCTCAAGACAGGCTGTCTAGGACCCCCATGGCAACCATATGCTGACCACAGGCGTAGTGCCCTGTGATTACACCCACCAGTACTCTCAGTTCCTTTCTGCTGAGTTTAGGGAAAAAGGTCGAAAGGTTAGGGTTACTACAACAAAAGTAAAGTACTTATCGTCCAGGCAATTTTGGAAACCACACGAATTTTGTTGGTTACTTGCCAAGAAGAAAATTTAATCTCATTGTAATTTTTATAAAAACTTCACTTGAATGAAAAAGTAATCGACTGATGAGTCATGATTTATTAATCATGCTGATGAGTATTCTTTAGAGAAGAATAACTGATGCGTCTACGTTTTTAATAACAGTTTTACAAAACCTTGGGAATCTAATTCCAGCTGGGAGATGCTAGAAAATTGGATATTGAAGCTATCAAGTTAGAAAAGAAGAAATATGAGCTCATCGGCTTAAGGCTAGTGCATGATATATCCTTATGTGCAACATTTTCTTTATTTATTTGAAAAATATTCACAACAAAAACAAAGCATCTTCAATGACAACCATCAGTGCAAAGGCCCTGCACAATCACGGAGGAAGAGCAAAGGGGTAAATAAAAGAACAATGGACTATTTAGAAAAGTAAGTGAACATATTGCTGACAGTATTAAAATAAACACATAACAATTACAACAATTACAACAAAAATACGACAATTTGTGCCAACGACAACAGAGATTACGTTGTGGATGTTTCTGATGACATTTAAGTTGCCACAGGCATAAAATAAAATCGGCCATGATGAGAAAACAAATGTCGAAGCAGCAGACAATGTTGACCAAATGATGATTATAATATTGCCGATGATGCTGATGCTGATGATCATCATTTTAATGCTTCAAAATAAAGCTGCTTGTTATGGTGCCGCTCGGGCAAGTAATGAAGTTGTTGGTTAAACGATCATTGTTGCTGTAACTGATTTTGTTGCAGCTTTCTTGTTTCGTTATTGTTCTTTTCCTTTACTACTGCTACTATGTATTCACAAAAGTTGTTGTAAGCTGGAAGAATTGCGGCAAATACTGTTGCAACCGAAAAAGGAGAAGCACTTCGGTCACTCGCCATTGTTGAGCAAATTGTCTGCGAAAATATTGTGGCAACGATTAAATCATAATTGTGTGAGTGTATATCTGTGCGTGCCTGTATGTGTGCGTGCATGTATTTAAGCTGCAGAAAGAACAATTATACTGATGGACGCACTACTTGGAAATAAAAGTAAATGAATAGCTTGGCGAGTAAGAGATTTTCGAAGGAGAGGGAAAATAGGAAATTTTAAAGGCAGAGCCTGCGAAAATGTGCATACAAACGCAAATTTATAGCTATATTAAATATTAATACGCACACACATGCATGCATAGGTACGCAGTTATGTAGTGTATTGACCAAGTTTTCAATTACATTTATTATATGCTTTTAAGCTGCCAAATGTGATTACATACAAACATTGAAAAACAACAGCGTAATTCTATAAACTTTTGAGGTTTGCGCTTTTAATGCTATTTTTTGCCTCTTTCGTTGCTATTTTTTTGTTTGTTTTTTTGTTTTTGGTTTCTTTGTTGCTTTTGTTTTGGTGTTTATTTTTTTGTGTCTTTTCACTACCAAAATATTTTCACTAGGCGTCCAATTTTCCACAGCCTTATAAATAGCGGACTATGATGGCGTGGCGCCACCGAGTGCAACACAAAAAGCAAATCATAAATGTGAAAAATTACCACAGAAAATATTTTCATGCTCCCATTTTCAGCAGGCGTCGACTTGTCATTGCAATACAAACTCAAAATATGTTATCACAAAAATGCACACACACACACCCACAGCGATATATATGTACATATCTATGCTTACACAGATTGTCGCCCCGCAAAGAAAAAAGGACAGCAAAAGAAAGAAATACCGACGAGCAAAAAATTGCCAAAACAAGAAAAAAAAGATGCATTAAAGAGTGTAAAAAGCACAAAAAATCGCTATGTGATGAGTTAATGGTAGCAACAACAACTTCGGATAGTGAAAAATACAGCGAAAAAAAATTAAAAAAAAAAAAATCGAGAATTCAAGAATTCTTGGCCAAGCGCCAAAAATTGGTATTGTATGTGCAAGAAAAAAGAATCGAACAGAAAAGCAATATATAATAAATAAATAGCGAAAATTATGAGCGAAAATTTTCGCATGTAAATATGTACCTACGTGCGTATGCTGCCGCTGTACGGTTCTCAATTGCCCATATGGAGCAGACTGCACGAAAAACACGCAAAGAGGCGAAACAAACGAGAAAGCAATATCAATAAAGCACGAAAAAGACCAGCGCTGAAAAAAGTTTTTGCTTGTAAATATTGCTGAAATTAAATATTTACAATTTACGATTTATTTTCCAAAACGACAAACCACATAAATCGTAATAAATTGAAAGCAGTCAATCGTGCATACAACAATTTGACAGCGGCAATTTCGTTAAAACGCCTATTGGCTGGTATGCGTGCACTCGCCCATCTCCGCATGCATAGTTCACGGAAAAGGAGTTGATACGCTTTAAATCAATTATCTTTAACATATTTTTTGAAGCTTTAAAAGTGAACTTAACATTGAGGATAAGTGAGGTTGCAGAGATATATGGAGATATGCCTTCTACGTTGGTTGGCTTTGCACAGGGACTACTTTGGAATATTGCGTTTGCTGAGCTGTAACTCGATATTTGTATTGAAAAGTTTGGCATTTATTTGCATAAACAGGCTAATAACATTTTCACTTACGAGCTTTATTTGCTCTTTTTACAGTGAGTTGAAAAATTCAACTCGCCCCAAAGATGGAATTAATTCCTGAAAATTTTCCCCAGAGGATTTATTACGATTTTCAACGTGGTGATACTTCGACTTTTGGCGTGCGTTAAAGCACTGCACTTAGCCACTCATATATTAAGTTTCAATGTGGCCGTGAAGGTTGTCAAGAAGATTGCTTCTCATTGGATATGGGATAATTTGACAATCGCCAGAAGAAAATCGCCAAGCAAAACCAGAAGAAATTCAGTACATCTATGACATCGTAGGTTGGTAGGTAGGTGAAATGGTTGAAGTACCACTCTGGTACTCCCCAAGTAGCACTAAAACGCTGTTTTGATACCATTATAAGGCATCCAACAGGCAGATATTTACGGCCAACCAGAGGTCTTGATGTTATGGTGAAGATTAATGGGATTTAGGTTGGCGCCCTACCCCAGGTTGTCGAAGAAAGTAGTTCCCAGTGACCTTAATCGTCTAGCTACTACACCCGGACATTTACTGAAAATGTGCTCAAGAGTCCCCTTCTCTGAAAGTCTCCCACAGCTTCTGCAATGGGGATTAAATATCTTTTTCTCATGTGCTCCAACCGTCCAATAACCGGTTAACACATCCACAAGTTTGAAAATTGAATGGCGTCGAATTCTCAGAACTTTCTGCTTCCTGCGTCTATTGTACTGGGGTCAAAGGGTTTTCGAAATTAGATATGCGTTATGCAATTCGGCTTTAACAACAGTCACGGGGACACCGAAGATCTACTCTCTGAGACCAATTCAATCTCCTTCCTGGCAAGCTCATCAGCAAATTTCATTTGCCTCCTATGTTCTAACGTCCTAAAAACACAGATCAACGAAATGTTAGCTGCGCACATGATATCTTCGTACGTGAAGAATCTTGGATTCATACATATGACTTGGAAGCAAAAAGCAATCAATAGTTTGAGTGTTCCAAGACGAACCTAATCCAACAAAATTTGTTCATGGAAGAAGTATCTCAGAGAAAATGGTCGTCTAATTTTTCGACAAATCTGGTCATATCGCAAATCTACCATACCGTCCAGTGCTGCACTGCACACTACTCCAATAAATATTATGTATTTATAATGACACTTGTTATCATTTTCATGCTTCGAAACGCGCCCTTATTCCCATTTAAAGTAAGTTATACTTACATGCCAAATTAGTACAAAAAAAAATAAAATCTTAAAACCCACACAACTCTATTAATTTTAATTCAATTACAGTCAAATATAGCTCATTCGACGCAAAATTAAATTTACTATAACAGTAGTGTACTAAAAAAATCCTCAATATCGGATAATATCGTAAAAATTATGTCAAAGTTGAAAAAATAGAGAAAAAATAAAGAAAATAAAAAAAGTTCCAAATACTTCCGCCTACAGTCTCGTCAGTTGTCATTTCAGAAAAATTGTCAACACACTGTCAAAAAGGTTTGTTTTTGTTCTTTCGAACTAAAAAACAAAATTCGAAATCGGATGGAAATTGGCGAAGTTAGGAGTGATTCTTCACATCAACCTACTGAAAAACGGTTTTATGGCCATGAAATGAGATTTTGGGGGTGTATTGGAAATTTCTCCTATACCTACAAGTTGTACTAGGTCTCCATAAAAGTATAAAATCAATGTCGCACAATGTAATTTATCATTTTGTGAGAGGACCTAAAAACTTGAACAAATTACCACAAATAGCTGTCCGTGGAATACCCAATTCCATTTGAATGATTAACATAATGGATTTTTTATTATTTCTAATTCAATCAGGCAGTTATTCGATGCCATCTGAGTAAAACTAATTTGCTAGATGAACTGGTCTTCTATGTATGGGCGCCAAGTGTTTCTTTACAAAATTGAAATTATTTGCGCTGCACTTTTGTGTGCGTAGGGGATCAATTTTCTTTTTGTACCCCCGTACACCCGTTTTGGGTGATATGAAAAAGGCAGGGTATTCATTTGTTCAATACTATCATAGTACAAAGTCTGGGCCGTTATCGAGATGAAGGTATTTAGATAAAAAAGGGCGAGGCACCTCCTATTTTTGAGACTTTTACTTGGGTCGTATCTACAGCTTTGGGTTCATTATTTTTATCAAAATTTTGTAACTTTTTATTAACGATCGTTATATGGGAGGTGAGCGTAGTTATAGACCGATTTCACCCACTTTCAATACCAACCTACCTTGAGCAAAAAATTCCAACATGGATTGAAAAATATTAATATTTGTTCGAGTTATCGTGCAAAGGTATGGACAGATGGGCTTCACCGACTGCTCTCACCTTTCTGAGCATTTATCAAAAATCAACGCAATATTTGAGCCCCTAGAGACTTGCACTTTATTATACCAAAATTCAATGATCTATAAAACTGCATACCCGAAATTTTTATGTTGTTCCACGGCTTAAAGTCGACTCCGAATGACAAATGGTTTTTTTATAAGGACTTTTTCATGGAGCTTTGCCATTGCCTGCCGAGAGGTTACCGCCATTAGAAAAATCGTTTTCCACTTTGCTTGAACTAAAAAATCCATCCATGCGATACAGCAATGTAATCTTTACGCACATTTCTCGACCGCTTATCGGAGAAAACGTCAATCAGCTGTTAAGGATTGTTATTAGGTCATGTCACGCAGCGGAGTGACGTCATTTTAAGATCCGCAGAGCTAAGCTGCAAAAATGTAGAAATGACGTGAATTGTACTCGCATGAGTAAATGTGTATGTACAATATATGTATCTAAATATGTATGTAAATATTTATGCATGTAACACTGACCAACTTGGCCGAATGCACGAGCAGTTTTTTGGCATGCGTATGCAGAATATTTCATATTTTTTCATAGCATAAGCGTTGGTTTAAAATGGATTGGGTAAAAAATATTTTCTACGGCACACAATAAACATGAATAAGTACATACACACAACACATACACATACGTACATAATGTACATACATTCCATTACAACTGACATATATCTTTAAGTCTATTGACGTCACAGACGTCACATTCTATTGACGATTTGCTGCATCGAATTTTTCTGTTCAAATTTCCTTTCAAAATTCAAATATTTGTATGTTCTTACGTTTGCTCACCGAACGCACAATATTTGTTTGATTGGCAGTTGCGTAAATTAAATTTGATATTGAATATTTCGCTGACAATTATTTTTATCAAATTATTGCGGTATTCTTGTGAAAACACACAGATGCTAAGATGTTAGCGAAGTGCGACGCAGGTGGCTGGTGGAAAATTTGAAAATATTTCTTTGCACAGAAATTTAATTTTAACCCGCATTAGCTGCCTAGGCAAATGTTTTTCTACAAATACACCCTTTTCAATTTCAATTTTGGTTTTCCGTGGATATTAATGCACATAAATATTTTATTTACCCATATCAATATTGTGTCAACTTTGTTTTGTGTTCTTAATCCACTGTAAGAAGCTAAAAATAGAATTGAATTTTGGGCGGTAAATAACTCAGAACAAAATCAAGCACAGCAGTGCATTAGTGAAGAATCTTAGGTTCATAATTTCATTCAGCCTCTTTCACGTAAAAAATTATTTAAATTATTTCTTAGATGATAAGGTATTTGATGAGAAAAAAACGAACCAAATTTTTTATTCTCCTTTCTCAGCAATGCTTTCGGCTACTGCGTGTCAGATATATGCAATCAGCAGCGTCCGGTCACTAAGGAACGAAGTGGTGAAGGTGGGCGAAGTATTTAGGGTTTCAGAGGATTAGAAATGTTGCCAATAATTCAGAAAATTTAATTTTACTTACTTGTATATGCACGCTATTTTCCGCGTTTATATAAGTTGCTATTTTAATTTATTATTTTTAAGCTCAGCACCTCTTAGACTAAAAGAAAAAAATCAGCTCAATTTTGTTCTAAATATTCTGGCAAATTTTTTCATGATTCAATTGAAAGAAGAAAGGGTCTATTTTATATGAATATTCGACCATTTCCAGATAAAGATCGCAACGCTCCAGCTTTTGTTCAATCGCACAATTGAGCATTGGAATCTCTTAGGATGGCGAGCGATCTGTTGGCCAATCAATGTTAGGAATGTATGTACATATTATGCAGACTAATTGGGCGTGGCCTAGTTATCCGTGCAAAAATATAAATAGTGCTGTATGAATTGCAGTCAGAAGAAGTCAAAAGATGTTTCTGGTTTCTGCATCATTTTTATTATTTCTCTTATAATAAATAATATTGTAAAACATGTTTGATTTTTGGTATTAGGTTGGGTTAGCATAGCCAGGACAAGACACTCAGTGGACCTAAGGTCCATTATGATACCTGCATTAGCTTAAACCACTTAGATCTTTTTAAGAAGGTAGCTGGTCGCTCCAGTGAGACATTTTGCAAATTTCCCAGGTCTTCAATAAAATAATCGCCAAGATATTTGGCATAACTTCTTTGAAGTACAGGACATTCACACAGGAGGTGTTGTATCAACTCAATTTCTTTTTCATCTTCTCAACTCCTGCAGAAATCATTTTGAGGCATACCCATTATACTGGCTGGAAAGTCGATGGTGCAGTGATCCGTTGCAGAATCCAATCAGACATTTCGTCCTTATAAGATCCAGTTTTGGGCAGAGCGCTTTGGAGACCCTGCAGTAAGTAGTCAGCGACCAACTTCTATTGGTTTTCGCGATTACGCTCTAGTCAATCTCAGTACACAGTTCACTTAGAAGAATGCTTATGTCCTCTACCACTCGCTAAAGGTCAAGCTCGGAGCGTTTCCTTGCACACTCATCCGCTCTTTCATTTACCTCCACTCCAAAGTGGCCAGGGACCCAACAAAATGTGGGTTCATGGATAAGCGAGAGGGACCTCCTACATTCTTGAACATATTTTGAATTGATGCAAGCTGAGGCCAGCTGGTAAGGTTTGCCAGTGATAAGTCCATTAGTCTTATCGTTTTTGCTGCTTTGTCCATAGCGTAGATCTCTGCTTGGAAAGCGCTACAACGGTCTCAGATCTATCTTGGGAACCAATAGACTTTTTCGATGCGTCTTGCAAGTGGTACACATAAAGTAGAACTGGTGCATGACCATGCGTGTTTTCCAAGCATGTCTGCTGCTTTAATTCTGAAGCAGATTTTTCCGTTACCTCTTTAAAATATACAATATATGAATGGGTGGAATATGTAAAATCAGTTCCAGCGCCGCCAGAGGCGTCAATCGGAAGTCCTTCAATAGCCCTTTGAATTTACACTTTGAACAGCATTGCAAAGTGATTCATTTCGATAACTCAAAGCGAATCATTTCGCCTCGCGGGCATGCAGCAGCGCTTACGAAAAAGCAAAATAAGCATATGGTGTCTTTGGTGAGCTTGGTCTAGCGCGTTACGTTATGAATCATTGAAGTTGGATAAAGCCAGCCGCAGCTCCTTACTGAGCAAATCGAAGGCGGCAAAGTGATCTGCCAGTAAGACAATAGACAAATAGACTGGTAAACTATACCCAGGACCACTGAAATAGGAAGTCTTAGCCCAAACACTGTACAACCCAGGTATTTCTCTAATCACCTTCAGCTATTTCCAAGGCTAGGTTAGGTGAAGTGGCTGTCTTTCGACGCACCTAAGCCATTTAAAGGCCCACCCTTTGTGATACCACCGGAGTTATCCTATCCTTACTCTACTTGGTCCTCTCTAAATCCTTGTGGGACCTCTAAAAAGCTGGCTACAGGACTAGTTTGAGATAGACAACGGGAATGTTGTCCGGAAAAACGAAACCTCTTCTACACAGAGCAAGGCACCTGCATAGAAGGTGATCGACTGCCTCTTCCTCTTCTATATCCTGACAGCTTCTACAATAGTCATTGGATGGTGCCCCTCATCTACTGACATGTCTTTTTATTAGATAGTTCCTGCTACGATTCTTAGATCTTCCCTACTTAACTTAAGTAGACTCATAGCGCGACCTATATTCCACTCGGGCCACATTTGCCTACTGATAGCGCAGGTGTTTAACTGTTGCCAGTTGGAATTTGCAGCAGTAGTGGTGCGCCTGTCTATTAAAAGTTTACATTTTGCCAGCGACATAGGTAAGCGGATTTTGTTCGGAGAATCCAATCTGGCAAACTCATCTCACCTGTTTTTTGAACGGAAGTTACAAAAATTGTATTGGACTGAGTCAAAACACAAAACAAAAGGGAAACAAGTTTTAGCTGGTTCAAAAATAAGTCGGTGACCATTTGTCAACGAAATCGCGTGACCCTCTATTTTATGCTGCCTCGAATACATTTTTCTAAACTGTAATCAATTGCGCCGTTAGGAAAAATATTTGAATCCACGCGTATATTCTACAAGTTACATTGTTATGCAAGGGCAAACCAACACCCACAAACACACACACACGCGCAAAAAACCTGCCATATTTCATTTCAATGTACTTGTTTGTAGTGGCTAGTTTTCAATGTGTGTGTGTGTTTGTGTGTGACAAGAATAACACATACTCGAGTGTCCTCTGGATAGCTTTTGACGGCACTATTTTTAAATAGCCACGTGCGTGAGTGCTACTGTTTGTGTTTTTGCTTTTGCTTGAAGTTTTATTTTCCTGTTTTGCATGTAGTCCAAGCTGAGCCAACACACACCCACACATGCGCATGTAATTCAACAATATTTTGTGACATATGCATATAAGTTTCTGCCATTTCGCTGTTGCCTTTTCGTTGTGTTGGTTTTGTTTTTCGTTGTTTTTTTGGTCCTTTTTGGTTTGCATGCGCTTTGTGGGTACTGTGGGAAAAAGCGCATGTGGCCAGTTCATTTGTGGCGCACGTTTGCCACCCACTGAACAAAATTTGAAAGCGAATGCCTGTGGTACGTTCACAGTATACGCGCATTCCCGTGCGGGAAAGGGTGATCAATTTAGACCTATCGGATTTTAAATTGAAATAAAGCCACGAAAATTCAAAGTAATTGCGAAATCTTTATTATTTTGTGTACAACCATTCATGACAATTATTTTTTAAAGATAATCACTTCAAAATTTTGACGGCGACTGCGCCGTAATTCGGGCATCCGTAAACACCAATTTTGAATGACTTGCTGGAGGACTTCGGTCGGTATCTCATGAATAACTTGAACAGTTTTGGCCTACAATGCCTCAATCGAAGTAAGTTTGTCCTCAAAGTATTTAGAATTTACACAGACCCCACAAATAAAAGTCCTAAGGTGTGATATCACACGATCTTGGTGGCCAGTGGATTTGAAAGACGAGCGACAAATTCCTCACCAAAACGACGACGCAGTAAATCCATTGTTTCATAGGCTGCATGGCAAGCACCGACGTTTTGTTGGAAACAAATGTTATGGAGATCACGGGCTTCAATTTCTGGAATCATAGCCTTCGCCATTTACTGTCAATTTTGCCTCAGGTGATGATTCCTCCATCCCATAGACGGCACAAAACGGTTATTTTCAATGAACATAATAGCTGTTCTTGAATATGTGCGGATTTCTCTTCACCTCAAATGTCGCAATTTTGTTTATTGACGTAGCCATTAAGCCAAAAATTGGGCTCATCGCGGAACGAAATTCGGCTCCCAAAATGCGGACCTTTGGCGAGTCCAACGACTGAAACTATAACATTTTGGAAAATCAGTCGGCTTCAAATCTTGGACTAGCTGTATTTTATACGCTTTCAAGCCAAGATCTTTGCCAAGTGCCATAAGATAGGCCAATGTTATTGTGATCGACGCAAACTCGATTCTTCCGGGTCTTCGGCAAAACTCTCATTTACAACCGCAATATTATCTTCACTTCGGGCTGTACGTGGTCTACTCGAATTATTCTCAACTCTACCAATGGTTTGTCGATTAGTGCGTTTGGTAGGACGGTTATGTGAGCACGCGATGAATATTTTTCTCAGAACGTCGATTTTCGTAATTCAATTGTGAGATTTGTTAAGTTTTTTGAGGCGTAAGTCTTTCCACGGGAAAATTCCAATGGCCACTGGAAAAATGTATGTATTAGTTTGACAGTATTCACGCGTGATCTGTTAAAAAACCCTATTTAAAAAAGTACCTCCAATCTGATCACCCTTTACTTATGTGGGGATGTATTTCGCATACGATATGAGTCTTCGCATAGCCATCGTTGTTTTTATTATAAGCGCGCGTGCCGCTACATACACACATACACGACATCCAGTGCGTATGTAGTGGTTCACTTACACGCTTTTGTACAACAACTTCCATTTCCCGGTTATTTCCTTGTCGACATAACGAGAGCGACAACAACCGCTGCAAAATATGTAGTTCAACTTTGAAATGCTAAAACAGCTATCAGACAGGCGGCCGACAGGTTGCTCTGTGCACTAGTGCTGCATGCCACATCTGTGCTAAATTCTATTTGAAAATACGTTAGTTTTATGCCACATCAAAGTAAGCAGTTCCAGCACAGCTTTAATTCATACGCTCGCCTCCAGCTCAACGCATTTGCCTTCATGCATTCATTCCTCTGTTCATACGTTCCGTGCCTCGCCTCCTCCATGCGACATTCACATGCGTTTTGTGTCTGTTTCATTTAACTTTCACTGCCGCCGCCATTCTAAGCTGAGTGGCAGCGTAATGAGGTTTGTAATGGAAAGATTTATGCAATGACAACAGCAATGCATGACAACAGTATGCGGCAAGTAAAATGTTAGCAACAACAATTCATGCATACCGCGGCATGCAGATTTAGCTTAGCTCGAGTGCCTCGAAAAGAGGATAAATAAACGAAAAATGGCAGAATTCGAATGCTGGCAGCGTTGCATTCGATTGCGATCGCATCGAAGTTGTAATCCGATTGTACAGCAACACAACTCACACACACACGCATACATATTCGTACATGCATGCATGCCAAGCAGTTGGCGCGCATTTCCACATAAACGCTTACCATATCTTTTCATACACACAGTCACACACCCACATACACCTACATTCTCATATGCACTCATACATGCACGCATGCGAGGGGCGCATATGCAGCTGCCTTTTGACCGATATTCGCTGCGCTAAAATGCATTCGTTTTCGCATTTGCATATGCGAGCTTTACATTCGTTATGGCTTGTAAGTGGGCGTGTTCGCCAATACCTGGCTGGTGCATAAGGCGCGCGCAAATTCGCTGAAATAAATGTATGCATGCAAGTGGCTCGGCTACATGCGTAGGTGAAATTGAATACGCCATCGCTGTTGTCTACTTTTATTTCACTGATCTCTGTTGCATTTGTGCCAATAAATTTGCATTGTATACTTTTCGGCATTTATCTTGTTATAGTCTCGTACCACGCACACACACACGCGCGCGCACTCAAGTATTTATATGTAGATATGCATACAAGCAGCTCAGCGGCTAAGCGCGTTAATCAGTGCAAAACGAAAAGCGCATTGATTGTAGTGGAATTTAATTTCAATAGTGCAGGCACACCCAACCACACGCACGCATACACATTTATTTTCACGCACCGTTTTGTGCGGTACGTAAAAGGATTTTTAATGTACGAATTTCAGGCTGTTATAATTGCAACGGCGTGAGTAATTTGATATCATTCAGTAGTGGAAATAGGTGGAAATTTTAAGAGTGACCAATTTGTAGCCAATTGCTCTGGAATTTGTAGCTATAAATAAGCACTCAGGCGGAATTCCATATTACGTTTTTAAACTTTCTTTGATATCTGAATGGAAAATACCCAGGACGGATTTTCAAACCACATAAATGCATGCGGTTGACTTTTTTAGATGAAATTATGTAAGCACTTTTTCATATAAAATGCCAAGAATAATAAGGCAATGGGAATATTCGATTATATAGTTAAATATGGTATGGGGAAAAACAAATCCAAATTTCTTGCGGAAGCTTGGCTTCTTGGCGATTCAACGACTACTATCAAGTCAGTCAATTTCGATAATTTCTGGGACTTTATCGACATTTTCCGCATTATCAACATTCCAATATTTTTTTGTTGGTATTGCAAATAATTCACCCTATTGCCATGATGCCCAGTTCTAAGACAAGGCACTTGAAAGTTTACTTATACCAGCGCCGCCCACAGACGTAAAATTTTCAGTGGTAAATAGTAAATATACAGGATGACCTGCTTTGTGGCTAAGCAAAATATGTATGAAATAGAAGTGATAATAAATCAACAGTTAGAGAAATTATAATGGACATTTTTCGGCTTTGCTCTGCCCAAATATTTTCCGCCAAGCTCCACGGTACGCAGCGAGTATATGCAAAAATCAAAATTAAAAAAAAAAATATTCCTCTTCTTCGAAAAATTTTAATTGTAATAGGAAGCAATTGGCGCGATCGCGAATCTGCAGCCACGTCACTATTGAGAGTTATAATTTCGGGGCTGTAAAAGACTTCGTTTGTTTAGGAACCAGCATTACCACCGATAAAAATGTCAGCCTGGAAAACCAAAGTAGAATTTCTCTTGGCAACAAGTGCTACTTTGGACTAAGTAAAGTCTTCTCTCGACGAACAAAACTAACACTCTATAGAGCTTTCATCATGCCCGTCCTAACGTATGACGCGGAAGCTTGGCCATGACAACATTCCATGAGGCGTCACTTGGAGTGTTTGAGAGAAAGATTTTGTAGTGGAAGATTGTTGGACCTTTGCACTTTGGTGATGGCGAATATCGCAGACGATGGAACGATGAGCTGTATGAGCTTTACGACAACATAGACATAGCGCAGCGAATAAAGATTCAGCGGCTCTATTGCCTGGGTCATGCCGTCCGAGTGGATACAAACGCTCCGGGCCTCAAAGTATTCGATGCGGTACCAGCTGGTGGTAACAGAGAAAGAGGAAGGCCTCCTCTGCGTTGGGAAGATCAGGTGGAAAAGGACTTGGCTTCACTTGGTTTCGGTTAGCACGAGCAATTAACGACTGACGCGTATTGTTAAACTCGACGGAAATCGCGTAAACGGTTATCCCCCCAATCAAGAAGAAGAAGAAGGAGAAGTATGCTCAAGTCTGTATAGGAAGCGCTCTCATAGAGCTGATGTCAAAAGCATGCTATTTGTTTGCTGTTGTGTAAGGTGAAGAAAAATAACGCACCGGAAATATAAATCTTTGCGCTAAACAGCTGGCGGCCGGTGGTATTTGGAGTATGCACACTGCATCAGTTGCATTATCTAATAGGCACCTCGTACAGGTATTGCATATTTGGCGTAATCGTCCTTAAACTCGATGTTTACTAGATATTCGCTCTACCTTCGTACGGTCATCTTTATGCTGTTAGTCCCGGTAGGTAGGTAGGCAGGTCTGGTGGCTGCCAATATGGCACACTTAGACATGTGGTACGTCCATTTTGATACTATTGGAACTTTTTCCTTTTACTGAGGGATCGCTTTTCTGCTGTCAGTCCAAGTAGTTATACAAATGAAACAACCTAAAATATCTAAGTAGTGGAATGTTTTTCATGAGAAGCTTATTCTCCCTTTAGAAAATATTTTACCCAGCACTTTATTTTTCATTCCGGTTCAACTCTGGAGATAAACGAGCGAGAAGCCCATCTTACGCAAGCTAACATGCAAAAAATGAAGTTGGATAGCCCACGCTCTGAGAAAATCACCCCACAGCGGCCATTCTTGGCCATAGATTGGCCTCCTCTGCAAAGCGGAAATCTCGGCCGGCCAAAGAACACCCGGAAAAAGTTAATCCTGCATGACTTGTCTTCAATAAACACCCGCTGGGACAATGCGAAGACGATATCATCTAATCGTGTACGTTAGAGAAGCCTTGTAGAGAGCTTATGCTCCTCAAAAGGGTAAACAGGACGGAAGAAAGCATTTCATGTTCACGGTGGCATTGAGTACAGATGATTAATCACCACTTGTGATTTGAGTTGACCGTGGAATCGCAATTGAAACCCGCAGTATTCAGGCAGAGATGTCCCTCGCAGTTGGAATAGCCACGAACAAACCCATATGAGTGGCCATCAATTTATCTTACTTACCGACCTATCTATACATAAACGCCGTCTGTGGCAGGCAAAATTGGATTAAAGAATTTGCTTTTAAGTGTTAATATTATTATATGCGAAAGGACGTAAGCTCGCAATTTCAAACTTATTCGCTTTTTTTTTTTTAATTTTTTATAACTTTCCAAAAGCGTGGTTGGGTTGTGCCTGGTTTCTTAGAAATTTGTATCTTTAAATTGTTCTAAGTACGTAAGTTAGTATACGATTGATTATGCGCCCAGCTGTCAATCCCAATGGCACTTCAGTGAGACGATTGCTGTTAGCCGCTTGCCATTTAACAGTCATCAAACTGGCTGCCAACTAATTGTGGCACCAAGAGGGCAAGTCAAGTGGACAAGTGGCTGGCCAACTTGATTAGTTCACTTTCTGATTGTACATATGGGGAAGGCGGGGGCGAGCTACATATATACACATACATACATACACATATGACTTTATACGTAGCTTACTAACTAGAATCCTACTCTAGTAGTAGGTAAGTATTTTCACATACATTTTTAGTTACTATTTGGTTCCCAGTGAAAATGTGAAGAATCACTAAGGTTCGTCTAAATTAAGTGCAATTCAAAAACAGAAAGAAAATTCTCCAGTTGAAATAAAAACTTCGCATTCCCCTGCCTTGAGTCGGCTTCATCTAAATCTAAATACATTTCCCTTGATATACTTCACAAGTTACAGAAGAGAATTCTGGAAATAAAAGCGAAATGTGTGAGCTTAGTGTCCTACACAAACAAATTTTAGCGCACAGCATGAGAAGAAGTGAAATAATTTAGAGCATCAGAAAAAAAATAGTTACAAACAGGATTAGAGAGTGAAAGTATGTAAATAAAAAGGAGCAAAGAAAATGAAGGAACGCAAATAATAAAAACATTTAACAAAAAAATATTAAAGCGAAGGCGCTGTGAGCGGTAGCGACGGAAATTCATTTCCTCTTGAAGACAGCAAGCGGCAATAAATCCGGCAGGAAACGAAAATCACACACACATACACATATCTTTAAATACTTACACATATATGCACATCTACTTAAGTGCGTGTGGGAGAGTACTTTTGTAGCAAACTTACTATGTGAAAGTGGGCTGTTTGAATGATAACGTCAACATGTCAGTTGCAACACAGTGAAATCAAGAAGCAAATGCCCAGGCGACACATGCAGAATGCGCGGAATATATGAATACGAAAAGGGCAAGAATACGAGTGAGAAATATGGGTCACTATGTTAGGTTAGGTTAGGTTGGGTTATGGTAGCGACAATCTAACAGGCCTTGGAGGGACATGCTTAGGACTAGAAACTCGCTGTAACTTCATTCACAGAGTGCATACCCCTTTCTAATTCCCTACTTGGCATAGCTACTTCGTTTATCTATCCGCACTGACTCATTTCAGCTTTAAATGCCTACTGGGCACAAATTATTTCACCATTTCATTTTATTTCCATCAGAAAAATATTTATTTCTCTCTGCGCCGTTTGCTTGTATCCAGTTGTGTCACCGCGCACTGACCTTGGCGTGTCACTCACGGCAGTAATGTCAACAACTTTTTTCTCAGGCGCGTGTATTTTCACATTGTTTTTGCAAGTGAAGGAAAGTGTGTAGAAATGTATAAAAAGCGAATAGGAAAAATGAAAAAAATATGAAATATTTAAGTCCCTGCCAGTGCTCGGCGTTTCGTTTTTTTCTATTTACGTTCGCCAGATTCACCTAATTCCATCATTCGGTCTCTGCCTAAGCTCTTATCATTGCGTGGATTCTTTTTGCTGTTTTTTTTTTAATATTTTTATGAGTTCTTGTGTTATTCAGACATCATTTAGCTACTCATTCTTTTAAAGCGGATTGCTTTTGTAATGCTGCTTTTTTCATTATGTGCGAACAACGATGTGACAAAGAGTGCGCAAAAATATTGTAAAAGATGATATAAATGTGTACGAAAAACAAGTTTGCATCTGGGTGTGTGTGTAAATACGTTTGTACACGCATACGTGTGGCATACGCGCACGCTGATCCTCTGAAGAATAATGTTTGAGTGCTCCAAATGTGTTCAGGAACGCCATTTTTGCTACACACAGGCACAAATTCTTGCCGCTACCTATAATACTTACATATTCTAGGGGACCAACAAAAGTTCGGTAATTCGATGGTATTTTTTATGTAAAGAAAAATCGGTTTAAATAGAGGCGAGGAAACGTAAAATAAGTGATGCAATGACGGTAGGAGTTCTGCCACAGTTGAAGCAGGAAATTCGTTATTTAATACTTTACTGTGAGAATTTTCAATGAGTTTCAAACTGCATATAACAGTTGGCGCAAAATTAATCAATTATGGAAAGATTTATAATATTTGCAAATATCGTCCTACGGCAATCATATTTGACATTTGTGAGCTAGACAGCTGCAGCATACAAACAGACAAGCAATGGAGCACGTAAGGGTCAAAATAAAGATTTCCGTCATTCAAAATAATTTTTTTTTTTTGTAAAAAGTTGAATGGTTAATTTTGTGCCACCCTTTAAAACGTACACTTTAACTCTTAAGACTGTTTCTTAATGGTAGCAAATATTCCATATTTGATATTTTTCTGTGAAGGATGAACCTCGAGTATTGTTCCACGAATTGTGAATCAGAGTGAAAAAGAGGTTAGAGTACATTTGGTCATATTTTTTAAGAAAATTCGAGTGTCTAGCAACTTTAATCATAACAGATGACGAAGCTTGGTTTTTTAACTATGTTCCAGAAACTAAATAGCAGTCTATGATATGGAGCCCTAAAGAGGCAAATCCACCTGTGGAAGTCAGGCAGTAAATGTCACCAGCAAAAGTGATGATCTCGATTTACTTCATTAGAGTTGCTGCTATTCCGTTAGATTTTTCTCAGATGTCTTCTTGAAAGTTATAAATATCTCATAAATCTCTCTAAAGACCAGCTAAGAATACGCGCAGTCACCTTGGCAGGTCCCTACAAACTTTGCCACTTCGCTAATGATAGTGTCTAACGACTTCAGTCAGTTTTACAACCTGACCCCAGGTACATCATGACACGATCTTGCAATGACATATGGAGAAGAAGATAAGCATCTTGGCCCGATACGGTATGAGGAGAGGCGCTTAGATCTAGTCCAGCACTGTACCACTTAGGTTTATTGAAAAAAACTTGTGACTGAAGTATTGTGGCGAGTAGAAGCACAAAAAATCTTAAGGTCCATCGGTTGTTTGATAGATACTTTACGAGATATCGATTACCACAGCCATGTACCGAGAAAATAATGGATTTATTTTTCCCTAAACTAATATTTAGGTGCAATTAAAAATTGCAGAAGAAATTTGGTTGAACCATTAGCCAAAAGAGTATGCCCCATTTAACTTTCATATTCTATTAATGCGATTTTTAATTTTGTAAATTTCATTCCACAATCGTAATCAGTGGCATAGAAATATCCCAAGTACCAGGTTTTAAGATAATCCTCTTAATTTCTGTGATCTTTTCTACTGATTTTTTTCATTTTTCTTTTTTTTTTCAAGTCAATTGCATCCTGATTTAAACCAGGATTTATTAAGAGATTTAAAAATATTAACTTTATATAGGAAAAAAGAAATTCGGCCACTGTAGCCGAATTAGTTGGTGCGTGACTACCATTCGGAAGTGCGTAGGTTCGAATTTCCACGCATCATACACCAACAGGATTTAAAAAGTTTTTTTCCAATAGCGGTCTCCCCCGGCAGGCAGAGACAAACCTCCGAGTTTATTTCTGCCATCAAAAAGTTTTACATAAAAAAATGTTTCGTTCGGAGTCGTCTTAAAACTGTAGAGCCCTCCAATTATGGAACAACATGAAGACGCACACCACAAATAGGAGGAGGAGTTCGGCCAAACAAACACCTAAAAGCGCTAATTATATATACAATATATAAAATGAAATTATAAAAAAGTTCTTACGATTTACGTAAAATTTGTTTAACAAAGTTGGAGAAAAAGGTGTCGCTAAGTAGCAGAGCGCCAATTAAGAACGATAACCAGTATATTCCCTTGCGTGGTATTTCTTCGCGTGCGCTTTTCCCTGCCTTTGTCCTGAAACCTAGAATAATTCCATTTTTTCCACACAATTCTTGCCATTGTATCCTCGAAAAATGTTTATGACAATAGTCAAAGGACAAGACAACATTTACGCGTGCATATGTAAAAATACAGATAAAAGGGGAAAGGCAAACAAAGCATTTTTGTTAAAAAAATTACTCCAAAAAACGAACGATAGCAAAGCAAAAAGCGTAACAGATAGTAAAGGGCACCGGAGTGCGTTTATTTACTCATACATCCATATGTACGCACTGGCAACAAATGAAGTGAAATAGTAAGTGAGAAAGTAGGATAATGAAGTTGCCACCAGTGAGCCAAAAGGCTAATGGAAGGGAAGCGAAATGAAAATATTGCCAAATACCGCAGAGGCATATGTGGTTACACATGTGCATGAAAGGAAACTAATACTAAGAGCGGAAATAGGAAAAGAATGGAAAAGTAGATATTGGCTAAAGGACAGCAGTGCGTATGAGCAACATTTGCTCACAGTGCGAGTGTACGGCGCTTGGTGACAAAAAAATTAAAGCTGTTCGTACATAGTTTTCGTAGCACAATCGAATTTCTAATAAAATCTGCAATTTTATACCTTGCGATAAGCAGTAGTTGAGTTTATATGATTGCGACTTCAAAAAGGTTAGTAAAATTCAGAAAAATTCAAATTCCTCGTAAGGCATTTTCGTAAAATATTATAATAAATATAGTATGTCCAATAATTTTCAAGTTAATCTTATCAAAACTAAATGACGTATGTGACTTTAAATTGTGGTTCCCAACGATATACGGGTAGAAAACCGAGTACTTGGACGGGTATTTGCGTCACTTCGTCCGCAAAACTTTAGTCTTTAATCGATAATTTTTTCCCCGAAAAAAAATTACTTTTCGCCTTTTTAGGATATTGTCACCTTGACTAGCTGCAATTTTGTTAAAATATTCGTACGGGAATAAGTTTCCGCCCTCGTAAAAGAGCTATCACTGCTGATAGCATTTTTGTGTTCGCTCTAGTAATATACTGCTGATTCGAGGGTGTATATGTGACTTTCGATCGCAGTAGTTAACATTCGTTTGAAGCGTAAAGATCCTCTTTTATCTGACGTCAGGAATGTCTACGTTCGTCCTGAAAAAAACATCATATCTAGAGACGTTTGGTGACGTGTGAGATGCTTCTTGAACGGCGAAAAAGAAAAGGTTTTCTACATCGCTTCGTCACTGGTGATGAAAAATGTATCTATTATGATAATCTTAAGCATCGAAAATGTTGGCGCCTGTCAGGAGAACCAGGTTCATCGACAGCGAAAAAATAAAGTTCATGCTTCAAAGGTTTTGTTGTGTACCTGGTCAGATTAGAAGGGTGTCTTCTATTACAAACTCCTTAAATCATCTGAAACCATCACTGGTGATCGTTACCGAATGCAGCTAATGCATTAGAATCGCAAAGAAAAGCGACCGTTATGTTACGATAGACATGACAAACTGATTTTGTTGCATAACAACGCTAGGCCACACGTTGCTAAATCGGTTAAGAAATACTTAGAGGGACTGAATTGTGAAATCTTGCCCCACCCGCCGTATTCCCCAGACACTGCACCTTCGGATCACCATCTGTTCGGATCAGTGCAGTCAGCCCTTATTACAGAGGGGTTCACTTCTTACGAGAGCATCGCAAACTGCCTCAATGAATAGATCAAGTCAAACGAACTCGGTTTTTTTGTCAGAGGAATCCGTTTGCTGCCTGGAAGATGGGGTAAAGTTGTAGCTTCCAATAGCACATACTTCACATAATTTCATGCATTATGCGATTGTTTAAATAATTCATAACTTTAGCTAAGAAAGGACGGAAACTTAATTCCATACCTAATAAAATCTCTTAAAATCCGGCAATTAAGTCTTGTGTATTTTGTTATTTAACTAAAACCGTTTTTTTATACGTGTGAGGATCCGTAAAGGGCTAACTCCAAATTCCAAATTTTTTTTTTAATTTGAATCAATGGTACAGAGTATAGTTTGAAGTTTCTAGCACGTCTTGTTTTTGAGAAAAGGAGGAATTAATCTTCCACAATCATGGTTTTAAGGGTTTTTACCTTTAATTGCATGAAAACTATAAGGTGAAGAGCGCGAAGAAGCTTCTGCATTAAGCGGATAGCCATTTAAGCGAGAGTCAGGCTGCACTTAAATATTTCTCGCACTTTGAGGTTCAACCATCAATGGTTCATGAGTGTATGAGATACAAAACCGAAATCTGAATTGTATACAGCTTATAACTATAGGCCTTGGGCTATAAAAGCGTAATCCACAAAGAAGTAGCTGATGGGTTAACTCATGGAACTTTACCGTCAAACGACGCTTTTTCAACGCGGTCTAGGGCTGCATGATACTTTCAGTTTAAATGGCTAACCCTTTACTATGTTATATTTGGTTTATGGCTGATTTGTTGAAAAATTTTCAGGGTATTGGTTGTGAAAGTTTTACGATAAGTGAGTTGCTATTTTTCTAATCGCAACTGTACATAAATTTTCATTCAGATGCGCACTTAGCGCATATATTTTAATTCAGAAATCCACTCACACTACTCAACTGCTCTGCCAATGGTTTCATTTATGCTTTTACGCAACCACACACACATATGCAAGCCACACACACGCATATGCATCACACATTCCAGCAATCGTCTTTCGCAGCACATCAACTTTAATATGCAGCACCTGAGCTAAGTTCCGCTCTTCTTATTGAAGCCTCATCAACCCTCCTTCCCCGCTTTCGTTTGCTATAGAATACAGAAACTAACTACAGCAACAATGCGAAAATCATTTTAATTTTTTCTTCTGATTTTATTTGCTTAAAAAATATTTTCAGTGCTTAACCCAGTTGCATACAGTACGGCGCATTTCAGCCACTGTGTGTGTATGTGCGTGTGTGTGTGCATTGTGCTTAGCTTAAAGGCACTTAAGGCGCAACGGAAATGCACACAATAGCTCAAGATGGAACAAAAGCAACGACTGCACTGGTCGTGGCTGTGATGGAAGTAGCAGCGTAGAGGCTTACGTTTACGTTCACTCGAAATAGCAGAAAATGCGCAAAAACGAGGGCTCGTAAAATTGTTTCTCACAAAAGACAAAAAAGGGGAAAAACAATGATGCAGACAGGTTGAGGCACTAAAAGTTGTAAATGCTACGCTTTCAAATTTTCGCTATTCACGTGAAGTTGCGATTATTCCTTTTTTGGCACTTTTCTCTGTCCGTAGATTTTCGTTAGAGCTGTACATACAAGCACATACATGCACGTGATGTTCAAATATTTCATTTTATAATATTTTATGCAGCTGCAGCAGACGTTTGGAAATGAGAACATGACGTTTTTACGTTAAAGAGCATTGAGCGCTTTTTATATCACATTTGAGGTCAAAATTATAATGCCGCAATGGTACGCAGATAGCAGCGCTTTCCATATTGTTGTTGTTGTACCAACATATAAAATTTCCCATACAAATGCGGTGAACGCAGCTGAAGTGATGCTTTTTTGTCAGATGCAAAGAAATCTCTGTGGTTTCGCTAATAGAACTGACTACTGTGAGGAAGTAGCTTTTCATCGCTCATTAAAGTCAAAGGCTTTCAAGTCCCAGAAGGTCTAGAAAATCATACGCCAGGGTTGTTTGCTGTGAGTTTTTAGTTCCGTACTATATCGCAAACAATATCGCTATAATATTTTTAGCAAAAACAAGTGCAACGTTGTTCGCTCGAATGTGGTACACAGTGCCTATCAGTTTTTCCATATGAAAGAAAATGTAATAATATAATAGAAGAGGCTCAGTCAAGCCATGTCAAGTGGGTAACCATTAGAAACTTTTAATATGAAATTTAACAAGAGCAAATGAAGTACATTTTCTTCCCTAAATGGAGGAAGTTGCCTTTGCCACATGGACTACTGCGTGCCTATTAGCGGCTTTGTTCACCAAAATTAAGCAGCGTCGAGCGCGGTTAGTACTTGGATGGGGGACCGCTTGGAAACGCAGCGTGTTGCTGGCTTTTGGCGGCCGTCATAGCTAAATGGGTTGGTGTGTGACTAGCATTCGGAAGCGCGCAGGTTCGAATCTCCAATAATGAAACATCGAATGATGAAATAAAGTGGTCGCGCTCAACAAGCAATGGCAAACCTTCGAGTTTATTTCTGCCCTGAAGGAGATCTTCATAAAAATCATCTGCCATTCGCAGGTGAAGTAAAACTATGTGGAAAATCATGAAGACCAACACTACAAAGAGAAAGAGCTCGGCCAAGCAACCAACAAGGGATCCAAGCTCCATTCGTTGAATAATGGAAACTTTGAAGTTTTTTTAAATGCGAGGCTGGGTGGAAGTTACCGGGCATCTTCTATACAAATTTAGTCGATTCATAGCCAGAATGCGTGGAAAATTATTGTCAGTTGGAGGCAAGTCATATACAACCTTGACCAAAAAGTTCCTGGAACAAACACCAGATGATGCTCTAAGTCAACTTGTTATTTTGTTAGGTTACGACATCTGTGATTAACATTCTTACCAAAATTTTATCGTCATTGCTTGGCATTTGAAAAAGTTACGTCGTTTTGAGTAAATATACCTATGCACGTGTTTGCCATTTTTTGCAGTTTTACAAATAGATTTGAATTTACAACTGTGAGTTTGTATAAAATTTAACGTTAGAAATGGATTTAATGTTGCGAGAGCAATGTTGCAAACTGTTTCGGTAATGAAGCAGCCGACAGCCGCTTACGAGCCTCATGGGCGTGAGCCCATCAAGGATAACAACTTAACTATCAAAGATCTGGATTTGGAGAGAGGACTAAAACACTAGAACCGCTTATGGATCCGCTCAGGGCATTTTAGTTCATGATTTGACTTTCTGACGTGCTGCTACAAAGTTGGTCTGAAGAACCTGAATTTCATGCAAAAAACGGAATGATGCCGCCCAAGACATGATTTCCAAGGCAGAACATTCATCTGGTGACCTACTATTAGTCAAACGCATCTTTACCAGAGACGAGACGTGGGGTTATGAGTACGACAGTCCAGGCATTAGTGAATGAAGAGCTCTGAGTTAACCGAAAAATGGGCAAAAAAGAAAACTTATGAGACAGCAATTCGCGAAAAAAACCCCAAAAAAATAAAGGATTTGTGGGAAAGCAACTCGTGGATTTTGCATCTTTATTACGCAGCGTCCCACAGTGCCATCATTATCCGTGAATTTTTTACCAAGAACGAAATGAATACTATCCAACAATAATCGAGTTTACCTGATATAGCTCCTTGCGAAAGTAATGGAAAAATCGAAGTCGGCTCTGATGGTTTTACCGGACAAAGAGTCCCTGAAATGTTTCTAGAGCTCGATCAAACGCCGGCATAAAAGCGTGGCAGTTGAAGGGGAGTATAAGTAGTTGAGGAATAAACTTTTATTTTGAATTTTCTGAATATATTCCGGGAGCTTTTTGTTCAAGGTGGTATGAGCCGGAGCAGCTCCAAGTACTGGTATGGCTATTGTTGATGCTATATTTGTTTTTGTCAATGTTGTGGCTATTGTTATTGTGCCTGTATTTATTTTGTGGAGTAAGCACTCGCAGCTGCGTACAAAAGCTGAAAATTTTGCTAGTTGTCATAGGAGCGCAGTTAGCGTCACAGTCATGTGTTAACTTAGACACAAACTTTAGAAAAAATATTAAAATTCCATGCATGCCGTTTTAAGTCTGAGTTTTATGTATTATATACATTTTCACCCCGATTCCTAGGTGGAACATAGACCCTCAACAAACAGATTATAATTTGATATATTTCAAGCTAGAAACTTTATTTGTCCCCACGAGTAGCCTGTTTTCTGCCCTTCTGCATCCAGCTGTCGCCTCCAGGTGTTGGTTGGTCTCCCGTGCTAGCGGCTCCCTTGGGGATTCCAATCGAACTTAGTTCTTGTGATGTCATCCACGGGTTTACGCTGTATATGTCAGAGTCACATAGAAAAATAATAATGGTCGTTAAGGTGAAAATGTGCTTTTTTTTGTTATAAGTGTAGCTTGAATATCGTTATTTTTTTTATTTATTTAATTTGGTCTAATTTTAAGTATATACCAAATTTCCAAAGATCGACTTCCCAACACTTTTTAAATGCCCACATAAAACTTGACTAAGGATTAAATTTTTAAAATAAAATAAAATTTGTCCAAAACTACACAAAAATTGCAAACTAACTGCCCTTTTGGAACTTTAAGAACCATAAATTTATTTAATATCTTGTGTCAAATTTGATTTACGATTAAAAAGTGTCAGTCGAGTTCTTCCAAGCAGCTGCTGCAACATAAAATCAAACTATTCTTGCCATGCAACTAATCTAATGACCCAACTTTTCAGTGCAAATGAGCGCTTTGTAAGAAGTAACAGCCATAAAACACATGCACACACCCGCAAGCGTCTGCGTCACTTGAACAAAAACTGCACACATGGTGCAATCAGGATACATCAGACTACTCAGGTCATAAATTATGTTGTCCAAGAAAAGCGTCAAATTTCGTATCATTTATGGGTTGAGCGACGCATGAGGGAGAGATACGCAGGGAAAGGGAGATGTGAAAGCCAAGACGAAGAACTTGGGAGGACATATTGATAAACTTTGCCTTTGCGAAGAAAGCGTGCTACAACAACAATATTGATTGCCTCTGCAACACAGCAATAATAAGGCAAAAACATTACTTCTGTTGCCGCATCAAAAGTCGTTCCCAAATTGCACTTAGCTCGCAAGTTTCTTTGAACAGATAGTATACATGTATATATGCACATGCACACACACATACTAGGTTGTTCAATAAGTTTTGCACTTCGATAAGAAAAACACAGTTTTATGGTTTGAAATACATTTTATTACTCAGTATAGTCTCCCTGAACATCGAATGCGATTCTAATTTATGAATTCCATGCCTGAAGAGAGCATCTGCAAGTGCTGCAAAATACGCTGTTATGACCTTCTCATTTGATAAAAAATGATTTCCGATTTCCACGCATCCATTTTCTTAGGTATGGAAACAGATGGATGTCACTACAGGCCAAATCTAGTGAATACGGCGGATGCTCAACAATTCGAACTTGAATTCATAGATTTTAGCCATTGTCAAAGTGCTTTTGTGACACGGCGCATTGTCCTGTTGAAAAATATTTTGTTCTTTTGCTAACTGGTTCCTTTCTTATGAATTTTTTCCTTCAGCCAATTACTATTGGTACTCTGAATTTAATGTTTTACCAGTTTGCAGGTAATCCACAAACAAAATTCCTTTCGCATCCCAAAAAACTGACGCTTGGTCTTGGCCGATTTCTGGATACGAACCCATTTCGGAGCCGAAGAACCAGGTCACAGCACTCTCTAACCACTTACAATCATTCTGATAGACCAAGTCTCTTCCATGGTGATGAATCGATGTACAAAAACTACTTTATCCTTTCGTAAACGAGGTAAATGTTGTTGAGAAGGTCGCATGCGGATGTGTTTTTGTTCCAATACTAGCGAACGCGAAGATCCAATACTTCAGTCAAAATATTGCTTACTGAGATGCTTAGGGCTTCTACCAAATCTCTTTTGGTCACTCGAGGATTTTCCGATACCATATCCTGTTATTTTCTACGTTTTCTGACGTTGTTGCTGTTTTTGAACGTCCTTAGCCTGTACAACGACGTTTAAATTCAGTAACTCATCTTTCTACTGTACTAATTGATGGCTAAGGGTCCTTATATATTTTTAACACATGTTCATGAACTTCCCTTCCCTTTAAATCTTCCATAAATAAAAATTCAATCACTGCGCGATACTTGATTTTTTCCATTGCAGAAAACAGCATGACACGTCGATACTAAATGACTTGTAAACAAAGAATTGTAAGAATGAAGTGAAACTTCACATACGTCCATTCGAATATAACAAAAAAATTGAGGCTAGTAGCAACGGCCTCTCTTATCGAACCGCAAAACTTATTGAACAACCTAGTAGAAACACTTCCAGCAAAAAGGTGGTCTTGCTCCATTGCCATTACACGGTTTTTGTTGGGAAGCGGTGAAACTGTAAAGCGGGGAGAGAGCAAGGCGGAGAGCAAATCGTGTATGTACTTGTAATAACGGTGAACAACAAAGCGTTTCCGTTTCGCACTTCTCGAAATCAACATAACTGGCAATAACATGCGTAGCAACAGCAATCACAGTGACGCAAAATAAGGGGGAAAGCAACACAAAAAAAAAAAACGCAAACTTAAATGCGAAAAGCGAAAAACTGGAGTAGCAGCAACAACCCTCGGGTAGCAAATTTGGGGGCTAGGAAGATTGGTGGCAGGAAGTTTGCCGTAGAGTGGCAGCAAATGAGTCGAGTCGTCGAATGAGTTAACAGTAAAGCAAAGGAAGCGTCTAAAATGTGGCAAGAGAAAGGAAATGGATGGCAGAAGCATAGGTAGAAGAGTACACCCCACCAACTCCGCCTGGGAGCGAAATGATGAGAAAGGATGTTGCTGCTGTACACAAAAGTATAACACAAATGATGACAAAAACAAAGCAAAGAGTGACGTCAATGATTGGTAAAGCTGCAGAACCAACAACAAACAACAACCCACAACCAGCGACAAACAGCAAAAAAGCAAAATAAACTCGACAGAAAAATGCACTCAAGGAAGTTGACAACAGCCACTAACGCATACTAAAGAGCAACAACAACGACCACAATAGCGACACAATTGCGGCGCATATGCGAGGGCATCAGTGAATGGTGCTTATCTCCAGCGACATTTCGAATACTAGCATCAACAGCAGGAGCAATAACAACAACAGCACAGTAGCTGCGGGTGTGCGGGTGGAGGGGGTGCGCACGACAGAACAGCCACCGCTGACTAGCTGCTGATGATGGTTATTCATATTCATGATGTGTGGCATCCGAGGTAAACATTGTTGCCAATGTACTGCAGCGCACCCATACACAAATAAATGCAAACAAAAATGTGCGCGCTGCATTTGATGCTTTGTTTGGCACCGTTGATGGCAATAATAGTGATGATGTTAATAGTGGCGATAGTTAGGATGTTGTTGATACTAGACAAGGAAAAACACACATAATGCACCTCAAGCACGTAACGGCTGGCTGATTGTAGGTATGTATGTATGTATGTCGCAGCATGCAGGTGAGGTGTCATATTATGTCCGTCTGTACTCTTATGGATGGATGTTTGCGTGTGCATTTGCCATAGAACTTTTTGCCTGTGCCCTGTCATTTGCTCGCATCCACTTCCGCCAATCAAACGGAAAGTGAAAACCAAATCTCCATCAACTCAAGCAATAACAACAGCAACAACAACAAAAGTGGCCATTGCGCAAACAGAGAAAGAGAAATATTGCAAAATAATAGACACACAACAGCAGCACTATCAGGAATCTCGGTAAGTAACTGGAGATTTTCTCAGGCTTTGGTTTCGGTGGTTGTGCTTTGCCAACCCTTCATGAGTGCCCATCCATTTGGAGCATGCATCGCGTATGTAGACCGATTTTATGTATGTATGTGTGTGTATAAAAGAGAAAAGAAAGGGATGCAAGCAAATAAACACAAAGGTAATGTAACCGCAAAGCGCATCGATGGAAATTTGTAGGTATTGTTTGGATTATTGATTAGGAGTAGCATTCGGTACAGCCAATGGTTTCGCCCAATTGAGACTCACAAATTTTTGAATAGCATTAAACAATAAATAAATATTATGAAAAGTTATAGTAAAAACCTTTTTATATCTTTAACCAACTTCATGGACCATTGAAAGCAAAATCTAGTATGGTTGAAACGCTTGCCCATAGGATGGGATAAATGGCTGCCCTTCCGAGGGACGCACTTGGACAAATATTCAAAAAGAGAAGAAACCAGATAGAAAGAAGGGGCATTGGATTAGAGGATGACGACCAACGGTGGCGACTTACGTTCGTAGTAACCGCTTCAAGCTACTGATTAATTTCTCCAGGTATATGATATTTGCTCATCAAGCTTCTTATGAAAAATATCTGCTGTTCGGTGTCAGCTTGAAACTGCAGGTCCCTCCATTTGTGAAATAACATCAAGACGCACGCCACCGATAGGAGGAGGAGCTCGGCCAAGCACCCAAAAAGGGTGTTCGCGCCAATTATATATATATGTATGAGTTTTGCTCATAGAGTGATGCCATTGTAAAGGAGATAGGAAGATTAGGAAAAAATGAAGGAGGAAAGGAGTGGAGGTATATTTATTGTTTTTAATATCAAGGCCTGCTATATATTATATTAAGATAAGAGTCAAAAACCCGCGAAAGCAGTGATGATGATGACTCTATCTCATCCTCCATACAACTGATGCAAAAAAGACTCGAAGTAATGCCGAGACCCATAGCATGTGTACCTCGCGACCAGTGTGCTGTAAGGGCACCCATGAAATTTGTGAGCTGAGATTTGGTAACCTCAGAACATCCCTCGAGCGCCTCCGATGCACTCGGGGCCAAAAATGTTGTGCGACCTTAGAAATTTGTGAACTTGCCCTGCGCTCGCTGAGATGACGCGAAGCCCAACCCTTCCAATATAATAATAATACTATATATGTATGTTTTTTTTTTTATTATTACAAACATATTTTGTTTTTTTCCTTGTTCACTCCTCTCGGGAGCATAGCTAGAGTCCCGACAAGACATTTGTCTTGCGTTGGGTACGTTAATATATTTGATTTCTGACAGTGCAGGTGATTCGCCTGCCGCTACCAGTCCTAAACTTAGGAACAACGCCTTCTTGCTGCTTGGAGCGCCATCTGTGTTTTACATTTTTCTGCCCGAAAGTTCGCACAGATGGTTGAGGACTTCACTAAAGTTGATGCGCCGGCGCTATTATCGCGGTTGCCCGCTTCCTCCTGCTGGCGCCACTGATGCAATGTGTAACTCTGTGTTTTTCTTTGTTTTTGCTTTTCTTACATTCACAATGCAACTAATGCGCTTAATATTCTGCGGGAGTGAAGATCGGAAGAATAAGTGTGAGCTTGAGGAGTTAGTTTACAAATGTTTTTGGGATGGAAAATTAAAATAAAAGTAGGTCGACTTGGAAAAATGCGTGGACCGTGCTTCATGTGGCATACGTAACCACTCTGGGATGGCAGTGGCTAGTGCACTTACGCTAGACTACCGAGGTCTACATTACAAACATATATTCAATAGAAAATAGATAACAAAATGTGGCAACCCTACAAATGGTTGCAAATAAATTAACAAGCAGTGCAATTTGGGTAAAATAAAGCGGATTTTGTGAAAAAATTTTTGTAGTCCCTTTCGTAAGGGACATTCCAAATTATGTGGTTCAATTCGGTGGAGTCGTCTGCTGAGGTCTGAGGTGTTCAGGCGTTTGCTAGCTTCCTCATTTGCGTCCTTAGAATCCTAAGTGAAGGGGCATCTGCTTGTTTTTTTAAATTTATTCAGGGGCCATATTGATCTTGATGATGAATATCGTATTATTGCAAGCAAACCAAAGGAAGATAAGAGTATCTCGAAGGACGTTGAAATATATTTATATTACTTTGAAAGGCGTAGAGCCATAATTGGGCGGGATAGGATCAAACAGGTTTTATAATTCGTTTGTATATAAGTATAGCTATTTTGCTTGTTGTTATTAAATTTTATGAGCCAACCCTTCGTACTTTCTTTAAAAGCGTTTGCTGTAATTTGAAGTTTGCTGCAGCTTTTTCAGCATTTTCTCCAGTTGCTAGAATGGCAGTGTCGTCGGCAAAAGCTATTCGTGGGTATCGGCAAGTCTCTTGTGTATCAAAGGTATAAGAGCGGCCCAAGAATACTTCCTACTTCATTTTCTTGTTTAACGAAAAAGTGGCGTTCGGTCAGATACGACTTTAGAAGGGCGAACAAATTATTTGGAAGGCAGATCTTTAGTTTGTTATATAAACTGTCATGAAAAATCGTATCGAAAGCTTCTACAGCATACAAGATAACTGCTGAACACACGTTATTCTGGTCGATGGTTAAGACTTGACTCGATGGTTTTTAGACTCGATAATAGGCGTTTGAGTTGATAAGCGGACAAGCTTTCCAAACAGCTTATCCATAATACTATATCACATTTTAGAACTGCTCCACCGTACCTGGCATGGTTTTCTTTCATTGGCAATTGCAACACTTTACAGTAGAATTTGTTTGGTGCATAAGTGTCATGCAGCAAGCGGCAAATTCCTTTTTTGCGATATTCAGTTTAACTTTTCTCTCGAAACGTGATATATTGAAGTTTCCCTGGTGCTTAATTTCATGAACTCGAGTAAAAATTTTTGCTGATATTTAGTGAAGTCACAGCTTTGATGGAGTTTGCGCTGTTGGTGACTTTCTGTTGCTAAATATTTTTTCATCATTTTTCTCTCACGAATATTTTATTCACTTCTGTTACTCATAACCTCCGACAATAAATATCGCAACATTGAGCCATCAATTCAAGCACATCGCTGAAATAATACTCAAGTATAAAATAATAAATAAAAATTCGACCGCCGTAGCCGAATGGGTTGGTGCGTGACTACCATTCGGAATTCACAGAGAGAACGTTGGTTCGAATCTCGGTGAAACACCAAAATTAAGAAAAAGATTTTTCTAATAGCCATGAAAAAGCTCCTCATAAAAAATATCTGCCGCTCGGTGTCGGCTTGAAACTGTATGTCCCATTTGTGGAACAACATCAAGACGCACAGCACAAATAGAAGGAGGAGCTCTGTACCCCCTGTACGCGCCAATTATATATATATATATATATAATAATACGCAATTGGAAGGTGAATGCATGTGCGGTGTTCGTAGTAGATCAGCTCTTTTTTTTCTGCGTTTTGTTTTTGCTTGCGATTTGGTAATGTGGATGTGATCTAGCCTTTTTTTCTTTTGTTTTGTTTTTGAATTTGTTCATTTGTGACAATCTGCTTCAAACTTCGGCTTTCAACTCAACAAATTAAACAAACAAAATACTTATAAATGTTGTTATTTCGCTAGTGACTTCATCTTGTATAGATTTGCCTTGCGCAGAAATAACTCTTGATGCGATTTAGTACTCCTGCACTCATCGCACTGCTGTCAAAGGGAATTACTCCACTTTTGATCCTCCTACTTCTGACGGCAATAGATGAGCCCAATAGAAATACCTTAAAAGGTCATTTAAGCTTTCAAAAGCACCTAATAAAAACACTTTTAGGCTCACTTTTAATGAGCAGCTGTGTATTTCATAGCCCACAACCACATGATCATTCCACGTTTACACTCCTCTGAAACTCTGGTTTCTCTAGGTTTTTCGCTTAAGTAAAAATACCAAAGATTTTCATAAAAGTGAGAAATCATCTGCATTCAGATCTGAGCACCATTGCTTACGAATTGCTTCAATCAGCAGCTAAATAATAATATTCAATAGCCGGGTACGTCATGCCTTCGCACTTGTAGCCATTTTTTGAAGATGATTCTGCCATTCTATTTGCTTGCCGTACATATCCGTGTACAAGTACATGTACCCATATCGATGACCCCGGAAAGTGTGTCGAGTACTCCAGCGTCGATGGCTATGTGTATTGGTATCTTCATCTAACCCTCTTCACTTCTCAATTGTCTCTCCGTAACACGTCTTCTTGCAGATACCCAGTCTTTTTTCCATCATAAAGGAGCAAAAAAAAGAAAACCCTGCTGCCTGCATACATATCCCCTAACCAATTGTTTGCTTCATGAAGCCGTTGCTGTTGCTATTGCTGTTGCCGCCTTTGTTGTTCAGTTGCAACGCCACTACGGCACAAGCAATTTAGAAAAGTCTTGAGTATCCATTTTATGGAAATGAAGTGTTTGCCAACAAGGATACATAAGCAAGTGCACGAATCTTTAGATATGCATATGTGTGTGTATCCATGTGTGTTAATTTAGAAACAACTACACACATGAGGATGTTTTCAACTATTTGCTTGTGTTTATACAGGGATTACATAGCCATGTGTGTGTGTGTATGGGCGTTTGTGTGATTCTACTCACTTATCGCTTAGTTTGTTTTCTCGGCTTCATTTGCAGTGGATGAAAACAAAAAATAGAAAACAAAAACAAGAAATATGCAACAACAATTGCCACTTTTACTGCCTTTCGCATTGTTGCTCTTCCTCTGCAGTAAACTTAGGTGTATTTGATTTGCTCGTACGAATTTCCCTGCGAACGAGATTCAATGGTGCATTTGTGCATAGAAAGTAAGCAATCAAAGTCAGGGCTATGCAAATGCCAGGTGTGTGCAATTTAATCAAATTAGAAACATTAAAAATTGAAGTAGTCGAACAAGTGCCACACTTTGGATATTTTTACGTATAGATGTGTTAGTGTTTTTGGCAAGCAATGCTGTAGCATTGCATATTTTAAGGCGGGTTTTGTTAACGTCGCATTTTTCTACGCAATTTGAGTTGAAGCAGCAGCTGTTTCCTGAAAAAGTGTGTAAGGCTGCTAATAAAAATGGAGTGTCGGAGAGTAGAGGAGGTCAGAAATTTCTAAACGCAATTGGAGCAAAAGAAATGCGTACAAAATTGAAATCAAGAAAATGCAGCATTGCATTGTTACCGAAGAAAAAATATGTAAGAATTTTAGTTTGAATTAAAGACAGCAGCTGTGCCCAATTCTGAAGTGTTGACTTTACTTGTGTATGGGCGAGAAATTGGGTGGTAGGTGAGACGTAATAAATTGAAGTGAGAATTGTAATAGAGAAAAATAAGCTAACAGAACAGAAAATAAGCAAACAAAAACTGATAGATTCTAAAAATTTATTAAAAGACAATAAATTACGTCCCAGAAATATTTAGTACTGTATGAATTGAGACATATGATAGTAATAATAATAATAACCGAGCTCATCCCATTTTTGATGTGCCTCTAGATTTTTGTTTCCACAAACGGAGGGACCTAAAGTTTTATGCCACCTACGAATAACAGATGGTGTTTGTTTGTTTTGTGTTTTCGTTTTATTTTTTTTTGTTTTTGATCAGGGGCTGTTTTCATGGCCGAAATATACCCTAACTTTTCATGCCTCAGGTTTTGAACTTGGGCCCAACGCAACACCCCATTCGGCTATTGCCCTTAAATTTTCCTACTACCTCCGATAGACTCAATTCCAGGTTCTAGGATTCAAGATTTTGGGCCTCGGCACTACCGAAAAAACTAGCAACCCATTTGGCTACGGTAGCCGTTACTTTAATAAAAAAAAACTATTATTGAGTTGCACAAATACTTATTACTACTATTTTCTACTAAAAATTTAAAGTTTTTTTCTAGAAGTTGGCAATGAAAACAAAAATTACCAGAAAAACGCTCTTGAAGTAAATTTGTTTGTAGAATAAAAACATATAAAATTTTTAAACTAAAGTTGTTTGATATAAATGCAAAAGTACTTTTCTAACTTTTAATTAAATTAAATTTAATTTCTATTTTTTTTAATTAACGGTCAATCACCTGTCCATGTTCTTCTTCCGGTTACTGAAACCGCAGTAAATAATAAATATCAAACTGATGCCAAGTTGCCGACCTTTAGCATGAAATCAGAGACTCATTTTAGTGCAATGAAAGATATAAAGCACTTTGTTGCTCGCTGATAATTTAGGGTTTATGCATCTCGTCTTCAAGGCTTATTTAATGGTGGCTCATATGATTGCCCCATTAGGGGAAATTTATGTTTTCATATTTCCGCTCATCTATTTAATTCCAGTAAATATTCATCGATTGGCTTTGCCGCAATTTGCTTTGCTCGAACTCCCATAAAATATCTCACAACTACGTACATTAATTTGTTGCTTGTTTTATACCTTACACAAAGTAATATTTCTTATAATGTCTCCATCAGTAGGTAGCCATAGTGACCTTAATTTGTCTCTTCCACCACTTATTTTGAACTTTTCTTTCTCACTACTCCTATTAGTATATTTATTTTCCACTCTCTTCCCCCCATTCCCTCACTTCCCGCGTTCAACTTTACTACTTAATCTGCTTATAAGTGGCCGAATTTATCATTTATGATGCAAATATTCTGAGGAAATTGTGTGCGCAATCAGGCGTGAATTCACGATTAGAGCCATTTGCATTAATTAGCATGCACACTTCAATATTTATGTGATTTATGCCAATTTATGGGTCGTATATTTCAAATAGTAATATATCTTTTTTGACATTTTTATGTTTTTGCAAATTTGAATTGCGTTCACCATAATATCTGCAAATAATAATTATTATACGGATGTATTGAGGTAAGCAGGTGCGTATGAGTATTGCGCAGAGGTAGAGTGCAACTTGCTCAGATGTTACGTATACGACAAGGCAAATTAATATTTGCTCATGATATCCCTGATTTCATTTTAGAATCATAATGCGAATTATGCGCGTATTAAAAGAATTACCCGCGCGCTAAGAGATTTCAATGAGATATCGAGTTCTATTCCGCTTGACTTTTTGGTGTGAAGAAAGGAAATTTTTGAATTTTTAGATTTAAGACAATTTCTTTAGCAATTAAAGCTTATATTCGCTGTAGTCTGTAAAAGTCTATTAAAACTATTATTGGATTTTAGCATTGAACTAATCGAAACGAAATGAAATTAAAATGTAAAGAGTGTTTTTTAAGAGCTTGAAAACTTAAAATAAAAATACAAAAAATATTTTTGGAATGCATTTTTTAATACAATCTGATAATTTCTTGCGGTTTATTTTTTTAATTATTCAGAGTTATCGGAAAAGTAGTAAAAAAGTGGACTAATCGAACGGATACGTATATATATATCCATGCGATCAGTCCAATTTTATCCTACTTTTTTCAATAACTCTGAATAATAAATTTAAAGGAGCACAATCAGCAAAACTGCGAAGGAAACAATGATCATTTGGCTTCAACTCTTGCACAAACTATATTTTATAGGATAGGCATCTAAGCCAAGATCCTTACGTAAAAATTACTACGCTTCCGAAGGGTAAAGGCCAACTAGTTGAGACCGATGGCAATTCAACATTTCGGCGTCTTCTTGGGTATTGGAAGTATTCTGTGGAAGCAAGGCGTATCAATACAAGGTGTTGACTTTTGAGCAACAACAACGTTTTTAAAATTATAAATATCAAAGGAAGTGAAAAGAAGAATGGAATAAATGACAAATATAATATATAAATTTGGTTTGTCGCGCATACCCAACGCAGCAATAATTTTCAGGCATTCCATTTTACTGTCATTTATAAATTAAAGCCGAATCGAAGAAGCAGAAATCAGCTACTCTAATCACACCATCTTCTATAGATACGTCTTTGAGTGAAACGATTGAACGTCGCAAATAGATTTATTTTCAAAAGTAGCCGAGGGGGTTGTTGTGTGTCTACCATTCGAAATTTAAAGAGAACGTAGGTTTGAATCTCGGTGCAAGACCAAAATGAAGAAAAAAACACATTTTCTAATAACGGTCGCCTCTCGGCAGACAATGGCAAAGCTCGCTTGGAGGAGCTCGGCTAAACATCCAAAAAGGGTGTATGCCCCAATTACTGGGTAGCCCATATTCGACGGACCTATGTGTTTTTTTTTTTAATCAAAGAAAAACACAGTTTTTTTGATGTTGCCGATTATAATCCTTTTATTTGGTTCAAGTAGATTTGTTGACATCACTTCTTGATATGATATATCTCAAATGGCCGCCTTGAGCCTGTACGGCGTATTGTGCCCGTTTTGCAGCATTTTCCATAGTTTTGCGGATGTTGTTCTTGAGCTCTTCTATGGTCTTTGGCTCATTAATATAAACCTTTGATTTTAAATGTCCCCACAAGAAGAAGTCAGGTGGCGTTAAATCGGGCGAATGCGGTGGCCAGTCAAAATCGCCATTTTTCGACATCAAACGACGAGGAAACAATTTCTTCAAAAAATCGATTGTGGTGCGAGCTTTGTGTGGTGAAGCGCCATCTTATTGAAACCAGAACTGCCTCATGCGCTTTCGACGAATAATTGGCATCACAAAAGCGATTATCATATCGCGATAACGCTCCTGATTGACGGTAACAGCTTGACCATCTTCATTTTCGAAGAAAAACGGTCCAATAATCGTGTTCGCACTAACGCCGCACCAAACACTGACTCTTTCGTCGTAAAGAGGTACCTCTTGAATTTCGTGAGGATTTTCAGTGGCGTAAATAGGGCAATTTTGCTTGTTTACCGTCCCATTCAATAAGAAATGAGCCTTATCGGACAAGATGATTTTATTCTTCTTCTTCTTCTTTTGACTTCTTTTATTGAATGTAAATTTCAACAATTTGGGAGCGTGGCATGTACTGTACCATGGTACATGCTTGGGCTGACGCTTCCAACGAGATATGTCATTAAGCGATCTGACGTCTCTGTCAAAAGATACAGAGTTGTCAGATGGGTCCGTCGAATATAGGCAACCCTGTATATACATATATACATTTTCACAATTTCAAAGCGCTGTTCTGGAGTTAAACGATTTATGATTACTTGAAAAAACTTAATGACCAGAAATGTCAACACAGTTTTGCCACTGTCAAACCATGAGACTTCTCATGTAGCTAAAAAAGCACCCTTTTCATGTTTAATAGTTATCGGTAGTACTTTGGAAAGCGTAAAAAATAGTTATAAATAGCCAATAGTAGTTAAGTTCATAAAAGCTTTGTAGTTCAAAGGCCACCAATTCCTCATAAAGTGTGAATCACAGTTCATAACCATCCATTGAATTTAAAAAGTCAGTAAAAATAGTTCAGAATAATTTTTGTAGACCAGAATTCGTTAAATAGTTTCCAGAAATGGCCAAACTTGCTTCAAAAAATGTTAACTGTCCTTTCAAAATATATGAAATATTTGAAATTTATCTGAATATGTTTTTAGACCCAAGCCTTCTTGAACACATTCTGATAATTATTCTACGCTCTCTGAAATACAGGTATGATTGACTATTCCAAGGCATATAATAACATTTTTGATGCACCTAAGATTGGCTATTATGAATTCCACGAGCATTTAAAGCGCGATACAACGTATAATGGCTTATGAAGCACTATTCAGTATTAAAAAAGACTGTTTTTTACACCAAAGAAATTACGTTTCTTCTTAATAATGCCGCAGTGCATTAGAATGTAACGATGAATATTCATTCTGCGCGCCCATAAGCACCCGCACAACGCACATAACTTGCACTAAGTAGCAAAAGTTCTTCTTTAGGCTCCATTTACTTGTTACAGGATTTGAGGTGCTTATATGCACAGATAGCCTTCCTATGGTGAAATATTATTACGCAGTTTTATACTTAAAGCAACAAACTTTACTACATTACGTTACTTCTTTCTTGCCGCTTGCCGCTCTGAGGTAAAGTACTTTACTTTAACTACAAAGAAGAAAAAAATTATAATCTTAGTTATTTATTTCCTAACAAACACAGCCGATTTTTCTTACATTTCCAGCGTTTGATAAAATGGCCGGCTACATTAGCAGCTTAGTTGCATTTATAAATCGAAAGCAAAGAATAGGTATGCAATTTTAAATTAAAAGAGGGCGTAGGGCGATTGGACTGGTTGCTACTACTGAATGAGAGAAAGTAAGTGAAGTAAACAGTTTACACTTACACACGCACATACACATATACGAGTGCACAAGTGTTTGGTATTCACTTTACACAGTAAGAGGAAATTCAACTTTTCCCGCATAGGCGGCGTGCTATTCTGGGATTCAGCTCACTTTTTCCATCGAAAATCACTTATTGGTATCATTGAATTTGTCATGAAAAGACGAATCTAACAATGGCAAAAAGGTAAATCATAAATAATAATAAAGTTATAAAGGTCACCTTTTCTCCAATAATAGCGATTCTTGTCTTCAAGTAAAAGGTCATAAGAAATATATTGCCGTAGAAATACTTTTTCAAAGATTTCAGCATTAGTGCCAACTTTGTAGGTATATTTTTTCACCGAAAAGACTTTTCAGTTGAACAGTTGGTTTCATTTAAATAATGGCAAGGCAATTTCTATATCTGCTTTCGTATCGTATTTAGGTGACCACTTTTTCTAAGAGGATAGCAGTTGGAGGCGCAAAATTTACTATCCAATTTTACTTTTGAATAATTTTGTTAAAAAATACAATAAAATATTGTGTGTGCTGGAAATCTTTATTTTGATTTTTCCGCGCTCTCTAGTCTAACTATTCTAATGTGTTTTTTTAGTTATTGTTGTTGGTACACTCTTTATATGAACGTATGTGAAGTTTCATTTCAATCTGTCAATTCATTCTCTGTTTGCAATATATTTAGTATCGACGTATAACAGCATTTTCGACAATGAAAAAATCAAGGGCTCGTACAAACCTTGAAGACGAGCCACATCTGGGATATCAAAAAAAAAAAAACAGAAGTCGTAGAAAAAAAAAGGAAATCGTATTGGAAAATCGTCAAGTGTATAAAAGAGCTTTGGGCTTCACAAAGCAATATGCGAGCCATGTGTGTGCCGCATTCGCTCAAAATGGAACCAAAACACATTCGAATTCAACTGTCTCAGCAACGTTTAGAGCGGTTGTAAAAGGGTAAAGTGGATTTTGTGCATCGACGAATCAGATTTGATCCTACATAAATAAAAAGAAGAGGCTAAAGAGTGGAGTGAACCTGGTTCTTCAGCTCCGAAATGAGTTGGTGTCCAGAAATCGGCCAAGAAGTGGTTCGCATCAGTTTTTGTCGGATGCGAAAGGAATTTTGTTAGTGGGTTACTCGTAAATTGGTAAAACGATTAATTCTGAATATTATTATAACCTTTTAGAAGCAAAAAATTCGAGAAAAAAGATCCAGTTTGCAAAAGAAAAAAATAATTTTTTGTCAGGATTTTGACAGTGTATATATTCTATGAATTAAAGTTCGAATTGTCGAGCATCCGCAGTATTCAACAGATTTGACCTATAGTGGCATCCATCTGTTTCTTGACCCAAAAAAATGGACGCGTGGAAATCGGAAATTATTTTTCATCAAATGATGAGGCTATAACAGCTGTGGAAGTGTGTTTTGCAGCTCTTTCAGATACTCACTTCAAGGATGGAACTCATAAATGGGAATCTCTTTGGGGCAACAAATGAATTGATAGTTGGGGACTCTACACTGAATGTAAATAAGTACTAATCCTTATATCCCAAGACACATTGAGGATCTTAAGAAGAAGAAGATACTGAATAAGGAAGGTTATATGAAACCATATAATTGTGTTTTTCTTATCGAACCGCAAAACGTATTGAACAGCCCAGTACCTGCTGCTATTTGCGCGTATTTTCAGTACCATTGAACGCCGCAACTTGTGTTATACGTGTAGAGATAAGTGCCTTAAGCCCTCGTGTGAACCGAGTGTCATTTGCTTTTACGCTAAGCTTTGTGCATATTAATCTCATATGATACATTTCTGATCTCGACATACCATTCTGCCAATCTTCAAGCCCTCAGTGACACCCATAAATAGTTAAAATTATAGTACACAGGAGACTGTATAATCAACACTTGAACAGGTAAGACCACGTAGATATCATCTATTAGCATATTCATGCGTATGCAAATGCTGATGTTTATTTTACATATGTACACACGTACATACACATTTGCAGCTGTTTAAGCCACGCACAGTTCACTTGTGTATTTCACATATTCGCATACATATGTACGCGTGTGTTTGCATTCCAGAAAATTCTCTCATCATTAACCATTCTACATAAATAAGTTATTCATTCAAGCCTCAAAATTCACTTGCGCTGCCTTCACTTAAGAAATTATGCAAAATTTAATATGGAAATTGCTTTCGTACGCACTCGGCGAAAGTGCTGCGCCGCTGCTGCTGCGTCGGCTGCGACCGCCATGACTGTTGCTCCAGAGCAATTTGCCAATGTAAATAGGACAAGCGCACGCTGCATCTTCACTACCCCGACCGCATCCTACTGCAATGCGATGACAAAGTACGCAACGCACACACACTCGCACACGCAGAGGTACATACGAACGGATTATAGTTGTATATGCATTAATGTGTGTCCGTGAGCTTTCGTATGCAGCAGCAGAATTCCCCTCGAAGTCATCTTCTAGTGCTTGAGTCAATATTGCGCCAAGACAAATTGCAAACTAGAAATTCAATATATAACCACAGCAGCTCAAATACATGCATACATGCGCACATACAACACTTCAAAAATCGCATTCACTTGCCACCATTCTGTTACTCCTTCTGTCGCTGCCATTTCTGCTGCTTTGCTGGATTGCTTTGCGTTTCTTGCCTGCTGCGCCCGTGACTGAGGCGCAGTCTAACAAAAACCACTTTCATTTATGTCAACACTGCCAGCAGGCTGTACCGAGTGCAGCTCTGAGGGGAATAGAATGCAAATAGTAGTATTTTAAGTTTGAATTTGTATGGAAATACTTACGTACATTTTTATAATACTCATACATCTACATATACACACATACACACATACAAGTATTATTGCGAAGGTAAGTAGTGCAGTTGCTGCTTTTACTCAAATGAAAGTAAAATTATAGAGCAAATGCACTAAAATACTTATGCAGATATGTTTTTATATACGTAGGTGTGTGTGTATGTAAATTGTGCTCGAGTTGAATGATGCACATCAGCCATTGTTATTGCGTAATAAAATTCCCATTTTACTTTTGTGCGAAACAGACACTGCAATCAGTTTCAATTGGCTTAAATAAATACCCCAGGTACTCGATGCTGCACAGCTTCTAGTTTCAAAGCTTCTTTTTATGAATGTATAATGCACAGCTAAAAGGAATCGTTCCACTTTAGAGCTGCAGCTTTGTATTCTTGTAAGGTGAAGCATTTATAAAAAACCACGAAGAAAAATGTTTGCTTTCATATAAAATGAAACTTTTTTTAGTCAAATGCTTACTTAGTTATTCTTTAAAATATTTTTCATTGCCAGAAGGGCAAATAAAGCAGGTAGTTTCAAGAGAGCACCTGATTTGGACTTTTTCTATTTAGCTGGCCTCTAAGTGTGAAACTTTTTCTGATAGATGTTGACATTGATCAAAAACTGAGCATATTGCAAATAATTTTTTTTTTTTTTTTCAAATAACGATGTGGAGTCAATCACTCCACTTATCAAATTGCGAGTTTCATAAGTCCTGGATCATTTCATTCTCAATTTCGTGAGTCTTTCGTACTTTTTTAGTTATTATTGTTGTTGTGGCAGTACACGAAACCCTACCCAGTGCAGCGAAGTTATTGATCGTCGTCGTCTATCTCATCTTGACTCAGGAAAACTGCCGTTACACCAGAGTGATAGGGGTGTCAAATGAGTGGGTTTAAGTGAGGTTTAAGTAGTGCGCAAGTGACGACGGGGTTAGTGCCATGGAGGGTACCTTCACATGCTGGAAATTGTTGAGTATGTGTGGGTGAATTTTGTTTAGGTAGGAGTTTGACCTTTTGCAAAATCCAGATCGTGATTTTACATGTCGTACTTTTTAGAAAATGGGTTTCCTGTAAATCATAGGTTATTTTGTTTGCTTCGTTTTTTGCGCAATCCATGAGCGGATTCATGAGGTATTGAATCGACCCTGGGCTGTTGTCGTAGACCTTCTATTTCACGTGGTCCCAAAGAAAAAAGTCACAAGGTGTTAAATCACAAGATCTCGGTGGCCAATTGTGATCACCTCTTCGCGAGATAACACGGTCCGAAAACTTTTCCCGTAAAAGAACAATGGTTTCGTTGCTTATGCGGCACGTAGCGCCGTCTAGTGAAAATAAACGTTGTCCAGATCAATACGATCCAATTCCGGCCTTAAAAAATCGTTACTCATCTCTTGATAGCGCAGTCCCATTCAAAATAACACCTGTTATTATTATAACTTCTGCCTTATAGACGCTGCAGTAGTCTGCTAGTCGAACGGAAAGTTCCAGTTCTAATTCCTTTGAAAATACTCTATAGCCAACTTTATAGCTTAGCTTGGAACCATCTCTATAGTCCATTTCTTATTTGTGACTGTTCAAAGTGTGCAAAATAGAGACATAGCAGACCACCGGCCTTTCCCTAGCGCCATACGTTTAAGTCTAAGCGTCAAGGCGGCAGCCACTTATTTCGCTACGAGATTTAGTACAGGCAAATTGATTAGCACTTACAGTGCTTTGTTTTGCGGTAGTCCTTAAAGCAGCGGAGATGCATAGAAAAGTTTTGTTTTGGACCTCACTCATGATTTTAGCGTAACTCGCCTTTTGAGCAGATGGTCACCATACAAGTATTCCATATATTAAGATTGGACTAACTACAAAATTATGTAGCCAATCTAGAAGTATTCATAATTTTATATAAGATTGCGTTTGTATGCTTTTTTAGACGTCAACACTTCGTGTGCGCAAAAATTAATTTAAATATTGGATCATCTGCAATTGGCAAAGTCGAGCAAGCGCTCATCAAGTTAGCAATGCATCACTACCCAGCTATGTCGCCGCCGTCGGTTGTCAAGGCAACTTGTCTGCTGCCAACTGTATTAGGTGTCAACGCAAATAAACGAATATGAAATCGCAAGCTACGTGCGTGTGTGTGTGTGATGATAAATATAACTAAAGCAAAGAAAAAAGTTGTTTTCTAACAAATAAATCCTGTTGAAGCTTCAGCTGACATAGAGAATTTCAACATCCACTGCTAATGGTGGCGACAGATCAAATTTTTAGTAGCAGTCTCAGCACTTTTCACATTACATTTTCGTCATTTTCGTTTTTTATTATGCAAATATTTTTATATCAAAATTTGCATGCGTGTAGCTGGGGAAATCAAATTCCACACTTCACTGCATATCTACAAATAAGCGCACTGTAGTGCGGACCACGTGGCGTATGAGTGACACTTGAGTACCAACACAGACAATGCGTAGTGTGGGCGAGACGTTTTTTATGCACTTGCGTTTATGTATGCAAACACTTATACCGTAAATGAAAGCTCATATTTCAAGGATGGCAAACAAATTAGGTTTTGGAAATTTTTTTTTTTTCACTTAGCTGCATTTTTTTCGCGCAATTTTATTTCAAAATATACTTCATTTTCTCAGAAATCTTGGTATCCATACACTACATAACTAAATATGTCCTCTACTTGGTAGCTCTAAGTGACATTCGGCATTACAGCGAACCTGCTAAATTGCGCCCTAAAACTTTAGTAATAAATTTCTTCGGGCTACTACAGCGACGGCGGCAAACAGCTGTCAGCGTATCAACGTCTTTTAAATATTTGCGCCGAGGAAAAGAAAAATCACAAAACTACTCGTAAATAGAAAAGTAAGAAATTTTGCGAGCAGCTGTAAAATTTCCTCTTCCAACTTTGCTGTGCCTCGTTTGCTGTGTCACTGATAAGCTGAGTCTGCTCTACTTCTGCTGCTGTCCCGTATTTCCTACATTTTTCCTCCATATTCCCTCTTCTACTTCGTTCTCTTTTTATCACCAGGCAACCGACCAGCCTTCATCAGTTTAGATATTTCCTTCCTTCCTTTATTATATAGAGCGCGCGTATGTCACTTTTATTGAGTGACATTTTTAATGCAGATCGCGTACACGACAGCAGCAACTACAGGAATAACAATATCATGTACGAGTACAATAAAAACAACAGCAACTATCAAACGCAGCAGCATAGTCAGCAGTATTCGCTATGACGGTAGAAAGTTTCCGCACGAACAAAAAATTTTATAACCACGGCTGTAATGCAAACTCACTGATCTCATTCGGTGAAATTTTAGTCTTGCTCGCTGTGGGTAGTAACTCTGCTAACACAAGCACATACATATGTACACATGTATATACATGTAACTACTTATATTTGTGTGTAGTAGTGCATACGTAGCCATTCTTCGTGGCAGTAATACAAGCGAAATAATACCGCAAATGTAATTACACTGCAGTGGAATATTTGGAAGCTTTGCATGTGTGCTGCGCGCATGTTTGTGTGCGTGCATGTAAGTTGACTTATATGAGTATGGGAGTGGCGTTATGACAGTGGCGTGAAATTGCCTTGCAAACTATGCGCCAATGAAGCCACTTTGCCGGCAATCGGATACGGAGGTATATCTATGTGTCTACGTGTGTGTGTATAACGAAGAAGCTCAGCATAAATTTTTGCCGAAATACGACGCTAAAAGGCTTAGATGAGCAGGCATCAAAAGCGAGTGATGAAATACCTGTTTTTATGTTTCGTGAAATGAATGGCTGCACTTGAGCACAAATTAATATTTTTTTATTATGACAAACATAAAAGTAGAAGTCTGCTAGATAACAAAAACCCTCATATCAAGGAATGTTTGATTTCACAAAGTTTTATGAAATTTTCTGCAAATACCTAAGGCACACTAAGAGTATTTTATTGCTGTAATTAAACGAACGCAGTCGTGACACAGCTGCCACTATCCTTACTTGGCGACCAGCATTAATAGCGAAAATAGCAAAAGATATGAAATCCAAATTTGGCCATTTTCGCAGGTCCTCCTGTCATTAAACAGAAGGAACTTTAGGCAGCTGGTTGGACTGATGACGGGACACTTTCTAGGGGCGAAGCACATGAAAAAGGTAGGCATCTCAGGCAGTGCACACTGCCCTGCATTTGGAAAGGGGATGAGTCGACGGGCCAATTTCTGTGCATCTGCCCGACCTTCACTCGAATCAGGCTTGAGGTCTTGGCACCACAAGATCTACTCAGATTTATTCGGAGGTCAATGAACTTAATGTGGTTTGAGTGCTGTAGTTGCAAGTTGTCCTGACGTAACGAAACAAAACCTTGTACGAAGAAACACAAAAAAAGTTTTAACGAAACATTTGTGGATAAGTATAGGCGATGGAAGTATGTACTATATAAACTTTACGACGGCTTAGACACAGTTCAGCGCATAACGATTCAGTGCCCCTTGTTGGATATGCCAAATTGTACGAAATAATGCTAACGAATCACCCAATGGCCAGTGACCACGTCGATGAGTTTGGAAATTTAATGGTGTGAAATTGCTAGATCTTTAAATGTCCTGCTTCTGTCGTACTGATGCCAAAGTGTTTTTGAGACGGCACACGATAATATAGAGCTCCATCTGTCTTGCGCTTTTTTAAGAAATTGTGCAGTTTCCCTTTAACAACGGTCAAGGGGACGCCGATATCTGAGATGGGAAATAACTGAAAGCGGCAAGCTCATCGGCAGTTTTATTTCCCTCTATGTTCGTATACTCTAGAACCCAGATAAGAGAACTGTGTCCTGCATATTTGAGACGTATCATCTCCTCCTTAGAGGAGTTCACCAGAAGAGAGCTGCAACATGTCAACGATGGGTCTTGATCGCAGCTTGATTTTCGGAAAAGATATTTATGCCTCCCTCCCAACGGCGATCCCTAAGCATTTTGTATGCCTCCAGTATTGCAAAGACCTCTGCTTGCAAAACACTACTAGTTTTTGGCAGTTTAAGGGAGACTGAAATATTAGCTGATATCGAGAAAAAACTGGCTTCAATACCTAATTCCGTCTGTGATCCGTCGATGAAGACAGAGGTACCCTTGTCTGCGCAGACTCTCCATTCCAACTCATTTAACCCAAATATACTGAGTTACTAGGAAAATTGTATCAGATACCAAATGATATTATTATATAGATTATTTCTGATTAATTTGGTTAAATTATATGATGAGCAAAACTTAGCTGTTTTCGAGCTATTCGATTTAGTGATTATTAAAAAAATATATATTTCTCTTGTTTGCTTGCAGTACGTCCACTTTTTTTTAATATTAGTTCAAGGATTCGGTTTTTTCTGTTTTTAGTGAGAGGATACATTAATTTATTATAATAAAAAAATCATGAATAGAATGTGAACCAAGCACTGAAAGCCAAAAATGGCGGTTTGATAAACTTTAGAATTTACGATTTTTCACCTCTTCAATTTTCTTGCTGTAACAAATTTTCACAGCTCAGCTTAAATTTAACTGAAACTGCAATTTACCTAAGAATAATAGAACTGTGCATAATTAGTTTCGCACTTTTTCTAATCCTTTGTTATTTATTTAAGGCTGCACCACCGCAAAAAATGCAAAAACTCTGAATGCTTCCATGAGATGGAAGTGTAAGCAGAAACAAAACACAAATTCCTCTTAACAGTCACCGAAAGTGAGTGAAAAGTGTGCAGGTAAACACACGCACGCACACACCTACATGCACCACGTCCAGTGCAAAAGTTGCGAAGCTAAAGTAGCATGCAACACAGCGCAACATTTAGTAACGAAGTTGTGAATTCTCTTCTAAGGTGTGAATCGTTTGAAAATCGTTACTTAACCAAGCTGACCACACACCCTCACCGCCTGTCCACCTGTCTGCTTGTCAGCCGGGCATGCTAGCAGCCCCGTTTATTGGGTGTGGCGCAATTTTAAAAGTAGAACAATGCAATTATTTACCAAACGCGATCGATTGCACCGACTGCAATCACCGGGAATACTTAACTGCAGTGCAATGTGTGTGTGTGTGCGCGAGCGAATGTATAGGTGCATGCACGCAAACATCTGCATGTGTATAAGTACATACATAAGTGTTGAAGTCGAAAAATCGTAATATAGAGAAATAACGGTAAAAGCGGGAACAATTGCTTCAAGTACTGGTAAATTGCTTAGCAAGCAGCGAAAATAGCTCAAAGCGTATGTGCTACGAGGCGGCAGCCTAATTAAGTAATTCATTCGAAGCTTAACAGCGGATTTCACTGCAGACAAATGTGGGTGTTTGATTTGATTAATTAGCAGTCGGTGAACTGCAGATTGGTTGATTAGAACAGGTGCAGGCGAAAAGTTTAAAGTGCCTTAGGCCCTTATAAGAAGGCAATAAATTCGGCTTCTGAGTTGAACTTGCTGCACTCTTGGGCGCTGCAAAGGCATATTTGAGGTGCATAAAATTGTTATTGGTTTAACTAGAATTACGTATACGCCATGGACTCGTATGTAGGATAGGTAAGTGATACTTAAATGTAGAAAGTTATTGCTAGACAGAAGGTCATACAACTCATCTCTATAGCATCAAAGCTTACTTGTATTGAAAGTATACACACATATCTATGTATATACTCGTTTGTACTACGCTCGAGTAAATCTAATGCAGTGCAATCCGGGTAGAGTGAACTAATTAGTGCAAGGTGTGTTAGCGCAACCAAGATTGTTTATATCATAGAACTCAATTTAAACACAATTCAAGCTAATTCACTCATTAGATACATTCGTTTTATTTAAAATATGTAGACAAGATATTTTACGTTGGACAAGGAACCCCCCGACGGTGTCACCGCAAAATGAGAGCATTGGGGTTCCCTTGAGAACCAGTACAAAGTCGCGCGATTGACCTTCTCCTCAGTTGCCCTGCTCTCGTCGGTCTAAGATTCAGATATCTGGGCTCTCACTTCTTGCTACACCCGCGGATATAGCAGAGTTAAGCAATGCGTACTGGTGAATTTCACCCGTCGATTGAAGTGGTTATCGTAATTAGTCACTGTTTGGCCATCATCTTCCAGCTTCCCCTTTTCAGTTGTTCTTTTTATTTAGTTTTTTCTGCTATTTTCCTCTGTACGGCATCACAACGGACGAATTTTATTCTTTATCCAAGTGGTTTCTCCTCTGCGCAACCATTTATCCTAACCTCACCTAGGTTATGACAGTTATATTTCCAATTTAAATGTTGTGATGCTCATTTTTTACGAAATCCGTTGATGATTGTGAAGTAGCTCACTCCATACGCGGATTGTAGGTGAAAAGACCAAACGAAATTCAAAATTAGCAGAACGTTATGCCCTACATACAACCTTAAGCAATCGCCGACATTAATAATCATGAAACGATGGGACGCCTGGAGACTAACGGCAGACATAACAGGCTTTTAGTCTATCGGAGTACCAGCAGCCAAATGGGTTTCCCTCACAATACATACTGTTACAGTCGTAAAGAACCGGAGAAAAAGGAAACAATCTTCCATTTCCTCTGCGAATGCCCTCCCCTATGGAAGGAGAGAATGTTAACCCTCGGCAAACCGCTGTTCGAGAGTCTCGAGCAACTTCCTGCCTTAGATGTCAACAACCTAATAAGGTTCGTAAACTGCACAGACTGGATACAGTCGTACTTTAAATAACCGCTAAAGAAGATGGTAACGAGGATGTGGCAACAAAATGGTGCGGAAGCGCTAGTTGGATTCAGGAAGAATCACCACTTTAACCAACCAGCCACCATACTTATTATCAAATCGAATGCGACTGGTATTGATGCAATTTACCCAAAGTTTCTCAAATGTTTTTTTCCAAAAATCTTACCTCATCTTACTTATGCTCTGAATACCATCTGGACTTCATACATTTTTACTAGCTCTTGGAAGAGCGCAAAGATTATTCCGCTACATAAAGCGGACGACTGTCGGCAGATTAGAATATTGGCACTTTGTATTAAGTTCTTGAGCGTATGAAGAGTCAACAGATAAACTCTTTTCTGAGTAACAACTCCTAGATGAACCCATTGCAGCTGGGGTTCAGATCTAATAAAAGTTTTGGACGATATCTAACTCGATATTAACAATAAATCAATGTAACTTTTCTTGCTTTGCTACACCATCGCAAAGCGCTCGCCTCTGTGGAATATACATTTTTAATATTAAAACTTAAAACCTTTTATGGGGTCACTATGTCGACATGGCTTTTGTGAAAAATATCTCAGTGATTGTCTACAAGCGGTGTGTGCGGATAACACAACATGCATGAGATGTCCCTTAACGCGGTCCATTGCTGTTTATGATGTATACTAAGACCTGTTTAATGTATTTAGTATTGCGATGTCCACATTTATGTAGTTCAGTTCAGTTGACCCCTTTACTCAATTCAGCTTTGTAATAAAAATTTAACTACCGATTTTAAATTTATAAGCGGGTGGGCTTCTGACAATGTGTTAAGGGGAAACACCACTGTGATTTTTCAAAAAAATATATTTTTTTTGCATCTTCTTAAAGTATATTAGATATATTCAAGAATATGTAAAAAAATGTAACTTAAAATCTGGAAAATTCACGAAGTTATACCCAATACAATAAGTGCAGGTAGTGAGTTACAACGGCCAATGAAAACTTTAAACGCGTTTTTCTCTTTTTTTAACACACTTTTATTAGGTCGGGTTGTATGTATGTATGTATGTATGTATGTATGTATGTATGTATGTATGTATGTATGTATGTATGTATGTATGTATGTATGTATGTATGTATGTATGTATCTATGTATGTATGTATGTATGTAACAGAATCTTTGAGCTTAATTTTCACTGGCTTCTAAACATCTGATCGACTTGAAATTTTGCACACCTATCAAGGACCGATGACAATGCAATAATTTGATAAAAGTTTTCCATTATCCTTATTGGGATTGCCAGGATTAATATTTTCTGTTTTTACCTGTGGGCAAAAAGTAAGGTGAATTTGGTTGTAAAATGAAAAATCTTTTTTTATTCTTGTAAATCAGTTTCTCAGGCTCCCTCCACGAAATAAGTTCTTCATCCCGATTACTTCTTTATCACGGCCGATAACTGCATAGCTTTAGACTCACAGTCGATAAGAAAGGAATTAAATATTATATAACTCGAATATATCGAATCATTAATTCACTGACTGCAATGATAACAATAATTTTCATTCATAATAAAAAATAGTTTAAAAAAAAAACTAAAAAAACACGCTTTTTTGCTAATCGAACTTAAAAGTAGAAAATAAAAAATAGATTAAAAAACTAAAAAACACGCTTTTATTGCTAATCGAACTAAAAAGTAGAAAATAAATTTTAATGACAAAGGGACCTATAATGAAGTAACAGCAAATCGAACGATCAGTCATAGTCTACTACCTTAGAACAAAGTTATAACAAAAATTAAGATACAAATAGAGTAATTCAAATTGGAGTTAAAAGCGTGGGATGCATTTTGCTTCACTTTCATAACCCTCTGTACATAGGTAGTTGCCAATAGGATGATTGTAATATTTACTATATCAAGCATCCCACGCTTTTAACTCTAATTTGAATTATTCTATTTGTAGCTTAATTTTTGTTATAATTCTGTTCTGAGGTAGTTGACTATGACTGATCGTTAGATTTGCTATTACTTCATTATAGGTATCTTTGTCATTAAAATTTATTTTCTACTTTTTAGTTCGATTAGCAATAAAAGCGTGTTTTTTAGTTTTTTAAACTATTTTTTATTAATTTTTGTGCATGTATTGGCTACAGTCGTACACAGCCGTTTTTAAAAATTCCGAAAATTAATATTTTTTCAAGCCTTTCGAAAACAAAAAAAGGGTAAAAGCTCAAACTGATTTTTCAAACTTGCACCATTTTCTCAAAAACAAAAAAAAAAAAAATAAACCGCCACTTACGACGATAGCCATTGATGTATAGACTAAAAATGTTTTTGGTTTTTTGCTTTCAGATGATTTTTCACCGCTATATCGTGGCCACCGGGGTGCATCAGTTTTTTATGACGGCATTGCATTAATATTAATAACAATTGTAATTTTCAATATTTTTTAATAAAAATGTGTGTCAGTATAGTTGAATATATGTTAAATAAATTATAATTTGACCGATCCTCCAAAAATCATCCCTACTTATAAAAAAATTCATTAAAATCATTTAATTTTCACGCGTTCACACTGGAGTTCCCCCTTAATCTTTAATTCCGCTAAATCTCACTTTTTCTGCTTCACTATATAAGAAATTTTCAAACTCACTGACTAAATAGAAGGTGACTAAATAATGCTGTGAAGAAATACTGAGGGTATTAAAATGCAGTGATTATACTTAATACAACTTTGACATGGAGTAGACAGATTTTTAGTGATATGGGCAGGGTATGTGGTATGCCCCGAAATCTATAGACTACTTAAAAATTTACATCAGTGTGGTAATTCGATTGCTGTCAAAGCCATTTAAGCTACATAATTGCCAAATCTTAATCAATATTATAAGCTAATAGCTCAAGACTTTACTGATCCTTACATAATAAGGAATGCAGTTGGGATATGCAGTCTTTATATTAAGACCATTTCACGATTGCCACTTTAAAAGGCTTCGCTTGCCGCTTCCAAGATTGATAATACGGAAATACTATGGTTTTCATGCACACACATTAAGATACATACTAAGCCGCAAAGTGGACTCATGTATATATTGTAGAACACACAATACTACAATAAATTAAAACTAAATTAATGCTGCTGACGATATCGACAATTTTTCTGTGAGAAAAAACTTTTTGGTTTCTCTCTTACAAAGTTAAATCTAAGACAGCCTACGAGCAGTGCAGTCGGCAGCATCTACATAGTTAATGTGTATTATTAGTATCATGAGGCGATTTAGCATTGCGACCTGAAATATTTATTGTGAATCCTTCACGGGTGCAACTTCCTTAATCAATTTGAGCTAAATTTTACTGAGTTTTACTTCCGCCGCTGGTCATTATGGTATGTTCACGATGCTAGCGCTTGTTTGGAGGTTTCATCCTACTCGCCACATTGTTTGTGTGCGTATACTTCTTATAGAAAACGTTCAGCTTCATTGGTAAACAGTTGGCAAATAAATATCCCCATATTAAGCGTTTTTTTTTTTTAATTTTCTCCCACCCATTTTTCCGAACCCCAAAAACAAAAAATTAATACTCCTTGTACATTATTATTATACCTTTTTCCTTTAACTCTGATTGGAGCATAGGGCATGAACTTTACATCTCGCCTACAAAAAACCTAAAATCAGAACGTTTTCTTTCAAAATTAAATCAAGTTTACAAAGTTAATTAAATCTTTCGCCTTTCTAGAGTCTAAACTCTTACACTGAAATTGTATTACACGCCTTGCAGCTGCGTTGGGCAACAAAGGTGTCACTAATTATGTAAAAGCAGGCATAAAATGATAAACTTAACTTACACATGTAGACGTGCCTATACATATGTTTACATATAGCACACATACACTCGTTTTTGTGGCGATATCACAAACAGTTGCTCGCACACAACTCTCTACGCTCGCACTTCCCATTTCTTGAGACAATCGACACCAAATAAATAGACAGCAGCGCCAACAGCGGATTCTCATTATCTCCCACGCTTCGAGCAACGAAATTTCAGTTCAGCAGGAATTAGTTTAATTTAGTAGGATATGGCACAGCTAACATTTGGCGAAATGTACGCATAATAATGAAGATTAACAGATAAACACAACGCAAAGTCGAATAGAGCTAAGCGAAAGTCATAGAAGGATTATAAAAGCGAAAACTAAAAGATCAGGACGAAGTGAAGAAAATGAAAGACCCTTCAAGTTTTCTCATATGATTAAGTGGCAATGATAAGAGTAGAGTAAGGAAGCTAATAAGTATATGCAAAAGCGCCAACGCCATGCTTTTGTTCTTAATCTGATATAAGACTTTATACAAATTTAAGGAAATAGAAAGGAGTCAGCTGTTTATTAAGTAAAATTTTATTTAAGAAAAATGCATAAAATCATTATCTAAAACTTTCATACCAAGAAAATATTAAAGCGCCGCAGAATATGCAACAATCTTGGCTTGAATTGTGATTGGGAGAATTAATATTAAGAAGAAAATTTTGAAGCTAAAGTCTAGTGTAAGTGATTGATACAAGCATTGATACTAGACATAGAAATGGAGCAGGCAACATGCACTAACGACTTTGTGATTGAAATTTTAAAATATGAGAAAACATTTGGAGCTTTTCTAAACTATATTAAATAGAGTCTTAAAATAATTTGATTTTAATTTGAATTTAAAACTATTAAAAAACTAACAACATTTTCAAATTTTGAACGATTTGCTTCTAAAAAGAAATTTACATAGCTGTAACTATCCTATTAGATTAAAAAAAATGTCTCGCACGCCGAACCGACTTCCCGTTTCTTTGATGTCATTGCCATTTTCGATGCTTGACCACTAGAGCGTGCCTCATTTTGGAAATTCATATTACCAGAACGAAATAATTGGAATCATCGCTTTGTAAAGCCCTTCAATTGTGTATTGAGTCAATAAATAGCACACATTTTTTTGGTCGCCTGCTACAATTTACCACCTTGGCCGTAATGATACTGAAGAATGTATCGAATTTTCTATTTTTGCATTTATTTGCAACGCCTGGTACGCCTACTTTGGGTGCCTGCTGCACGAAAACTGGATGGATTGAAATGGCAAGGTCTGCACTTCTTAAATATGGCAAAATCCTCAAATGTCGCGACTTTAATGTGCAACTAAAAATACGCTTCAAAAAATGCTATATATAGTCAGTTCTGCTGCATGGCATGTAAATATAGACGCTAAAATTGTCAGACATGAACAGACTGGAAGCATTTGGAATATGGCTTATCCGGAGATTACTTAAAATATAAGGAAAAATTGCTGCGAAGTGCTCAAGCTGGCAGACAACTACTCTGGTGTATTCAACGTAGAAAAACATCGTATCTGGGTCGTATCCTACGAAATCCATAAATTAACTACTACAACTCATATTTAAGGGCAAGATTGAAGGATGAAGAGATATAGGGCGTTAGCAGTTTTTCTTTTGGTTGAGGATCATAAGGCAGTAGTCCGGTATACAACGTGTGGGTCACCTCCTGGAAGCAGGTAAAGATCGCGAATGACTTTCAAATATAAAGGGTTTTCCAATAACAGGTGTTATCAATGAATGTATCGCGCTATCGAAAAAGGATTAACGATTTTTTATAGCCGGAATTGGCTGGTATTGATCTGGACAATGCTTATTTTCAACAAGACGGCGCTACATGCCACACAAGCAACGAAACCATTGATCTTTTACGGGTAAAGTTTCCGGACCGTGTTATCTCTCGAAGAGGTGATCAAAATTGGCCACCTAGATCTTGTGATTTAACACCTTGTGACTTTTTTCTTTGTGGCTACGTGAAAGAGAAGGTCTACGCCAACAGCCCAGCGTCGTTTGAAGACCTCAAAGATGGAATTTGTGAGGCTATCGAAGACATAGAGCGGCCACTTTGCAATTCGGTTATGGAAAATTTCATGAAAAGGATATTGTCCTGTAAGCGTGGGCGTGGTGGTCATTTGTCTGATGTCATTTTCCACAATTAACGGCATACCTTCCTCTTTGTAATGAAATAAACATCCGATTTACATTAAAAAATAGCATTTTTCTTTGAATATCAAAATAACACCAGTTTTTGGAAAACCCTTTACTTAAAAGTTTGTATTAAACGTTTCTTTTTTAATAATATATTATTTTTAAATTTTAAAGTGGCCATAGCTCGAGCAAGCATTTTACATAGAATCTAGAATTTAATCGCACTATACCCACTTGGCTTTCTCAAAAACTGGAAAAAAGGTCGAGAATCAATAAAATGATTTGAAAGTATTCGAATATCAAGTAACCAGGTGAAACTTAGCAGCTGCAGTTTGGCTCAATTATACTAGTTTTCATACACACAGTAAAGGTGAATGCAACGCCAGTCATCCAGAGAGGATTCAAGAAGTAAGGCATGAAATGGAAACTGCCAATAGTGATTTAAGAGAGGAAGCTCCGGGAAATATTTCTGAAAGCGACATTGACAAAAAGAGCTGCTTTAGAGTTTTCATTCGAGCTCATTTGAATGGAATAGAGTTCCACGTTTAATGACAAGGTTTCCTTTTAGTAACAAAAAACATCCTTGAAAAATGTGAGTGCCTGTTTTATTAATACTACGAGGGTTATTGGAAACGTCCGTGCAAAGTCAGAGAGATGACACTACTGGCGCGTGTCGAGATCATTTGCTACTAACAAGCACATCTTGGAAGCGCACACACCAAATTTCAGCTAGATCGGTTTATTTCTTTGCGTTTGGCGTTCGCTTAAATCGAAGAAGTCGAGTGATTTTACATTTCCTTTATAACAACGCATCAGCTCACACCACAGCAGTTGTGGTCGCAAAATTAATGGAAATAGGTTTCCAACTGGCTTCACATCCCCCTGTTTTCTCTAGATATGGCTTTCTCGGATCTCGCAGACTATTGTTTGTTCCCTAATTTGAAGAAATGGTTGGTGGGGAAAAAATTGTATTCAAAGGTGATTGCAAACGAATGGCTACTTTTCAGACTTGGACAAATCTTATTCTTCGGAAGGAATCAACAAACAGAACAGCATTGGACGAAGTGGAAGAGCCTAAAAGGGGAATATGTTGAAAATTAAAAAAAAAGTTTATCGGAAAAATTTAAGTTTTTTTTATTTTTGCACGTACTTTTCAAACGACTCTCGTAGAAGCCGCCGTAGCCGTAGCCCGGGTAGAGAACCCAAAGTAGACATGCAACACGAAATGAGAGATAAACTTTTTTTTTAATAGCGGTTGCCCTCGGCAGACAATGGCAAACCTCTATAAAAAAGCTGCTCACAAAAATCCATTTCGCGTTCGGAGGCCACATTAAACTGTAGACGCCGGCCACGCCAACTGATTGGAAAGTTTGAAATTTTGATGAGAATTATATGAGTTTTTTTTTTAATTTTGTAAAAGGTTTGAACAGTTGTGTTCTATGGTTTTCGTTGTAGATTTATGAAATAAAAAATAAATTAGGGGAAAATGGGGAGTTGTGAGACACAGGGAGTTGTGAGACATTGTTACCTTTCGGCATTATTCATTTGTTTACATTCGATTTTAAGTGTCAAGAAGTGTTCTCGATGCGATCTCTCTTTTCAGCTAGCATTGGCCATATTTACACGCATTCGACGCGTCTCTCCAGTTACTGTGTTTTGGAACTTCTCTGTAAGTTTTTTTCATCATTTGTTTTGCGATACATTCGATCAGTTGTTGAAGCGAATTGCAAATGTTAATATATACAAATTATTAATTGTCCTATTAGCTTTGAATTTACACATTCACTTCGGCATGAACGTTCGATGTGTTTATGACTACGCGGCCATTTATAAAAAAAACGATTTGGGGAGTTGTAAGACAACAAATGTGGGGAGTTGTGAGACACCGTTTTTTTCGACGTTTTAACGCATCTTTCATAAGTACCTCGCAATATTCATGCATTGTTTGTATATATATCATGAAATTTTTGGTTAAATTTGAGTTTTTATTGTTTTAAGTTAAGCAGAAACAATTCCATTCATTGCAATGTATGCGATCGAGCTATGCACCTAAAGTGTGCCAATTTACGTACTGGTTATTATACATGTTCTCACTGCGAATCATCAGGTTGATGGCATTGCATTTTTTATACACATTTTTATAACAATTGTCTTTTCTTTTTTATTTTTCATCTTAATAAAGAACTAACAACTAAAATAAGTCATTTTTATTGACTTAAACCATGGTGTCTCACAACTCACCACATTTTTGTATTTTGTATTATATTTTATATGATTATATACAATTTTAATTTTAAGGAAAATTGTAGTTTTGTTAAATAGGCCATACCAATAGCTTCCAGTATTCATTGACTAAAGATTCCATCGTTGACATATGCAGAATATTAAGATTTTGAGTAATACGGGTCCAAAAACAAAACCCGTCTCAAAACTCCCCATTCTCCCTTAATATTTAAAATTAGATCAATGTAAGGCGTTCTTTGGACTGTAAACACAGGTGTACTCGTATATATATAATATTTGTATATATCACAGCATATAAGCCAAATGGACTGCCATACAAATACTTCTGTAGCCATCGTTGCCCAAAACAAGAAACAAATGTTAACCAAATAACCCTTGGTTAAACTTTCAATAAAATAGCAAATTTTTTATTTATTTCAAAGAGATATCAAATTAAGAAACAATCCTACTTACGCCAGTCATAGCGTTTAATATACTTAAAGCATATTTAAATATGAGATGACCCTGGTAAAAAAGTTTCTTCCTCTCGCCATGCAGGGTCTTCGAAAGACGCGTAATGTTGTGTAAAGTAAAACGTGTAAAAATTTAGGCTCAAAATACGGCTCTTAGCACTTAAATGTAGTGCATGGCATCATCATATCTTTAAATACCGACTATGTCGTGGCTATGGAGCTCCTGCTCCTATTTGTGGTGTGCGTCTTTATGTTGTTCCAAAAATGGAGGGACCTACAGTTTCAAGCCGACTCCGAATGGCAAATGGATTTAATTTTATGAGCAGCTTTTTTCATGGAGGAAATACATTTGGAGGTTTGGCATTGCCTGCCGAGGGGCGACCGCTATTAGAAAAACCTATTTCTATCATTTTGCTGTTTTAAGTACGCAGGTTTAAATATACGCACTGCCGAATGGTAATCACATGCCAGCACTCTTCTCTACATAACGTCCAATTTTTGATCTTCCGCCCTTTTTCTATCCTCGACAAAACCAGTTTCTTGGACTTTTTCATCAACTTTTATCCACACGTTTGGACGATTATTTGCACTAAAATTCTGCGATTTGTTTTTCTTAAAGATCGACCATTTTTTATTATGTAAAAGTGTGCATTTATCTACTGATGTCACAGATGACATAAGAAAGGTATGGTCTAAGAAATATTCCCTACTGCCATCTAGGCGTCACGAGACCATAATTGCTTAAAAGGCGATAGAACTTCAAATATTCACAATATAACTAAAAAATTTAGCATTATATTCTCAAAAGGCTATATGGCTCTTAACAGCCATTCATTTTCTCCACATTGTTGTTGTAATAATACGAAATACAGACTGTGTCTCGATATACAGTAGGTTCTGTTTTTATGCTGTAGATAGGTTCCGCAAGAAACAGCATAAAAAAAACAGCCTAAAAAAAGCTACTAGTTCTATAGTAAAACTATAGATACGTTTCAAATGCTAAAACCGCATAAATCTGAAATAATGTAATAAAATCGCATAAAAAAGGGCACTAGTCCCATATTATAACTATAGATACGTTCCATACACCGCATGAATCTGTGATGAGTTTTTGCTTAGCTGGTTTAGAATCTTGTTTATATGTACAATTCCCGATAGGTCGACATGCATTTTGTAATTAAAAAAAAAACCGCACTATTTCAAAACCGCATAAAAAAAGCCGCATAAAAACAGAACCTACTGTACTTACTTAGGAGTAGAAATAACATCACAGATAAATTTAAAAGAAACTGTTGAAAACAGAACAGCTGCAGCAAAAAATGGTATTAATGCTTCGTGGGCGTGTCTTTTAAAAAATAAAGAAATTTCAATTGAAGCTAAATGGAAACTTTTTCTTGCAAATTGTCGTTCAATACAATCATACGCAGCACAGGTGTGAGGTTTTGAGTGGTTTGAAGAAGTTGATATATTGCAAAAGTGTTTTGTAAAGCGAGTTCTGAAGCTACCATCACATATGCCTACATAGGTACATACTTTTTTTGGAAACCGGCATGCAAGAAAATCATTTGTTCCCTTTAGAACTGTTCCTTAAGTATGTGCACAGAATATTATTTATATAATCAGAAAATCGACTGCCACATTAGCTATCCAAAATTGTTATAAAGAAAGAAGTCTTCAGGATTAGAGATTTAAGGAACTTGTCTAGTAAAAACGATGTCATTTGGCGAACAGATAACATACAATCAGAAAGCTGGATAGAAGAAGCAAAATTGCTTTTAACAAACCACAACCAGGCTAGGCTGGAATTAGATTGGTCAAAAGGTAAGGTTTATTTAAAAACATATGATAAAAAGGGTGTTTTAATTGGCGCGGGTCGATTTTGGCGCCCTGTGGCAGCCATTTTGTTTTGGTGACATCTGTCAAATCTTTTGTTTATTATTCAGTTGTTAATGCCAAATCATCATGGCAAGTTACACGATTGAACAGCACGTTCAAATGATAAAACTTTATTATCAAAATGAGTGTTCATTAACGCAAACGTTGCGCGCATTGCACCCATTTTTCGGTAGACGTGGTGGTCCTTCCAATTCCTTATGGCCCATATTGACCCATATTTCAAATTCAATTTCAATTTTCAATTTCAATTTATTTGATTTGTTTTGTACATAGGAAGACAGAGACTTGTGGTAGTACATCTTCTTATAATTCTAGAATACGAGGATGGTATACATAGAAATGCTACTTAGATTTAAAACTATATTAACTATTAAACTTATAGACTAAAACTTAGAGTAGTAAGTGAGAAGAAGAGAAAGGAGAAGGAAAGGGGTATTAAAGGTTAGAAGTAGTTAGAAACTGCAGTTTTAAAACACCTTGCTTGTTTTATAAGCTTTATTGTAGTTGGTATAGAATTCCATAGTTTAATGGCACTGACAAAGAACATGCGTTCTGATTCCAAGTAAGTGTAAGTCGGAACAATTAGATTCAATGTTCGGGTGCACTGGCATTGTTTAATGTTTTTATACAGGTACAATGGTTTTTGTGTGTATATTAGTTTATGCAGGAACAAAACAGAGCGTATTTTGAGATACGAGTCGAGGTTATGATCGAGAATCTGTTTTGAGTAGATAGATATATGGTCATATTTCCGTTTTTCAAACACGAAACGCGCTGCATTATTTAAAACGATTTGCAATTTTTGTTTCGAATTATTATCAAGCCTGCAATATACTAATTCAGCGTATGATACATGAGGAACAATGAGTGATCTAACAAGTTTTAATTTAGTTTGCCGTGTCAGTAAGTAGGCAGTACAATATAGCTTTCTAAGAATATTATATACCTTGTTTACAACAAAGTTTACATGGTCAACGCATGATAATCTTGAATTTATTCTGAAACCCAGGTTAGTTACTATTTCATCAAAGTTAATATTTACTTCATTAAGTAATATTGGCGGCAAAGAGTTAAGGTCATACTTTGAATGAGAAATAGCAATCGCCTTCGTCTTTGACTCATTTAATTTCAAGTTGTTAGATTTGGACCAGTTAGAAATACGAGTGAGGTCTTCATTAAGCCTTGCTATCAAATCTTCAATATTGGCCTTGACAGGTAGATCTGGGTGTCATCAGCATAGAGATGAATCGACGAATTTTGGCAACACTCAACAATATCATTAATGAAAATGCAAAATAAAATTGGACCTAAAATAGAGCCCTGCGGCACACCTGACGTAATTGGTTTTAGACTTGAGTAGTTACCACCACATTTAACTTGTTGTAGCTGATTCGAAAGGTAACTTTTTATTAGTTGCAGAGAAAATGCTCCAAACTTATAGTGATAGCACAATTTTTGCAATAAAATGTTGTGATCAATAGTATCAAATGCTTTTGAAAAATCGAGTAATACTATCACTGTTAGGTAGTTTTTATTGTTTTGTTTTTGGCACAGGTATTATATTTGCTATCTTCCAAAGATATGGAAATGTAGATGAGGTGATTGACAAGTTAATTATGTGCGTAAGTGGTGGTACTACAAATGGTAGAATAATTTTAAGAAATTTAAGACAAATGCCGTCGGTCCCTATAGCATTAAATTTGACAGTATGTACACACTATATCAAATCCATCTCTGTTGCAGACACAAATTCAAACTCACCGTCATCAACATGCACTCGTAGAGGAACTTTTACAGATATGTCGAGTGGAGTCCTTTTAGATGCTAGAAAGTGAGTATTTAAGATTTCTGGGTCCAAACTGCGCACGGGCTTATTCTCTCCTGAGACACCTAAGGTTTTATGGTTTTTCCATAGGACTTTCGGAGGTAAACTATCATTGAGCTTCCATTGTAGATATGCCCTTTTGGCATCTCTAGTGATTCCAGTTACTTTATTTCTTGCTACACGATATTTTTGCCACGAGTGAGTGTTTCTATCATTTTTCCATTTCTTATATGCTTTACTACGCTCTCTAATTAAAGACAATATCTCACGCGTAAACCATGGTTTCCTATTTCCGTGGACTTTAATTTTACGCAACGGAACAAACCTATCAAATAGATGGCTGACTAAAACATTGAAATGTTGCAGTTTTTCATCCACTGTTGTGAATAACCGACACATATTCCAATTAAGCTCGGCAGCCTCCTTATTTAAGAGATCATGCTGAATAAGCTTAAAGTCTCTAAAAAATATCTCCTTTTCTTGATTGTGTCTGTTGAACTGGATGTTGTAAGATAAGAATATCAACTTGTGGTCGGAAACTCCAGCCATAGGAAGCTGATCAATATGACTGACGTAATCTCTGTCACTGACGCAAAATACATCCAAAAGACTTGGTTTGCAGTGGGGTGCAAAGCGAGTAGCATATTCATTGATTAAGGAAATTCCTAATGATTGGAAACTATCTATCAAACTCTTGGAAGAAAAATTATCACAAAGAAGGTCTACATTTAAATCACCACACACAATAATATGTTCATAGGATATGTGGAATTCCGCTAATTTATCAAATATCACTGAGAGGTCATTTCTATTGCTAGGGTTGTAAATGCATGCAACAAGACATTTGGTATTGTTATCATAAAATTCAACAAAAATGTATTCGACTTCTTGAAAAGGATCTGATCTACAGATCTCTTTCCATTTAAAATTATTTTTAAAATATAAAGCAATGCCACCTCCTCGAGTCTTCGTAGTCCTATCACATCTAATAATAGTATAGTCGCACAGGGAATATACATTATTATCAATATAGTCTTTAAACCATGTCTCTGTAATACATATTAAGTCAATGCTCAAATTATCGAAAACAAAATTTAGATAGTCAATTTTTTCAGCATTCAAACTTCGCGCATTCAACTGACAGACATTAAACCCATTGTAGCGATTAGAAATGAGTTTAAGCAATCCTCTTGCATGTTCTTTGTCTACTTGTTTTGCTATTTCATTACACATTGACAGTTTATGGTTGGGAGTATAAGCAAGGTGGAGGAATTTAAATAAAGCAAGGGGATAATGAGATAGATAGGAATGAGATCAAAATAAAAAAGATTACATTGTAAAGCCAAGAATATGAAAAGTACAAATGAGATGAACGAAATAGAAATGATACTAAAATAAAAATGATTACAATGTAAAGCAAAGAGTTTGGAAAACATAAATGATAAATAAGAGAATAAATTTAACGCAGACATAACATTAATAATATAACGCATAAATGTTTTTGGTTTTACATATTAGCAGTTGCAATGCTCTCTATACTCGTTTTTTCAGTTATAATTACAGCATCAGTTTGGGGCCGAGCTCTAACAAACACTTGCCCACGAACAGAGAAAACTGACGTTAGACGCTTTTGCTTTTTATATTGCATAGCCAAACGCATTAGTTCGCGATTTTTTTTTCGTAAGACGTTCGTGGATAAATAGCTTCCCTTCAATACTGACGCCGACATCACTAAGAGAAAGTGCTCGTCTCTTATCTTTGCAGAATTTAGCTACAGCTTTCAGCAGTTGAGAGCGATCTGCAGCAGAGCTCAATTTGATTAAAATTGGAGCTACGCTTTTATTGTTTGGTCGCAACCGAAAAGCAGAACGTACAGGCGCTAGTCTTACTTGAAGCGTTTGGCACAGCTTGGAGAAATCATTTAGAATGTCCTCATCTTTCCTTATAGGCAACCCACTAACAATCACATCTGTTGATATTGCGTTGTTCTCATATACATTTAGTTGTTCGGTGAGTGCATATACCTCGCTGCGCAATTTGTCTACATTAGCACATTTCAGTTCAGTTTTTTTTACGCGCTCTTCCATGTGCTTAACTGCCGACTTCAAGTACTTCATAACATCCGCTGATAACTCACTGAATCGCTCCATTACTCGCTCTTCCGATTCTCTTAGTCGTAATGTTAGCTCTTCAATGATGCTCTGCTTTTGTGATTCTAGGCGACTCTCAATTTTCGCAAACCACGCATTGAGAGTAGCGCTTGATGCATCGGTACTAAGGGACTTACTTTGTACTGAAGGCGTTTGCGGGGATGGAGACAATTTGTTCAAGGCCGTTGTTCGTGTTGACATTTTTGGCATGTTAGTAAATTCAAACAATTTAACAGGTGAAACAACAAGGCTTTTTCGCAGTATTTCAAGTAGTTATGTTAAACTTTATCGCGATTTTGATTTACCCGGACAAAAGAACCGCTTTTAAAGGATTTACGTAATTTTTTAGCAAACTAACACTCAGTGGATTAAATATTGTAAAAACACGGATTAAACTGCAACTACTCAAAAACAGGTCTACAAAGTCTGCTGATACATTTGATTTGGACCTAGACGATATGTGGTTCCAGCAGGACGGCGCTACGTGCCACACAACAAACGCCATTTTATTCCATTTCAACATCTACCCGCCCTTATTGAAAAACCCTGTAGAATCGAGCATGTGGATAATGAGTGCTAGAAGTGACATGATAATTTTACATAACAACAGATTTGACACAGAAACTAAAACTTGCTCAATGTGTAATTTAGGCAAGCTTGAAAACATAGCACATTTCCTGGCGCGTTGCCCCATATTAAGAAAATATAGGAAAGTCTTTTTCGGAAAATTTACCTTAAATGATTCACAACTGATTGAGATTCTCAATGAGGAAAATCACCATTGGGATAAACTTTTGCGTTTCATTAAATAAGCCTCTAGATACAGAGATTACTTAATAAAAGAGTTTAACTGGTTTTAAAAACAGTAAACCGAATAGTTGTTTTGCACGAAAAATAAATTATTGTAAATATTTTTTTCCTTGATATTAGAATAAGTAAATTTCAAATTTTATATATTTTCCTTCTATTTGCAATAAATACTAGTACTAATACCAATAATGTTATATTCGTCTTAACTTTAAAATCCTTGTAAGCCACACATACTCATACATCATGACTTATATGTATTATCTAGAATTACCTGCAAATCATCAGTAGGCAATATGCGGCCTACCTAAGTCGCAAAGAACCGAAAAAATGAAGTCATCCAGAAAGGGTCTCAGTAATGACCTATCTTTGCAGATTTCTAAACATTTATACTTGTGCGAGTTTCTTGTTTGGCTTCTAAAAGATGTGCGCACTGTCTGCTGACAGAAATTTTATTCAAAACAATTAGTTATTCATTATTTTTTGAAGCGTTTGCTATTCATTTACTAACGCCTGAAAGCTCGCAACGGAAATAAAGCAGCCTAAATAGCGAAAAAGGGTTAATGGATTGAAATTGAGGTGAGGTTTTAAGAGTGGAGTAAAGGTGTCAGTCAGCAAAACTGGCTATTCAAAACATAAGGAACCACGTGGGGGAGGCAACATCGGCATATAGACCATCACGCAGGCATTTATACGTAAGTAAATACATTTGGTTTAAAATGTGTATGTAAATATGTGTATGTGTGTGTGTGTGCTTACAGAAATAGTAAATGCATAGACGGGTATTTGTGTCTTACACAAATAAATGGCTTAAAAGGCAACAGCAAAGAGACTGTAATTGTATGAGTGATTTACGCCAACACCTAATTATTGTGCCTACTTTTTTTCTTTTTTCTAATAATGAAACCTACAAGGGATTCTATTCCACACCTAGCTTAATCATTAGTAGCCACAACCAGCAATAACTCTTTGTAAACGTATTTCATATATAACTCATATCCACTTGCATACATACAGACGTGTTAAACTTTCGGCCTTCAGACCCAATTCAAGTAATAATTTATTTTAATTCGCTATTCGTGCGCTCATTTGTATTTGCCACAAAATTTGCAGGCACATTTCTCTTCTACATATTTATGTTTATATATGAGTGCGTGCGTGTGTGTGGCTTTGCTTATGTACGGCACACGCCACTTTCGCTCATCTGCCACATTCTTTTTCTCTATTCCACAGTGTCCTTTTTATGCGTCTGTCCGCCGCTACGCCGTACACCGCAATGGGTGCGTGTGACTTTGTGTGGGTGTGTGTGTGTGTGCCTAGAACGCACGCGTTTCAACTACACCTGTGCATGTACACACACAAACAAGCAAAAGAAACTTTCCACCCAGCTGACAGACGCAATGTTGGCACAACACAACACACAACTTGGCGTAAACTAACACATTTCTATAATTTAATATAAATATTTGCACTTTTTTTTCTTGCTTTTTCACTTCACATTTCACACTGCTTGGCATTACATTTCGTATATTTTATTTCGTTTCATTTATTCATTCAAATATATGCACAGAAACACAAATTTTCATTTTGCCTCCTTTTTAGTGTTATTCGTTTTTCGCTTGTGTAGTTGTGCATATGTGCGCGTACATCAATATTCCTTGCCTGCTTTTCTCATGTACATACATACGATATGTATACACACACATGTATGTGCATATACGAAATTTCTTGTTCACTTGTCACATTTTGTTTTTTATTCTTCTATTTTTTTCCTTTTCACTTTTTTGTTATTTCTTTCCACAAAGCTGTGTGCTATGCTCTGTTATGGCCAGCATGGAAGCAGTGTGAACGCGCGCGCATCACCTATGCTTCTGTCGTACTATTGGTGTTGAATGTTTTGCGGATACTAAATTCCGTTGCATGCCCCATTCGTTGTGGCTCTGGTGTGCGTTGATAGCGCAGGACATGCAAAGGAATGTGTACAGATGATTTGTGAGCCGCATGCGCTTTACTTGAGTAAAAGCTCAAGCGCATTGTGAGCGCAAGCTTTTGGGCGGTGGGCAGTGTGATTATCAGATGCTTTTTCCCCAAGCCCACATTTGCGACTAATGAATGCTTTTCCTCTATTGATTCAAGTGTTGTTTATTTTTGTGATTAGCTCTACAGTTAGAAGAATTGGCATGTCTGATGTTGAGAAACATTTCGCAGTTACATATTCAGAATCTTTGTACCAAATAGCCTATGAATCAAAACATGCGTTCCCCTAAATAAATTGGAATTAGTAATTTTTCGCAACGCTTCCACAGGAGACAATTTTCACGTCACTCATACGCTCGGGTGCGCAATGGAAGAAATAAATATTTGAGTTCCTGGTTGAAAAAGTTCATAAGGTCTCATGAACCACGAACTCTAGTTGGTTTTTAAAATCAAAATTTTGGTTATTAATAATCACCCTAAAAACACGGCAACAAATGTTACTAAGTGAAAAAATGTATAGACAATTATGATTTGTTAAATTTTGGTGCTAGGTGAGATCAAGAAGGTTGCCCAAATAGTGGGGCTTGGCCAAAAACATCGAATTCATTCTTTGTGACACCATTGCGAAGGTGGTAAAGCGTAGGAAGACCGATAGGACGAAAGGAGAAAGAGGAGAGGGTGGGGGGAGAAGGTGTGGTTAAGTAAATGCGAATTACGAACGATGGCTGCGTTGCGATTGCGTTAACCGTTTTATGCTGCTGATAAAATTCATCAGATTTTTAGTACTAAGACCTGTTATATCAGCAAGCGTAGCAAAGAAGCGAGAGCCAAGATGCCTAAGTCTTAGCCCCGCGAGAGCAGGCCGCTAAGAAGAAGGTGCTGAGCTGATTCCACCCCAATCTCCACACAGTTGACGCAGAAAGGACTCGAGGTAATTCGAAGTATCACAGTATGCATGCCACGCGGATAGTGTCCTGTGAGAAAACGCACTAAATTGGAAAGCTGAAATTTTGACAACTTTGAAAGATCCTTCGTTTGCTTCCCATCCATACGTAGCGAGAAAAATTCCGCAAACTTACAAGTTAGTGTTCTTGTCTAGCGCTCGCTGAGTTGGCATGAAGCCCATCTTTCCAAGAGCAGACCGCTGACGATCCTTTCGCGGGGAAAGGAGAGGATTAGGATCCACAGGTCCCTTGTCTGGTCAGCTCTTCCACCTCACAGATGAGCTTTATATCAAATAATTCGGATGCCATCGGAAGTGAAGCCAAGCACTCCCTGACTAGTTTCGCATGTACCGTCATTGATCGAGGACTTTGATTGTCGCTAGGCTATCGGAGTAAATATTTACTTCCTTCACAGTTTATTCGCAGGTGAATAGCCAATCAGCTGCTTGTTTGATTGCGTATACCTCTGCTTGGAATACACTGCATTGATTCGGTAACCTGAATTTGAGTCTGATGGGAAGCTTTTCATTGATCCGGAAGAGGAAGAGTATGAACTTTATCCATGCTTAGAATATCGCAACCCAATATCCTAAGTCTGATTCTGGAAAACGCCGGGCAGCTACAGGGGAAATGCTTTGCAGTGTCGTCTTCCTCAAGAAAGGATAGATATATCGGGCTGTTGACGACCGTCATGGCCGCCATATGCTGACCACAGGCGTTATGCCCTGTGATTACACCCACCAGTACTCTCACGTCCTTTCTGCTGAGTTTTAGGAGGAAGGTCGCTGATTTCCTGTTTGGTTCTTTCACAAAGCACTTGGCTACTCTACTATTCAGTTTTGTCTTACATTCACCGACTAACTTCTAAGAGCAGCGGGGGTTAGCAAGTGCTTTCTGATAATAATTTGAGACTTCAACCCATAAAACCTGTAATTGATCTTAAAATATTGGAGCTTCCTGTCAGGTAAGGAGTAAGAGCTCTTATGCCCCCTTTATTGTATCTTAGAAGAAATTCAGAGATTTGGCGAATGCCTTTAGTTTGGCTGCTGAACTAAGATGGCCCCTTTTTCTTAATATTGCACCGTCTGTCAGAACACTATTTTAGTTTATATAGCCCGATTTAAGAGTGTATTACGGAACTGGAACATGGATTGGGCATGGAACTGTCTGTACCGTTACTACAATAGTTCCTTATTTTTATTTTTCTGTTTATATTGGTTTATTTTAATTTTACTCGGTAAGTCTTTGCGACCTTCTTATCGAGGAGCCCTTTTGCGACTGCTACTATGGATTCTTTGCATACTTCACAGAAAGGATCCAAAATGAAGCTACCATTTCCGTCCACGATTTTCCAGTCAATAAATCCCTTCACTGCCAAAAACTTAGCAATTCATGACACGCGTGATAACTTTATGTTGTGCTGAGAGTCCAGTGGTGTTTGCAAGTTCTTCTCAGTATTCAATGCGGTTTTGTACATTTCTAAAAACTATGCGCGTATTGTATCCCTACTTTAAGCACTTCTTTGAATATTCAAAGCCATGAATGCAGACTACAATCGCAAATATTTTCTGCTGTTTATCACAGCTTTTAGAACAGCAAAAGAAATGATTATTTTTCCAATATTTTACTCGCTAATTGTATTTATGATTTAATTAATAACAAAAACGGATAAGAGTTCCATTTCAGCTACCTCAAAATATTTATCAAAGCTTTTACGAAGTAAGAAATCTCAGGCATGAGAAATAAAGTTTCATGCAGTTCACCATATGAAGCAAAAAAGCTCTTCAAACGAACTTGTGCTCAATTCAAAGTGCCACTCTCTCAAAAGCACTGACTGCCAAAACCACTCGATTGCTGATGCATGCGTGCATACATACATACATACATACATGCATACACACATGTATATATGTACATATTGAAGAATAATTCATGATCTGCTTGAGACATTTCATTATGAGCGCATTTTGTGCACCTCGCATTCTAACGACAAAGAGGCAAAGCGTAGTTGGGATTCTCTAGTGAAGGTAGAAAAGCATAACAAATGCAACAACAAAAGTTCACCAATGTTTGTTGAGAGTAAAACTTTGTATGCAAAACCAGTGAACAGCGAACTGAGCAGGCTAACAAACGACAACAAATGCAAGCAAATAACAACACACAGCCATGGGCAGGTATCAAGAAATTTATGCACACACACACATGTGTACGGGTGGCTACATACATGCGAACTTGTATGCCTAAAAATGGATGCGCTGAGCGTTGCGCAACTGAAAAATACCGGCAATCGGCAGATTTTGTTGGCCAAAGTAAACAAAGCGCGAACAAACACTGGCGCAGGCACAACAAAAAAAACAACAACAATAACATGAGCAACAAGAAAAAGGAATGTAATAAACAGGGTAAAAGTTACAAAAACAACAAACATAATAAATGTAACATTAATGACAGTAAAAGCGCCAACAAACAAAGCAACAAAGAAAGTAAGAACACTGGAAAACATAATTTATTCTAGGCAAGCGAAATGCAATGAAAAGCAAAAGGAAAAGCAGCAAACTGAAAAAAAGGAAAAATGCAATGAAAAGCGAAACATACGGACATAATGCAAGAGACTGAGTGTCCAGCTGAAAATGTAAAGTACGAAATTAAAACCAGCAAACTTTCCTGAGTGCGCGCATCTGATTCCTGTACAAACGCGGCTGCTTGCCACAGCACATCGCTTGGTGCTGCACTGTTATTATGGCGCTTTATACCATTATTGTTGTTATTGTTATAGTTTGGTAGCAAAAAAAAAGGAATTAATTTTTACTTAATTTTCTGCTACACTCTCACACTTTACGCGCTTTCGCTTATGCCTCACATTTTTCATAGGCAAAAAATGCTGCTCATCCCACAGGCGATAAAGAGACCTGAGCAGACAGACTAGCAGGCGCGGTGGCAGGTGAAATGAGCGAGGCGTGCATGCTGAACGCGCCAAGTCGGGAGATGGGTAATTAAAGTATTGAATTGATTAAATGGCATTGAGCGGTTGTATGCAATTTCCTGGCCAAAGCGCGGAATTGTGCGAAAGGAAGGAGAGAAAAAGGGAAGAAGCAAAGGAATTTAATAGTGTTAAGCAGCAACAGTTAAATGAGGAAGGAGAAAATGAGACACACAAACATAGGTATATCTCACCTCAAACATAAAATTATGTTTATATGTGTTAACGGGTTGTATGTATACGACACAGCATTTATTTGCATGCCATTTACACTACGCATAATTATATATATAATATTTTATGCAGGTATGTATGTGCGTATGTATATGTGCATAAGTGCATATATGTATATTTATGAAGCTGCTTGCAGCTGGTAATCAGTATGAATAGGCCAATGAAGGCAAAGTGCAAAAGCGTTGCAAATAAACCAGTCAACTAATGAGCGCTGCGTGTAACGTCTTTGGAATTAAAAAAGTTTTGCTGACCCACAAGAGAACCATTGAGGGCAACTTAATTTGCAGTGAAAGTAATTGGCATTATATTTGCCACAGTTTTACTTTTGATACCAGCTAAAAAGATATAAAAAAATGTGCGTTCTTTTCAATTTAACCTTTTGCTTTTACTTACCACTAATCAGTTTGAAAAAGTCTTCTGCTGAATATCAAATGAACATAGCTGATTTTTTGGTTACTTGTGCCTTCCAATCAGTTTCCGTTAATTTAGTAGAGGCCTTAGTAGAATTTTTTATTGAAACAAAAAACGCTGAAGAAATCTGCAAAAAAAAAGAGAGGACATTTAATTTGCTATTAAAGTTTTAATATTAAGGGAAGACATTTAATTTTATATTATTTTTACTGATGTGTGTTTGCCAGTGATTGAAATTCATAGACATTTGTTTTCCTCTTTGTTTCTACCATAACTTGTTTGTTTTTTTATCCAGTTCCTCATCTTTATCTCTATCTCTATCTCTATCTTTATCTTTATCTTTATCTTTATCTTTATCTTTATCTCTATCTTTATCTTTATCTATCTTTATCTTTATCTTTATCTTTCCATTTATCTTTATCTCTTCTAAAATATTCGCTGTTTTGGGTATAAAAACGCAATAAATTTATTGCTAAGAGCAAAGTTGTGGCAACACTGTATAACTAGACTAGTGTGACGTCACCCTCTCGCTGGTGGACGCAATCTTATTTCCATCCTTCTTGGTAAAAAATTTTTAAACGTGAAGTACACGCCCGAGTACAACAGACATTTTTTGGAATTATTTTTAGTCAGTATGTCTGCAAAGTATGGACCATAAAGAGTTTTAAAAGTATTTTTCATTTATTTCTCTCTTTTACTGTAAAAAATTCTGGAAACTAGGTTCCCATTTGACGCTCTAGAGATATTTAACACTTCAGACCTGAATTGCAGACTTCACTAGATTTTCGGTTTTGAATCACAATCAAACCACCTGTCTGTTCAAAGAATGTAAGTTGTGAGTTCTTGCATCAAGTTTATGGTGAATTGGAAATTTGAAAATGAGATTTACATATTTTACTCGTATAAAATCTTCTCCTTTTGACAGATACATTTAACTTTTACGTCAGCACCAAATTTCAGGTGTTTCAGGCGAGAAACTTTCTAATGTTTTCCCTCTTTCACATTTCGGAGGAAAATATCAACCATCAATCGATTTGTCACTTTCCATCATTTGTATGCATGTATGTGTGCATGTACTCTATTATTTTTATGCTCCACTCTTACATATGTATGTATGTACTTGCAGCAAAGACATGACATCTTCATTTCTTAAATACGCAAAGCCATCAGGATTCACACTATCTACCAGACACACATATCCATCCATACATACATACATACAAGCTTAGTACCCCACAAAACATCATTAACACGAGCTATTTTATCACGCTGGGGAACAAAGCTACCGAGAAAAGGAAAAACATGCACTCATTCTATTATTATAAACACGTACAAAAGCGAAACAACAACAAGAAACGCACGAAAATAAATGCAAACAACAGCAGCAGAGTGTACATAACAATAGCTAAACACACACACACATACGCACACACAAACTCCGCTGACCATTCGCTCGCTGAAAGACTGACTATGCAAAGTCAAAATTTGCCAAACAAGTCACGTGCTGTATGTGCGTCTCGTCTACCCTGCAGGAAAAACAAAGCCAGAGGGGAATTTATTATAATTTTATTGCTAATAAGAAAAAACTCCTCCTACTTGTATGTATAGGGTTTGTGTGTATGTGTTTGCAAATTGAAAATGTAATCGAATGCGAGAGCGAGAGCGACATGTGGGTGCCACTGTATCTCTTTTCAAACTATTAAGTTATTTAAATCTCTACTCAATCGACTTTAAATATAGGTCCTTTTTGAAATTCTTCTTTCTCTTCTTCCGCAATGGCTTCACAGCAGACTGTAATTGGCACCAGTACGCCCAACTGCGACACTTTGGAACAGCCACCCCAATTTAAACTAATTTGACTTAAATGAACTTAAATTATAATCTGTTAATTTTAAAAACAATTTAAACCCAACAGGAATTGTACAGTCCAACAAAATTTTATTGAAATATCGTCTGCTGTGTGTTTGATGGTTTTTTCTTTGCACTGCAAGCCAAAATGTCTTGAAAATCTGAATTTAGACACTGTTACGCACATCAAAAACCTACGATAAGTGCGTAATCTCTGCAAACCATTGATACTCTTTCTTTCGATAAATTGTATTTAGATGTCTCAATAGCAATTCTCATACCGCCAGAATGTTCCACCGTCTGTGAGATCACTGGTGTGAGTCTTTATAGATCTCGAGTAGTTTATATTTATTGTACTCCATATTGGATTAAGTCTGACACAATGAAAAAGTTGGTGCGAATAAGAGTTTACCTCTTCGCACTCACCTAGCTCCGAATCGATGGCACGAATCAGGTGCAAGTACTGCTACTTAAAGTTGTATATCTTTAACATCGCATTTACAATTTTCGAGCCAGGTCTTTGCTGGTAACTTTGGAAAAATTTGTGCAAAAAGGTTAGTTTAATTACTAGCATATGACAGAAATTCGTCGTACCATTAAGCGAAAATTCTACTGCGAATTCTCAAAGCTTCTTCGACCGTGTATTCCACTTCCATCTGCTGCTTCCTTTACAACTTGATCTGCTTTTTCATTAATTGGTAAACCAGAATGGCCCGGAGATCATACCACAAAAAAATTTGGTAATTTAAACTCTGAGAGCTTAACGTGGAACAGAGAGATACCGTGGTTGTTGGAACAATTGTCTTTTAAGAGCTTTCAGACTGCTAGGCTCCCCAAGAAGGTAACAACTTTATCCTGTTTCATACTTATTTAGCAACCCTTCTATTATATTTTGATCTGTAATTATCTTTCAACTTGATGCAAAAACGCATCTCGAATGCTGCACTTTCAAACGCTCCCACGACACTCGGTTCTACGTTACCAGAGTGACTCGGATTTATACTTATATTTGGTCAAGAACTGTTACTTCAACAGCACTGCCCAAAAATCTATTATAAATAAAAACTCTATTGATATTACAACAACAAAAAACATTCTAAAAAAACGTATTTCTACCAAGGCGAATCTATTAGAGGTGGTGTTGGTAAATCAGCTGATTTGTTTGTGGCTGTCACCTCAGAATGAAACAAGGCGAATTCATTATCTCTTTTCTAGTTTCCCAATACTTTGCTTTGAAAATCAAACGTACAGAACATTGTTGTTGGTCTAATGCCACCACCTTTAATGAAGGCGCCTTGATTTCTACAGAAATTTCCAAGACTCCTTAACTTTTCAAAGCTCGCCAGTTTTTAAGTACTCCCCTTCTTTAAATTCAAAAAATTGTCATATTCAACATATATTATATATACTTTTATTTTATTTTTCACTTTGTGAAGTTTTTAATAAACCTTTCATCGGCAGACCATCATTATCACACACAATTATCTTACGAGCGCTGTTAGCCAAGACATAATTTAGACATACCTTTTAATGGTTTAGGCCAACCTACCATACCAGCATCACATGTTTCTGGTTGGCCCAACCTCCACTTATTTTAGACAATATAAATAGTTGTAGGTTTTGGATTTCTTATTATTTATTTTACTTATATTCCAAGTAGTGAGAGAACCATGCTGCTATATAATTTGTTTAGCAATTCTGAATATTATTTCTCCAAATATGTCATACAATCTGTGAACCCGAACAGCAGCTAGACGATTAAGGTCACTGGATGCTCCTTTCTTCAACAGCCTGAGGCAGTACACCAACCTAAATCCGATCAATATTCTCCATTACATCAACAGCTCTGGTTGGCAGTAGATATCAGCCTGTTGGTGGTCTCATAATGGCATCAAAACAGCGCTTTAGTGCTACTTGGGGAATGCCAAAGTGATACTTCAACCATTTCTCCTACCAACCCACCTACCATACCATACGAAATTGATTTTACGCACAAATATAAATCATATGGAAACGCGCCAAAGCGAAAATAAAGGCAAATCAAGCGAATAAGTAAAACAAAACATTGGGCCTCTTCGATTCGCCAAACATTATCAAGTTGCGAATAAATGCATCAACTGGCATAAATAAACGTATGTTGCTGGCTCTGAAAGAGCTGCCAAAATTTACATTTGTTTGGAAGTACTTAATGCGTATTATTAAGACCGCATTTTTACTCGGAAACATTTGTTGCTTCAACTCGTTACTTGAGATGCTCGGGCTCTGCAAACAGCCTTTGTGTTCTCGTTCCTCTCACAGGTGGAAGGCGTGTGAACAACACGGGAATAACAAAATAGAACTCGCAAAGTTGAAGCAACAGAGTTTTCCAGCACAAACGCGGTGTTACAAAAACAAAACTAAGTAAAATCTAAAGGTTAGTACTAACTTTACAGCCGTGAAATCTCGCCAGCAACACGCAGTTTGCTCTCGTGAAATGTTGCTAGCAACATTGGTTGTCAAATAAGAAGAAGTGTGAAATTTTTGGGAATCGCTACAGAAGCAATTGGCAAATTTGAGTACGAAAAGTGATTTTAAACAAATTAACACACATATATATGGACACAAAAAAATATAAAGAATATTTAATATACTAAAACTCTTTGCGAAGACGTATCACTTAAAACTGCCATATCTTCGGGTTATTCCACCTCAGGCACTTCACTCTCAAACGAACTGTCAGTTTTCACTGAATTTTAAATGGCATGTGCAATTCAAATAGGTGATGCTGGTGGATAGTTGCTGGCGTATTGCGCTGTATTTTTACGGCCTGGACTGAATACTACTTTGCCCTGAGGTACATAAGAAATTTAACGCATATTTCATGGCAATGCAATTCGTATGGATTTTGACAGCCATTTCACGTGAAACGCGAACTTAGTGCTTTGCTTAAGACTTGGTAACAGCTCAGCATTACACGACTCAGGAGGTCAATCGACGTTCTGTGTACTACGTGAAAGGAAGAGTTTTTTCCCCGTTTCCGTTACACTTTCGTTCGTTTTCCGTGAAAAATGAAGAGAAACGCCAGAATGTTTTCACATGAAAATAATAAAGGGAAACGCGAAAATGTCTTATTTCACACTCGATTCTTGTTGCGTGTTAAAGTGCAAATAATGTCAAAATATTTTCATATGCAAATTTTCTTTTCATTGACATTTTGAATATGAAAAAATGGAGAAGGAAGTCCGTGGCAAGCGGCAAGCGCGACTAAGTTACGTGGCTACAAAACTATACACTCGAGAGTTTCTAAACGTTTTGATTAAAAAATTTAATAATTTGATCAAAACTCAACTCTAAATAAACCTCGTCGTTGGAGGATTTTGTCCATCGCGAAGTGAGCCTCGCTACACTCTCAAAAAATTCCTATAAATATTAATTTATTTTCAAACTAGCATTGAATTTACTAAAAAGCAATAGCTTATCCTTCCTGCATCACGATTTCTTTTGCTTAGCTTGACATTTGTTTTAAAATTTTAACAATGCACTTGCAAAATTTTCATGGGTACAGTGGAAACGGAACACTTTTATCGCAAAACAAACGTTTCTGAAAAACAAAGTAAAAAGTGAAAACGAAAATGAACTCTTTTTTCACTTCATGTTTACACCGAACAAATATTGACCTCCAGCATTCAAGGGAATATTTATGGAGAAAATGAATTTTAATTCTACTGACAAAACATTTTCCAACTTATGGATAGGCAAAACAAGTTTAAAATCGAATAAGTATGATTTCAGTTTTAAGAAATATTTCTTCTTTTCTTGGTTTTTCTTATTTCAAGCAGAATGCAACTACTGTACTCAATTTCTTATTGGTTTATGCATTTAAAAAACACAAAATTTTCAGTGCATGATTTTTTTTTTCTGTTGCTCTGCGACTTTCAGAGGCAGGCGCAAGAATTGTATGTCTGTGCGGATTATATGGATAAAAATACAGTGCAGCTAAATGCAGAGTGGCGAACGCTCTGTGAGTGGGCAAAATAAGCTGCTTAAGGAAAATTAGCAGAACAAAAGCTAATAAAAGAGCAAAAACTGAAAATTTATTTGATTAACATCGTGCGTATATAAAAAAAGTAAATCACCTAATAATCTAAAATTCAAAGTACACCTACAGGCTTATTTTGATTGATATTAAATTTTGGTTACAACTGCCAAAAGGCTTTTGAATTTCCAATAAGCAATGGCTCATGACGTCATCAATTATAAACGCCACGGCTCTGAAAGTATTCGTTGCGGTATCAGCTGGTGGTAGCAGAGTAAGAAGAAGGCCTCCTCTGCCTTGGAAGGTACAGGTGACGAAGGACTTGGATTCACTTGGTGTGTGCAAGTGACGCCGGTTAGCATGAGAAAGAAACGAGTGGTGCGCTTTGTTAAACTCGGCAAAAATCCCAGGAATCAAGGAGAAGAGAAAAATAATACTATAATATTGCAATAACCCATTACAAAATAGAAATTTTTATTGATATTGGTGTTCCTCAACATAAACTAAAACAAGTGCTAACGCGCTGCCTGTTTCTTCTCGTACTCATTTAGAAAAGTGCCGTTTCGCAGTTTAAGGTTCTTCGACCGTTTTTTTTTTCAATATCCCTTGATACTCAGATGCTTAAATATTAAGCTGTCGATGGTGCTTATGGTGGCCATATGATGGCTCATTCCATCTCAGCTTGGTAAAAAATTCTCCCGTCACCTCTCAGACTTTTTCAAAAGGCACTTAATTCCGATGCAGGTTCTGAGACTGCAATAATGGTCCCTGTGTCTTTTGTATAGGTAAGCAGTTCGCCAATTCATCAGTCAGTTCGTTACTCGGAACGCCACTCTGTGCTGGTATCCACAAAAGTTCAAGTTTGTGGCACTTCGTTGCCGGCATTCAGCCTCAACTTACAATTTTGGATACATTTTTAGTATATGCGAGCACTTTTCAGTATCTTTAAAGCCGCCTAGGTGTCATTGCCAACTATATTTGGTATTCATGCGATCTACTCTCAATTGTCCACTCTGCAGTTCGCCATGAAAAACACAGCCCTACAGTTTCCCCTCATTTGGTAATGCTGTTTGCTTTTTAAATACCGAGTAAGATCGAATATATTTCTTTTATTCTTACAAAGCTAGAAGCTACACTTTCGAAGCCTTATTAGTTTTCGATTCCCATGAAATGTTTCCTAATTGAAATGCAAAACAGCACCCATCGGTTGCCATTGACGCAATTGTAATAGTAATTGTGAACTTCAGTATGAGCATACCTTTGAGTTGTTGTTGTTGTTGGCGCTATTATTGCTATGATACTAAATTACAAGTAAAGTACACACAAATAACTCTTATTTTCTCCATTTCACATCGCCAAAGCAGCTTTGTTATTGTAAATTACCTGTTGTTTGCTTGACAACAAGTAGGCGAACAACATTAACGACACTTCTACTTCGACTCCTTCTGCTGCTTTTTCTTCGCAGAGCGGCGCCGACGGCAGTTTCGTGCGCCTTTTGACGACAATTTATGAATGCGCCATGTAATTTGCATGCAAAAGCGAAATTCAAAATTGATTGGTTACATCGACTACAAGGGGAACTTTTACAACAATTGCAAGCACTTCGTTGAGTGACCAAATGCACAGCGAATGGTTGCGGGAAAATTGAGTGCAAAGCGTATCAATTTGGAATGGAATGGAGAGGTGGTAAAATATGGAGAGCAGAATGTGGAGAAAAGCTAATTTGATAGCTATTGTTGGGCAGAGCGCACATTTGGACAAATGTCAAACGAAAGCACTAAACGATGTCGTATTGTGTTTGCAGAATTAGTAATTGCGCCTAAAAGCACAATACGACTCTGTATACTGCATAAGCAAGTGTGTTGTAGGTTTAATGTGGCCAAAGCAGCCAATAGCTGCTGCACAAGAAGGAAGTGAAGAAAGTAAATTAATTATGGAATTAGTAAAACAAATCATTATGATGGGAGTGAAGTTAATTTATTATGGCTTTGAACCGATTGTGGCACCACTTTCATTAAATATTTAATTGATTGCAACAACACTGCAAGCGAACGCAATAAATTGGACAAAATTCAATTAGGAAAATCATTATTTAAATATAATCTTCTAATGTTATATGCCAAGTAAATTCATACAAAACATATTCACTACACAAACAACACACACACGCACCTAATATGCAGTAATAACTAACCAACAACAATACTTGTTGAGCACAAATGCACAAGCAAACAAACATAAATCAGCTTTGTCTCAAACAAATTGATAATTGTTACAGGATTTATGACGACTGCCATCCAATTAAACAGTAATTATGAGTATTATCTGCATGCAGGTAAACTGCTTTGCGTATGTGTGTAAATATAATATTTGCAAAGGGTTTCAGCTACGAGTATATACAAATGTATGTATGCACACCGGCACTAAATCATAAACAACAAAAATGTCAATTCCACTTGAATGCGCCCTTCGATTTTCAAAAACCACTCAATGCGACAAGTATTTATTTTATTACTAGATTATATAATACGAAGTATGTGTTGAAATTTCTATTCCACTAAATCCACGTGTGACAGTTATTCAAGTATGTATGTCTGTGTGTTTGCTTACGGTAGTGTCATTGTGGTCACGGATGAGTGGCTAAGTGCTTATCGTCTCGATTTACATTTGTATTTTATTTAGAAACAATTTTAATAGGCTTAAACACACACACATACACTTACGTACATATATTGACACTATACGCATACATACATACGTAAATATATACAGTGACAAATAAAAGCCTGACGCTTCATTGAGTTTATGCTTGATTTCCCAAATATTTTTTATTGATTTTAATCTTTTAATGACTCCGAAAACTCCAAAAAGTTTAGACAAAATGTTTAATTGAAATATAAAATACTAAAAAATAATAATAATAATAAATAAAAAAAAATTTATAAAAAGAAAAATGTTGACAAATTTGTCTTTTAATTTCTTACTCGTTGCCGAAAATATACACTTTTTCTCAGTTTTTGAAAATCCGAAATAAGCGATACAAATTTTTAAATATTTTATTAGGTGTCCTGATGTATTGGATTCAAATCAGCGATGAAACTTGACAAATTTAAATTAGCCTATACAAAGAGTCAAATTTCATATACAGGGTCCCGCACTCGAAGTGTCTGGCCAATTAAAAGGCCATACATTTAGTTAGGAAAATTACTTCTATTCAGTTCAAAGTAAAAAATGTGTGAATGTCGCCTTTTGCCTCGACTATGGCCTTGAGACGGTCCAGCAACGAATCCCAAGCTATTGTTTTTTAGCCATTCTTGGTTCACCCGAGCTTTGTGAGACGGTGCCGAGTCCTTTTGAAACTTCCATGGTCTGCCATCGAAATGTTTGTCTGCCCACGGCTCCAAAGCTACCTCCAGAATACTTTCCCTATAATATATTATATCTCATTTACCTTGACGCCAGGCTCGATAAAAACGATTGGAGAGCGCCCATCTACGGTTACAGCGGCCCAACCCATTACCTGTGGCGGATGCTGCCTTCTGGTGGCCAACATACGACTCAAATTCTCATACGAACATGGGAGTTCACGAGTTACTCAATTTAAAAAATTTTCTTGTCAGAAAACACAATGTTCGGAAATTGGCCGCTTACGGTCAAGCAAAGCTACTCCCCTGCTCTCAAGTCTGACTTGTTGCTGCTTTGGTATGGGATCATGCGCCTTTTGGATCTTGTAAGGCTTGACTTTGAGATCATTTTTCAGTAGGCGGTGGATGCTACGGTCAAATATTTTCAGTTCTTCGCCATTTGATTGGCACTTCGTCGGAGATCTGAACAAAGACTATAAAATACGAATACCCGGCAAAAAGGATTGCCAGACCAGAGCCAAATTATATGATAGTGGTCACCATTTGTCTTTTGACTGACAGACTGGTGTAGCATCTCCCACGCTGAGATCTACGCTATAGGTAAAGCAGCAAAAACGATAAGACTAATGGACTTTTCCACGACTGTCGGTTCTACGTTACCGAAATGACCCGCATTTATATCCGGCCAAGAACTGTCATTCCAGCAGCATTCCCCGTATGTAAATATGGGGAATTTTCATGTTGCTACAACAACAACAACATAAGACTAATGGACCCACCTCCAGCAAGCCTTACGATTTTTATTGATAGTCAAGTATGGGCTCTGAGGCCAACTTCCTTGGCTCGGAGCCCGTTCTGCAGCCATCAAAGTCACGGTTAGCAAATGGATTACCACAACTCACAAGGACTAAACTGATGTTATGTGTCACCTCCGACCGACTGTCGCAAATCCTCCTGTCATTAAACAGAAGGGACTGCAGACAGCTGGTTGGACTGATGACGGGCCACTTTCTGTGGGCGATGCACATGGAAAAGCTAGGCATCTCAGACAGTGCACTCTGCTCAGCATGTGGAGAGGAGGATGAGGCGACGGGCCACTTTCTGTGCATCTGCCCGGCCTTCGCTCGAATTAGGCTTGAGGTCTTTGGCACTAATGTGTTAAGAAGCAGCCATGTTAGCTCCAAAATATCTACTCCAATTCCTTCGGTGGTCGAATAGATTTAAATAAAACTAAAAGGGAATCCGAGTGCAGTACAATGGACTTAATTGTGTCTGAGTGCTGAAGTCTGTCCCGAAAAAAACCAAAAAAAAGATAGTCAAGCAGCGATCAAGGCACTGGCCTCAGTGCGCATCAAATCAAAATGTGCTAAAGAATGAAAGAGGTCGATCTCGCTTATTCAACAATACAACGCCACACTTTGTTGGATCCCCGACCATTCCACAGGGGAGGGACATGAAAGAGCAGTTGAGTATACAGGGAAAGACATAAGCATTGCTCTAAACGAACTGCAGACTGCGATTTACTTGAGGGTAATTGCGGAAACCAATAGAAATTGGTCGCTGACTACTAACTGCAGTTTTAACGGCATACCTTCCTCTTTATAATGAAATGAGCATCTGATCATTTATATTAAAAAATAGCGTTTTTCCTTCAATATCAAAATAGCACCTCTTATTAGAAAACCCTTTAGTTTTAGGCGTATTTCTGTGGAAGTCGATTGTATGGTGGAAAATGTAACTGCTCGACGAGAGTTTGTTGCGCACTGGTAGCTGTCCTTCGTTTGCACTTGAAACTACTTTTTCCGGCACGGTCTGCAAGATAACTCATACAGTTTTTAATATTTTTGATGCGGTTTTTTTTCAAAATATTCGAAAATGTTTTCTCTATAGTCTCTCGAGCCGGATTTTTGATATTTTTATTAAAAAATTTTATAAACATAATTAAAGCGTGACATTTATAACGAAAACGCATACTTTTTTTTTAAATGCCGGAAATTACAATTTCAGCTCAAAAGGCATTAAATACAACTTTATTTTAAAAGATTTTTTTTTTTACAGATCCATCAACATTTCAGGGAGAAAAGATGTAGACCGTGGAGCAACTTTTTTCATTGTACTTTGGGTTACGTGATTTTTTATATACTAATTTTTCTTAAGAAATATTAAATATTGTAAAATAATTTTTTATTAAGTTTAAGTACTAACATTTTTTTTAAAACTCTTTTTGTTATAAAAACAAAGTTTATTTTTTAATAAAGGCCGTATGAATCCAAGTTTCAAACTTGGTACAAGATTTATGAAAATTTCACAAATTTTCAATAAAAATTTCACAAATTTTCATTAAAATTTCAGATTCAATTTCAATTAAAAATTGTATCATACTTCTAAAAAAAAATGTAATAAAATGGTTGAAAGTTCTCATTCAGTTTTGTAATATCTTTTCCTCACCGTGTCGCCAATTTTCTCCATAAAAAAATGTCATGAACTTTTTGTGTGGAGAAAATGCGCAACACGCAACAAGAAAAAAAGTATAAAAAATCAACAACATTTGCTAGCAATTTCATACTCTTTTGTTATACTAAAATTTAATAGGCTATAAAATGTCGTATCCAACTTTTTTTTTAATTCTGATAAAACATTGTAAATTTTGAGGAACATTTATCGAATTTTCATAAATCTTGCACAAAGTTTGTATTTGGATTAATATGGTCTTTATTAAAAACTGCGCTTCATTATTATAAAAAAAAAAAATAATTTTATTAAAGAAATATCTAAACAAATAGCCGTAACTTATTAAAATTTAGAAGTGCTTGTTTTTTCGCGGGCCGCCAGTGGAGTTTGTCGGTGTTAATTCTCAATAGGTGGGAGTTGTGTAGAAATGATTATTTACTAGGGATGTTCACCTTGCATCCATCATTATGAGCAATGCATTGAAATCTTAATATAATAGAAAAAAAGGCACTTTTTTAAATTCTGATTAAAAGTTAGAAAAATTATGATGAAATTTTGATGAAATTTTTTCGAATTTTTCTAATTTTAATATAAAGTTTGAAATGTTGATTTAAGTGGTTTTTATAAGGGAACTTTTTCAACTCTGATTCAAAAGTTTGTAATTTTAATGAAAATGGGTCGAATGTGTCGAAATTGTAATTTTAATATAAAGTTTGAAAAGTTGATTCATGTGATTTTTTTCTGAAAAATGAAAATTTTGAAAACTTGGCAAAATTTTACGGCTCTATATTTCTTTCGCGGGCTGCATGGCCGGCATACGAAGCTGTCTCTCATGACGTTAACAACCTCTTTGTATGCCTACTTAAACCTACTCATCTAACACTTCGCTCCATTTGATCTCACCCTGTACTAGCAGAGCCTACAGTTAGCCGCGTTTAACGAGGATGGCTGATTGCTTCTAAGCCCTAAGCAGCGATCCACAAGCTGCTACAGCAACCCCATTTTTGTACTTGTTGGTGAAAGCTCTAAATAATGATTTTTCTCTACCAAACGGCTTCGCACACATATTCAATTAAACGGCTGAAATCCCTCAGGTTTTGCCACATAAATTTTAATCAGCTAATTGAAAAACTGTTTGCTGATTTCAGATTTGCAGATAAAGTGAGAAAAAGTGAAAACAGAGAAACAGAGAAACAGAAATTCCATTTTCATTCCATATTCAAAGGCAGCTAAGTAGCAGAAACTCTAAAAATTTAACAAATGATGCCTCTGAGTGGATCAATTTGCGTAAATCAAGTAGCCGAAGATTACCCAAAGTAAGCAGTGCGTAAGTGTGTGCTGGTGCTGGTAGTAGTGCTGCCGAGGCAACTGAATTCTTGTGCAATTAAGAGAAGGAGTCATGAAGGAGGCTGAAACTCTGCTGACTGGGAGAATGAATGTTCATATGTTTGTATGTGTGTATGCACACAAAGCTATAATAAAGCCCTTAAGCACACACACGCATACTTACACATACACATATTTATGTATGTATATATGTGAAGCGCACACAGCAACTATGTCCGTTGATCCGAATTTCTTCAAACAAAATTGTTAACAGATCGTCCAACGTAATTGTCAGTGAACAATGGCCGCAAAATTTGGCAACTAAAGGCGTTACATGTAAATACAACAACAGTTTGCCACTGTAAAGGTAAAGCCACAACAAAAGCATAAAAAACATAGCAACCTACCCAAAAGCTTCTGCATAACAAACAACGACAAGTGCTGCCACATGTAAAATTCGTAGCAATCGTCATCTTTTATCAATGCTGGTCGGCTGGCTGAATGGTTGGATGGCCGGTTGGAAGCCTGGTGTGCTAACTAGAGGTGCCCCCAACTGCTTCGGTTAGCACACAATGCCTGTTTGCCTTACAGCAAAATCCTTAACTGGCAATCGATATGGTGACTGGTTGTTAGTTGTTGGTTGCTACTGGTTTCCACATATTTAGCTGTGGCTCCCTTGTGTGCTTGTCGCGTAGCACTTGCCTTGCTTTATGCTTTGCAGCCCGAAATAATGCCACATATTTGCCGACACGTGATTTATCGCATAAGCAGTGGAATGCCACAAGCAGTGCTGATGGCAACTAACGACACACACACACACATGGGCATATCCATACATTGTGGTATACATATACTCATATTTTCACAGGCATACAATGAGAATGCACATGAAACCAACACCACCGTCTGGGAGGAAATCAACGGCGTGGAAGGTTGTAAACAACAGCCACTCTTTTCGTAGGTGGCATACTTTGGGGCGAAAACCAAGTTTACGCTTCAACAGCACGCAGGTACTCATCTACATACACACATATGTATATCTATATTCTCAGCAGGTACAAAGCCATACTCCTGTGCGTGTGTGCTTCCTGGTGCGCCTGCTTACGCATATTGGCAATGACAATTAGTGACAAATCGCCTGCGAACGCTCAGGAGAGTGTGTGCATATATACACACAAACACATGCATACGTGTGCATGCTTACGTGTGCTCGTTGCACGTCAGTGGCAATTATGCGAATCATTGATTTGGCAATAATTACTACCTTCTGTTTGGCCAAAGATTTACCGCAATACAAGAAGTCAGTAAACCTGAGTATTTCAACCGATATTTGGGTGCTGCCGGCGTGCATTGGTTGTGCAAAAAGTGTGGTGATAAATTTGCGCCCAATTAAAGCAGTTTGGTTATATTTTTAAATGCACTTTGTTAAACAAGTTGTGATATTTTGACTGATGATCTTTCGTTATTTTTTCGGGATGAGCCATTGTTTGATAAAGGTTGAATTTTTAACTTACTAACGTATCAAAAAGTGGTTCAACTACAAAGCATGTTTTGAATTTAACTTTACTCTATTAAGAGACTTTTTTAAAGACCGAAAGAAATTGAAGAATGGACCTGCAAGAACACAAGAGCAAATGGTTATAAATTATTGAGCACAGGATTTAAAATAATTTGCTACACAGACTATGCGTTGTTGCTAGCTGAAGATGGCATACAACGAATGGTTTTCATCTCTGAGATATCCGCAGCAAAATATTGGGTAGTCGAAAAAGTCTTTTCGTATTTTGTCAATAGATGTCGTTGGATTCATCTATCTCCAGTGCTACCAATCATATTGTGTTAGAAAGGTGAATTTTTAAGCTTCATTTAACCAGAAAAAAAATTAAATTCGGAGAAGTTGAAAAAAAGTTATAGCTGTTCAAAAATGAGTGAAAATAATGATGAAATTCGCTATATTTTGAAATTTTTGTATAAAAAAGGGAAGAATGCCATGCAAGCCACCAATGAAATATGTGAAGTTTACGGAGACGATGCTGTATCAGTTCGTGTAGCACAACAATGGTTCGCTCGCTTCCGTTCTGGAAATTTCGGTGTGAAAGATGCACCTCGCTCCGGTCGACCTATCGTTGAAAAAGTCGGTGAAATTGTGGAAAAGATTGACCAGGACCGTCATATAAGCTGCCATGACATCGCCAAGGCACTAAACATCCATCATCAAACGATTTTGAACCATTTAAAAAAGGCTGGTTACAAAAAGAAGCTCGATGTTTGGGTACCACATGAATTGTTTGTGAAAAATTTAATGGACCGAATTAACATCTGCGATTCTTTGTTGAAACGAAATGAAATCGAACCATTTCTGGAGCGAATGGTAACAGGAGACGAAAAGTGGATCAAATACGACAATTATGTGCGAAAAAGATCATGGTGCAAGGGTGGTGAAGCTCAACAAATGGTCGCAAAGCCAGGATTGACGCCTCGAAAGGTTATGATGTGTGTTTGGTGGGATTGGAGAGGAATCATCCACTATGAGCTGCTCCAGCCTGCTCGAACGATTGATTCCACACTTTTCTGTCAACAACTGATGAGATTGAAGCAAGCAATCGGAAAAAAACGGCCAGAACTGATCAGCAGAAAGGGCGTCGTCTTCCATCAGGACAACGCTAGGCCGCACACATCTTTGATGACTCGGCAAAAACTGGGAGAGCTTGGCTGGGAAGTTTTGATGCATCCACTATATAGCCCTGACCTTGCACCATCGGACTACCATTTGTTTCGGTCAATGCAGAACTCCCTTAATGGAGTAAAGTTGGCTTCAAGAAAAGCCTGTGAAAATTACTTGTCGCAGTTTTTCGCCGAGAAACCACAAAAGCTTTACACTGATGGAATAATGTCTCTAGAAGAAAAATGGCAAAAGGTGGTCGACCAAAATGGTACATATTTGGTTTAATAAAGTTCATTAAAAATATAAAAAAATGAATACGAAAAGACTTTTGGTAGTTGACCATATAACATGAAATTTCCGGCAGAAAAGAATAAATCTCAGATGTAAACTTGCTGTTTATGGTGAAAGTGTGGATATAGGATACGTAATAGATCTCTTTCGGTCGCAGTTCACAGTAGCCTAATAAAAATAAAGTGCCGATACGTCTTGCAGTCCGAAACTGCCGCTGTGCTCGGTGAAAATGGACGTCGCCTCGCGCGGTATGCGGGGGAGAGTAGCGTAGGAATTACAATTTAAAGGACAAAGTCATGCAATAACAAATTTCTCAAAACACAAACTTTCATGCGTGGTTTCTATTGAAGCTGGGCAAATTCTAAATGCAAAATGCAAATTTGAGCTATTCTAAGGGGTGGTTAAGTTTCAAGGGCCGGTATTGATTTTGAATAAAATACAATTTTTTTAGGAAATTATTGTCGTTTCTCTTTATTATGATAATATTGGTACGGCTCAATTACGTATGAAACAAAATATCGGCCAAAGGCCGCCGCGGCCTCTCTTTCAAATAACCCCAAGAAAAGAATCCAACGGTGTCGTTGACGTTTAGGTGTGGTTCACATTCAACATCGGCCTTTGAAATTAAACCACCCTTTATAACAAATATATTGTACAGTAGCAAAGCAAGACAAGTATTGCTATTTTTTGCTGACTTTTAAACACGGCCCATTCGTCAACTTCGTTAAGGTAAAAATGAATGACGTTTTGACATTCCCAGATAGCGAAAAGCAAAAAACTGTTCAAAGATGTGTTTGTAATTCAACCAAAATATTTATGTCGCTGATGCTTTATGCCGAAACTAAATTCTATGGACCCGTTCGTTTACCGTCATGTTGACATATGTATGTATGTATGTATGAATGAATATCCTCAGTAAGACCAGTCGAGTCAATATGTTTATTTAACGAGGTTAGTATAAAACATTTAAGCAACATTTGCACTTTGATATTTGTAAACGCCAGTTCCAACTACGCCCTTTTTGCGCTACTACTACGAGTGCATTCAGGAAATAATGACGTAAGCGCAAATGTCACTTTAATAATTTGCCAAAATCAGTTCCCGGAACAATTTCCGTGCAATAAATTGTCATGCTGAAAATCACAGCAATTTGAGAAGTGCGAAATGCATAAAAGTTTGTTACTTAATTTGCGAAAATCTCAACAACCGGCAGAGCAAGCAAAGTTGCCAGCTACAAATGCACAAAATAATGTAAATACATACGCACATATGTACATATGGAAATATATGCATAGAAGCACTGCAACGAAATAAATGCATGAAACTTAGGAAATTCCTGAAGACCAACAAAATGCAGGACAACGCAGCTCAGCTAAGTTTTCGCAATGAGGGAAGGCGGAAGAGAGGAAGGATTGAAACGACAGCTTTCGGATAGCCAAGCAGCAACCATGACTGTCACTTTCAGCACGTCAGAATGATGGGGCAAATGGTTGGGTTCATTAAAAATTTAAAATCAAATCTTCCACTTACAAACAGCCAAAACAACAAAACTAACATCGGGGAAGCTTTTAAATCGAGCGGCACATTGAGGTAAATAAATTTGAGCTGGTGGCATTGCACTGGCTGTGGCAACAGCAACAAAAATAGCATCAGCAACACGTTGTGTGAATATTCATTAACAGCAAATATGTGAATTGGCCAAGTAAATCGGGAAGAATGCAAAGAAAATGTTGCATATTTTAAGGCTGCACGCAAGAGGTTGCAGGAGAAGTATGAGAAGTGTTGTTTATATTTCGGTACGCAGACATGGAAGTTCTTGTTTTAACATATGCGTGTATACAAAGTCGCATACATACATACACATATACAAGCGGCGTAAGTGGATTTCATTTTATACGGTGATATTTAAGGTTTTGCATTTGAATAATTTGAAAAATATGGATAATTGTTATTACATTAGTTTTGTAAAATATTTTTCCAACATAAAATTTATTTAAATTTGTAATGCTATAATTTTTTTCAGTGTGATTAAAAAACAATTATTTTTTTTATGACTTCAAAAGGACTTACACCATTTTTAAAGTCAGCAAAAAGTAAAAATCTTACATTTACAAAGTATTAAATACAGATCTCAATTAAACCGCACCAATTTTTTAATGAAAAATTTTTTACGTACAAAAACAATAAAACAAACAAAACAAAAGGCAGGTACATTGGTGAAATGGTTGAAGTGCCGGTCTGGCACTCCTCAAGTAGCACTAAAGGGCCGTTTTGATACCTATTTGAGACCTCCAACAGCCAGATATCTACAGCCAGCCAGAGCTGTTGATATAATGGAGGAGATTGATTGGGTTTAGGTTGGCACACTGCCCCAGGCAGTCGAAGAAAGGAGCGCCCAGTAACCTTAGTCGTCTAGCTGCCAAACCCGGACGTTGTCAGAGAAAATTCTCTACAGTCTCCTTATCTGAATGGTCCCCACAGCTTCTGCAAGGGGGGTTAAATGGTAACCCTAGCTTTTCCGCGTGTGTGCTGATCGTCCTGTGACCGGTAAACAGCTTCGAGTTTGGAAATTGAATGGCGACGAGTCCAAACAACGTTCTAAGTCCTCCGTATATTGTACTGGGGCCAAAAGGTTTTCGAAATAGCTCAAGAAGAAATGGAGCTCCATCTTTTCTGCGCTTTCCTGAGAAATAATTAGTGCAGTTCCCCTTCAACAACTGTCAGAGGGATGCCCATGACCGGGTCGGAGGTCTCTGAGACTAATTTAGTCCTATTCCCGGCAAGCTCATCAGCAATTTCATTTCCCTCTATGTTCCTATGTCCTGGAACCCAAATCAGAGAAATGTTACCTGCACACCCAAGAGATTTGATCTCCTCCTTACAGGAGTTTACTAATTTCGTTCTGCACCATGACGTCGTCAAAGCCTTGATCACGGTTTGACTAACGGAGAAAATGTTAATATCTCCTTCGCTCCCGCGTTCCCTAAGCATTTTGCATGCCTACAGGATCACAAAGACTTCTGCTTGAGAAACACTCCCGAATACTATTTAAAGGAGATAGATAAATTGACTGATTTAAAGAAACCCCCTGTTTCGACTCCCGATTCCATCTTGGAACCATCGGTGAACACAGAGGTACAAGCTTCGGTGCAGATTTTCCCCTCGATCCAATCCTGCCTATATGGAAAGATTGCCCAAGCACGACCCTCAAACTCTAGTTTGCGGATAGAGAGATCTGTTCGAAGGTCGGAGAAATACGGTGTTAACTGCCCGAAAATGCTACCATGTGCCTTCAGAGATTGCCTCCAGAGGCCAATCTCCTTTGACGTGATTACACTTTGAGCTTTGGGGCAAGTTTTACAAGCTCCGGTGATGCCAATGCATGCAGTCCTTTGCTCTCTCCCCAGTTAAGTATTATTGTAGCCCTTCCGAGAAACTTCCCACCAAACATCCATACGTTAAAATTGGCAAAACCACAGCGTTGTACATCCACAGTACGACCTGGGGCTTGAGTTCCCATTTTTTATCGTACATAGACTTTCTGGCTTTCTTCACCCGATTTTCAATGTGTAGCTTCCAATGGAGCTTGGAGTCAATTATAACTCCAAGATACCTAACTTCCGATGCGAGCGGGAGAACGTGGTTGTTTAATTTGGGAAGTCGAAAGGGCGGAGGTTTATATTTTCTGGTAAATAGCACCAGCTCCGTTTTGTCAGAGTTTACTCGGAGACCGCAAGTGGCAGCCCAGCGACTTCTCCTCTTCTTCTTTAGCCCAGACTTATCTTATTTCGGCTCGCTGCGAGTTCAAGTCTTTGAGTCTATCAACGATTTTGAGGGGGAGCGTTATTTATTGTAAAAGCTGAACTCTCACAACTCGCTGTGGCAAAATAAAATTCGATACTTCGGTCTTTGTGCGGCTTACACGTAGCCCATTCGGCATCCCCGGTTCAGATCTTAGAAGATGGCTTGGTGGCGTGCGAGAAGGGCAACATCGTCAGCATACAGCAGTGACCAAGGAAGGTTGGCCTAGATTTCACGAGTAAGGAGGTCCATAACCAAATTGAAGAGAGGAGGAATTAAAGTTGAGCTTTGATGTTCGCCTACATTAGCGTTGAAGCTTTGGGTCAACCCACTCACACATTTTACCTCGGTAGTTATTTGTTGGTAATGATGGTTTCTGGGATCACGTGCTTTCTTAATGTCGTCCAAAGGAGATATTTAGACACGCGGCCGGACGCCCAACAGATTTTCTTTATTTGGTCGTTGTTTTTCTATGACCGCACGAAGAATGTGGATAGCATCAAGAGACGACTTCTCACTCATGAAACAGAACTAATTCTCGTTCCCATATCTTTAGACAGTGTGACATAGTTTTATTGCGCCGTGTGAGCCAAACAATACCTGGTTCGCCAAAAATTCGGAAACTTTCTGAAGGAATCAGGTCTGGACCAAACGCTTTATTTCTTTTCATTTCGTCAGTTATGATTTCGTTGAAATGCCCTTCGATTGGGTTGCGCGACCTAAGTTCACTACGTGAGAATTCAACATTAGACAGTTCATAGAGAACATTTGTGGCGTGCCCTTTTGCTTTCACGACAGCTCTCTTTCTTGTTTACTCCTCTCGGGAGCATAGGGTCTCGACAAGACTTGTATCGCGTTTGTTTCGTTAATCTACTTGTTTCCTGACAGGGTAGATGATTAGCCTGTCGCTATCAGTTCTAAGTAGGGGGAATGCGCACCTGTCGTTTGTTTAGGAACAACGCCTTCTTTACTGCTTGGAGCGCCATTTGTGTTTCACATTTTTCTGCAGAAGGATCACACAGATGATTAAGGACTTCGCTAAATCTTGGTGTGTTTGCGCTATTACCGCGGCTGCCCGCTTCGTCTTGCTGGCGCCACTGATGCAATGTGTAACTGTGTGTTGTTTTCCTTTGTTTTTACTTGTTTTAGGAGCCAAAATGCAAATAATGCGCTGACTGTTGTGCGGGAGTAAGGATGAGAAGGTTTTTTTTGTTTAGAAACAGGGAAAGTAGGCAAATTGGAAAAGTGCGGGGACCGTGCTTTACGTGGGATTCGAGCCCACAACCTCTGGGATGGCAGGCTAGTGCACTTACGTAGACTACCGAGGCCACTAAGTGTTATAAGCGCTTAGAGTGACTTAATTCTTACCTCTTTGCCATGTTTTAAACGCTTGTTTTTTGGACTGTACTCTCAGCTGAACTTCTCCGTTCCAACACCCTGTCTTGGATGCAATGAAGTTAAAAAGGTTGATGGAAAACAATGAAAATTTCAAGAGATTTTTTTTTTTAATTTAAAAATAAAGAGTTCATAGTAAATTAAGTTAATTTTTGTTATTAACCAACTTTTTGCGAAAATGGGCTTACATCACTTTCAAAGAAAACGGCTCATATAATTAGTGACATAGCTGTCACATGCACACATGCATACATACATACACACATACACATTAGTAGGCATCAGAAGTTATATGCTGATGCACTCGCCCATATTGAGTCGTAGCCTGAAGCTTTTGCACTAACCAAGCGTAAATTATAGTGGCAAATTGGCATAACGTCAACATCAACATCAACAACTGCAACAACAACAAACAAAAATATGCTCATACATGCTATACAAGTATGTGTGGGTGCAACAGCGTTCCGTCGTTCGATGTAGCTTCTCATGGACCCGTTGCTAATAACTTTGTGGGTTGAATGTCCTTTGGCAAAAGTGAACACTGGCACATATACACATAAGGAAATACACACACATACATATACGCTCATCAAGCACCTTTGTTGCTTCTGGCCATGTTCTCTATATATGCGCTAATAAGTGTGTGTGTGTGTGTGCCACGGCATTAATGTGCGCATATCCTGCTTCCTGGAAGCTGTTAATGCGTCGTAAACCTCAGCCAACACATTGAATTGAATGCGACTGCTGCAAATAGCAGCGAGCAGTGTCTGTATGAGCAAAACAAATATTGTGCATTTGCAATGAACTAACACATCTACATACACACATACATATATAAATGCATCTTTGGCAAAAAATAGCTGAGCATGCAAATGTGACGCTCAAGACTTGGTCTCTGTACACAGATGATTGTAGATATGTATGTATGTATATATGTATGAATGTGTGTATGTATGTATTTATGTGTATGCGTGCATCTCGTTATCGGTAGGCTTTGCACCAGAACGTCATATTAGATGCGTAATTAGATGGAATTGAGGCTTCCGCATGCATCTGTTTCGATGTTGTTGTTGCTGCACAAGATCTGACAAGGCAAATTGATATGCAAAAATGTGCCTATATCACCCACTACAAACATACATACGCACAATACGCGTGTATACATACATATTTTGATGTGTTCTTAGATACGAGGGCCTTCTGAAAAGTCCGTGCAAAGAGAGATGGTACTGCTGGCGCGTATCGGGGCATCTCTTGGAAGGGCACACACCAAGTTTAGCCTGATCGGGTTATGTCTTGTGTTTGGCATTCGTAGGAATCGAGGAAGTCGAGTGATTTTCCTTCTCCGTTATGAGCAGCTCATTACCCCTCAGCAGTTGTGATCGCAAAATTAGTAGAAATAGGGTTCCAACTTGATTCACATCCCCCTATTCTACAGACTAGGCTCCCTCGGATACCCCGGATTACTATTTCTTCCCCAGTTTGAAGAAATAGCTGGCGCGAAAAAGATTTTATACAAAGGAGAAGAAGATTGTAGAAACGAATAGCTATTTTTCAGAGTTGAACAAGTCGTATTGTTCGGAAGGCATCAACCAACTAGAACAGCGTTGGACCAACTGTTTAAGTCTAAAGGGAGACAATGTCGAAAAATGAAACATAAAAAAATATAAAAGGTTTACCCCAAACAATTAAATAGCTTTTATTTTTGCACGGACTTTTCAAACAGCCTTCGATTGCACTAAAATTGAATGGAAAATTGTATTTGGTTGTGAGTATTAACTTCAAGCAATTACAAAGGTTTCAGCACAGAGCATAAATCTTAGGATGAGTAAAAAATAATTCCTTACATTCTGCGTCTTTTGAAAGACCCTTTGGTTCATCAAAACTGAAAAGAAATTTGATCTAATAAAAAAAAAAAGTAAAAAGTTGTTAAAACCTTTGGGTTATTTTAACGAGGTAACGCAAATTAATCATCAATTTTGACTTTTTTAGCCTTTTTATTAAATAAAAAACAAAGGATTTAGAATCTTTATTTTGATCTTTGTGGGCTCCATTTATTGTCTGTTTGTATACTGCAGATGTCTAGTGGACAAGTGTCCAATATATGATTGATGCAGAACGCCATTTGCAAAATTACAAATCTTCTGATGGGGGATTAATTTTGTGCCGCTTTGTACTTGAAAAGTCCATATGGGAGATTGCAGGAAAATAAGCTAAGGTTTATAGGCGCAAATATTGTAGTTAAAATAAAAAGCTTTTGTTCTGAAGTTCTGCATTTCCTGTCTTTACTACTTGATTTTGACGTTATTTCGATTTTACACTTCTTCCTAATTACAACAGTACCCGCCTAAGTTATTTTAGCTCAGCTCAATAAATCGCACCAATCATTTCTTCTTTCTCGTGCCAACTAGCGTCAATTAGAAACACATAGGGCCCAGGCGTTCTCCATTTTGGTATGACCACTCAGCGAAGCCTTTCTTGTTTCCAGTGCCATAGTCAACAGGTATTACAGCGAATACTTTCAGACCTGGAATAGTTTTAACCCACTCGTAGGTAGAGAAGGTAGCCCTTACCGCTGTACTATCTACCATGCCATACAATCTATACCCTTTAAGCTTTAATATTTATATAGCACATCCTTCTTTTGCCAGCGACAGTCACCATAGCCAATCTATGGATAATCTGATAATCTTTCTATAGAACACTCCAAAGTTCGCCTCACCGTTGGAGCTCTAACCCCATGCAATAAAACGGGCCTTATGCGTGGCTTATGAAGTGCGTTTTGTGTTCGTCGACAGGGTACTTTATCTTTCAATTGGCTACTTAGCACTCTTGGATCGAAGAAATTGTTCGTTGGATATTAAACCTTACATTACCATCAGTGTTAATACTGATACTCAAATAAGCAACTCCATTATAAACATGTAGTAGGTTTTTTTAACAACTTTCAAGACTTTGAGGACTTATTTTGCGTATGATTCCATCACAAAGGCAACTTAAATTGTGGTGCTCATTCAAAGACTGTAATTTACTCTACTTATTTTCGTTTTTCGATCAAGTAGGACCGGAACAGAATTGTCAAAAAATTACCATAAAACAACGCTTATTAAAATGGTTTAAAATCTGAGTAGCACAGCTCTTGATGTATTCCGAAAATGTATGTATACGAGTGCATTTGCCGCGAGACCTTCTACGAGCTTTAAGCAGCCTAAGGTACTGAAAGAATGAAAATTATCGTTTTCATTATTATTTTTTAAATATAATAGGACTATGAATAAGTTCGTGCGGTTTTTTTCGAAATTTGAAACTTTATTGACGTAAAATGGTTACAAATTTAATATTCAAAATATTGTCCATCGCTTACTACTACTTTTTCCCATCTTTCTGGCAATTCACGGATTCCCTTTGTGAAAAATTCGGTCGGTTTTGCCGCAATCCACGAATCGATCCATTTTTTGACTTCATCGTAATTACGGAAGTGCTGGTCAGCCAGGCCATGTTGCATCGATCGGAAGAGATAGTAATCGGATGGCGCAAGGTCTGGACTATACGGCGGGTGGGGTAGGACATCCCATTTGAGCGTTTCTAAGTATGTTTTGACCACTTGTGCAACATGTGGCCGAGCATTGTCATGTTGCAAAATAACTTTGTCGTGTCTATCGGCGTATTGCGGCCGTTTTTCTCGCAGTGCTCGGCTCAAACGCATCAATTGTCGTCGGTAGACATCCCCCGTAATCGTTTCATTCGGTTTCAGTAGCTCATAATACACAACACCCAGCTGGTCCCACCAGATACACAGCATAACCTTCAGGCCATGAATATTCTGCGCCGACGTCGATGTTGAAGCATGGCCAGGGTATCCATACGTTGCCCGACGTTTTGGATTGTCGTAATGGACCCACTTTTCATCGCCAGTCACAATTCGATGCAAAAAACCCTTTCTTTTGTGCCGTTGAAGCAGTTGTTCGCATGCCATAAAACGGCGTTCAACGTCTCTTGGCTTCAATTCATACGGCACCCAATGGCCTACCTTTCGGATCATTTCCATGGCTTTTAAACGTTTGGAAATGGTTGATTGATCAACTCCCAAAGTTTTTGCAACCTCTTCTTGCGTTTGAGCCGGATCTTGATCGAGCAATTCCTCCAATTCGGTATCCATGAACTTTGGCGGCGCACCGTCGCGTTCTTCGTCTTCCAAGCCAAAATCACCACTTTTAAAGCGTGCAAACCACTTCTGGCACGTTCGCTCAGATAGAGCATGCTCACCATAAACTTCCACCAAGATACGATGACTTTCGGCTGCTTTTTTCTTCATATTAAAATAATGAAGAAGAATTACCCGCAAAAACACATTATTTGGCACGAAATTCGACATTTTCAAGTGTGGTAAAAATATTGTTGTTTACGCTTCAAATAAAAAACTTATACTGACGTTTGTGCCTTACGACAGTAGCTCTCCAATGAATGTTTGGAAATGTGGATCGATGGAATAATAATCAAGTTACGCCATCTGTTGTAAAACCGCACGAACTTATAAATAGACCTATTAATATAATTCCACCATAGTTAAATACACTTTTCACGTCGTGAATATTACAGAAAAATATTCTTTATATTTGTATTCAAAATGATTTCCCACGACCGCATTCATCTCATTGTCGCCCGAAAATGGTGTTCCCTTTTTGAAATTTGAACAAAAGGCAAAAATCACTGGCTGCTTAGACGCCACTGTTGAAGTTTTGGGAAATTTTTGTGAATATTATTGCTTTTAACACACCACCCGCATGCCAGCGGTGAGAATTTAATGTATTGTCTTGCTGCGCAAAACTTGTCACGCCTCTTCTGTACAAATGCCTCAAGTGTCTGAACCAGTAAACTAACGCAGTACTATGTAATCAATTAAAAAAACTTTCTCGCTATCCCAGAAATGGTAGCCACAACCGTCGATGCATATTTTCCACTTCGAATTTCTTCAGTGGTCACCAGCTCACGCCTCAGCAGTTTTGGTGGCAAAATTAGAGGGAATGGGGTTCCAACTCGTTTCAAATCCCCCCTCTTCTGCATACTTGGGGCTTCCTCGGATCCCTTGCACTATTATTTGTTACCCAATTTGTAGAAAAGGCTGGTGGGAAAAAAATTTTATTCAAACGAGGAGGTGATTGCAGAAGCGAATGGCTATTTTTAAATATTGCGTGGCATCGTCATACGCGAGAACGGAAAAAGCAATACGCAACAAGATAAATTAGCAGATTCGTTAGCACACATTTGCTCATCTTTGCTCCACCTGCGCACACACAAACAACTTATTTTACGAAAAAGTGTCACTTTTGTTCCAAAAGTGTGGGTTCTATTAGAAAAAAAAATTAGCTGATTTTACTGATCCATAACAAAAGCAAGCATTTCAAAGTATGTATACTTTGGGTAATATGTATATATAATACTATCGGCTGCATGCACATATTTCACCATTTTAAGTAATGCTTTAATTAAAACTTTAATTATTTAATTTAGTCACTTTTATTTATTACCTGCGAGCCTTTTTAGTCTACCCGTCACGCCAACTTAAATTACATAATCAGATTTATTTTCAAGTGCAGAGCAACAGGCAAGTAGCTAAAAAAAAATAAGAGCCCAAAAAAGCAACAACTAGTATTATATTATTTTCATGCACCAGTGCCACACGACACCCCAACAAAGAAATACGAACAAATACAATGAATACAAGTATACATACAAACGCTTAACTACAACAATAATATAGTAGAGGCCGCAGAAGAGAGTCGCCGATATGTAGGAAAAAACAAGGCACACAAGAAACTAAAGAAAAAACAAAGTTTATTAAATATTACATAAAAGGTGAAAAAGAGGTGTAGAATAATGAAAAATATGCATCTGCATGTGTATGGGTGTAAGTGTTTTTGTACGTGTAATTAAATAATGAGCAACAACTGGATTGAATTGCTGCTATAGCGGAGGTTGTAGTTGGTGTGATTCGAATGTTACGGTAGTTGTTGTTGGCAGCCAATTTAATTTTAATTTAGTGTCGGTTGTAATGGATTACGATTTTCAAGATCAAGTTCGAGTGTTATGCAAATAAAGTAAACGCGGGCGGAAAATTGTGCACAAAATGCGGTAATGAGAGAAAAAGTTGAAAGCGTCTAAGCGGATAAATTATGGCAAGATGAAGAGCAGGAGTGGGTTTTAATAGAACGAGATAGAAGATTAAAAATCAGGAAATGGAAAGTGAAAGTGAAAGCTAACTATTAAATTGTGTTTTGCAGGAAATTTTGAACTAGGCTGAGAGGCTAAATCAATTGCTCATCCCTAATGGAGTTGGGTCTTAGAAGTTCGGTCCTTTGTTATGCCACTTGAGGGTTTCAAAAAGCGTTCATTTCGATAAAAGCAATTGGCATCCGAGTATGGAAATCGGTTTCATAATATTCATATTCTAACTATTTTAAGGAAAATATTTATCGAGCGTCATATAAATCGATCTGGCTAGTGCTGGGAGTTGAAGAGAAGCTTTGTATGATCTCCTCCACCACAACATCCACAAAAATCATTCCAAGGAAAACACTTAATATTTTCAGCAATATTCTTGTATAGAAACGTTTAGACTAAGTTTTCTACAGGAAAGGAGTCCAAATATATATTATTTAACAAACGCACCGAATAGTTATATTCTAAAACTGTACCGAAGCCAACGGTGGAGTAGGTGCACGAGCATATTTAAAAAGCTTTAAATAACCTCGGTTAAAATCTTGGCAACATAACCTAGAATCTAGCTTTTTATGTCTGTAAGAGAGCTTTAGGTAAGACCTGGGGAATTAACCCTAAGGTTGCTCTTTAACTTTATAGTGCTGTCGTCAAACCCATTATTCTATATGGAAATGTAGTCTGATGGTGTGCTATGCAGAAAAAAACCTATTCTAATTTATTGAATAAGGTGCAAACATCAGCGGAATTAGAAATATGTGGCGCATTAAATTAATATTAGTTACATATTATATCTGCCACCCCTAGATTGACAGGTGCACGTGGAGTCGAAAAATACTTTTGGCTTCGGCAGAGGTTCATTATTTAATTTTTTCAGCATCTTTGCAAATAATTTAAGGGTAATAAGAGGTGAGAAAAAATAAAAAATTGGAAATGAAAAAAATTTGGGTAATATCATTGTATTCCTAGTTTCATGGACCACTTCTCACTAAAAACTAATATTTACTTGGAAAAAAATTATTTTTTATTACTTTTATACTTAGTTCTCTTCACCAACCGGGCGTATTAACTTTTTCATACCCAAAGTGAATAAAAATAATTTAAAGCAGATTTAAAACAAATTCCATGCTGGAAAAGCAATAACGCGATTTTTACTAAAACAATGCAACAATGAAGTAGCACAAAAAAGAACAAATAACAGTGAATGTTAAACAATAAAAGTCGGCAAAGGAAAAGCTTTGTAAGAACCGCAGCAGTATTGGAGGCAATTGAAGGCGATCAAAATAAGCAAAGCCAACGACAAATGCTAAAGTCACCTTTTGGCCCACTTTCTGTGATGTGCTTAATGCGCCTAATGATCTCTCCAGCTGTCCGTCCCTCCAACGGATTTCCGAATGCTAGCTGCTGTCGTGTTGCAACAACTAATCGAACAGCAGCACAGCTGCCGCAAATATCGCATGTCGCTCCTACTACGAATATATGTATGTGTGTATGTGTGTATGTATGAATGCATGCACTTACATATATGTACACACATTAGGCGATCAGTAAACGCGCATCATTTTACCAAAGCAAAAAGCGAAACCGCAAACAAATTCGAAATCGTCACGAGGCACAAGAACAGCGAAGCTTAAAAAAATCGAGACAAATATGGGAAATGACACACAGCTGCAGCAAATCAGCAATGGCAGCAGCAACAAAGCCGCGACAGGCTACGTCAAATCAATCGCGTGAACGTCACATCACTGCCTCATTTGACTTGATCACTTGACGTTGGCAGCGCGACCAAGGCAACGTCAGCGGAAGTGACAGCGGCTGCGGCTGTGGCTGATGGCAACTAACCAAATCGAATGAAGATAAATGGCTGGTGAAAGAGAGATTTCGAAAAATTACGGTAATGTGATAAAAGCAACAAAAAAGTGGGCAACAATTGCAATTGCAACAACAAATGTATCTCTAAGCCGTGACAGCATTTGAAGTCGCAAAATAAAAACATGGCAGCTGTTGCACTTGTATGCCAGCAAACATTTCGTTGCAGCTCTTGTGGCATTTTGTGTCAAATATGTGAGAATGAAGATGCCAACACGTACGGACCAGCACACAGAACAGCAGAAGCGGCCCACTCATAATGTGCCTTTGGTTGGGTATAGAAATTTAAGTGCCGCAGCCAATTTGCACTGCTCTGTCATTTATTGCAAGGCTAACACCGCGCCGCTTCCCGCACTTGGCACAAATTGTGGCTGCAGTAGTGAACTACATAAATTTTTGCGGAAAAGTGCATTTTCACTAGAAATGGTTCGGTGAGAAAAATGTGTGGCTGCTCTGTTGCCAACGAAAAGTTATCGTTCGCAATTCTTTCTCCCACTTAAGCCCACAAATATTATGGGTATTAGGGGAAAGAGTGATTGCTCTTTTATCGCGTGAAAATGTTGACAGCCTGTTGTGGAATTAGAAATGCTTAAAGTAGAGTTGCAATGGGAGGAGAAAATTTCGGTGCTACGTGTCTTAAGTGGTAATGACGGCTTACAACTCAGGGAATTTAAAATTGTTTTATGTGAAAAAAACTTTCACAAATTTTTATAAATGCCTTTTAATATTCTGTCGTCTCATTTCATTTCATTTTACATTTTTTCATATCTAATAATCATGTCCCGTACCTAACATCTTATATCTCATTTCCTAATAATAAAATAAAATTTATTCGATGTTGACAGTTTTGTATAGAGTTTTTAAAGCAAACTCTCATGGGTTCTTTTCAAGTTCTTTTTTTTTAATTTTTAATAACCAAATATACTTAAAAGTTATTTCAAAATCTTTCGAAAAAAATTATTTTTGCCATTTTCAACATCTTGACCATTATAAGCATTTTGAAATTTTTTTAGCTTTTAGAATAAAATATGATCTACCTAAAAAATATATAAAAATATATTTTGGGTAAAAAATTAACTTTATTTTTTCGTCCAAAATTTTTGGGTAAATTTCGTTCCTCTTGAAGGCTTAAGATGAAATCGATTAAAAAACATTTTTGTATTCAAAATTTTTCTGAAAATTATTTTGGGAAGGAAATTAACTATATTTTTTCAAAAAATTTTGAGACAATTTTGTTAGTTTAAGATTTTAAGATAAAATATTAAAAAAAAAAAATAGTTTCTTTTTCTTCAAAAATTTTCGAGAAAAATTATTTTAGCCATTTTTGACACTTTAAACATTTTCACATTTTTTTAGTTAAATTTAAAATTAAAGTTGAATTAAATTTTGTTTACATTTTGAGGAAAAAATATACTTTAAAATTTTTTTTTTTTTTTTTATTATTTTTGTCATTTTAACATTTTCTTTTTTTAGTTAGAATCAAATATGATATACGTAAAACAAAACCAATATTTTGGGAAAGAATTTAATTATATTTTGCTCCAAAGATAAAATATATTTATTAAAAAAATTAATTTTTTCTTTAAAAACTGTTTGAAAAAACTATTTTGGTCATTTTAAACATTTTCTTTCTTTTTTAGTTTTTACAACATAAAAGAAAAATATTTTTGGTAAGAAATTAACTTTATTTTTTCCTCCAATAGTTTTGAGACAGTTTCATTGCTTTAAGATAATATAATATTAAAAAAATAGTGTTCTTGAAAATTTTTCGAAAAAATTATTTTTATCATTTTTGACACTTCAAACATTTTCTAGCTTTTTTAGTTAAATTTAAAATTAAAGTTAAACTGAAAATTTATTTACATTTTTAAGATAAAAAATATTTCAAAAACCTAGTTTTTGTTTAATTTTTCGAAAAAAAATTATTTTTTTCCTTTTACACATTTTCTGCTTCTGTTCTGTTTTTAGTTTTTAGAATCAAATATGGTATACTTAAAAAAAAAAACAATATTTTGGGAAAGAAATTAATTATATTTTTTGTCCAAAGATAAAATTTAAATCAATTACTTTATAAATTAAAATGGTCAGAAAAAAACTTTTCGAAAAAAACTGTGTCATTTTAAACATTTTCTCTTTCTTCAGTTTTTACAACATAAAAAAAATATTTTGGGTTAGTAATTAATTTTATTTTTTTGACCAAAATTCCTGTTACACTTTTGTTGCTTTAAATTTTTAAAATTAAATATATTTAAACAAATTGATTTTGTTCTGAAAAACATTTCGAAAAAAATGATATTTGGAAAAAATATAGTTTCGGAAAGAAAGGAATTGAATGGTAAGAAGAAATTTTGTTATCCAAAACTTTTTTCTTTTAAGTTTTAAAGATTAAATATGATTTGAAAAAATGTCGGGAAAAATTATATTATTAATTTTTGTTCAATATTTTTGGATATTTTTTTTATGTTCAAAATTAAATATAATTAAAACCATGTTTTACAAATTTTCTTCTCATTTTTTTACTGATAGCTGTGGTCACTAGTGCCTACAAGTTTCATAATAAAACCCTAGTTACATTCAAATAGGTACAGCAAGTCAGTGCAAAATACTGTTGTAGCGAAGCGCTAGCAGATCTACATACTCGATGAAAAAGACGTTGTTCGATTGGTTTGCGGATCAAAGGTCCAAAAACTTACGCGCCGGTCTTGAAACCTTCTGTAAGCGGCCGAACTTTCTGATAGAATTTTCGGACGTTTTTCCTGTTCGCCAGCACCTCAAGCTCCACGCACTCACGTATTTCGGCCTCTCGTTTCTCCATTCTGATAATACGTCTCTCTTCCTTTTTGAGCTCCCTCCCACATGGCTCCCTCCCACAGAGGCGTGTGAACAGTTTAGCTACAATGAGGTAATGATCCGAGTCGATGTTGGGCCCTCGGGGCGTACGTACATCTAAAACAGTAGAAGCGTGTCTTCCATCTATCACAACATGCTCGATCTGGTTTCGCGTTTTTCGATCAGGAGACAGCCAGGTAGCTTGGTGTATCTTCTTATGCTAGAATCTGGTGCTGCAGGCTACCATGTTTCGAGCCCTAGCGAAGTCGATCACCCTCTGTCAGTTACCGTATGTTTCGTTGTGCAGGCTGAATTTTCCGACTGTGGGACCAAAAATTCACTCTTTGCTCACCCTGGTACCACTCCAACTACCAGCTGTAACACTCTAATACAGCCCTTTGGTCAAAACGTTATAAGGCTTACTAAAATTAACTACAAAAACTCCCTCTTAAGTCACATTGTTGCTCGTGGAAAACTAGCGATGAGCCACTGCGAAATATCGACCTGAAAAATGCAATATGCTTTTTGCTAGTGCATGGGATGCCCTTACTGCAACTTCAATTCAAATATTATCTTTCGGTTAGACATTATCTCAGTTTACAAAATAATTGATACAATATACAGCCGCATGCATACTCGTTATTGATTCTATAAATTAAATTTATTTCGGCTCATTTAAGCTCCTTAACCATAGTAATCTAACCGAACAGCGACCTCATGCAGACATACAAACGTACATTTAAATTTAAAATGCAATAAAATTACTTGCTATTGTAACCGAAACCCGCAAACTGTCCAATTATTTGCAGAATTTCGCCATTTGCCTGTTATCGCACGAACACTGCACACAGGCACACATACATATGTACACATATTTACATATGAGTAAATTCAAATCAAATCCTCGCACACATACTTGGCCGCATTATATTCACAATTTACAAATGCAATCAAGAAATTAATCAGCAAGACATTTATGCATGAAAATGTCAAATCAGAAGCCGCAAATGCATTAAGTGCACACACACACACATTATTGTATCTATATTTGGTAAGTATGTGATCGCGTATGCATTGTTTTTGTTAGTTGCGTGATTTGATATATACATGTAATCTCAAGAGCGCACAAATCACAAAATTACACTTGTAATACTCGCATAATAAAGGTCAAATCAAATAAATGGCCATAACAGCCTCCAAATATGCAATAAATTTTTAAATGTGCATTACATATATAGTAGTGTGTTTGGTTGGGTAAACTTCCATAACGAATAATCAAAACTCGGACAATAACAAAATCGATTACAATTATTAAGTGAAAATGTGCAACAAATCGAAATGTATTTAACACCACACATTTGCCGATTGTTTCACATTGTTGCGCATGCATTGAATATGCGCATACCCACACATGCACACTACTAATTTATGTATGGATGTGTATAAATAATACAGTGGAAACACTTGCATTGCATAAGTGAATTCCGATCGAGAGTTTAGTGGTGGAATTATCAATTGTTGGGAATACAATGCCGCACTTTGATTACAAATACGAACAGCTGTGTGTGTGTGCGTGTGTATGCACTTACAAGTGCAGTAACAAGCATTATAATGACTATCAAATTTTAAATGCATACTACATATGTAGAGTAATGTCAACTTGAGTGGACCTCTGGAAATATTCCGGAGAAGTGACATTTTGAAAGTCATACTAACAGCAGCCTACCATCGGCAAATCAGCAAGTAACTGTAACATTTGCGTATGTGGCTGCCACATTTGCAAAAATAATGCTATCGAAAACGCAACGAATAGGTTTCAAGTAGCAGTTAGCTTTATTGCTACTCGCAGGAAAAGAGAAAGCAGATTTTTATGCCAAAAAAGGGGTCATTTATTCCACCAACCTCTTTTTTTGGCTTAAACAAATAAAACCTGAAACAGGAAACCAAAAAATGGATCCAAATAAAACCCAGGGAGTACTTGAACGGCACACACGGCCTTAATAACTCCAAAAATTTCCTGAACTTTAATATCAACAGAGCAAAATCTGCTCTAACCCTCGACAAAAATGGCCTCAGATTACTCTGTGGATCACTTACAGGCCAATTTGCCTGCACTAAATATTTCAATACAATAGAACACGCGAGCACTAGTTTATGCATGTTTTGCTGTGGTGAAGAGGGGTCCATGGAACACTTAATCACCGATTGTGAACAAAAAATACTAACAGCATGGATAGCTGCGCCAAAACCGAAAGCCTTAAGGGAATGAGCTCCGAAGTGAATCGATGTGTTTCTGTGAGCAGGCAAGCTTTTGATACGCAGTTTAAAAAATTTCGAATTATAATTTGGTCCGTCATTCTGAGGTGTAAAAAGGTTGTGAAATCAACTTTCTAAAGATATTCGATTTAGATATGGGTAAGACTCCGTCAGAAAATATGAGATTTGCAAGTGGTCTTTCGATTTCTTTGAAACTTTGGGAAATATTAGTTCTAGGTAAGATACATTCGAGCCTAAACAGATTTTGAAAAATTTTCAAAATTGAGTCATCTACGCCATGTTGAAAATCGGGACCGTGTTTTTTTCAAAAATCAATATTTCCTGAACCGTTGGATGGATTTCAATGCAATTTACAGACAATATAGAAACAAATTAGTAGTTTAAATTAGTATTATGTTAAAAAAAAAATTTCGAAATTTTGACCAAAAAAAAGTCAAAAAAATTTTTTGAATCAATTTTTAGATGATTTGGCCAGTTTTTTAGATTTTCTGTTATACACGTAACGATTCCTTATGATTTAACCTTTATTTTGAAAAAAAAAATTTTATGGTGTCTATAATCGTTCTCGAGATATTGCGATTTTAGTGGAAGCGCGCACGCACGGTTTAGGTAACAGGTGTGCAATGCGCGCTGCGTTATGTGTTCCTGTATGAAGTGACTGGAGCAGACTGCTGCAGGTCTGTGCGCGTTTTTCTACTCCCGCGCTGCGTAACCGCGAACTTCACGGTGCGCGCTTCCACTAAAATCGCAATATCTCGAGAACTATTATAGACACCATAAAAATTTTTTTTTCAAAATAAAGGTTAAATCATAAGGAATCGTTACGTGTATAACAGAAAATCCAAAAAACTGGCCAAATCAACTAAAAATTGATTCAAAAATTTTTTTTGACTTTTTTTGGTCAAAATTTCGAAATTTTTTTTTTAACATAATACTAATTTAAACTACTTATTTGTTTCTATATTGTCTGTAAATTGCATTGAAATCCATCCAACGGTTCAAGAAATATTGATTTTTGAAAAATGTAGATGACTCAATTTTGAAAATTTTTCAAAATCCTTTTAGGCTCGAATGTATCTTACCTAGAACTAATATTTCCCAAAGTTTCAAAGAAATCGAAAGACCACTTGCAAATCTCATATTTTCTGACGGAGTCTTACCCATATTCAAATTCATCCGGCAAAATTATAACGCAGGGAGTAATTCTGCAGCTTGAAAAATGTATCATTCATATATGGTATGTAGCAAATGACTTGAAACCTTTAGTGCACCACCTTTTGTAACCTTAAGTACATCGCCAATTTTTTTTTTTAATTCTTCAAATTCTCTCGTAAATTTCTTTTATTCCGAACGGAGCATAGGGCCTCCGTATGGCGTCCTATTGCATGTGTAGTTAGACCAACCTTGCCTTGACCTACATTGGGGGTTCCGTTCTAGCGCCTGTCTGCAGACTTCAGTTGGGTCCTTTCGTAAGGTATGCTCGATTCATTTCCACTCTTTTCAAACTATATCTCAGCCTGGTTAGGGTAGTTGCCTGCCCTGACCTCGAAGGTCTGAGATGCGCAGAATCCGCCATAGGCGCTTGTTGATGAAAACCTGTAGCTTGTTGCTGACCTGGTCCGTCATCAACCATATTTCGCAGACGTACAGATATTTGCTATACGAAGGTTATGTGGGAGGTGTTTGATGTAATTCGACATTTTATGGAAAAGTTTGTTAGTTTTTAGCAAACAGTTTCATATAACGTTTATTTTTTCGTTTTTCAGTGGGTTGAAGAATTCATCTCACCCAGAAGATGAAATTCACTAGTGAAAATTTTCGTGAGATGATTTATTACGATTTTCGACGTGGATTACTTCGGCTTTTAGTGTTGAAGCTTCACACTGAAATGCTTGCACGAGCTCTAACGTGACCGTTAATCCTTGCAATCCGCGCAGTTTTGGCGCCAGAAACAATCCATGCTATGCGTAAATAGACGCCGCGGGACTACCTTGTGACATGTCACGAGATAAAAGTATCCTTGAGCGTTATGAACACGTGATCGTCAAGATGATTCGATTCATTGGATACCACATAATTTGATAATTGCTCAAAAGGGGACCCTTGCCGATTATTGTAATGATATGTTGAAAAAATTCAGCCGCGTTGGCTCAAAGCACGTCTATGACATCGTAACGGGTTTTTACATATGAGCCGGAAGGAAAACAGCAATCGATAGTATGGGTGTTCCGAAACGAGCTTAGTTCACCAAAGTTGTTCGCGGCAAAAGCACCTCAAAGCAAATGATCGCCTATTTTTTCGAAAAACCTGGTCATGTTGCTACCTGTACCACGTAATCATTTGTTTGCCAGAAGTTTTCGTAGAACTAAGGAAAACTAACTGCCGAAGACGAATCATCCTTCATCAAGCTAATGCGAGCTCTCACGTATCGGCTCACACAAAAGAATTTCTGGGCACTCAAAGATCGAATAAATGGGTCATCCGCCCTACAGCACAGATTTGGCACCTAAAGATTTCTTTTTGTTTCCGAACAACTAAGCCAAAATAAGAGGTCAACATTTTCCAATGCCTGAAGCAGCCGCCTTTAAACGATTCGTTTTGGAAGTATCCACTTCTGAGCGGTAAAAGTGCTTTGAAAATTGGTTCAAGCGCAAGCACAAGTGCATTCACTTCTACGGAGAATATTTTGAAAAACAATGAAGCCATTTTCATTATTGTGTTACGGTGTTTTTCTTTCTTTCTTTCTTCTGAATTGCATGAAGGAAATGTGAAGCGAGAATCAATAAACAAATCAAAAAAAACTAAGCTGCACCTTCAACAAAGTAGTGAAAGTCATCGATGAAAACGATTGTACAGACATCATTAGAACAACTGATTTGTTTTTTCCTAGGGATCTTGTGATTTGAATGTCAAAGTGATTTGTTTTAGTGCTTGTCTTTTGTTTTTTTTTTTTTGTAAAGTTATTTGATGAAATTTGATACACATTTGAAATTTTCAAACTATGAAAAAATTATATTAACTATTTTTTACAGTACTTTGACTAATACCAAATCTGTCGTCATATATGGTTGCACTACATGGAAAGTAACCGCAGCAATCTCGAGACGCTTGCAAACGTTTGTCAACTGCTGCAGATGGCGTATTCTGCAAATTTTTTGGTCCCGTACAATATCCAATTCGGACCTGCGAAAACAAACTAACCGGCTAGACGTGGCGACTGAAATTCGAAAAAGGAGGTAGCAGTGGATAGGACATGCGCTTAAAGAAAGTTGCGTATGACAATGTTGCTAGGCTGGTCCTATGTTGAAACGCCTTCCAACAAGCCGAGAAGTGGGTAGGCCACATACCTGAAATCAACTCCCTTAACCTTACGTGGAACGAACTGGGATATATACCTCAAAATATATATAGGGTTTTTCAGTAAGAGCGCTTCAACTTTTTTGAATAAAACACAAACGGTTTGACTTTTTTAACTAATTTTCGAGTTTGAACATATACATTTAAGTATGAAATTCGATTTCTTTTGCATGACCACCGCGTGCACGTTTTACGAAGTCCAATCGTTGAACCCAATTTTCGACCACTCTTTTGCATAAATCGGCCGAAATTCCAGCAATTTCGCGTTCAATATTGGCTCTGAGCTCACAAATCGTCGCCGGCTTTTTACTGTAGACCAATGACTTCACATAACCCCAAAACCGGACTGCTTGTTAAATGGACCGTAAAATGGCCGTAATGCTCTTAAAGTAGCAGCAACAGAACGATTATTTTCATAAAAAATTTGCACGATTTGCAATCGTTGCTCAAGTGTGTAGCGTTCCATGATGAAATGTATACTAATGAAGTTTACAAATGACAAGCGAAAAATAAAAAATATTGCGTCGTTCGCCCTCCCTATTGGAAAAAAGTTGAAGCGCACCTATTGAATAACCCTGTACCTGTCCGTTGGCAAAAAGGCGTAGTCCCCATGCTCCAATATGAGCTAAAGGAAAAAATTAAAATAAAAAAATATCGTAATAAGGGGGTATCATAACGAATATTTGCCACTTCAACTGCTAGTTAACCACCCTAATACAAAAGTGTTTATAGTATATTTAAATTGCTTACTCGTACTTTGACCAAATATTTAAATATTCATTTGCCCACAGAACTGCGGATAAGCTGAAAGTAGCGGATATTACACCATTTCGCCATTTGCGAAATTTTAATGTTTGATAAATGCATACATACGTAGATACATACGTGCAATTGAAGGCAAGCGATGGTTAGGTGGTGCAAAAGAATATTGCCTAGTAATAACATTAGATGTCAAAAATGCGTTCAACAGTGCCAGATGGATAGACATACTACACGCCCTCCGCGCGATGCAAGTGCCTACCTATCTACAGCGTATCATATCCAGCTACCTGTCTGATAGGGTGTTACGTTACGGCAGCGACAGCGGAATTGTTGACTACCAGGTCACAGCTGGTGTGCCACAAGGATCCGTTCTAGGGCCCCTCCTGTGGAACATTATGTACGACGGCATTTTGCGACTAAAGGTACACAAGAGAGCAACATTCGTTGGCTTCGCGGACGATATATCAATCGTTGTAACCGCGAAAACGCTCGCGGAAATTGTAAATATCGCGCAACAAGCTATAGGCGCGGCTCAAAGATGGCTAGGCGCGAATGGTTTAAAGCTAGCTACGCATAAAACAGAAGCCGTACTCATCAGCAGCCGAAAGAGAGTTGAAAAGGTCAAGATTAGAGTTGGGGACAGCATTATCGAGTCAAAGCCATACATAAAATACTTAGGCGTCTTGGTAGACCACCGAATTAGCTTCCGATACCACTTGGAATACGCTAGCAACAAAGCTGCGACTGCGACAGCAGCCCTGGCTAGAATAATGGCGAACATTGGAGGACCAAGGCAGCAGGCAAGACAGGTCCTGGCTGGAGTAGTGAGGTCTATCCTTTTATATGGCGCGACAGTTTGGCGCGATGCATTCCAACACGCTTCATACGTACGAAGTAGTAACTCCACGTACCGCTTGTGTGCTCTTAGAGTCTGCTCTGCCTTCAGGACAGTCTCAGAGGATGCGGCGCTCATCATAGCCGGTCTATGCCCACTCGACTTGATAGCGCAGGAGATGTATGAAATGAGACGTATGAGGAACAACCAAGCCCAATGCGATCAGCTGGCACTGAGAAAATCCATAAACCACCGCTGCGTGGACCAATGGCAGACGCGATGGGACAGTGCAAATAAAGGCAGGTGGACCCACCGTCTCATCCCCAACGTTGAAGCTTGGCTCCAGAGAAAGCACGGAGAAGTAGACTTCTATGTCTGCCAAATCCTAAGTGGCCATGGTTGCTTTAAAGCGTACCTTCACCGCTTTGGACACGAAGAAAGTCCATACTGCGAGCAGTGCACACCAGCAGTTGAGGAGGACGCAGAACATGTGCTTCTCACGTGTCCCCGCTTCAGAAGAGTAAGGGCTAAACTAGAAGGCAACCTTGGCAGCAGCATCACGCCCGAGAATTTAGTGCCACTGATGTTGATGAGCCAGGACAATTGGAGCAAAGTCCAAAACATGGCTGCTGAAATAATGCAGCAACTTCGAAATAGCGAGCAGGCAAGGAGGATGCGCGAACGTCAAATAAGAACGTGAAGCAGCACACCTATCCAGAGATGAAAACACAGGTAAACTGACGATACCACTATTAGAAACTACCTTTTCTATGGTAACGAACAGGGACATGGGGGGAGGGGGCGTATAGATCCGACAGCGGTGGTTGTCTTCTGATATGACCTAACAGTGGTGGTAATAGGCAGATGCAGCTTGTGACATATTGCATCAGAACAGTAACTGACGTTGAGTGCAACGCTCAAACCGCCTCCCGACGAAATACTTGACGGTAGTACCGGGGGGATCGGTACTTTGACGGTAGGAGGTTTAGTTCGGGTTAAAGTCCCACACTGACGGGTAAGGCTTTCGATGCTTCCTCCTCATAAAAAAAAAAAAAAAAAAAAAAAAAAAAATACGTGCATACATACGTGCATACATACTTATATACATACACACATGCATGCCAAAGACTTGTATTTCTGTACAGCGTTGAATGCCATTTAAATTGTTAAGCAAACTCACACAGACTCACATGATAATAGGTTCATAAATTTTAGAGCAGGGAATTTATAGTTTTAAAATTGTCCAACAACTTTTCACGTGTCACGTGTTTAGTGTTTTAGTGCAGTTTTCGTGCTCTAATTATTTTCAATGTTTTTACATGAGCTTTGATTGGTTAACAAATTTTCGTAGTATGTACGCTTGTACGTATGTATGCGTGCTTTGCCACATTTGTTACAGATTTTCATGTCACCAGCAAACCTATCAGGCACACAATTAACAATATCCATTTGTTGTTGTTACTATTATAGTATATCAATTTGTGCATTTTGATATTTCTTTTGTTCTCTGGTCAGTTGTTGCTGCTGTGCCGTTTGATTGCTACTTCTGCCACTTTGTTGCTCCACAGAATCCCCACCGGCCGTCGCCTCCTCCATCGCTGCTGCTCTGTTAATTAACATTACAAATTTTGTTTCATTTATTTTACTACAAAATATAATGAATTTAGTAAAATGCAATTAAATTTTTATTTTATGTGAATTATTATTCACAATTTGTCGTCGAACAAGGAATATTCACAAATTTATTTGAATAATTCGGTGGCGAAAATTGCCAGCTGGCTGACCTAAAACACATTTTGGGAAACTCAAATTTAATAACTGGAATATAGTAGAGTAAGTGGTCTTTTGTGTTTTGGTAAAAGTGAAAGTTTTAACTAAATAAAATATGGGAAATTAAATCAGGTGCCGAGTGAGAAAAGGCGATTTGAACGGGTTATTGGTTAACGGTTAAATTCAATGAAATGTTAATGAGTACAACATTATTTGCGGCCTCCCTTCATATATAATAAACGAAGGGAAATTTATTCCAAACCACTTCTATTAAAAATGCAAGATCGCAGTAGCTTTTATTGTAACAATTTTCCAAAATTATAAAAAACTACAAATTTTCAAATTAATAAACCAAGTTTTAAATTATAAATATGCCTCTGCTTTTGGCTTTATCGCCACGATAACTGAACCTTGGACCAAATTATATACCAATGGGCTTTTGTTTTCTAATAGAAAGTTTTTTCTAATGGCTGTCGCCCCTCGGCAGGCAATGGCAAACCTCGGAGTGTATTTCTGCCATGAAAAAGCTCCTCATAAAAAATATTGGAAGCTCGGAGTCGGCTTAAAACTATAGATCCCTCCAACTGAGGAAAAACATACAGACTCACACCACAAATAGAAGAGGAGTTCGGCCAAACACCCAAAAAGGGTGTACGCGCCACTTATATACAGTCTGTGTCAGAAGAAAAGATCTGTTTTTTTTCTTGTAACTTCAAGATATATTTCGTTCTGCTTTTTCTTCATAACAGTCTTACTCAAGGGCTACGACGCCAGTGCTAACTCAGGTTACTGTTGCTCGAAATTTTTCCGTAAACACAACCAAACAAAAATGAGTGAGAAGTACGCGAAGCGTTTTGAGGCAGTGTACAAACATGTTGATGACTTTTCCGAGCGCAGCTTGAAGCGAGTGACGACAGAAAAGAAGGATAAAGTGATCGTCCAACTTTTCGGGACTCTTCTTTGTGACTACGCCTAAGCACGAACAGTTCGTGCTAAAAAGGGAATAGATATGAGTGCCAACACCATCGAACGTCGACTGAAGGAGGGGAGGATATCCTACCGCCCCACATTATCAAAACCACTGCTCTCAGAAAAACACATTGAGAAACAACAAAGCAAGAAAATGGCGTCACAGTATTGGACTGGCCTTCCCAGCCTCCAGACGAAAACAAAATTTTACATATTACTGTTTGGTGCGGTTTATGGGCCGGCGGCATCATTGGGCCGTATTTTTTCCAAAATGAGGCCGGTCAGGCGGTTACTGTGAATAGTGTTCGCTATCGTGAGATGATAACGAACTTGTTATGGCCCGAATTGGAAGATATGGATGTGGACGATATGTGGATTCAACAGCACGGTGCCACTTGTCATACAGCTAACAAAACAATGGCTCTTTTGCGCGTTGTCATGCTGTAGAATGCCTCTCCGCGTATTGCGGCCGCTTCTCGCGAGGCTCGGCCGCTTGCGGCTCGACTCAATCGCATCAATTGAAGTCGATACCGATCCCCAGTGGTGGTTTTGCTTGGTTTTAACAGTTCATAATAAATAACACCAACTTGGTCCCATGAAATACACAGCATAACCTTCGCAGCGTAAATATTCGACCGAGGCATCGACGTAGAAGCATGACCGGGCAGTCCCCATGACATTCTTTTCTTTGGTTTGCTGTAATGAAACCATTTTTCGTCACCCGTCACGATGCGATGAAGAAAACTCTTCCTTTTTTGCCGCTACAGCAGTTGTCCACAGGCGAAAAAACGACGATCAACATCCCTTGGTTTTAACTCATAAGGAACCCAAGTCCCCTGTTCCTGAATCATTCCCAAAGCATGCAATCGCTTGGAAATGGATTGGACTAATAGCATCTCTGACTTTACACGCCCTTTTCAAACGACACTCGTATGTATCAGCCACAAATTTGAATCTTAAAGGTATGCGGAAGCTATAAAAATCGTCACCTGTATGAATTTTGTTACAAAATACTCACACCCACATACTTAAGTGGTAAAAAACACTCTGACATGAAAGGTCACACTACGCAGCAAGCAGTCTACATAGTTCATAAACTGGCGTTTGATGCAAGAAGCCGTTCTATTTTGAGAAAGACTAGAATTGTACTAGTTGCAAAATTACCAATTCAAGGTGCATGCAAAGCAAGTATTCCTTAGTTACTTTCGATAAAAATGTTGTAATGGTTAAGGATTAGCCCAATACATTTAAAGGTTTATGGAGTCAGTAAAATATTTATTTGTTGTCCATTTTGAACTAGTTCGGCAGCTGGTATAAGACGGGCATTTCGTAGAACATTACGATGCTAAAAATACCAGTTGCCAACATTAAAATAAAGTGCAGGAGGGAACTCCAGGGCCAGTAGGTTTAGCTGCAGTGATTGTAAAACACCCACACACATACTTAGGTGCTTAGAAACAGTTACTACTCACATCAATCAATCATTTAAACAAAATCAGGCACAAATACCACTAAATTCGTGTATTTGTTTTCGCATTTGCCGAGATACCAATAATAGTTACACTGCACCCTGGTTTTGTATGAAATGTGTTAGCATTTATCTAAAATGCCAGTATGCGCTCGTTAACCATGAAATGTGCTGCCACCCAACATTTGGCCGTCAAAATCGATCAATTGCAAAACCAAAATTCCACTACGAAATGCCAGAAGAGGAGGAGATTTTCCATTTTAGGTTGCTACTGCAGCTGGCTGCAACATGTGGCGTGGCTAGTGCGAAGCGGGAGGGCAAAGCGGAGAGGATAGGCTGGTTATTGCGGCTGCCAATAACAAATGTAAATTTGCTTGTGGCTAGAATCAGTGAAAGTTTCCGTTGCAACGCACATACACACATGCCCAGCCTGCAAGCGAAAAATTGAACGTAGCAAGCGATTGTGCGGTTTTTTTAGGAAATTGGAATATTTATTTGAGTATCGCTGCGAGTGATGCATCACAAATTGAATTGGGCGCAAAAAAAGCAGCAACAAATCAATCAGCAATCAAAACTAAACCGAAGTGATACCTACCAGTCAAGCTTTTGTGGCAATCTGTGTAAGCACAAACAAGAAAATATAGAAATGCGCCCGCTTATGGAAAAGCAACATAAGTACGTACATTTGTATGTATGTATGTAAGTCTGCAACAAAGCGCCAGATTAAATCGTTTTCCTCGCCATTGGTTTCGCTGCACGTAAAGCCAAACGAATATTTACGCAGGCAACAGTAAAAACACAACTGTTGCTAGAACAAAAAAATAAAAAATACATATAATAAAATGGAAAAAAACTTAAATATGTATTTCTATGTTGTTGTACACACAAACATATATAATAATGCATGTGTATAGATCCCTAAGCGCAGTGGCGATTGATCGATAAATTTCATTTAGCCAGGCACACGCACACATAGCGGCCAGCAAAATAAGCAGCGGAAAATAACAACATAACAACAATAACCACTAAATAACAAGTGTAAGCGCGAGTTGCACACACACACACAACACAATGAGTAAATATGTGTAATTACCCATCCATTGACGGCCGACGCTATTTGACGCCTTTTCTTCAGCTGAGTGAAAAACAAAGGGAATACTCGAATTGGCCGGCAAATGCTGCACCACCTTAATGTGGTATGAGTAGAAAGGAAAGGAGCGTAATATAATAATAATATAATAGAGTGAGAAGCGCGTTAGCCAAAAGTATATCGAAAGCTACTCAGGCGTTGCTACTGAATGATCTAACTCTGAATTAAAATAAATAAAAAAAAACTACGAGTGTTTAACTTCTTCTTCTGCTTGGTTGGAGCGATAATCGCTTACGCCATTTTTGCCAAGTTTAGCAAAGCACGAAAGTCGTTTCTTTCTCGTGCTCAGCAGCGCCAATTGGACACTCCAAACCTTCCTCTTCCTCTGCTACCACCAGCTGGTACCACATCGAATACTTTCAGAGCCGGAGTGTTTTTATCCATTCGGACGACATGACCCAGCCAACGCACCCGCTGGATCTTTATTCGCTGCGCTATGTCTATGTCATCGTACAGCTCATACAGCTCATCGTTCCATCGGCTGCGATATTCGCCGTTGCCAACGTGCAAAGGTCCAAAAATCTTCCGCAGAATCTTTCTCTCAAACACTCCAAGCGACGCTGCATCGGATGTTGTCATCGTCCACGCTTCGGGGCTATACGACAGGAGGACATGAAAACAGCGTTGTATATTAAAGTGTCAGTTTTGTTCGTCGAGTGAACTAAGTAGCACTTGTTGGCAAGAGAGTTTCTAGGTTGGATTTCAAGGCTGGCATTGCTTCTTACTTACAACCTCAAAATCATAGCTGTCAACAGTAACGAGGGTGCCGTTGCGCGAGTGCGCCGACTATTTGTTTGATGACAGGAGGTACTTCCTTTTGTCCTCATTCACCACCACACTTATTCGCTTTGCTTCATGGAGTATGGTTCTACTTAGTCTTGCCATAAAATATGTGAGAAATTTTACAATGTATATGGCGAGAACGAATTCCCGGAAAAAACTACCGTTATTTTTGGTTATGTTCGTGTGGATTGTCTGCTCATAAATTACACTCAGCTTCGTGGCACATTTCGCTTGTTAATAATGGAGTAGGAAGCTAGGGAAAATCACATTGCAGTGATTGCATTACTTAAGTGTGGCAAAAGTGCAAGTGAGATTTACGAATTGCTGAAAACACTTAATATCTCGGAAATGTTTGCTAAGTGCAGCCATAAAAGCCGTTCGAGAAAGAATTCGCAGAAATCCCCAAATCTCCTTAGAAAGCAGAAAATCATGTCCAGGAAAATGAATGTGTCGACCATATCCATGTCAAGGCGAATTAGATATGATCTCCACATTAAAGCCTTCCGTCGCTACACTGGTCATCTTTTTAAAACGGGCATGGGTTCAGCATGGCCACCATCCAACCTCCGTAATGGTTTGGTGGAGAGTATCTTGTAAAGGCGCCTTCATTTCGCATCTTTTCATTACTGCGAAAAAGAGGTTAAGACCGGGGCAAAAGTGTAGCAGGAGGATACCTTGAAGGGGTATAGCCAGTATAATTATAAACAAGATAATTATTCTCAAAAGATCGACGGATTCTTGAATTCTAAATTACTGATTCAATGAGTAGGCCTTAGGAATAATGAAACTAATGTAATTAAAAATAAAGAATCGTGAATAAAAAAAATACTTGCTGGCAAAAATTCGATCAAATATCTTTGACTCAATATTGCATAGAGGTACTTTACTATAAATATTTTGCAATAAGTGTTGAAGTGTTACCAATGAGCTCACAGCAACAAAAATTATTCAGATTTTGAAATTTTCACTTATCTACAGAACTCCCAGTAATTTAGCCACATACTACACAACTGTCCATAATTATGAAAATCGTGCTGGTTCCAGAACCAGAAATTTGTTTCACTAGTCAAATTTTCTCTATAGGAAGGTTTCAAATTAACATACACGCATTTATGTAGCCATTAACGCGCAAAAATTTAGCTTCCAAAATAATGAATAAGTCGTTAACTTTCTTCGGTTGCGATCAGTAGAAATTTATTGGGGATATCATTCAAAATCTGAAAGTTCAATTATGCTTACATACATACGAGCATCAATGTAAACGATTTACAATACAACAAAAACATAAACAAACTTACACATAAGTATGTGCGCTTGTGTGTATGAGTGTGTACGTATGTATGCATCTGCTTGCGTATGACTGGTGTATTCGATTGCAATCTTCAAGTGAGCTTACAACGCACTAAATTCCAACAACGAGGCGAGTCTTCGCATTTTAATATGTATGTGTGTGTGTGTGTATGTACCACAAAATATGAACAGCTTTATAAAACTAAAGAGCTTGTTGCATTGACCTTTGGCTTGCATTTTTCAGGAGCCAACTGAGATAACAAAGCGCACGTAAGTATGTGAGTACTTTGCCCTTTCATGCAGCACATTTTTCCAATTTGATGGTTTTCACTGAATTTTTTTACTCACATTTTAACGGCTGCACACAAACTTTAAAGGAATTTTTGTTTCTTTATATATTTACACACACATATTAGCATAGAGCTCACATGATTACAAATGCAGTTATTTAAACAAAGTTGCTTATATAGTAAACGTAGATATACAAGGTGGCGTAAAATTAATCACACTATCGGAAGATGTACAATTTTTGCAAATAGCGTCGCACGTCAATTTGGCACTTGGAAAAACAATTGACAGGCAATGGAGCGCGTAAAAATCAAACTAAAGATTTCCATTATTCTAATTTTTTTTTTTTTTTGTGCTTTAGTAAACCAGTTCTTTCGCCACTATGCGCCCAAAGCCGGCGCTATACCAACTAATAAAAAATAAATAAAACCAAATGTTGTTAAAAAATTATTTTTGAGCCACCTTGTAGATGCATATGCATTTAAGGGTCTATTAAAGGTGACCCATTAGTTAGTTTCTTTTAAATTGTGTTTTTTTTTGCGCTAAAAAAAGACAAACTCTGTAGCTGATCACCGCAGTATAAATAAGATCGCCTTACACTAAAAAAATCGCGCGTTCATCGAAAATTTTCTTTGAACGAGACGCTTTTTTATCTCTACGGCTATCTCACGAAACCAAAGTTTCACATCGGGGTATCCAAACATCAGCACTTGATTGTCGAAAGCCCAGTGCAGCTGCAGAGATTGACGAATAAATCTTTATTTGTCTCTGAGATATCACCAGTTTAATTCATTGCTTCGAATTATTCTTCCAAAATTAGAAAAAAATTACAAATATCTTTGATGATACTACAAAATCTCAAATATAGTCCAAAAAAAAAATATTTTGCAGTTTTAAGCCGCAAATAGAGTATCAGAAAGTGTTAAAGTGAGCAGAGTTCAAATTTTGATTCAGTACCCTCGGAAAGAAGTATGATTTTTTCAAAAAATCAAGCAGAGATTTTAGCTTTCAAGTCACCTACAGCCAATTCGAAAATCATCTAACAATGCAAAGAAAAACTTAAAGCTTTAGGGCGCACGTAAGACATCACTCACATCTGAGTACCTAGCCACAGGAACAACCTATAACGGAACCGAAGCGGTAGAAATAGGCTGCCTCCAAGGCGTACGCAAAAGGGAGATCTTCTCGCTATTCAAGAAACAGGCCGGTGACAGATGGATTAAAACGAATGCCTGCAAAATAACTAAACAAACGAGGTCCAAATTCAACAAATTCAGAACAGACGAGTTGTTAAGAAAGCCACGAGCAGACATATTCAGAATTACGTCCACAATAACCGGCCACTGGTCTTTGGGAGGCCATGCTAGGAAGATGGGGTGACCGTAAAACAGTAAATGTAGAAGCTGCAGTCAAGAGGAATCTAAGGAAACAGTCTTTCACTGTCTGTGTGAGTGCTCTAAGCTGGGTGCTCTATGACATAGAATTCTGGGGGAATTCACGATGGTTAACTTGAAAGAAATTGCGGAAATGAAATTAGACGACATAGAATTCATATGATTCGACTAAAAAAAAGCATTAGTTCTACAAGTGGAGTATCGAAATGGCATCTTTTATGCTAATGGGGTCTGGACTGTGTCACTCAGACAACACCAAAACCACCACCACGGTCGGAAAACCTTCGGAACAGGTTAAAAAACACTTTGTTGGTCTGTGCAATTCCGCAATGAGTGATGTCAGTTAGTCTCCTCTAAGCAATAATTTGAGACTCACGTTTTGGGGGGCTGACGTTAAAGATCGAGTTTATGCCAATAATCTAGCGGCAATTCAAGCGTTTAAAAGCAATCTTGTTCTCGCTCCTTTTCAAAAAAAGGCTTAAGCCAGAGAAATTTGCTTCATTTGCTTGGCTGGGTTATTACTGGGACAGATAAGACAGCTTTTTAAAGCCATTAAAAAAAAAAGATAAAAAAAATTTTTAATGGGGTTTTTAAAAAGCAACCAACCGATAAGCCACCCTTTGCAGATTCAATATCCGCATGAGTCGCTATCTGGGCGTTGAAAGATTAATGCTCAAATGAAGCTTGTCTGCATAAAATGAAAGTTACAACCAAAAGAAGTGTACATAAATAAAGAAAATATGGACGGCCGCATTGTCAATAACTTTTACTATCAACAACAAATGCCAAGCAGGCAACAGTGACAATGAGCGCAGGTTTGTTATGCTGTCCACCGTCAAGCAGACTGTCAGACGAAACTGAATTTCATTTATTGGGCGTGAGAAAAGGTCGCTTTATTTGGGGACCTCATTTATGCATGCAGACATAAATGCATGCATATGTGTGTGTGTCGTATACATGTACGCACGTATGTGTAGAACTAAGTATGGGTGTGTGTATAAATAAGCGTGCCATACGCGTCACCCATACGAATGTTTTTCCTAATATTTTTTTCAGGCTGCGGCCTGGCCATTGAAATTTTTCCACTTAATTGTAATTACCATAAATTTGTTCAACCGCATTGGATAACAACTCACGAAAACGAGCGGGCGTGAGCTGCACACATGCATGTAGCAGCATACATTTGCATCAGCTCAGAGTACCAACAACGAATTGGACGTCAAACTGTGTATTTTAAATTTATGCGCGTCTATGTTGAGCTTTTGTGTATTTTGGGTGAAATTTTTTTTTCGCTTGAAATTCAGGTTGGTAAATATTTGGGTATGTGTTGTAGAAATTCTGTGTTTATTTACATTTAACATCAATTGCGTGCTTTGTGTGTATCATAACAACGCAAACACGATGAGAAAAATGAACAGAAGAGAAAATTTGAAAAATTGTGATTTCCTCATTAATTTAACTTTATTCTCGAAACATTACAACAGGTGAGCGAAATGGGTAGAAAAGCCTTAAAGAATTTAAATTTTTTCAATGAAAAGCAAAAACAATACTTACTTTTAAATGCAATTAATCATTGCCGCATGGATAAGAAGAGAAAGATCTGCAAAAAGGAGAGAATAAATTTTAAGAATTTCTAAATAATTTCATAAATGCCTTAATAATAATAATTTATAGAAGCATTGTAAGAAAACAGAATGAAATTGTTAGTGGCCGCAAGCTTTTCAAACATTCAAGCAATATTGCTGCTTGCAATTAAGGCCAAGCGAAAAAATTTGAAGGAAGGGGAGGGCCAGTTGTTGTGGAGATTAATAGCTCCTCTGCAAACTTCCCACATTTTTTTAAGATTCTTAACAGTTCGTCGAGGTAAAAATAATATAACTCATCCATTCTCAATACGTCCGATACAAAAATGTGCCATCTAAGTCTGGCAAAAACCAAATCACGGCAGAGAAAACATTCTGTACTTGTCGGTGGTTTTTTGAATCGTTCCCAGGGATTGTACACTGGGATTAGTCCTATCAGAGTTCGTTGCTCAGTCCCATCACGGAAGATGCCTAAAAACTATGAGCCAAATTCCTGAAAGGGCACTAAAGGAAATCAGCAAGGGAGCAGTTGAAGCGGTACTAAAAGTAAATCCTGAGAAGACAGACTTTGTAATGTTCACCAGGAAGTACAAGATCTTGAACTGGGCCACACCTAGATTGGATAACATCACACTTCAGGTTAGGACATATACTAAGTACTTAGGAATAATATTGGATAGCAAACTAACGTGGAAGCTCAATGTGAAAGAAAGACAAAGAAAGCTTATAATGCCTTATGCACCTGCAAAAAAAGGATTGGTAAGACATGAGACTTATCTCCATGACTTTCACAGTAGATTTAGTCGGCAGCAGCAAAATCAATAATGCTTTGGGGCATTCTAGTATAGTGGACAAGTTTGAATAAGTAGACGTACTCTAACAAATTGGAAAAAGTACAAAGAGTTACAGAGCTGTGTATAACGGGTGCATTGCGCACTATTCCTACAACAGCACTGGACAAGTTGATGGACCTTCATCCAATAGACTTAGTAGCAAAAAGTTCTGCAAAGAAACCTATACTCAGCTACACAGCTAAGATCTAGCTATTCAAAGGGCATACGTCCACAGCCGAGTATTCAGAGGTTTAAATGCTAACTCAGACTACGTTATTTCTCAAGCTTATTTCAACATGGAATCAAAGGTAGCATTAGAAAAGGACGGATAGCGGAAAAGACAACTTTCAATGCGCCACACCTTTGAAATATGCACAGAGGGAAGAGGGTCCTGGAGCCACAGTATTCTGTTCGGAATTAGGCAATGAACGGTCATACTACTGAAGTGTGTTCCAAGCCGAAATCTACGCAGCAACGAAAGCAGCAGACTTGGCCATAGAAAACACTCCTCCGAACTCTCAAATAAAGTTTTACATTGACAGTCAGTACAAACTCACACAGTGTACAACAATGCCGGAACAGGATGAATGAGTTAGGAACTGAGTAACAAGCCACCATCTACTGGGTTCCATGACAAAAGGGAATTGAAGAAAACGAGAAAGTGGATATACTAGCCAAAGCAGGCGCAAATCTCCCTGCAGCTGGCATGACCGATATACAACCATCTCTTTGCTAACAACGACTAGATATAGGTGCAGCAATGATTCGAAAAGCGAATTTTAAGTGGGCAAGAAACAGCTCATGCAGGATCGTTAAAATCATGCTACGCAAGCACAATGTCAGGTCTACAAACTTTATTTTATATCTTCTCACTCCATCGTACGTGACAAAACTGAAGCTAATGCAGAACGATACATTCACAATATGTAATGAAGTCAACGCAAGAGGAACGCTGGAATACCCACTCTACGACTGCCCTGCACATAGCAAAACTCGAAGATGCTGCCTAGGTTCTGCATGATTTTCAACCTTAGAAATCTTTGCAGATCGAAATATTATATTAGCAACCTAATTAAATTATATAAACTGTGTTTTAAGGACAAAATATAATATAAAGTTCTTAAACTCTCCATACAAACACTTGGTATCACATGGATAGCTTTCAGGTCTATGTGCGATCTGCAGGATCAACCAAGGCAATCCTAACCTAACCTAACCAACTCCGTTTGAGAAGGAATTTTATCTTCACCTTGTCAGCCCTATCAGGTAACACTTGGTGGTTTTGCTGGTGTTAGTACTGTATGGGTCTGGTGGTGAACGAGGACAAAACGAAGTACCTGCTGTCTTCAAACAAACAGTCGGCGCACTCGCGTATCGGCACCCACGTCACTGTTGACAGTTATAATTTTGAGGTTGTAAAAGACTTCGTCTATTTAGGAACCAGCATTAACACCGATAACAATGTCAGCCTTGAAATCCAACGTAGAATCTCTCTTGCCAACAAGTGCTACTTTGGACTAAGTAGGCAATTGAGTAGTAAAGTCCTCTCTCGACGAACAAAACTAACACTCTACAAGACTCTCATCGTGCCCGTCCTAACGTATGGCGCAGAAGCTTGGACGATGACAACATCCGATGAAGCGACGCTTGGAGTGTTCGAGAGAAAGATTCTGCGTAAGATTTTTGGACCTTTGCACGTTGGCAACAGCGAATATCGCAGACGATGGAACGATGAGCTGTATGAGCTTTACGACGACATAGACATAGCGCAGCGAATAAAGATCCAGCGGCTACGTTGGCTGGGTCATGTCGTCCGAATGGATACAAACGCTCCGGCTTTGAAAGTATTCGATGCGGTACCAGCTGGTGGTAGCAGAGGAAGAGGGCGGCCTCCTCTGCGTTGGAAAGATCAGGTGGAGAAGGACTTGGCTTCACTTGGTGTGTCCAACTGGCGCCGGTTAGCACGAGAAAGAAACGACTGGCGCGCTTTGTTAAACTCGGCCAAAATCGCGTAAGCGGTTATAGCGCCAATTAAGAAGAAGAAGAAGTACTGTACGACGGGTTTCATGAGCTTTATTAATGATAACCTCAATAAACTCGACCATTCTCGCTATTATTGACCCAAAAACTAGTTCCGGCCTAATTGGACATCCCAAAGAACCGCAGTTCCTTATTAAATCTGTCAGTTCGTTGCTTTGAGCATCAAAGTGTCCCAGCAGTTACATAAATTCAAACTCATTCCACCGCGCAGCGGAGTTTAGCTTTAATCTACTTCCTGGACTGTTTTTGAAGAGGGTTTTATATCCACGTTAGCTTTCGCAAATTATCCAGCCAGCTACTTTAAGAATTGCAAAGACTTCCGATTGAAAGACCGTTGACATGATACCTAGAGCAGTAAAGAAGCTGAAGTTATGATCCAAAAACCATCCCGCTCTATGAGCACTTTAGTCTTAGGGCTCTCTCGTTCGATTCCATGTTCCACAATATAAGGTAGAAAGTCCATTTGTATAGATTATCTCAGATGTTTGTATATCATAAGTACAACAAGCGCGTGAAAGACCGCAATGTTTTCCCTTGTTTTGCGACCCATAGCCGAGCGTTGACATGTTGATGGATGACTATGCCGTGTCTCTCTTGGTACTGTGGGCGTTTTTCCTACTGTGCTCGGCTCAAACGTATTTATTCTATCCGATGCCTATCCTCTGTGATAATATCGTCCTACTTGTGAAGTTCATAATCACATCGAATTGGTTCCACGAAGTACAGAGTATAACTTGATGGCGTGAACATTCGATTTTGAGGGCATTGAAGCATTCATTCCACTTATAATAAGTTTCTTCACTAATTACAACCCCAACTTAAGTATTTAAGCATTCGATGAGCGCCAACCTCAGTTTTCTGTGAATGGAAGCAGAACCTCTCGCAAATGTCGATAATTAAAGACTTAGGCGTTATTTTCGACTCTAAGCTGAATTTCACCAGCCATGTTAACCACGTCATAAGACGATCATATGCGATGCTAGCATTCGTTCGCCGAAATTGTTCTGCATTTACCAACCCACACACTCTCAAAACATTGTATTGTGCTTTTGTTAGATCAAGATTAGAGTATGCCGCTATTATTTGGAGACCGTACCAAATAGGTCTGTCTAATCGGATTGAGAGAGTGCAGAAAGTCTTTCTTCGTTTTGCGCTCCGATCTTTAAAATTTTCTGAACCTGTACCATCGTACCGCTCTCGATGTTTACTAATTGACTTAAAACCACTTGATAGCAGACGGTCTATTCTATCGTGCTCATTTATTATTCGTATTATTTCTGGATCTATTGATTGTCCTTCCCTCTTAAGTAAAATTCAATTTAATATACCCAATATGAGGCTCCGACAGTACGAAACCTTTAAAATTGGCTTCTCGAGAACCAACTATGGGATGAATGCTCCGATTCCTAGGGCATGTTCAGATTTAAATATGTTTTTCAATTCTTCTGGTGCTGATTTTACATGGCCGTATGGCATCTTAGTCAATCATCTTAAATCGTTCTTTTCTTAGTAACTAATAAACTATTGTACATTAGCTTAATATAGTCTGTAAGAATGTATCCATTCAAAGACAATAAATAAATAAAAATAAAAAAAATAAAAAAATAAAAATTTGGTAAAAAACTGGCCGAAAATAAATGTATGAAAAAAATGCAAATTTACGTTGTGGTGCTGTTATCTGATTGGGGGTATCGGGTATTTTTTTAGCTACATGAGAATTATCGATATAGATAACTATGGCTTGACAGCTGAGAATTGCAAAACTGAAATTAAAAAAAAAAAATTTTTAAATTAAAAATGTAAGTACTTAAAAAAATTATTCGTTCGCGAAATTCATTACAATTTTATTTCCAAAAATGAATCAGCTAAACCTAACAAGGCGACGCAATAATATTTATATTTTGTGTCAGCATTTTGAGCTATCAAGCTCTTAGAAAACAAACAAAAAACACGCTTAACTTTTATACAGTTTTAGTGTGAATTTTTTTTTTATTTACAAGTAATATTCTAACGGTTAATTATAGAAAATTATTTTATTCAAATGACTTCCAACCCAATTTTTTGGCACAGCAAAGACGGGCGTCAAATGTTTCATGACCTCCTGAAAACGAGGACGAGTTGATATACTCAGTAACAGCAGTAATTTTTTAGGCTGTGCTCACAGTACGAGAACGAGTTTTTTAATGCAATGGAAACACAGTTCGTTTTAAAATGTCACTTTTTTCCAGTTTGGACAGGTGATTCGCCATTTTGCAAGTAAGCTTTGTTCAATTGTAAGTCGACCCATTTTGTAAAGTGCAGATGGTAACTGAACCTATTCTAGTGCACACATTAAAAACAATCAGCTTTGTTTTTGAATAACCTTTTTACTAAATAAAAAAATGATTTTCAGCAATGGAAATCTTTATTTTTATCAAGTCTATTTGTATACTTAGACTATGAAACTCTTATGGCAAGAACCAATTATGATTATCGCCGGACGCCATTTGCAAAAATTATAAATCTTTCAAAAGGGTCAATAATTTTGCGCCACGTGGTATAATATTTGTTGTGGCCCCATTTATTGATAGCAAATGATTGTTCGCAGTAAGAAATCGAGTGAAAAATAACAATTAAGTGTGTCTAACCAACAAATTCAGTATTTTCTACACTATTTAGGTCTCGCTCTCTAGGTTACGCTCAAATTACATTAAAAAAATGTTTTTAGTGTAATTTTTCACTTTGGTTGTGAATTCGTAGAAAATGCAATTTCAGCAAATTTCTCTTTAAAAAAATGAGATCAGCACGTATTAGGCATTAAAATTTGGACTTAATTGCATTTGAAAATTTCCTCATATTTAACATGCGCCATGTATTGTTGCATTTGCCACACCTTTCACAAAGTCACATAGAAATAGCCACTGCATTTTTCTGCGATGCTTGCGTCAAAAAATGGGTTGCGGTCGATTGTAAAAACGTGTTTTATGAACAAACCATAAAGTACCTATTACAAGACAAAGAAAAAGGAGTGAATGACAGAAATGATTGGTTTTGTGTTTGTTCTCTTTTTTTAATTTCAATCGCGCTCCACTTCAGAGACCAAAGTGACCGCCACACAGCAATTGAAATGCACTGCCATAGCGCCATAAAGGCACCCCCGATTCAATGAAATAAAAAAACAAAGCAATAATAAAAACAACTCCCGACGCTCTCGTGCGCCCGATCAGCCTACGAGTCCACCTTCCAATGCTTCATTCATTCCGTTAATGCACATTCAAGCGAAGCGAAAGCAAAAACAATCGAAAAAATTTGATCAAATTGGTTTTGTTATTATTACATTTCGTGGCGTCGAACTCATTTGGCGACGAGTGTTGTTAAGCTGTGAGTATAAAGATTTTCATTGTCGACTTGTTTTTGTTGCTTTCACTACTGTGCTTTTCGAGATATTCATTGCTTTTATGTTTTTGTTTTCCGATTTGTTTTTTTCTTTTTCTATTTCAATTGATGTTGTGCATTTGACTCAAATGGTCAAGTTTGAGCGTGTTGCAGGTGCAAACCTCACCTGATGGTGAACGTTTGTGATTAATTGTTGCCGTTCAAAAACAGAAAAGTCCAAAAAACGAATGCTTTGAATAGTTTTATTTCTTTTTTGCTTATTCATTAATGATTTTTTTTTTTTTTTTCAAAAGCAATATTTTTCTTGTAGTTGATTGCATGGCCATTGCCTTGGCTCAATGATGTCTGCTTTGATTGGGATTAATTTTTGGGTTTTATATTCGTATAATCGAGTGATCCATCTGTACGTGATAAATAAGTACTCCGAATAGATTTAGCAATCATTGTCCGTCTAACTTCATCTGTGGCGATTTAGAAACCTCCTTCCAGCACCAAGTGCTACGTAGTCGCAGAACGCGCAGAAGCAGTGAAATTTTACTTTGAAAATAAGTCTTCGAATATTTGAATTGAACACACGTACCGAAGCAATCGCCTATTACATTCAGTGAACACAAAGTCTTTCGCCCAGAAATTCATGATTTGTGGGAAAATCATCTTGATGAAAAAGGTTACGGAACAACCGCCGGTTGGCGCTCTAAATCAACTGATATCAGTTCTAGTTTTTTTCAAGCTGAAGAAATTCGTTATGACCCTCTTTTCCACACCGGGACCCTAGGGATGGTGATGATGACAGAAATTTAATTTATTATCAAGTTCACATCCACTATACTTTTCTTTGCCTAATCGGATTTTATTATATTATAAGTGTGGTTAAATTTCAAGCAGAATTGTCGCATTCGGGCGAATGATAATCCAAGAGTGATTGCCGAAAAATCAATGAACCCACAAAAAGTGACTGTTTGGTGCGGTTTATGGGCCGGCGGCAACATTGGGCCGTATTTTTTCCAAAACGAGGCCGGTAAGGCAGTTACTGTGAATAGTGTTCGCTATTGTGAGATGATAACGAACTTTTTATGGCCCGAATTGGAAGATATGGATGTGGATGATATGTGGTTTCAACAGGACGGTGCCACTTGTCACACAGCTTACAAAACAATGGCTCTTTTGCGCGAAAAATTTGATGGCCGAATAATTTCACTTGTCAATTGGCCGCCAAGATCATGTGATTTGACACCGTTGGACTTCTTTTTTTTTTGGGGTTATTTGAAAGAAAAGGTGTACGTCGATAAGCCAGCAACAATTCAAGAGCTAAAGGATGAGATAATTCGGCACATTCACGGCATAGAACCTGAAGTATGCCTTAGAGTCATCGAAAATTTGGACCACCGGATGGAGGTGTGCCGCCGAGGCTATGTTGCTTTGTTCTATACGTAATTGAGCCATACCAATGCTATCATAATAAAGATAAATCATAATAGTTTCCTAAAAAAATTGTGTTTTATTCAAAATCAACACCGGCCCTTGAAACTTAACCACCCTTTATATTTTTATATTTATATTTTGGGTGTAACCCTTTACTGGGTGTTTGGCCGAGGTCTTCGTCCTATTTGTGGTATAAGACTTGCTCTTTTTTTCACGACTGGAGGGAGTACAATTCTAGTTCGTCACCGAATGGCAATTGGTTTTTTATGAGAAGCTTTTATAGGTTGAGAAGTTGCATGGGTTTTTTAAAGGTTTGTCAATGTCTGGTGTCCGACTACGTCAGCCTCTTTTATTAAGGTTCTTAATTGAACTTACTTAGTTTCTTTAACAGAATTGTTCAATTTTTTTTATTAATTTTTTTATTGGAAATAGAATTATGAAAAATTATATTACATTAAGAATGGCGCTAGTAGCTAAGACTATGGACCAGAATTGCAATTATAATTACCTACTTATATACTGGACATCAGGCGTCCAATAAAGCTCCCTGACCATTGCAGTATTTTGCAAGCGGTAGGAAAGGCTGCGGAAATAGCATTCGCATACGTTGACAGTCAAGCGCCAATAAAGGCAATAAACTCAAATTAAATTTAATCTAAAAACGTTCTTCGGACCAGGGAAGCCATAGAGAGACTAGCCGCAGACAGACGGTTACACATCTATTGGGTACCCGCACATAAGGGCATTGCGGGAAACGAAATTGTAGATGAGATTGCCCAAAGCGCTGTTTACATATAATTAGAACAAGAAAACGACATGGAAACTGAACACATGAAACCTTTAAATATGATATAAATACAATGGCGTCGCTGCGGACATGAAAACACGGATAGACAGAAGGTGGAATAATCTAGCCACTTGTAAAACCGTGAAAATCATATGTACACAGAATGCAGGTATATACCCTAGATTCATACTACCCTTGTCTAGTTAGGAAAGCAGAACTATCGTAGGTATACTGACAAGCCACTATTTCTTAGCGGCACACTCATACAAGATGGGAATTGCTATGAACTAGAAGAGAGCGAAACTCTTGAATACTTTCTATGTTCTTGCCCTGCATTAGCTAGAACCCGAATGAACTCTACGATATGAGAGGTTAGAATGAGTCTCGAGGTTAGAGCTTCAGAGCTTACTTAAATTCGCAAAAGATGCAGGCTTATTACAAGAAGCCTACTACAAGGAAACGTAAGGGTCAAGCTCCATCTGATACCACTAAGGACTAATAGGTCTATGTGATGGCTTTCAGCCAACCAGGTCAACCTAACCTAACCTACCTACTTATATATCTGGTATCTTATCTTTAATCGATTTGTAGATTTAAACCAAATGAATAAATATGAATGCACACATTAAAGTTCGCTTAATAATTGTTTACTCAAAAGCTGCAAAAAAGAATTATCCATCATCAAACATCACATCTTACGTCACGTGAATTTCTATACATTTAATTTAAGTTCTCACATTTTTTGTAAACTAAAAGTCTTTTCACATTTTTTCAGTTTTTTGCTATTTTTCTTAGTTATCTCATATTTGCTTGAAACCGTCAATTATAAATATTGATTAATATTTCTAAACGCCAGAAGCCAATTTTACTCCATAACTATAAGTAATTACGAACACTTTTGTTCCTTTTCTAAGCATTTCATAATTATTGTTTTTACTGAGCTTTTTTTCTACGTCTGCCTACAAGTCTAACACCTCTTCCTTTACCATTTCTCTCAAGCTTTTTTTCGTTGCCCTCCACTGATTTATGCCACTATTAATCATGAAGTATTTAACGTGCAGACACACACACACAAGCCCATTGAGCGGTTGAAATCAGACGAGACTTCGACATAAATTTTTGTAAAACTTTTTTTTTTAAGTATTAGTCACATAAATTAATATAACTTAGCTAAGTAGCGTAGGAAAACAAGAAAATTAGTGTTTTTTAGCCTTAGTAGAAGCAAACATTAATTTTCGATCAATCTGGTGGTGGAAGATAAGTATGTACATATATCAAAGGCAATATCTCGAACTCGTCGCCACATGAGAGGACAGGTAAGCTCCGATATTTCAGGTTGCATACGGTATTTGAGTGCCAAAGGACTACTTTAGACTATGTAGGCAACTGAGCAGTAAAGTCCTTTCTCGACGAACAAAACTAATACGCTACAAGGCTCTCATCATGCCCGTATTAACGTATGGCGCAGAATTGTGGACGATGACATCATCCGATGAAGCGACGCTTGAAGTGTTGAGAGAAAGATTTTGCGTAAGATTTTTGGAACTTTGCACGTTGGCAACGGCGAAATCGCAGGCGATAGAACGATGAGCTGTATGAGCTTTACGACGACATAGGCATAGCACAGCGAATAAAGATCCAGCGGCTGCGTTGGCTGGGTCATGTCGTCCGAATGGATGCAAACGCTCCAGCTTTGAAAGTATTCGATGCGGTACCAGCTGGTGGTAGTAGAAGAAGAGGAAGGCCTCCTCTGCGTTGGAAAGATCAGGTGGAGAAGGACTTCGCTTCACTTGGTGTGTCCAATTGGCGACGGTTAGCACGAGAAAGAAATGACTGGCATGCTTTGTTAAACTCGGCCAAAATCGCGTAACCGGTTATCGCACCAATCAAGAAGGAAAAAATTCGGTATTTGAAAACATGCGCATGTATGTGGCTACTACTTTCCGAAACCATTATTTATCTTTTGCTCTTCGCCGTGAATTAGAAGCATCAGGCATGATGCAGAATCTGTTGCAAAATGCAAAAAATACGAGGAACATTTTGGCGCGGTCTGATCTGTAGAATTTTTCAACAAGTGCAAGCGATCATTGACGAGGACTCTTCAAAATCAATAAGGGCCTCTTGCGAGGGAGCTTAAATTTCGAAGGGTCTTATCCGTCAAGTTGTATAAATTGTTGTATAAATCCTATGTTATGTGCAGAAGGCAGTTTACGTCGAAGCAAACACGAGAACACCCTAAAGTGTCTGAGATGTTATGGTTTTTTTCTGATGACAAATCGTTCACCAAGACCAAAAGACGCACCGCAGAAATAACAGATGTCGATGTTCCAATCCTAAAGCTTCTTGTTATCATGCACACGAAGTTTCCAGCCACTGTTATGGTTTTAGATGTTACGAACAACCAAGGTCATGTCAAGCCACCACAATTTTTTTACTTAAGGATTTCGAGTGAATTCTGCCGCATATATCGGAGTTCTAGAGGCAGTAGTGAAACCTTGAATTGATAGTGTACGCTATGACAGCTCATACATTTTTCAGCAAGACTCTGCTCTCTTCTCCCTCTGATGACAAAAAATTTTCATGACCATATAACACTGAACTTGGCTGCCTCACTCTCCAGATTACTATATATCCTATTTGTGGTGTGCTTCTTGATGTTGTTACACAAATGGAGAGACCTACAGTTTCAAGCCCACTCCGAACGGCAGATATTTTTGTGAGGAGCTTCTTCATGGCAGAAATACACTCGGAGATTTTTCATTGCCTGCCGAGGGGCGATCGTTATTAGAAAAAACTTTTTCTTCATTTTGGTGTTTCGCGGAGATTCGAACCTACGTTCTCTCAGAATTCCGAATGGTAGTCACACCCCAACCCATTCGGCTACGGCGACCAATTTTACAGATATAAAGGGTTTTTCAATAACAGGTGCTATTTTGAATAGCTCGCTATTTCGGTAGATGTGAATTTTGAAACTGTCATTTTTTTGACATTTGACAAGTAGAAACTATGCAATTAATACGCTTAAACAACGCACTGAAATTATTAAAATTCACTTCAAAAATGGTGAAAATTTGGCAGAGATGGTTCGTAAAACTCGAACATTTTTGGGTCAGCGTGAAGCACCTTGTCGGACCGCAATACAGAAATTGGTGAAAAAATTCGAGCTGTTGAGACAAGTTAGTGATGTGAAGAATAAAACCCGTGCACGTCGCTCAAGAATAGCCTAAAATATTGCTGTTGTAGCCGAAAGTGTTAAAAAAAACCCAGGTTTGTCCATTCCTCATCGTTCTTTGAAATTAGGCACTCCACAAATGTCATTACACAGTATTTTGCATAAAGTTTTAGGTCTTAAGGTTTATGAAGTCCAGTTAGCACAAGAACTCAAGCCGGCCGCTCATCAACAACGTCGTGTCTTTGCTGATTGGGTCGTTGAAATGCATGAAAATCATCCGGAATTCCATCGAAAAATCATCTTGAGTGATGAGGCCCATTTCCACCTCGGTGGCTTCGTCAACAAGCAAAATTGTCGGATCCGGGGCTCAGAAAAGCCAAGAGTTATTGTTGAAAGGCTCAACTTTTGACTGTTTAATGCGGTTTATGGTCTGGCGGAGTCATTTGACCTTACTTTTTCGAAAATGAAGCTGGAGCAACAGTTACGGTGAATGGATTGCGCTTTCGAGAGATGATTAACGATTTTTTATGGCCGGAATTGGATGGTATTTATCTGGACAACGTTTATTGATATGGCAACGAAACCATTGAACTTTTATCAAAATAACACCTCTTATTGGGAAACCCTTTATAATAAGTTAATGTTATGTAAAAAATTCAAGAAATTTCGTTGAATTTTGTTCAAAATAAAAGCTAATTAATTTTACACTTAATTTGTTCCCAAATGTCTTGCGATAGAGGCAAAACGTTCGAAAGAACTTGTAAAGGTAGGCCTGGATATTGACAGCCTTTTGTCAAAACTCTCTCAAAAACTTATTTATTACAGATATGGTAGAATGACTTCCCATGGTGTTCTTTGGGTGACTCAACACACATAACTAATGAACTTCATCTGGTATCGCTATGGGCAAGTCAACCAGTTCAACCTAACCTAACCTTTGATAGAAAAAGTTTGAAAAGGAAATTTTCAAATGGATTATTTTCATACATATGTATTTATTTATATTTTATCAAATAATTCATTTTCAATTGTATTGAGTGACTTATAATAATAAGCAGCGAAGCGAATAAAACCTGTCCCTGGGGTGGAAACTTGAAACTGCGTCACAATAGGAGCGAAATGTGTCTGTGCAATAAATTTTTTTTCTTCTAAGTTTCAATACAACACATATTTACGTAAATGTGATTGCAAGTATGCGTATGTATTTACAATTACACACATGTGTATGTATGTGTACGTCTGTATGCTAATATGAATATCTATCGCATTTAAATGATCTTTGCACGCATTTTCATAGCCCATAATAAAAGCTACGTGCGCGATTAAATTTACAACAATAAGCCACACAACCAAAGCAACAATAATGAAAATACTACCTAAAGTCTCACATTCTATGCTCCCTGCCACAACAACAGAAGCAGCAGGAGCCTCAATCAGATGTAAATTGATACTTGAGTGACACTCAAGCGCAGTCGAGGGGATCGTCGACTAGAGTCTCAGTTGAACTGCGTTGATTTATTGCAGTTTGATGGCCATCAACTGAAGGGGTGGTGGCATGCAGCGTAAGGCGTGGCTGGTGTTGGGAGAAAACCACTTTAAATTGAGCATAAATGTAACGGCCTACAAAGTCCATGTGCGAATGTGTGTGTTTTCATGTGGCCAATTTAATGATAACAATAAATAATCTGCACAATGAATGACGACAACGATGACAGTTCATTTAAAAAGCGAAAAATTGCCAACTTACTTTCACTCAATTGATTTTGGCAAGAAGACACAATGCGAAAGAGTTCACGCACACACACATGAACATACATATGTATGCGTGTATGTGCACACGGGCAATTACGTTTGTTGAAATGATAAATCGCGTGGAAAAATAAAAGAAAAAAATTAAAAAAATAAATAAATAAAAAACGAAAATAATTGGGAATATCAAACTAAATAAAGATGCGAGTAAAATGCCATGTAAGCTACAGAGAAATATTAATTGCATATCTGAGGTTATTGAATGGACTCCAATGGCTGTCCGACTGGCCATTTTCGCCGGCAGTATTTTCTTTCTAGGAAAAATAATAGAAAGTCTTTTTACTTCAATAAAAATTCCTTTATATTGTTAATGAAATTCAAAATTTAGCTATTTAAACCACTCAGCTGAATGCTTTCTAAGCAGTTGACAGCGAAATTGCAACAATTGCACATCTATGAACCATTTGAGCTGCTCAGAGCAATGTGACACTACTGCACAATACTAAAGAAACGTGTACGCATTTGTATGTTTCTGTACAAGGCAAAATTCAAACTTGCAGCTCCGTCATAAAAGAGTTTAAATGCTGCTAAATAGACGCACCATTTTTGCAATACGCGCTGTGCAATTTCTTAGTCTTATGGAAAATTTAAGAAGTGTCCAAGTATAAAAACGATTAGTGTTCGATATACACACCCTAAAGGTCCACAAATATCATATGCAACTGCAGCAAAATATTTGAAGAAGTCGAAGTCGTGCATAAATAAATAGGTGCAATGGTATACCGAAGTTAAGAACATTATACAGTGGGATTTGCCATAGGGAAATTTCTTTCAGAATCGGTATTCACACCATTGAATGCAATCAAAACTGCAATTTCCTTAAAATATCTACAAATCGCGGAATGCAGAGGGAGAGACCGGACAACATGCAAAGTTAACGGAACATTGTGGCCCACCTACGACCACAAACAAACGTCAATACCAACGTCTCTTGCCAACAAGTGCTACTTTGGACTAAGTAGGCAACTGAGCAATAAAGTCCTCTCTCGACGAACAAAACTAACACTCTACAAGGCTCACATCATTCCCGTCCTAACGTATGGCGCAGAAGCTTGGACGATGACAACATACGATGAAGCGACGCTTGGAGTGTTTGAGGAAAGATTCTGCGTAAGATTTTTGGACCTTTGCACGTTGGCAACGGCGAATATCGCAGGCGAAGGAACGATGAGCTGTATGAGCTTTACGACGACATTGACATAGCGCAGCGAATAAAGATCCAGCGGCTACGTTGGCTGGGGCATGTCGTCCGAATGGATACAAACGCTCCGACTTTGAAAGTATTCGATGCGGTACCAGCTGGTGGTAGCAGAGGAAGAGGAAGGCCTCCTCTGCGTTGGAAAGATCAGGTGGAGGAGGACTTGACTTCACTTGCTGTGTCCAATTGGCGCCAGTTAGCACAAGCGGTTATCGCGCCAGTTAAGAAGAAGAAGGCGCTAGTTGCATTCTGGATGAATCACAACTTTAACCAACCAACCAACCAGCAAAAGCTTATTCTGTTCAATAATTCCCTCAAGTGGTCAGCGCGTGGGTACAATGAAATTTTTTTAACCTTCTACAACTGACCTATTTCCACTTTTACGAAGGGGAACCATGAAAGAAGCGTTCCATGCTGAGACAAAAATTTCTTATTTAACTGACGAATTGAAACAAATACTTGGACGTACTGAGTGAATTCAGTAGGTAGTATATCCCGCAGTAGGTACGTAGCCAACACAATTTTTGAGCAAAAACTTAATTATTGAATTACTGTCTTATGCGCAAATTATACAGTTACTTAAATAAAGCACGCAATATTGTATAAAATACTTTCTGATTTCTATATTAAAAAAAAAAAATAAGAATATAAAGGGCTCTACGAAAATGCGAACACATTTTTTGCTTTAAAATTCCTTCAATTTTCTGACTGATAAAACAAGTTTCCGAATAACTTTGTAACAGAATCCCATGCACATAAAACAAACATAGCTGTACTTAATACTTATGGCAAACCGGTTAAAAAAAGTTAGCGTTTTGCAATCAATTTGGAATTTCAAAAATTTCATTTTTCCTGTTTGCAGTACATGCATTGATGCATGTGTGTGTGTATGTAGGATTTTTGATTGATGCTTATGTTGCTGCAACATGCAGGTGAATGTTTGTATGTGCCATTGTCCAATGTGTGTATGTGCCATAACATAAATATTTCAGCAAAACAAAACCAAAATTTAAAATGATTTTACAGAATGACGAATGCGTTGACCGCGTTTATTTTTTTTTAAGTTGCAAAAGCTAAAGTACAATTTGGAAAATATGGGCAATGGAAATTAAATTCAATATATGTTGTTGTTTGGTTAGATGAATAAAGGCTAATCTGCTGTGGAAAAAACAATTTTTATAAATAAAGTATATAAATTTAGAGAATGACCAAACATTGATTATTAAGGCCACAGCGATCTGGATGGATGGTCTGGATGAGTAGACTCTCTCTCGTGGGAGTCAGGACGTCCTTATCAAGGCTACAACGCATTGTGGCCATCTGTTGCACCGGAGCTTTTCCGACTACTTCAGGTCCGGCATTAGATGCCCTGGTTGGCCCACTTGATGCTTTCATCTAAGGAAAGGCCTTGAAGACCATCTGCAGGCTGAAACACAATGAGAACTGGTACGGCCCAAGTCCGACATTGGAAAACAGAGAAAGCATGGACTTCGATCCATGACCCTTGACTCCATGCCGTAAAGAGTCGTACTTGAAAAGAGATACAGTGTAGTGCTGCCAGAGGCTCAATTGTGGTCAAATTCTGAAAATGAGCGCGGCAAACACTGTAGGCTCTGAGGCCTACGTGGAATCCAGCGGGAAAAAACTGCACTTTGCTCTTGGAATGCATGCGTCTGTATAGCCAACTTCTTCGGCTCGGAGCCCGTCTGCCACTCCCTTCTGCAGCCATCAAAGCCACGGTTAGCGAATGGATTGCGGTCTTTGGCAGGCTTAAGGTCTTTGGTACTGATGTGTTTAGAAGCAACCAACTTTGCTCCTTGCCACCACAAGATCTACTCAGTTTTCTTCGGAGAACGAATAGGTAGAACAATGGTCTTAATTGTGTCTGAGTGCTCGACTTGCTCATTGTCCTGACCAAAAAAAAAAGGCCACACCGAACCAAACTTCAGCCCATTTCAAACGGAGTCGCAGCGAAACCGAAGCGAATATTTTCAAGTACCCACTAATAAGCAAGCATTTTTGTTTTTGTTTGGTGGGGGAAGTAGTGTTCAAAATGCATTCGCACTTACAGCGACCGTCGTCTACTGCGTTGAGTTGTGTGACTACTAAAATCTGCAATCCTTCCTCTTCTTTTGGGGAGACTCCCTCCCCGAACTACTTTCTGCATTACTTCGGGAGGGCCCAGAACAGCGTCCATAAAATGAATTAGTTCTATTCACCCACGTCTGGGTCCGCCATGCTTGTAGTCAGCTTTAGGCTATAAGCTCACCTTCTTATATCCCTGTCTGCGAGGCTTGGCTTTATTATACTGTGTCGAGGTCTATTTTGTATGTATCTTTTAATCGCATTCAAGCTGTCCTCGCGTTCAAGTATTTTGCTGTTTATATTGGTCGGCGCGTTTTCGCAAATCTGCACCCTCAGATCATCTATTTCCGAGAGCCATCTGTCGCAACCAAAGAACGTGAGTTCGGCGTCATCGCTCGGTGTTTCGCAATTTGCTTACCTCACCTACCGCAAGGGTAGTACATATATCTGAAGTAACCGTGGGCCGAGAGGAACTGAGTTTTGAAATAGTTCACTTCCCCGAATGAGTTTCGCCGTTCATCTACCACTTGATTCAGTGTCCCATCGGCTTTGCCACCGCTGCATGGTTTGTCATCCCCATGACATCTTTTTCTTGGAATCCCACGCATCCATTCGTTCCTGGGCCATGAGGTCGGCAGGTATCTCCCCGCTGATTACAAAAACTGCCGCGCCTGAGACAGTACGCTGAATGCCGCTGTTCGTTGTACAGCCTCCAGTGTTTTGCGCTGGGCTTTGCCGTTAATCGCTAATCTCCATACCTTTCTGCCACATTGCGTTTGCAGTAGCCATGATCAGCTTATTTTGCTCTGTGTTGGACTACGGATGTTTGCCATTAGTCTGCCTAGCATTCCCGTGACCTTCGCTGCTTTAGTAACTACGTGCCGTATCTTGGCTCAGAACTTTAGCGAGCAATTTCGGTACATATCTCTGTGAGGTGTATCTAAAATGCCTTTCTCGCGCATTCCAATTTAATTTAGTAAAATTTTTAAGAGTTTTATAAAAGCATATTACATTTATTTTGGCTCACCAAATTAAAGCTCCAGTAACCTCTTTTTCAAAAGTTCAAATCAACGATAACAAAAACTATTCCGATTGCAAGTGCACTCCTGCCTGTAAACTAGTTTTCCCATTTGATACTCATTTACCCATAAAACGTCTCCAATTAGTAGTAACACCCTTGGTTACGTTTTCTTATCATTTGCCCTGCTCCGCTACTGCGGTGACTTTACTGGTCTTAAATTTAATACCAATTACCCAATGGCCTCTTGACCAATTTCTCGATTCGGCACAGCACATAGAGTCAGAGGTGTTAATTGCTTCACTTCCATTGTTGTCATTGTTGTTTTCCCCCTCTTTTCAGAACATATAAGCTGCTCACCCACTGCGGCCATTGTAGACTTAACCGTTTGGCGTTGGCGCACGAAATCAGCTAATACCGTCTTCACCTACTTACTAACTGTTTCTATAGTAAGCACTTCTTTGTATTTGTGACCAAGTAATGCGGCGCACCAGCGGCGGGTGTGAAAACCGGCAGCAACACGCGTCACCACTTCACCACAACAAATCTTCAATTTCCCGTACGACGCCTTATTAAGGCATTTTTCACGAGCGGGTTTAAGTTGCCAGCCATTCGACTGATTGGCCCGTAAAGTAAGCAGCATTTTAACTGTCCCTTGAATGCGGCTAACTGAAACTGATTGATGACCTGTCCGCTGCATTGTCCGCAACCGTTGCACGCGTAAAGTGCGCTGCTGTACATTTGATTTGTTTACATGTGCACTATGTTCGTGTTGGTGTATATGTGTGTGTGTGTATGTATGTATGTATGTGATGACTGAGTGAGTGTTATGCTTTTAGTATCAAAGCATTAACCTCGTGGCACGTTGCAGGTTACTAATGCCACCAAACAAGAGTCACCAATCATCGTAGTAAGCCGCTCCAGCGCAAGCCCCGAGTGCGACTAAGGCCATCACTTACCAAGCAGTCACCAAGCAGTCAACTCGACAGTCAGTCAATCTGTCGGTGAGAGTCAGTCATTCGTATACCGAACGAACTTTGAGGTTAAATGTGCGATGCAAATGTGTCTCAGTGGTGCAATGCGATAAATGGTAAATGGTAAATGGTAAATGGTGGTGCGCTTGCAGTAGCAAAGGTAATAGCAACAACACCAGCAACAGCAGTAGTCCACGATGAAAATCAATCACTCAGCAGCAGCAGTGCAGCTGTTTTCTTTCCTCTCGTTCTTATTATTTTTGTTGTTTTTGTCGGCAATCAAGCGTAGCGTCTAACAGCTTTAAGAAAGTTCGAAAAAGCGAAATCCATTGGTGGGGAAAAGCAAACCTGCAGTTAATGTTGTTTTTGTTGTTGCCACTTTAGCCTTAGGAAATGAAAGATGCCGCATGGTTGATGCGAGATTTCTTTGGTAGAATCTGAGTCACTTTGATTGGTAGGAAATTGAAATTGTTTTTGTAGATAAGTGCAAAAGTACTGCATTGTCGTGAGTAATGAGGTAAGCGCGTAGAGCTATTGCATCAACCTATGATTTGCTTAAATGGAATACAAACTTAATACAGATTGCTTTAATTTGAAAATTGAAATTTAAAGGATCGAGCTAAAGTTCTAATACCGGCATCCTTTAGGATTCTTCAATCGTATTTGTGATCTCAGTTTTTGAGCCAATCTTTACAGAATTTCACCAATTTCGATATTTTCACCATCAACATAGTAAAGTGAGCTGCTTAAGTTAGATGTTAGTTGAGAAACTGGCGCTGAGATCATTTAGCTACTAAGTTCACCTTGTGAAAAGGGGTTCGCGATATGGCAACTCGTCCTTAGAACACTCAGCACCGCTTTGTTCGGGGTACCTAATCTCTTCTTTCATATAAGAAGCGCTTTTAACAGCGTGAGATGGGCGGACATATTAGCCACCTTAGAGCTAAGGTTCAAAATTCCGGTATACCTACAGCGATATTCAATATAGAAATGCAGAGATATTCAATATAGAAATGCACGATAGAATCTTTCTATTCGGTTACACAGACGACATCGCCGCAGTCCGCACAGCACGAAACCTTGAAGAAGGTCGTAGAAAGCTAAACCAAGTCATGATACGGACAAAAACGTGGTTATACTCACGTGGCCTCAAATAAGCCACAGATCAAGTGAAGATATTACCTTTAACAAAGATGCACGCCCCGTTAGAAGTTAGATTGCCGACTTGCTCAAATACGCTAGCCACAAAAAAGGTCCTAAAGTACATAAGGCATAGTATTGGGACCAAGATCAACTTTCTGGGTCCAAATAAAACAAACTACCAAGATGGCATCCGTACTCAGTAGACTGATGGCAAATATAGGGACCAACCCAAAGGAAACTGGAAATGATGATGGCTACAACCCTCTCCGTTGTAGCTCTCATACGGAGCTAAACTGTAGGAAAATGTGCTAAAGGCAAATCACACATGTAAACTCCTATCTTCGGACCAACAGCTCGGAGACTTCTGTCTGCCTACCGCACAGTATCAGGGCCAGTTGAAAAAGTTATTAATACCGATAGACTTACTAGTCTTTGCTAGGAAAAAGTTGCGGGCATTAAAGAACAAGAGGATAGGTTGGTATGGTTGCCCAGGGAGTGAGCACGAAGAAAGATTCGTCCTTTGTGATAGCATTATGAAAGAGGTGAGATGAAAGGGAAAGTGAGGTGGGATGCAGGGAGAGGGCGGGAAGAGGGGGTGATGGGATGGTTAGGAGCGTGCGGATTACGAACGATGACTATGTTTGCGTCAACCGCTTTGTGCTGCTGATGAAATTCATCAGATTTTTAATGTCAGCGCCAGCTATATCAGCAGGCGTGGCAAAGAAGTAAGAGCCAAGATACCTAGATCTTAGCCCCGCCAGATCAGACCACCTCATCCTCCATACATCCAGCGCAAAAAGAACTCGAGGAGATTCGAAGTCTCACAGCATGCATTCCTCGCGCATTATGTCCTAGATAACCCACTAGATTAGAGAGCTGATATTTTGTCAGCCTCAGAAGCTCGCCCGAGAGCCTCCGGTCCACATATGACCAGAAGGATTTCGCGACCTTACACGTTTGCCCGCACGCTCGCTGAGTTGGCGTGATGCCCATCTTTCCAGGAGCAGACCGCAGGTAGTCAGAGGGATCCCAATTCTCTCCCTTCGCGGGAAATCACCTCACATGTCCCTTGTCTGGCCAACTCATCCGCCTCACAGTTTCCCGCAATGTCGCTGTGACCATTAACCCAGATGAGGCTGATGTCAAAGAATTCGGACGCAGTCGAAGGTGAGGTCAAGCATTCCCTGACCAATTCCGAATGCACCGTCATAGACCCGAAGCCCTTATTGTCACTTGGATGTCGGAGCAAATATTTACTTTCTTGACTGTTATTACGCATTTGAGCAGCCAATCAACAGCCTCCTTGATTGCGGCTACCTCTGCCTGGAACACACTGCAGTGGTGCGGTAACCTGAATTTTAGTCTGATGGGCAGCTCCTCGAAAAAGACTCCTCCGCCAACCTTTCCTTCCAACTTCGATCCATCCGTGAACAAGTTCACCAGGCCCTGCCCCGAAGTGTAGCCCCCCGTCCACTCTTCCCTTGACGGGATGTGAGTGGAGAACGTTCCGGTTGGACTAAACGAGGGTATACACTGGTCTGTTGACAGAGGGATGAACTCAAAGTTTCTAAGGATGCTTGAGTGCCCATAAGGGAGGTTGAGCTTATAGCTCCAGCCCCTCAGTCTGATTGCGGTACGTGTAGCGGCAGTTCTGCCTGCGATATCTACGGCTACGACATTTAACATTGCGTTGAGCGCCAGAGTAGGAGTCGTTCGAAGCGCCCCACTGATTCCAATGAGTGCCGACCTCTATACTCTCTCCAGCTTCTTCACCAATGTCGCCTTCTCTAGTGAGTTCCACCAGACTATGACTCCATATAACAATATAGGCTTTACAATCTTTTGCCAATTGCGCCCTTGCACCCATACAAGGCGATCGTTGCCTTCCTCACTCTTTCCTCAATATTGGGCGTCCATGTAAGCTTGCTGTCAAGGATAATACCTAGGTACTTCACCTTGTCAGAAAGCATCAGAGGAGCGCCCCCTAGTGAGGGAAGTTGAGTTCTGGGTATTTTATGTTTCCTCGTAAATAGGACGAGCTCCGGCTTAAGAGGATTCACCGACAGGCCGCAATACGTTGCGCATCTAACAACTGCGTTCAGATATCTCTGCATCAAGTTGTACAGAGTCTCCACAAATTTTCCTCTAACAATTAGAGCCACGTCATCCGCGAGGGCAATACAATATATTATTCAAGAGGATGGAAGAAGAAGTTAGCAAATCAGCAGCGCGCGAAAAAAAGGACGAAGCGATAAGATTATGGTAAGGCCGCTAGACAAACGAAACATGCGGCAGACGGACGGCTGGGCTTATAAAAGACGTCGCTACATGGAACAGCACGGACTTCGGTGAAGTCAATTTTTATACAACCCAAATGCTTTCGGGGCACGTTTATTTCCAGAAATACCTGTTCAAAAGAGAGAATGCGAACACCCCATACAGGGAGATGCCGCCGAAGATGATGCTGAACACACATTCTTCCAATGCAGGCGTTGGGAACGCTGGAGAATGCTGTCATAGCCACTGAAAATGTAATCGAAAAGATGCTAAGCAGCGAGAAAACGTGGGAAATCATCAGTGAGTTTGCGGAAAAAATTATTCGGATGAAAAACGGAATTTGGACGCAGGCACAAGTTATACTTCTTCTTCTTTTATTTAGAACATGCCTGTTTTCCTTTATACAGATTCCTAGACACAAAATATTATTCATATGATAAATTAAAAAAAAATGTTGTTCATCTTAAATTAAATATTTCCGGTTCAGGAAAGTTTTTCCAAAGAAAATCTGAGACAATCGGTTCAACGTCCCTGGTGCGACCAGAATTTAAACCTCGCCAAGCATTGTCGCTCCAGCAGCCTTTCCAAAAATGTATGGGGAATGTTTTATGATGATTTTAGAAAAATAACAGGCGCCCTTTTTTCTCACACTAACTACTTCGTTCGGTAAGACCCAAATTCGCATACCCGAACATAAAACAGCAATAATATCAGGTAAGTCCGTAAGTTCGTGCGTATTTTACCCATAATTTCACTTTTGTACGATTTTTGCATACAAAAAATTATTCGCGGATTATAACGGAACTATTTTTACTTTCTTTGATATATCGTGCATTCAACAAGTGATTTTAATCGCGGATAGAAGCACGTGTTGTTAAAAAATAAAATGGAATCTTCGAACGCGTATAAAACGCGTTTTTCATAAAAATGGTAAAAATGCAACAACTGCTGCTGCAGAAATAAACACTGTTCACGGAGAGGATACCGTGAGTGTAAGGACTGCGGAAAAGTGGTTTTCAAAATTCCGAAGTGGTAACTGCGACGTGGAGTATGCCCCGCGCGCTGGTCGTCCTGAAGTCTTTAACTCCGAACTCGAGTCGAACTCGTGGAAGCTGAGCCAAATTTGACAGTCGACATGATAGCTCAGAGGTTAAATTCTTCGCATGGAACAGTTCACAGGCACCTGGTTCAGTTGCGAAAGGTTTCAAAGCTGGAAAAATGGGTTCCGCATAGACTTTCCGTCGCCAACCTTCAGCAGAGAGTGAATGTGTGTTCTCAGCTGCCGCAACGGCTTGAAAATGAAAGTTTTATGAACCGTCTCGTTACTGGTGATGAAAAATGGGTCCTTTACAATAATCTTGTTCGCAAACGCCAATGGTTAGATAAAGATAAAACACCAGAACCGACCCCTAGAGATGGCCTTCACCCCAAGAAGATTCTCCTGTATATTTGGTGGGATATGCCAGGTATTGTTTATTATGAACTTCTGGAACCAAACCAGACGATAACTGCTGATTATTATTCCCATCGACCGTCTTTAGTGAATAGACGCAAAGTTTTGTTTCACCACGACAACGCAAGACCCCATACCGCAAGGCAAGCATTAGGCAAGCTGAACGAGCTCGGATGGGAGCTAATGCCGCATCCACCATACTCTCCGGATATTGCACCTTGTGATTATCACCTTTTCCTTGGACTTCAATCCCATATGAGTAACATGAACAGGGAATGAAAAATTTGCCTAAACGTTGGGAAGACATTGGAAATAATGAAGGAAAATATATTATTGATTAATAAATACTTTAAACGTCTTTTTTAACACACTTTTTTAAAAAACACACGAACTTATGGACTGACCTGATAGAAAAAGTCTGTTCTAATACCGCTCGCCCCTCAACAAGCAAAGGCAAACATACGAGTGCATGTATTTCTGACATTAAAAAGCTCCATGAAAAACCAACTGCCATTCAGAAGCCGCATAAAACTGTGCGTCCCTCCATTTGTGGAAAACATCAACGCAAAGGGGTGTAAACGCCAATTGTATGAAAATATACTTTGAAAAATTAAATTAAATTAAAAGAGGAAGGTAAGCCATTAATAGTGGAAAATAACATCAGCCAAATGACCGCCACGACCACATTTACAGGACAATATCCTTTTCATGGAGTTTTCCATAACCGAATTGCAAAGTGGCTGCCCTATATCTTCGATAGCCTCACGAGTTCCATCTTTGAGGTTTTGAAACGACGCTGGGCTGTTGGTATAGACCTTCTCTTTCACGTGGCCCCAAAGAAAAAAGTCACAAGGTGTTAAATCACAAGATCTCGGTGGCCAATTGTGATCACCTCTTCGAGAGATAAAACGGACCGAAAACTTTTCCCGTAAAAGATCAATGGTTTCGTTATTTGTGTGGCGCCGTCTTCTTGAAATTAAACTTTGTCCAGATCAATACCATAAGTCTGGCCATAAAAAAATCGTTAATCATCTCTCCTGTTTAACACCTAACACCTGTTATTGGAAAACCGTTTATTTATTGTTCCACTAAAAAAAATCCCAAAATATAATTTTTTTCCCATCGCTGCAGAAGTCCCCACAAACCATTTCTACTTATCAGAAAAGGCTGCAACTATTTCTTTTGCCAATTTAGTCTGATTTGAGGCTGTTAAATCAAATCAAAATTGTGTGGTTTCCGTTTTTCCCTAATGGAAGTGGATAGGCAAAGCATAAAAATTAGTTAAGTGAAAAGCAGATTAAGCAATTAGAATTGTTTGTCAACTGGATTTGTTAAGCAAAAAAAGATAGAGAATTAAAGTGAATTGTAAAAATTACAACAAATCTTCAATAATAAGGAAATCACAAATCCACTTACCCGAAATAACTGAACGAAGTTGTCCCGATACCTCAGATTGACTTGTAAGAATCTGAAAAGAAGAATAGAAAATTAAAAATTAATTTAAGGCAACCGCGCGATAAATTTTTTTTTTTTTAATTAATTTGTCAAAGTGCTAAGTGCCACAAACAGCATGGCAACCTTCCCACCCACAGACTTGCTTACATACAAACAATGGACCGAACTTGCAAGTTCGTGTAGTCACGCATGCACACATCTCATGCAATCAAAAATCAACTTTAAACTAACAGAGTCGACCAAACTTCAAGCGCATGCAGGGGGGCGCGAGGAGGAAATAATTAAAAGTGACGTTCACTTCCGCTCAAATGAAATCGAAAATGAAGCGGCAACAGCAGCGACAACGCGAACCGGAGTGCAGCAACAATGGCAAAGAGTGTTCGCTGCCGCTCTCCACTCCGCACAGCGTACGCTCCATTTCATTCAATAGCCACCAGCCTCGGCCATCAAGCGCCATTTAACTGCAATGAGAATTTCCGTGCAACAGCAGCGAAGTTGTCGACAATGGAGCGACAAGCCATGGCAACGACGAAAAAAGACGAAGAAAAGAAGAAAAAAAACTAAACAAATGTAAAGTGTTGCATGTGCTGCAGACACGTGACGCAACAACGACAATCAGTGTTATACGTTTAACACGCGCTTGGAAAAACTGCCACACACACACACCCATACATCGGCAAACGTGTGCGAGTTACTATATAAATGTCGCTGATGATGCTACGCCACCTGATGTGGCAAGCAATGAAGTTGACGTAAGTGGGGCACAGATGCATTGGAAAATCAGTGCAGCAGCGCAGAAATTGTGTAAGAATATGAAAAGAAGAAGAGATGGAAGAGTAGAGGGAAGCGAAGACGATATGGCATAAAGGCTACAAGAGGGAAGTCCGTTGCATCCAGTGAGCAGTTCACTGCGCCAGGCCCCTGAATTGTGCCAGCAGCAGCAGCGGCAGCTGATGTGCAAAAGATGCTGCCACAAATGACATAAGGAAATGTGCCACGCGGCGAGTACAATGTTGCCAGCACGTATCCCAGTCATAAGAAATCAGAAAGTGGAAAGTGGAAAGTGAGTGCGAGCACACTCACACACACACACACACACAGACTCGCAGCGAATTGCGGAAACTTAGCTGGTCTGTGCAACCTGAAGTGCCGGCGCTCACACAGAAATAGGCCAAACATTATGCTGCAGCAATGAGGCAAATAGTGACTTTTTGTAAGTTGCAACATGCGACATGCAACACATGTTCATGTACGCCTACAATTTCTGCTGTGCCATCGAGAACTTTGACTAAAAATTTTATGTCCTAAAAACATATCGGAGCTTAGTGCGGATGGTTGCCCCGTCAAGTGTTGAAGAAAAAGAACTTTATTTTCCTTTCATTTGGTTAAAGTGGAACAAAGAAGAAAAAAAGAATTGAGAAAATGTGAGCAAATGCAGCGCAGTGAGCGGCTGTTTGATGGCGTGACCCAAAAGGCCTTTGCCACAATAAACGACCAGCTGGAGGACCACAAGTGGCGCCAATTTGGCGGAATTTTAATTTAATGAATTTATGTGATTTCAAATGCCAGTGTGAATAAAATTACAGTTTTTGGGATGGTTAAAATCACAACTGAAGTAATTCGGTAGATATAGTACACCTGGTTCGGTTGGCGGAAATGCCGCATGAGGAAAAGTTAATTGAAATACTTCTAATTAAGCACTAAGTTCGGGCAAAACTTTACTAATAACACAGCATAACTAAAAACTAATACTAATAAATAAATTATTGCAAATACTGGGATCTCAGCACTTAAAATAGTAATTTCGGGATACCGAAATTTTTATTGTTATTTCGGGACTTTTACTTATATTCAAGCAGAGCTTTTTGTGACATAATAAATTAATAGGGAAGCATTTTGGCACTCCCGAGAAACTCGAGATCCCGAACTTTTTCATGACATTTTGATCTGGGTCATCGTGAATACTGCAGCAATCATTGCCTTTAATGATTACTCTTACCCCTTGTATCAGAATTTTGGTAACGTAGCATCATTTATATAATGTAATATTTATGTTCAAATTTAATTTCCTCTTACAATAATTCATCTACGAATCCCGGAATCGCGGACTCTTAAGCGCGCACGACAGGCTGAGGCAGGGCAAAAATGCGGGAGACCGGTACTAGATGACCCAGCTCAGCTCGAAAGGCCTCACATACCCCGAGAACCTCCATTTTCAACACTTGTACTACCCCGTTTAAACTCAAAACTCGATCAGTCCACGGCTGGAAATTAAGGAGCAGATACTTCAAACAATTCCGCCATGAGCAGTACCTAAATTTATGTTGCTGATAAATCTTCATGCAATAAAAATTCAATTTCAATTTCAAATTCACATCAATTTAAAATGGCTTGCGGGCAAAAAATGAATTGACAGGTCGAAATACCAATTTTTGTGTTTTCAAATGATTGATAAAACATTAAAAACATGTACAAAAATCGATCGCTCTCCTATTAAATATAGTCGCTGTCAATACTTTTCCACCAACCTGTGCTGGCTTTTCCTTAAACTCTTTACGAGCAGGAGATCTATGCGTGTCAGCTTGGAACTCCCTCAGGAGAGCACCGCATTATCTCAGTTTTCAAATCCCTATCAAAGTTTATACCGAAATATGCCACCTTATTTGAATGTGGGAAAGCTTTACCTTACCTTGTCTTATGATGCTGATATTCAATATTTTCATTTCGATGAAATTGCCACAACTTCTTTACTGTATTTACATTGAAAGTGTGGAACCAAATAGACTTCAAAAAACTTCCCATTCACTCATTAGTATCAAAAAGAAACAACAAAATTTATTAGTCTCAACAATTTTCTCCAAAAACACTGAAATTAGGCCACCTTTGCACGCAGCCATAAATCAAACTGAGCAAGCAGCAGTAAACAATATTTGTGTGAAAATTGTGGTCAAAAGCTGTGTATCACAGAAGTTCGGACACCTACCGTGACGCATCGACAATCGCACTGATACTAAAAAGGCATGCAAACATCGATAAGTGCGGACGTGCTCAAATGCATTACGTGATTTGTTGCGTTCCGCCTTCCGAAAAAACTACAAGCATTAACTGGCAACAAAACAAACAAACAAACGCAAAGCAGCATAAATCGAAAATGAGAAAAATTTAATTTGAAAAAAATTACATAATTTTTCCAGTTGAATTTGAATATGCAAAAAAAAGAGAAAAACAAATTTATAAAAGAAATCAGCAGCAACATCAGTAGATGAACAGAAATTGTGCGCGTGCAGATACCGCACAAAAATCGGCCGCAATTAAAAATTCTCTGCAAATACTTGCGCACACACATACATACGCACAAGTGGTAATCAGCCGGAAAAACACAGAAAATTTGCATAAAACAAATGAACAAAATAGAATTGAAAATGAAGACAACAGAAAGAAATATCGAATTGGCGCTAGTTAGCAACTGTTGCAACAGTTGGTGTTGTTGGTTGTCTACAAAAAAAGCAGCAGCAGCAGCCACTACAAAGGATTGCTTGCAACGCATTGAAAATGAAAATGCGGCGAAAAAAATTGGCGTAATCGAGAAACGAGACTTAAATGTAAACAACGCCCACGAGTAGCGCAGCGAAGCCCCGAGCAGCAAAAAAACGAAGTTCCAAGCAAAAACTCTGCAGAAGAACAAGAACAATGGCATTGCTAAAATTTACGGAAATAATGCCAGACATGAAAATGTGCGCATATTGAATTACCATGTTTTTTGCGATGGTGAGAGCAATGCGAATGACTACTAGGGTGGTCGCTTTTACTACGGTTCTTTTTTTTTTTTTTTTTTTTTTTTTGTTTGCTTTAATAAATTTTTTTCAGGTGGAAAAAAATTGAGTGATATTCGCTCTTATGCAAGAATGATAGAAAGAAGATTGCGCCCATCAGAGAGTGCATGACGTCACGTTTTTCCGAGTTGTGCAGTATTGCCAACCATTTGCTCTTCGTAATATAATCATCAATCCTTAGTGAGGCATAGGGCATCAAGAGGTGTATTCATTGTAAAAATAAGCCACCAAATACCAGAAAATACTAAAGAAACCATAACGACATTTTTACAGAAAGAGTACCTTATCTAGTTACATAACCTCAATATAAATATATTCATTCATATTATATCAAAATAAATTAAATTGTACATAAGCATAACACATTTATTTAAAAAAAACGCACATTCTAAAGACAATTTGTCACGCATACAAAGTTCTTAAGTGATTCAATAAAAATTTGGTGTTTTATTTTCTTTAAATGGGCATTTTAGTGCGTTTCTATATCCAAAGCTCGGCAACACTGCAGTAGCGAGAGAGAGATGTGACTGCCGAAAGCAGAAGAACACCAACAACACCTGCAATCGCGGGCAATGCCACCAGATGTTAAAAAAATGTAAAGCTAAATAAAACTGTTAAATGTTAAACTATTAAAAAATGTATATTTTACAAAATTATAAACATTATATTTTAATTAGAACAGGCTAGAAAAATGTCATGAAGAAAGAACTAAAACTCCGAGACTAAATAACAAAAAAAATGCTAAATCAAGTTACGAAAATGGTAATCTGGCCAGACTGGAGATAAAACCACGTAACTCGTTGTCAAATTCGCTGAGAGCAAAGTAACGGGACCACGATAGGCGGCATCTCATTATTCTTTCCATCATGGCTCTTATGCTGAATATCTATCTTATCGCTTTTCGTTGGCAATCATCTATCGAGTTTTTTTTTAGCTGCATGAGATATATTGATATCGATAACTATGCTTTGACAGCTGAGAATGGCAAACTATGATGACATTTCCTCCCTTTTGTGTGGTTTACACGCTATCGGCATCCTAGGTGATTATTGTTTTCGAAATGAGAGAGCTGCCGTTACGGCACTATCAAACCATGCTGACTGATGTTTTGTTTCCAAAAATAAATCAGCTCAACATCGACGACATTTGCCTTCAAGAAAACGGCGGAACTTGCCATACACCGCGCTTAACAATCGATTTATTGCAATATCCAAGCCACCATTGATGCCATATGGCCAGATTCCTTGGAAAAAGTAGTCAAAAATTGGACTGATCGAAAGGCGCTACGTAACTTTAAGCCGCGGCGTATATATGCCAGATATTATATTAAAAGAAAAAATGCCATGAAATTATATTTCAGATTTAATAAAAAAAACACTCATTCCAACAATATTTCCGTTTGGTTTTATCTTACAATACAGGCAACTTCGACGAAACGAAACTTTAAAATTATATGCGGCATTATTTTACAAACCGTCACGAACTAGCTTAAAGCATTCAGGGGCTCATTTTTTGAAAACAAAAAAATTTTTTTTTTTTTTTATTACAGCTGCCAGCACAGCTTTGAAAATCCTCTCTTGACATTAAGTGCAATGAGTAATACTTCCATAACTTATATAATAACTTTCTTTTATTTTGACATTTTAAAATTTTTTTCGAGAATGTATTCTTGTTTTTTTTTTATTGTATTTATATTTTATTTCATTTATTGAGTAATTTAGTGAGAAGTATTGAGACGTAAGAATTCTTGAAAAAATGTTAAACCGTTAGAGGTCATAATTTTGCTTACGTTCTTAAATTTATTCACGAATGTAATTATTGTTGTTTATTGTAAATTTTGTTTTTTATTTTTAAAATTTTTTGCGAATACATTTTATTGAGATGTAAAAATTCATAACAATTTTTAGTTTTTTTTCGCGTATGTAGTTTTCGTTTCTTTTCAAAATTTTTTATATATTTCAGTGACACACATTTTTCGAGGCAATAATTTCTTTTTAAACCTTTAAATTTTTTCACAAACGTTTTTTTTTGTTTTAATTTTGCACGCATATATTCTAGTAAAATATAAAAATTAATATAAAAATTCAAAAATTTTTGAGCATATTTAGTGACATCAAAAATTCATAAAACAAAGTTATATATATATTTGAGGACAGAATTTTTTCTTACTTTTCCAAATTTTATATATTTGTGGAGGTCATATTTTTAAAAAAATTTCGTCAACCCATTTTTATTTTTATTTTTTTTTTTTCTTTCAAGAAAATTAAAAAAAACTGTTTAAATTATATATAATATATATAATTATATACAATATAATATTTTTTTTTTTAATTTTTTCGCCAGTGTAGTTTTTTAATTACCTTTTTGAGGTAGGCAATTTTTTTTTTATTTTCAAGTTCCTTTTCAAAATTTTATATATTTGTGGAGATCATATTTTTTTTAATTTTTTCGCCAACCTATTTTGATTTTCTTTAATTTTTTATCTCTCAAGAAAATTTTAAAAAATTGTTTAAATTATATAAAAATTTGTTTTTTTAATTTTTTCGCCAGTGTATTTTTTTAATTTTCTTTTTTAAGTAGGCAATTTTTCTTTTATTTTTAATTTTCTTCGCGTATTTAATTTTTGTTTTTTATTTTTTTCTACACTATGTTAAAGCGCGTCCGTAGCCGAATGGGTTGGTTAGTGATTCGAGAGGGCACAGGTCCGAATCTCCATGCATGAAACACCAAATGATGAAACAATTTTTTTCTAATCGTGGGTGTGGTATTTCTGCCATGAAAAATCTCCAAATCTCCTGTCGATCCCTCCATTTGTAAAACAACATCAAGACGTAAGCCACAAATAAGAGGAGGTATTTTTAAGGTTTATATAATTTTTAAAATTTATTATATTTTTTTAATTTTTCGTGAATCTATTTTTTTTATATTTTTTTACGCATTTAAGTGGCATTCAAACTTCATAATAATTCAGAAATTTTTTCTTATTCATTTTCTTTCTTTGCATATGGAATTTTTCCTTTTTTTTATGTATTTTAGTGGCATTAAAAATTCATGAAAATTAAATATGTATATTTTAAAGTCAGACTTTCCCTATTAATTTTTAAAATTTATTATATTTTTTAAAGTCATATTTTTTATTTTTTCGTGAATCTTTTTTTTTAATATTTTTAATTTATGGTCCAACATCGTTTGGTGAAATATAAAAATTAATTTAAAATTCTGTGTGTCCTAAACTTTTTATTTAATTTTTGCGTTTATTCATGAATGTATATTTTTAACGTTTTTAAACTTTTTTTAGTGGCATTAAAAATTTATAAAAAAAATTAAATATGTTTTTGAGCTCACCATTTTGCTAATTACTTAAGTTAGAGTTATATTGTATATATCCCCTATAAATTTATAATAATAATAATAATTGAGCTCATATTGTTTTACATTTTTTAGATTTTTCGGCGATGTATTTAATGAAAAAATGTCACTAAAAACTTCACTCAGGTCAGTATAATATATTTTTTTTAAGTTTCATAGCTAATGTTATTCTCAAGCAATCTCTTTCGATCTTCAGCTGCTCGCGTATTACCCACTGTAATTCACTTCCAGATCGACAGCCACAATGTTTGGAAAAATTCACTCGTCCGAGCTTCAGAAATGTTCAACAGTGTGAAAAATAACTCTTTAAACTGAAAATGGAATTCTGTGCATCCGTTTGCACAAATCTGGCATAGCGTCAAAAACCAACTTGCGGAAATATAAATAAATAAATGAAAGCGTTGAGGAACTTGTTTTGAAATCGAAATATTTTCTCACGTTCTGGTAATTAATTATTTTTTCCACTTCAACGTCAAATTGTTTAACTGGTTTGAATGTCTTGCCGTTGTTACATGATTTTCAAATATTTACTACTTTTATGCATATTCCGCCGCTTAGTGTGGCGCAGCTTAATTTGCGATACGCCTGTGTGTCGAAATAAAACCGCGCCGGCTAACAAACGAGCGGATGTGGCACGCCAACAATCAAAGCAAAGCCTTGCGGTCCCACAGCTGAACTGACCAAAGGCGCAAGCAACTCGACGACGTAAAGCCGCCACGACAGGTGATTAACGCATATAAATTAGTAAATAAAATGAAAGAAGAAAGTTAGAAGTGAAAGGTTGAAAGTTAAAAAGCAACAAATTTATTAGAAGCAGAAGTTTAAGGCATTTATTTCGAATCAACACCTTAAAACAAGTTTATATTATCGTAAAACACACGCACACACACACACACACGCATGCTGAAATTAAAATTACAAAAAGAAAAAGAAACAGAAACCTCACGCATTTTATCCGGATTAATGCTTTTATAAAAAAATTTCCCAAACGACGAGGAAATGTAGTTGGCTGGTATTTCTGCATTTTTAATGAGCGAAAATTGCTGCCAGCAACATGCGGAGGCCTTTTCAGAGTAAACTAATTAAGCTCATCTAATATGCACACTTATATAAATTAAATAAACATTTAAATTACTGCCGCGTTTTAAAAAGCAGTCGTCTTGCCACAGCAAACCGCCGCTTAACCAATAAATTTAACCTGAATCGAGCCCAACGAACGCATGCATGTCCACCCAGCGAGCAGCAGCGAGTGTATTGATGTGCACAGCTCTTCCTCTTGCACACATAAACACGCGCACATGCACACTAATGTCCACCGTCTAGTTTCGTCCAATTCAATTGCCGCCACCAGCTGCTGCACTGGGTCACAATAACCACAGCGGCTATCCGCAGCGCGCCACAAGTAGCCACCGCACCAACACCATTCCAGCCACCATTTCCACAACTTCCAGCACCTTCGCCAGTTTGTAACGTCTTTGTGCAAACGGTCGCACATTTCGGTTACGCTTGGCTGCCTCGGTGAAGTGCCTCAGGAGAGCTTGGACACGACATACAAATTAAAAATTAAATTGTGTGAAAAAATGTCTGCAAATGCAAACAAGCGTAGTGATAATGCGCACTAAGGGGCTAAAGAAAAACGAAATCACGCAAATTTATTGAAATGTATAAAAAATGGGAACAGAGACCGCAAAAAAAGCTTATTTTTACGCCACTAGACAAAAATTTCATCATCTCAGCAAAAGAAATGTTAAGCCCTGATAAGAATTTCTGCGCGATTAACGAATTCTCATTAAGTGACAAAGCTGACTCTGTTTTTCAGTAAATTGTAGTTGTGAGCAGATATCTTGAACGCAGAAGTTTGGACGATGACAACATCCGATGCGAAGTCCCTTGGAGTGTTTGAGAAAGATTCTGCGGAAGATTTTTGGACCTTTGCACGTTGGTGACGGCGAATATCGCAGGCGATGGAACGATGAGCTGTATGAGCTTTACGACTAAATAGACATAGCGCAGCGAATAAAGATCCAGCGGCTTCGTTAACTGAGCCATGTGGTCCGTATGGATACAAACGCTCCGGTTCTGAAAGTATTTCATTCATCGTCCAACGTTGTTCTAGTTTGTTGATCCCTTGCGAATGATAGGGTTTGTCGAACTCTTAGGAAAAATAGTCAAGCGTTTCTGCAGTCACCTCCTCGTTTGAATAAAATCTTTTTCCCGCCAGTCATTTCTGCAAATTGGGGAACAAATAATAGTACGATGGTTCCGAAGGAGGGAAGTCTGGAGAATAAGAAGGGAGGGAAGTCTAGATGTGAAACGAGTTGGAACCCTATTTCGATTAATTGTGCCACCACAACTGGAGAGGTGTGGTCTGGTGCGTTGTCGCAAAGAAAACGGAAAATCACTCGTCTTCATCGACTCAATCCGCCAAACACAAAAAAATAGACAGATCTGGCTGAAACTTGGTGTGTGTTCTTCTTGTTGAGATGCTACTAACTAAACATAACCTCGATACGCGCCAGAAGTATCATCTCTCTTTGCACGGACTTTTCAAACGACCCTCGTAGACTACTTAGTTCCAACCTCGCTCCGAGTATGGTCACGACATAACCACCCGCCCCTTAGAGAGTGAAAACGGTCAGAAAGAGTGTATAAGGCGGTCTCTACGCAGAGGAGTCTTCTGGGAGTGTTGATGGCGGTGCCAATTTCAGCACTCTTGTTTTCGACTGTAGGATTACTGCAGTGCCATTCAAGTCTATATGATGGTCATCGCAAAGACTACGTCACTAGTACAGAGACACCCAAGCTGTTACAAAAAAACTTGAAAAATCGGGTCTCATCTATAAAGTGTCTGTGAAATGCTGCAGATTTCTTGAGATGTTTGAAAATTTGTGGACGTACATTTTCTAGCTTCCAGATCATTGCGACGTGGAGGGTAGCCATCTTACTTCACATCAGAGATACATCAGACATTTCTTTACAAATCTGCAGAGAAGGGTGGGTGGCATCATAGCTCGAATGGATGAATAGTCAACAGATGTTAGTGATTGAGATTTTCTTTCATTTAACCAGGACTAGATGTGCCTTATCGCCCCACAAAAGGGTTACCTGACAAATCTGCTAATTGCCTCTTCAATGAAAGCTGACCTAAGCCAAATCTTGTACAAAAATAGAGGAACGCCTTCATTATGAACAGAGTTGACGAACTACAGTGTGTGGTTTGTTCCATGTCTGCTAGTTGTTGGCGCCATGTCCCTCTGAATGCCTCTCTGTCCGGACGCCTATACTATATTGGACCTCCTGCACTCTAAAGCTACTAGCGAAGAGGTAATTTTAGGATTTGATAGCAACCCGACTTTGTGTGTATGAGATAGGGCTGCAGGTGGAAAGATGTTGCATACTTTTCTGCCTCTGTTTAGCATTATTAGGGATACAGACAGATACTTTTTTCAAAAACTGGAGGATCTCAGCTCTATGAATACGAGAAACCGGAGGAAATTTTTTGTGAATACAAAATAGAGTATGGCGCAGAAGTTCGGACGATGACAATATCCGATCAGGACTTAGCCTTACTCGGTGTTTCGAACTGGTGCCGTTTTGCACGAAGAGCAATGCCGAGTCGACTGACACGCTTTGTTAAACTCGGCCAAAATCGCGTAAACGGTTATCGCGCCAATCAAGAAAAAGAAGTAGTCACAAAAGGTACCACATTTGTTATGAAAACTATGGGAAGGACTGTACAAGCTAATCTAACCGAAACTAACCGCCTAAAGAAGTGCCGAGATTGAATTAAATTAAAATTAATTTGTCTAACTTTTAATTGATTTCATTTGCCAATTACGAATGGACGCGAATTCGCTTAAAATCACAAATTCCTAGCGATTTCATGCAATTACAGAATTTAATGCAAAATTAGTGAATCAATTAGTAATTTTCCTCAGAGCATAAGTTGTATGTATGTGTCTGTATTAGTGATTTCGTCTATTTAGTCATCAACCCACAAACAACTGTGTCTGCTATTATTTCACATCTCGCTGCCCCCAAAGTGGCGCTCACTACTACTACACTTCACCCACTTCATGCTGTGACAATGAAAGGGAACTCACTACGCTCCACCGCCACACAACAATAACAACTACAATAGCAGCTTGCTTGCGACCCACTTAAATCTTTGACTACACTTTTGACCATGTGAAAAATGTTGGCTGACGAACTCATCGCAGTAGTCTGTGCAGTTCACACGGTCACTCGACGGCACTAGTGGTGCCCCTGCCAAAGCGGCGGTTTTTCTGTTACTCTGTAGTATTCCACTTTGTTTTCACTTAATTAAATCATTCTGCAAATTTCGTTTGTAGTCAGTCAGTTTGCGGTACTATTTCGGATTGCAAGTAATGCCGCAATATGGCCGGCAGCCATAGGAAGACGATGACGGGGAAGGAATGCAAAGAAAAAGCGAAATGAAGGCAGCTCAAGCTAAATGGCCAGCAGATACACAAGGCATGGCGAGATGAGACGAGATGGGATGGAATGGGATGGGAAGGGATGCAATGAGTTTGAAGTTAAAATTGAAAATGCATAGCAGTGGAAATGTGTTATTGGGTCAAGCGACAATTTTAAATGCGGTGATTTTTTCTTTGACGCATCTCAGAGCGCATACGAACAAAATTACAAGTAACTGCGGTTGGGGTCGTGCTGAAGTAGTTGGACCAACTTGCAAATACGACACAGTTAATCTTATTTGCTAAACTAATTTATTTGGTGGTAAATTCAACAAGCAAACAATGACCAACTAAGTAATTTCGGTTGAACTCAAATTACTCGCTCCCATTGGCTCAGTCCAACGAGCACGTAATTATCTGTCGCAGTGTACGAGAGGAGCAACAGTGCGCATTGTGCAAGCTGCAGGTGCCTTTTAACAGGTAACACACAGAAATACACAGACACACCAAATTCAGTTTCTTGCTGCTGACGCGGATGTGCGCAGGAAATGGCAAATATCCGCTTTGAGTCACTGCAGTCTGTGCCACTGACTGACATGCAATAACGGTTATGGAAAATATTTGCTGTTGCTGTGATCTATTGCTGCTACAAATTTGCTTTTACGGTCGTTGCATGCACACAGCTGCTGACACTTTTGTTGCAACATTGCCATAAGTGTTTAGGATTTTTATTACCTACCAGCACTTTGCTGTTTCGCAACAATAATAAAAACAACACTTTCTCTTTGCTTTGTCACGCATTAAATGGCCACAGTTTAATGAATTATTTTGCAAAGCTTTAAACGAAAATGCAAGAGAAAAAACCAAACAAACAAATTACAAATTACAGAAAAGTGAAACAGCTTTCGAACTTATGAAAATTAAAAGTTAGTAAGTAAAAATGGTTTACATAATTTTTTTCTCTTTTTTAATTAAAAACTAAAACTTTACCCGCTTTTGTGCAAATTATTAAGCCACTTACGTGTCTAAGGCGAGCATAAAAATCATTAGTAACGGTTTAATTGCAGGTTTCGCCCATTTTGTGCGAACATTTACCACTTTTGAAAGCAACTTTTAATAAAAAATAGTAACACTTACTGGCTTACTGGTGAAAGAGCGGCTAAAATTTGAAATTTTTTTTTTAGAAAATTTGCAATTCGCTACTTCACCACTTTTCTCACTTTCTAAAAACACTTGCGTAACTTTTTTAATTAAAAATTAATTGTTACTGGTCCATTATTTTATAAATTTTGGACTAATTGTGTCCAAATGTATTCCAACACAATTTTTAAAAGTTGTAAAAAATAAGTAAAAAATAATTGCATTATGACAGCGAAATGTGGCAAGTTCATACTAAAACAAGTTCACATTTTAGACAAAAATTACAATATTTATTTATTATTGGTACGAAATTAGCAGAAAACTCAGCACTGAGTCGAAAGACAACGTGAGAGTTAACGCAAGGATCTCTTTGACAAACCTACACTACCGTTGGGCATTTGGGTCTGACCAGAATTTTTCAACTTTGGACGTGAATTTAACATATTTCTATTATAAAGGGTAGTTAAATTTCAAAATTCAACTGATGTTGAATGTGAACCACACCTAAACGTCAACGACACCGTTGGACTTCTAAATATCTTTGGGGTTATTTGAAAGAAAAGGTGTACGTCGATAAGCCAGCAACAATTCAAGAGCTAAAGGATGACATAATTCGGCACATTAACGGCATAGAACCTCAATTATGCCTCAGCGTCATCGAAAATTTGGACCATCGGATGGAGGTGTGTCGCCGAGACCGCGGCGGCCATTTGGCCGTTAGTTTATTCCATACGTAATTGAGCTATACTAAAATTATCATAATAAAGAGAAATGAGAATAATTTCTTAAAAAAATTGTATTTGATACAAAATCAATACCGGCCCTTGAAACTTAACCACCCTTCAGATAAGGAACTATTTGCATTTGGAGGTCTTTGAAGGTGCGCCGCCGAGGACGCGGCGGCCATTTGGCCGATATTTTATTCCATACGTAATTGAGCTATACCAATATTATCATAACAAAGAGAAATTATAATCATTTCTTAAAAAATTGTATTTTATTCAAAATCAACACCGGCCCTTAAAACTTAACCACCCGTTAGATAACGACTTGAGCTTCCAGGTAGCTGTCTAAAATTTAATTTTCTCTTGGTTTATGGATACAACCTTTCAAAAAGGATCCTCGTACAGAACGAAAAAAGGCCAAACCCCGTTCCCAACTGAAGGTTTTAAAAAAGGTGTTTATCGGAGGGTTAAAAACGGATTTAAATTATAATGGAAAAAGATGAATGGAATAAGTAGATTGGATTAGATTTGTGAATTATAAGTACTCAATCAGGTCTTCCTTTGTACTACACCCGCATAGACTGCAGTAGAGAGAATTGAGGGACAGGATAGATACAATATCGATGGTGAGACGGAAAAATTTGTTTTGACGTCATTCTTCCGCAAATCCTTCAGATTCATTGATGAATCTTAAGAGATCCGTTAGAGGAAGTGTATAAACTTTATCCATAGTCAGTACATCGCAACCCAACAACCTAAAAGAGTAAACAAATGGGTCCGGAGATGAACGAAAACTCGACGAAGTACCTTCTGTCATCAAACAAACAGTCGGCGCACTCGCGTATCGGCGCCCACGTCACTGTTGACAGTTATAATTTCGAGGTAGTAAAAGACTTCGTATAATTAGGAACCAGCATTAACACCGTTAACAATGTCAGCCTAGAAATCCAACGTAGAATCTCTCTTGCCAAACAGTGCTACTTTGGACTAAGTTGGCAACTGAGTAATAAAGTCCTCCCTCAAGGAACAAAACTAACACTCTACAAGGCTCTCATCATGCCCGTCCTATCGTGCGGCGGAGAAGCTTGGAGAATGGCAATATCCGATGAGGCATTCCTTGATGTGTTCCAAAGAAAGATTCTGCGGAAGATTTTTCTACCTTTGCACGTTAGCAACGGAGAGTATCGCAGGCGTTAGAACAATGAGCTCTATGAGCTCCACGGCGACATAGACATGCTACAGCGAATAAAGAACCAGCTGCCCCGCTGCTTACATCATGTCGTCCGAATAGGTACAAACGCTCAAGCTCTGGATGCTCCAGATGCGGTACCAGTTGGTGGTAGCAGAAGAAGGCCTTCTTTGCGTTGGGAAATATCATGTGGAGAAGGGCTTGGCTTTATTAGGACTATCCAACTGGCACATATTAGCACGAAAAAGAAACGACGTTAACGTTTTGTTAAACTCCCATATTCGCTTAAGCTGTTATCGTGCCAATAAATAAAAAGAAGGATGTCAATTAAAAAATCATTAATAAAATTTTAACCCCGACAGTTAAAATGGCTGCTTGATAAAGCTTTGAATTTACAATTTTTTACTAGCCACTGTAGTTTACCCAATGGCCGACACTTCGATCGAAAAGATCTTTTATGTCCTACTTCCCATCAATAAAACAAAATAAATTTTGTGGAGCTGCTCTGCAAATAATTCAATAAACCAATATACCTTGAATCGAGGCAATAGCTGTCAGGTCTTGTCGTCATTTGTCTTGTCATCGCTCACCACTAGATCAATCTCTTTCCATCCTACGTGTTAAAGCTAATTACGACTCTGGACAGCAGATATTTTTTATGAGGAGCTTTTTCATGGCCGAAACACACTCGGAGATTCGCCATTGCCTGCCAAGTCGCGACCACTATTAGAAAAAAACGTATTCTCATTTTGGTGCTTTGTGCACGAAGATTCGAACCTACGTATTTCCGAATTGTAAGCAGCTTTTCCCCCTGCCAGCAAAAATAACTTTGAACTCGGCGAAAAGCTATTGCAGTACGATTGGTTCTCCAGAGTCTTTTATATAAACTGTGAAAGTCGTGGATTTACAAATCGCAAAGCTGGTATAGCCCAATCAGTTTTTTCTCGATGGACTTTTTTACACAGTTTCGTCGATATGGCCCGATGATCATATTTAGATCACCTCATAGACTGGGCAGAGAACTGTCTTCAGTACTACAGTATTCCGCTCACCCAGTTTACTATCGGCACACGAAGTCTTGTTATACCTCAAGCGGCTCATAGCGGTATCACATTTTCTTGATGGAGGAGGGTCATGTGCTTCGTCTATATACTAATATTGTTATTGGTTATTTTTTTTTTTAACACGCACCACCGGTGTTTCCATTAAATAGTGTTGAGAATAGCTCCTCTCATATGCTAAGTGAACTCCGAATGTCCACTACCAAATTTTCCTCGTCGTCTTTACAGGGATCAGCTCCGGTCTTAAAATCACTTGATTGCTGCCTTATTTTCTAATAGTATTTTCAGCATTCAAAATGGGCGATTAGGCCGTGTCAACTGGCCTTTTCGAAAGATAACTGACACATCCGGTCATTTACTTTATACACCTTTAGGCGCCGCTATAAATTAACAAAACTTGTGAATATAAAAGCTAATAATAACAGTTTTCTGTTCACATGCTCGACTTATTAAGTGCCATTAAAATAAAGACAAATAATAAAACTCTGTGCGGAAAGCACGAGCTCGAGTAACTTTAAAGACAGGTTTCATTGTGAAACTCATTGGCTGAGAATAAGAAAAAACAATTTTATCAAAGACTAATTTAGAGATATCACGAAAAGCACACCTTGTTGTGACGAGCTCCAATTTGCAGAAGAAGAGGAGCAGAAGTGGATTAGTTTTCCGAAAATTTAATTTGGCAATGCGAGCAAAATGTTAACCTCAATTTTTTATAAAGCTGCAGTAAATGTTGCAAAGTCTTAATAACCTCAACGGATCGTAAACTAAACAAAAAAATTAACTAAAGTTTCCGCAGTTTAAAGTGTCACAACGATTTGGGTTTCCACTTTACCAAACTAGCGACAAAGTTAGAAAAAAAGAGCGGAAAAAGGCAAGACAAGTCAATCAGCAGAAACAGAAGTTAAGATCAAGTGGTATTTGTTGTTTTTGCAACTAAACGTGCAGTCATTAAATTTAATAACAACTTTTAAGACCTCAGCGTCGTCATGGATAGCCGCAGTTCCCGTAAAATCGTCACTGGAAAATAAACAAAGTCACCAAAGAAGAAAATTAGGAAGGCAAAGAAAAAAACAAAAGCAAGTAATAAAAGGCAACACAATGCCGCATAGTTACAAATAGACAAAACGCATTATGACAGAAGTTGTTGTAGGCAAAACAATAACTACAACATCTCCACAAAACAGCAAGAAGAGTCATGCTTTCGCACCACTGTACTAAGTTTTCATATGAAGTAGCATACATACATACATACCTACATATCCACATATGCGGGTAGAATACAAACGCCAAACACTGTTGTTGTTCACGCTCAAGGGTCAACAAATTGTCAGAATCACAGCACAAGGCAATGAAATGCGAGCTGAAAGTAGCAGCAAAGCATGACAGCTCGCCTCAACTGAACTCACTCACCGAGTAATTGAATTGGAATGAGTCGGAAGACATGCGGGCATTCGCACTGACAGCCCAACATTGTTACGCATGCGCGGCAGTACTTACTCGTCATCAGCACCACTTATGCGACGCCATGCTTGGGGTGCCCTCTTAAAGCGGCGCGCTCGCCGATCGCTGGCCGTTGAGTTGAGCAGCACAAAGCGTTTCATTTACAAAAACGGCACAATTCATTAGAATGCCAGCCAATAAAGTGTAATGAATTGTAGCAAACTGCTTGGGATGGGGGAATACAGAATGAACTGTGGTGATTAGCGATATGAGCAGCGCACTTAATAGCCTCAAAAGATTTTCTTTTAGGAATATGTTTGTGTACTTTTTATTTCAGTTTTTGGAAATAAACTCCTACAACAAAGCATCTGAAAAATGTTTCTATTCAATAATGAGGCTGAATCTGAGGCTAGAAGAAAAAAACACGCGCTAGCGTAGACAATTGCCAGCTGTTTAGTGAGGAGCCTTCCCAAATGCAGCCAATCCAGCTTCTATAAACTAAGCAGTAATCCCGATACACTGTGACCCAAGACTTTATTAGTTAGAATCATTTATTTATTTTTTACTCTATTCGATTTATTTCCCTAGAGTTTATGTGTTTAGCCGAACTCCTCCTCCTATTTGTGGTATGCGTCTTGATGAAGGGAGCTACAGTTTTAAGCCCATTTCGAACGGCAAATGGTTTTTTATGAGGAACTTTTTCAAGGCAGAAATAAGCGATTGCTGGTAGAAAAAAACCTTTTCTTCATTTTGGTGACAATTTGAACCTACGTACTCTGAATGGTAAACGCGCTCCAACCCATTCGGCTACAGCCAATTACAGGCAAATAAATCATGACTCAATCAATCATCTAAGTGGCAAATGGGTCCAGCAATACAGTGCTCTATAGCTCACAGAATGAGTTGCTCTCACTTTATTGGGATGAATTTGATTTCTTACAGCATAGTTAATTAGCCTGCCGCTACTAGTCCTGAATAGTGAGAATGCCCACCTGTCGTTGCTTAGGAACAACGCCTTCTTGATATTTGGAGCGCCCTCTGTGTTACACATTTTTCTGCCAGAAGGATCACACAGATGGTTGAGAACTTCGCTAAAGTGGTGTATCTGCGCTATTATCGCGGCTGCCCACTTCCTCTTGCTGTGGCCACTTGATGAAATGTGTAACTGCGTGATTTTTTTTGTTTTTGCTTGTTTCAGCAGTCACGATGCAAATAATGCGCTGACTATTTTGCGGGAGTAGGGTGGGAAGGATAAGTTTTTGGGGTTGAGGAATGATTTGTTCTTTTTTTCGAAAGGGGGAAAGTAGGTAAATTTGGAAAACTGCGCGGACCGTGCTTTGCGTGGGGTTCGAACCCACAATCTCTGGGATGACAGGCTAGTATACTTTATATATTAGGGGAATCGAGTATACTGAATAATCTCTGAACAATCACTTTGGTGCTCACTTCAAATCGTTGTATTATATTTGTGCAGCGCAGTGGATATTAACTCTCCTTATAAAATATCCCAAAAACCCGAGCACTGAGTGTTCAATTTTGATTCTCCATCCAATTATTTTGGTTTGCACTAATACCCGGTTCTATAAAAGGTGATATAAAAGTGGACTTACACAAGGTTCCATGGCGTAGATGCAGAATTTTTAGTGAGTCATAAATTTAAAAATATAAATCACATCACATTGCGATTTGATCTGGACATGTAACTAGGGTAAGTAAGAATAGCTTTATACAAGAGGGCGTGGCTCCTCCCATGCAACTATTACTCAATGTGGAAATGCAGAATAGCCATTGTGAGAGCCTCTGGAACAGATCTACATAGCCAATTTTCCACTCTAATTTTTCTTATCGTCGTTTTTCTTCCAGTCGCTCTCCTCTTCTTATTCTTCTTCTTCGTCTTCTTCCTCTTCTTCCTCGTCTTCGTCTTCTTCTTTTTCTTCTTCTTAACGTCACAGTTCTTGGTGAACCATTGCTTCATTCACATCCACGTGTCATTTCTTCCTACGCAAAACCCCACCCTTCACTTTTAGCTTCTTAAGATCTGCTTCGCGCGATGTTTTCCTTGGGCGTCTTCTTCTTCGGCCTCCAACCGGGCGCAACTCGCTCTTTAGACATTCTCATAACGCGCGGATACGATGGTTCTAACCTCTGAGACTTAATGAATCGTAACACAGTTTCGTTTTTGACTAATAACTCCAACACATGATTGTGTCGAATCAATTCGAAAGGAACCATTTTGCTGCCTTGCACAACCAAAAATGTTTCTTAGTACTTTTCATTCAAAATGCATTAACTGCTTAATGTCGGCAACTTTCTACGCCAAAAAATCTCACATGCGTTGGTGAGCACGGGGCGAATAAAGTCTTTATAAAACTTTGATTTAAGCCACTTCATATTGGTGTGATAGGATTTTTTAGCAGCTATTTTTTTTTTCTTGTTCACTCCTCTCGGGAGCATAGGGCCTCGACAAGACTTGTCTTGCGTTGGTTTCGTTAATCTAATCAGTAGCTAATACTCTGCCATTAAATGCTACTAAGGCGTTTTTATTCACTGATATTTAGATACCTTAGTATTAGATAAATTCTTGTACAATCTCAAATGTGTATTCTCCGGCACTTTAGTGCTACTTGGGAAGTGCCAGATTGGTACTTCAACCATTTCACCGATTCTATAATAAGCCGGTTAGCATTAGGCCTTGAACCGGAGGTCGATCGAACCATGCACTTCGTTCTTTCCATATTAATTCTCACCCCAAGTTTTCGAGTTATTTTCTCTGTCTAGTGGATGTATCTAGTAGATATAAAAATATACATTGTCCTCTTCACCGCAATTTCAAGCAGCACATAAACTTAAGCTTTATTATCAGCCCTGCACATCTCTCATTCATGGAATTAAGTTTTCATTTCATAAAAATTTTCATTGCCTCACTTGTGTGGCATGAGATGATATCGCTTGTCCAGATGGTATTGCCTTCTATTAGCCTGCCTCTAAGTGATTCTGCGGTGTCGGTGAAGGCTTGCCCGCGTTTTGTTTAGTGCCATGTCTTCAGTGGACAATAACAACAATGAAGCATTGATGAATGCCTCAGTACTTTTTACACTTTATGATTTCAATTCGTTTTAATTCTTGACGTTTCTTGTTCAAGTCATCAAGTTGATTCATTGGAGCTGGGTCGGCTGTCTGCTTAATTTATTATCAACCTCCGTCAGTTACCATTAATGAGACGCAAAATGACACACAATTATAGATACTATAAATATACATAAAAGTATACATAAGTACAAAAGTGTGTGTGTGGATGTATGCCCAGCAAATTCATTCCACTGTTTGTTTTTGCTATGCTGTTTCTCCCCGCCTCGAATGAATGATAAATGCCTTTTATAATTAATCAATTTGCATGCAATTGAACATAGAATTTGCTTAAATAATTGAAAATCAGCGCAATTAAAGTGCTGGAATACGCTTTTATAAAAAAATTAACATCAAACAAATGTTACTCCAACGTTTGAGGAATTTTTAATTGAATTTATAATTCCATTTCATGTCTAATGTCATCAAGTATGAGTATCGAGTTATGGTTTGCAGAAGTAGTCTTATAGAGGCAACTTGTAGCCTAGGCTATCTCAAGGGTGCGGAAAATACATGGACCACGTCAAGTAAGTAATCTTTAGGTCCCCGCCTACACACACACTTCCCAAGCAACAAGCCAGTAAAGCATAATGACCCTGCTAAAAATAGCAAAATGCTAGATTTGAAATCAAATGGTTTCAAATGAGTAAATTGAACAGGCTATTAGCACTTTTGATCCATATAAATCACCGGGACGAGATGTATTTATCTGGCACAGTTACAGCAATCACAGATTGTAATCTCACCGTTCTTTACTATCAATGTTAGAAGCTGCTTGAATAGGAGCTACATTTCGCTAAATTGGAGGGAAACGAAAGGCTCCTTCATACCTAAAACAGGCAGGTGCTCACATACTAATCCTAAAGACTTCAGACCTATCAGTTTTACGCCTTTCCCCCTCAAAATTCTAGAAAGGATTGTCGATGAGTATCTACGGGGCATCATACCAATCAGCATGTGTCCCCAGCACAACACGCCTACATTAAAGCTATTATACAGAAACTGCTTTACACCCGCTTGTCGGGTTCGTGGAAAAGAGCCTGGCAGAAAAAAAGTTGCTTTGGTAGTTTTTGTAGACATTGAATGTAGACAATATAGTTGCAAGCGCCATAGCAGGTGCTCTAGAAGATTCTGGAGTCGAATCTAATGTAGCTACTCTGTTGCTATTTGACAGAAAGAAGGTATTGTAACTGCAAGATTAGGCAACACAATAATAAGCAGACAGTACACTGGCTTTACACTTCGGTAGTTCGGCCTATTTTACTATATGGAGTACTTGAGTGTGGTGGCCATCAACTGAGGAGGTAAGTTACATGAAACTGCTGAGCAAGGTCCAAAGAACTGTGTTTTTATGCATCACCGCTTAAGAAACACCCCTAATAAAGTACTCGAGGTGCTAGCCAACTTGCCTGCTCTAAGTCTGGTAGGAAAGCACGTGGCCGCCGCTTCAACACTTAGACTTAATAGTATGGCGCTATACTTTGAGTAGTTATAACCAAGAAAGCAACTACTCCTTCCTTAAGCCCACCTTCAACAGGCTCTTCAAGACGAACATCCCGTCAAGAAGAGAGTGACAAGTCAAGAAGGGCGTGTGGCGCTTAAAGACCTTACGAGGTATTTTGTTTTATCGATATTAACATCAAGGACTAGATTTGCTTTAGTTATCATATTCCATTCTGGCCACATAAATTTGGCTATTTAGCAGATGTCGAGGTATTTCTATCTTAAGCCCGCCTATTTGAAAATCATTTTCTTTTAACGATTTTGTAATTTTCGAGCGGCATATCTAGTCCCATCTGGGTTGGCGAAAGTGGAACTGTAATGTTTTCTCATGCATATTCGTTTACTTCTAAGGTCATGCAGCATATTGATTAGCCTCGAGTACCGATATCAGGTGGAAAGAAATCTGCTCATCCACCACGCTCAGGGATCTATAGGGATCTGCCACAGATTTGCAGTTGTTTTTGTTGGAGTAAAGTGCGTTCACAGCTATTGGGTCGTCTGAAAATGTGAAGTTTTTGTTATCTGTGTTCACGCCCGATCGATGACGTTCATCAGCAGTCTGTAAGGCCGCCAATTTGACTTTAGATTCGCTTTGGGCTGGCGGGCGAAATTACTTCTTTGCTTGTAGCTATTCTGAATGAGGAATCCCCCCACTTCTATTGTTTAGTTTGAAGCTTGTGAGAAAACTTCCGGATTGAAAATAAAAATGAATTTATTTTGCTAAATAAAATTTTAATAAAAATTATGACATAAAATTCAAGTCTAATGAGAGGCTTTAAATTGTCACAATGAGAAAATCTGAAGTATAATATTTAAAATTTAGTTGAGAAACACAAAGTTGGGCACAGACACAGAAACACAAAGTTGTTGAATAGACTCTAATTCTTAATTGGAGATACTAATGACAATCGAAGTCGCAGAATACCTTAGAGCACAACTTAACACCGCTTTAATAGTGCAAAGCCTATAACCAAGTTACAGAGAATTTGAATCGCCTTCATCACATTTATCTGAGTGTCAAATACAAAGAAGCTCCTCTTAAATTTTACCAACAAATACCGAACCGCAAATTTCTGAAGAGATCTTCATAACACACAAATATTTTGAGGCTATCAATCAGTTTGTTTTAATCTGATTGATCTGCCTAGTTGCGAGCCTGCATCGTTGCGTTGATGCTGATAGGCAGCGAGCTTAGCAAGATCATCCGTTCAAAGTCATGCGAGAAGCTTTATATTTGAGGCACACCCTCAGAATTGCGCACAAAAAATGTTCAAGTATCCCTGTTATTATTTATGAGTTTCGTGCCTCACCTTAAGTGTCGCTGCCACGTTAATGAAGTTGGAGTCGAAATTATCAGCAGCCGTAAAAGCAATAGCAACGTCACTCAGTGTTCAAGTTATTTTATTGCATGAGATTTTTTTTTTTTTGATCGTGCTGAAAATCGTTGGTTTAATCTTGTTGAGAAAAGTTTCATTCGAACGGGACTGATTTAAGATATGAAAAATCTATAATTATTTTCAAATTCAAGGTAATGCTGAGTTTGAAGTGCAAGAATGCTGATTTCAATTGTGTGGGAGGGAACTACTGCTACTTTTTTGTTGATACCCCACCACATACCAGAGAATTATTAAATTATTGCATTATTTGCAAAATAATAATCGCTGCGTGCTCCAAGAGAAGAAATACCTATCACAGTTGGAACTCACTTCAGTTATATTAATAATAAATATTTATTTATTTTTACGTATCTTAACAGCTAGATACCAAACAAATCATTAGAATGCATTGAAACTTCGGCAACTTATTGCTTGCAATCGCCAAAAGGATAAAGGCATAGTCAAATTAATTTAAAATAAGTGGGCGTAACACCTCCAATGCAAACCATTTTTTTAATATTAGATGTTTTCGGAACCCTTCGTGTCTGAATACCAAAATTTGGTACAAGGACATAAAATATGAATATCTTAAAAATTCAGAAAAAAGGGTGGCACTTGCAAAGGAGACATGGCAGTCCCCATGTAAGCCAATTACTTATTTTGTATAGTTTGGATACCATTCATGGTGGCGTATTATGAAATCGCTGATATGCATAAAATGTGAATGGCTTTGTAATGCCAAGAAATAGACGATATTAAAAAATGAGGTGTGCCACCTCCCAGGCCAAAATGAACAAGACTGGCGTCCTGAAAATGTTTTTCATGCCGCCACCTTTTTAAAGACTTAGTGTGTTGGAAGTTACATCTCTAGCTGACTTTCAGTGAAAGCTTGCTGACATTCGGTTCAGTAGAAGCGAAGTTATTGCGTCTAACGTGTCAGTGTGTTTGTTTCATCGCTACAAAAATGAGTTTCGAATAAAGAGCCAATATCAAATTTTGTTTTAAAATCGGTAAAACGTTTAACAAAACATTTGAATTGATGAAAAAGCTTATGGCGATGATTGTCTATCTCCTGCCAGAGTTCATGAAATGAAATGACAATGAAAGTAGGGGCCGCCCAAACTCAGTAATCACCGAAAACTCTATCGAAATTGTTGACAATGAAAGTAGGGACCGCCCAAAATCAGTAATCACCGAAAACTCTATCGAAATTGTTCGTAAATTTATCAAAAATGAACCGAAATTACCGTTAAAACTCATGAAATCGGGTTACAAAAGGTCTGTGCTCGTTTCATTCCGCACATGTTAACTGAGGACCAAAAATTGCTCAGAATTCAACATTTGAAAGACTTCATTAAAGAGGCCAGAAAATACGAGAACTTCCTTTGAAACGTTGTTACTGGTGATGAAACGTGGTGCTTCCAACATGAATCTGAAACTAAGCGTCAAAGTGCCGAATGGAAAGACCCAGACACACCACCACCAAAAAATCGCGTTTGGAGAAGTCAAAAATCAAGTCGATGCTCATTTGTTTTTACGATTCTAAGGGAATGTCCACAAGGAGTTCGCGCCAACGGGCCAAACCTTCAATGGAATTTCCTACCTTGGCGGTTTGTTGCAACGCATTCATCGAACTCGCCCTGAATACCGTGAAGGAGGAAGCCGGCGCTCATTGCACGATAATGCACCATCTCATCGACCCACTCTTGTGACTGATTTTTTGACTAGAAATCGCAGTTTAAGCATCAATCACTCACCGTCTTCGCCTGATGTGGCTCCCTCTACCTATTCGGAAAATTGCATTTGGCCATGAAAGGAAAACGTTTTGCGTCCGTAGAGGCCATCCAAAAGGCTTGTACCGACATCCTGAAGGACATTCCGATCAATGACCTCAAACACTCTTTCGAAAAACTTTTAGATCGCGCAAAACAGCGCATCGAGGCCAGAGGAGACTATTTTGAATAAATAAACTCGAACAAAGTTCTTGTCGTTTTTCTTTTTGCTCAGTCTTGTTTATTTTGAACTTCACTTTGTAGACCAGTTTTTAATATTGCATAGTTTCAAAACTATTTACGGTGCAGTAATGGGATTTGGCACAGAAGCATAATACTATATCACTGCTCAAATAATTACGAAATCAGGGTGGTATTGATAAACAAAAGGTGTGGCACGTTGCATACAAACTAATTTTAAATATTGCGTGATTTCGAAACCATTCAATATCAATATCGTGATATTGTCGAAAAATGATCGAGAATTGGTAAAGGGGTACAGCAAACAAAAAGTAAGTACTGAAAAAATATAATCCAACAATATTAAGTTTCAACCTGCAAACTCATATCAAATTTGAAGACATGTATTGTAATATTACGTTAGCGCAATAAGCGAAAAAAATACACAAATATATGAGAATCTATCGCCACAACCCGGAAGTACTGAAGAATGATAGTCATTTTCTATAACCATAGTTGTTTTCTGTTACTAATTTTTGAGGGGTAGTCATGTACTTACCATTCGAATAGAGCGTCCACAGTTGAATTAATGTTCGTACTAAAAGAGAAAACAGTCCACTTTTTTAAGAGCTTGAGGACCTAAAATGATAACACAAAACCAAAATATTATTAGAATTATTCTTTTATTATAAATGATGATTTAAATGGTAAATAATTTTTTGTTAAGCTAATGTACAATAGTTTAAAAATTACTTGATGTTGTTCCACAAATGGAGGGACCTACAGTTTCAAGCCGACTCCGAACGGCAGACGTTTTTTTTATGAGGAGCTTTTTCATGGCAGAAATACACTCGGAGGTTTGCCATTGCCTGCCGAGGGGCGACCGCTATTAGAAAAATGTTTTTCTTAATTCTGGTGTTTCCCCGAGACTCGAACCGACGTTCTCTCTGTGAATTCCGAATGGTATTCATGCACTAACCCATTCGGCTACGGCGGCCGCCAAGTTTAAAAATTACTAAGCCAAAAAAAACGATTTAAGATGACATACGGTAATGTAAAATCAGCATCAGAAGAATTGAAAGGCAAATTTAAATCTGCACATGCTGTAGAAATCGGAGGATTCACTCCGCAACTGGTTCCCGAGAAGGTTTCGTACTGTCAAAGATTCTTATTAGGACCATTGCATTGAATTTTTCTCAGGCGGGAAGGGCAATCAATAGTTCCAGAAACGATACGAAAAATAAATGTACATGAAAGAATAGATCGCCTGCTAATAGAATCAATACATAAACATCGAGAGCCGGATGCTATTTCTTGTGCCTCCTTGCAGAGTCTACAGGAATTGTTTTCCATCGCACTTATCTTTCTCATGTAATAATTAAGTTTAGACACTGTCCTGTTAGTAATTCAGGCTAAAGTTGTATGTCCTTTCTGCTTAGGTTAAGGATTGCTTCTGCCTTTACCAGTAATAAATTTGGCCTCGTTGTTCCTGCTCACGCAGAAGGACACTTTTGAAGCTGTTATTTACCCAACAGAAAGGCTCAGGACCTATGAAGGGAGTGTTTGCCCTCTTTTTCGCTAAAGTGTCCACACTTTCATTCCCTTCGTGCCCCTCATATCCCGGAACCCACATCAAGGCAACAAAGTTTTTCGATGCTAGAGTGTTGAGGATTTCAAAACATTCCCAGGCCAACCTTGATTGGAATAAGAAGCTATCCAGCGATTTTGTATGACTTGATCACCGATAGCCATTGATGTAAGCATCGACAAGAGTATTCGGTGGGATACTTTGTAACAGATAGGCACAATGACTCAAAATGAGGGCCTCTAGTCTCACGAAGAGTGGAGGACACCATCAATAAAATCAAGCAATGGCTGCAATAGTGTTGGCTAAGACTAGTGGAACATAAGACCGAACTGGTTCTCATCAGTTCTCGACGAAAAGTTCAAAACCTACAAATAAAGGTTGGTGGTAATAATATAACATCACCAGATACCATAAAATATTTAGGGATGATGATAGGCAGAAGACTCAGTTTTCAAAAGCATCCTGAATACGCAAGCTCAAAAGCTGCAAAATCCTGCGCGGCTTTATCGCAACTGATGCTCAATGTGGGTGGACCAAGACAATAAATGAGAGCATTGTTAGCAAGAGTCTGCAACTTGATCCTGTTTTACCCCACACGGAAGTGTGGGTGTACAGATTATGCAATGTTAGAATAATTAGAGACCACACGACCATATCTGACGAAGCAGCAGGGGTAATAGCAGGCAGAATCCCCTTCGATATAAAGGCAAAATTTATGAAACAAAAGCCTCACTGAGAGACGCCCCACAGACGATCGATGATATCGCTCTGCAAAATTGCCCTGTTAGAATGTTCTAGATTTCATGGGAAACCAAACATGTGGCGCTCAAATATCTGCGAGAGCATGACAGCTGCTAGCCTAGTACAATATATGCTAGAATCTGAAGAAGCGTGGAACTATGGTTGTAACGTAACGAAAACAATTATGACAAATATGAACGCAGACAAATGAGTGAATCAACCCATCCTTCCCCCTCGAAGGAATATCTCAACTGGTACTCCCGAGGGAAGAAAGCAAAACAAGCGATGGGGTGGTTTAGTCCGTAGGTACTACGAAACTTATTTCAAAAAGAGCCGGGGAATATACCATATGATTCGGGCATACATATGAGTCGGCTCATATGTATCTTTAGAAGATTCCACCTCCCAGGTCCACATATCGAAAAAAAAGAAAAAAAGCAAGACATTTATTTTTTAATATATATTCGATCAATCCAATAAATCGATTGTTAAGCGCGCTATATGGCAAATTCAGTCAACATGTCTCGATAACGCTCGCCATTCAGCGTAACGGTAGCTCCTTCCTCATTTTGAAAAAAATTAATAAGAAGAGAGGAAGTGCTCTGAGCAGTAGATAACTCAAAAATAATTTTCTTAATGTTCCATTATCGTCTATCTATCTGATAAATTCGAAAATAGCTAATCCCACCCAAAAGTGACAGCTGATGATAGTGAAAATATTGCACAAGTGTTGATTGTATTCATTTTTACAAGTCATGGATGCGGAAAGCTGTATTGTTTGGTACTCTTTTTTGGGCTGGTGGAATGAATCACCGGCCTCTAGTTCATGTGATTTGACTTTTTCAGAACTTTTTCTTTTGTGATGTACAAATTCGCATATCTCTGTCAATAAGCACTTGGGAGCCTCCAATCAATTTCATGCGCTGTTGTCGAAATATTGGGCGCCCAGATTATGCAACGCGCCAGTAAAGCTAGTTTCAGGGCTATTCTAGACATTTTTCCATTCATTTCTTTTATTTCCATTTAAGCCTCTCTTACCCCAAAAAACAAACTCTTTATTGTATATTACAAAATCAAAAATGGAATGAAACGAATTTCTCGAAGCACTTTCTAGGCGGATTAGGATATGTATTGTGAAGCCTTCAACGCAAGGAAAAAAATGTTTTTTCCAATATGACGAATTTTATTCATTCCCAGATTTTCTCTATCCAAAAACAGTAATAAAATCACGCACAATAAATATTTTAAACAAACAATAATTTAATAAAAGGTTTCTGTGTATTTACTATTAAAATATTTTTAGCTCGGCCAAAATCGCTCAGTTGGTTAAAGCGCCAATCAGGAAAAGAAATATGCAAGTAAATCATTTTTACCTCACCTTACCTTTACTACATTTCCAACCACAAAATGCGTAGTTTATCTTTCTTCTCATCGTAAGCGAGTTTTATCCGCTCATATGTATCTACCGGATTACATTCTCGATAGTTTGCTCAAACACTTAAGGGCTCAGTACTTTATTCCTTTTTAAACTCCATTCTCACACAACCACCCACCAATTTTCTTTCATCAACTCACACCCTGCAGCTCATAACTGCCCTACAACTTGAAACTTTCGACAAACAGAAACTTCTTTTCGCTGGTTTGGCTCAACTTGCGGCACTTACAATTTTTTTTTTTTTTTTTTGTATCTCCTCTTTCTTCTTTGCAGCAGAACTTTTCGGCAGTTTCGTGTTTCTTTTACATAAAGTTTTAATTTTCATACGTGAATACATACACACATTTAATACATACATGCATACATTCTTACTTGTCTTGTCAGTTTCATTTTACTCTGGCTTGGTAGAATTTCTTATATAGGGGGCATTCATTTAGGAAATCGAAGAATTTTTGATTTCGATGAAATTGTTTTAAAGGATTATAGTTATATCGAAAAAACGAGGTGTATGTATTAGAAGACTTGTTTTTTTATTTAGAAATTAGAATAAACCAAAATTTCGTTTCGTTATTTTCGGCTGGAAAACTCGTCTTCAAAAATTTATAATTTCGATTCCATGAAAGTTAGGAACTTCTTTCTTATTTCATTTGGAAGTTGGTAGCCTGAGCCGGAGCCTTTAAAATACATATAATTTTACAAAGACTTATATACAAATCCCTCTTTTCATTAGAAATTAATAGTTTAAGTCGATTTTCGAGGTGTCTCTCCCCTCGTAGCTAATTTTTGGAATAATCATTATATTCTTCCTCCAATTCGCTATCAAAAATAAATTTTTATTTGATAAAGAAACTGTTATTAATATTCGCAAACTATAAATGTATGGTATGCGCCTTAATGTTATCGCATAAATGAAGAGGCCTATAGATTACACTGCCTTCGGATGGCAAATATTAGATGAGCAACTAAGTTGTCGCTGTTTTTTTGATGAAAATACAACTTTCTTCTGACAAAATGGTTACAAGTGAATCATTGAAAATATCGCCCATCGCTGGCTACTACTTTTTCCCATCTTTCTGGTAGACCTCGAATACCGTCGCGATAAAACTGTTCATCTTTTGAGGCTATTCACGGATCAAGCCATTTTTTGATGTCTTCATATGAATGGAACTGCTGGTCAGCTAGACCATGTGCCATTGATCGGAACAGGTGATCCAAAATTTCCCATTTCAGTGTTTCTAGGTAGGTTTTAACGGGTTTGGTAACGTGAGGCCGAGCGTTGTCATGCTGTAGAATCACTTGTTCATGCCTCTCCGCGTATTGCGGCCGCTTCTCGCGCTGTGCTCGGCTCAATCACATCAATTGAAGTCGATACAAATCTCCAGTGATGGTTTCACTTGGTTTTAATAGTTCATAATAAATAACACCAACTTGGTCCCACCAAATACATAGTATAACCTTCACAGCGTGAATATTCGGCCGAGGCGACGACGTAGAAGCATGACGGGGCAGTCCACACGACTTTCATTTCTTTGGATTGCTGTAGTGATCCATTTTTCATCACCCGTCACGATGCGATGGGTTTCCTTCCTTTTTTGCCGGAGCAGTTGCACAGGCGAAAAAACGACATTCAACATCCCTTGGTTATAACTCATAAGGAACCCAAGTCCCCTATTTCTGAATCATTCCCAAAGCATGCAATCGCTTGGAAATGGATTGGCAGGTAACTCCTAATACTGAAGCAAGCTCTTCTTGCGTTTTGCACGGATCCTCATTGAGCAGTGCCCCAATTCAGCGTCTTCGAAGGTTTTTGGCCTTCCTTCACGCGGACGGTCGTCAACATTAAAAACACCGGCTTTGAAGCGACGGAACCAATGTCGGCACGTTGTTTCACTTAAAGCAGCATCTCCATAAACTTTTTGTAGCTCTCGATGCGCTTCAGCCGCCGTTTTTTTCGAATGAAAGAGGGAAATCAACACTTCCCGCAAATAACGATTATTCGGCACAAAATCAGACATTTTCACAAAACCAAAAGTATATGATACCAAAACAAAATCACTGATGTGTCGAAGCAGTTTGTTTACCATATTTCTAAGCTTGGCTTATGACGTTTAGGTTATGTTAGAATCGACTAGCACACACTGCTGGCGGCATCTATTGACAAACAGCGGGAACTTACTTGCACACCTAATAGTTTCCATGAGAACCTTTCTCATGAGAGAAATTCACAAACTCTCACCAGCCGAGGTGTGGCCGCTTCTAAAAAATCTTTTCCATACTTTTATATTTCACCAGAGTAATGGGCCTTGCACCTGGACCCACCGTATGGTAGTCACTCAAAAATGTTGCGCCCATCTTTTTGCGTTCTCATACTTGAGAGAAATGCTGATAGAGCAACTCACATACACCCTAATATTTTGGGCACACACACCAACACTAGCAATAAGAAAAAAAATGTTTTTATTATTCTTATGACCGCAAGTGTTTTTTGTTACGTTCGTTGTTTTTGCTCTCGCAAATTTTGCTTTGCTTTTGTTGCAATTGCAGTAACCCTGTATTTGCTTTCGCTTTGTCTAGCAGAAGTTTTGCACTTTTAACAAAAAATTAAATGAAACAACACTGCATTTTAATCTTACGCAAGCAAAAGCTGAAATACGAAAAGAACAGAAAAAAAAACAGAAAATAATAAAAAATTTACGAAAAACTATAACTTTTGCTGTTGTTGCTCTTACTTTTGTCCCACGTAGCTTCCGGTCGTGCTATTTTCATTACTCTTGCTGGTGTTGGTGTTGTTGCCGCTGCTGTTGGCTCTTTTAATTTGCACTTTTATAGAATTTTATGCTGTTGCAAAGTTTTTCTTTTCATTAGTTTCATTTTACCTTTCGATTTTTTTCTTTTTTTTGTGTTCTTAAGAAACCATAAAGGGTTATTGCTCTAGAAAACCAGCAATGGAGACGTCTGAATAACTGTTACAAGTCAAAAAGCAATCAAACATTTTAACATTTAAAGCATTTAAAAATTTTAGGCTCAATCATCAGCAATTTCGGTTTGCGCTTATTTCGGTGTAAAATATGGTAGGCAAATTGTCGGATATGTTGGTCGAATAGTGGAAGTTGTACGGTAAGACCTTCATGTAAATGAAATGAATTGGTTAGCTCAGCAGCAGGTAGGTAGGTAGGTAAGATGGCAAGAGTCCCCAACCCCACTTCAAGTAGCACTTACGTGCCGTTTTGATGCCATAATGTGGACCAAGACCTGTGAAAATAAAAATTTTGGGAAGTGAAAAACTTCTACAGCCATCCAGTGATGTTGATGTAGTGGATGAGAGAAAAGCGATCTAGGCTGGAGAATTTCTTCAAGTCATCCCAAAAGGGCCCGCCAAGGAAGCTCAAGCGCCTAGCCGCCAGAGCCGGACATTTGCAGAGAAAGTGTTCAACAGTATCTTTATCTGCAGGATTCCCACAGCTTCTGCAATAGGGGTTGTACGGAATTCCAAGCTTCTCCGCATGAGTACCGATCACCCAGTGACCAGTGAACACCGCAATGAGTTTGGAAATGGAATGGCGCGGGATTCCCATCACCTTAAGCGTTCTGTTTATATCGTATTGAGGCCATAGTGTTTTCGAAATAGCACACGATAAGACAGACCTCCATCTGCCTCGTGCTTTTTTTAAAAAGAAATTGAGTAGTTTCCCTTTAACAACGGTCAAAGGGACATCGATGTCTGAGAAGGGGACAGCTGAAACCGGTTCTGTCGACCCCTTCCTGGCAAGCTCATCGGCTTACCAGTACCAGCAAGTGAAATTTCCTTCCTTCTAAGTCATATAAGCCATAAATTCTTCAGTTTAATACACGGAAATTATTGGGTTAGGGATTAAGTTCATAGCGTTTTTATATTTTCTTTTATCTTACAACGATTTCATTACTGTTTGGTAAATGGTAAGTATTCATTCGATAGAACTCTTTCTGCTCGGCAAAACCTTGTTAATTGCATTTTTGATTTTTTAAATTTTTGATTATTTTTGAGCCTTAAAAATGGAATACCCAAGAGGCAAAAATCAACATTTTCGACACCTGCTCTTTGTTTTTCATCCAGGTCAGAAAGCTGCCGAAGCAGCACGGGATATTTGCGATGTTTGCCATAGGCGAGTCTACAGCACGTAAATGGCTTGCAAAGTTCAAAATTGGCGACTTTGATGTCGATGACACGTCCCGCAGCGGAAGGCTTTCTTAATTCGTTGTAGAACGTCTCAAATCACTTTCGAAGGGGGGCAGTCGTCAAACCAGTTGTGAGTTGGAGGAAAAAATAAACTTTTATCATAAAACGATTCTCAACCACCTTCATTCAAAGGGACTTACCGAAAAACTGGGAGCCTGGGTGCCTCATGAGCTCAATGAAAAAGAAAAGAAAGTCACCTTCAAATTGCTTCTCAGCATCTCGTCCGCCATCGAGCAACACGCGACCATAAGCAGCGCTTTTTGAACCGAATCGTCCAGGGAAATGAGAAGTGGTGCCTATACATAAATATGAAGCAAAGAATCGAGTTGGTGGCTGCAGGAGATACGCCAAAACCGGGAGTCAAGCCGGATCTTTATCCAAAGAAGATAATGATATGTGTTTGGTGACACTGAAAGGGCATGGAGCACTGGGAAATGTTCGAAAAGAATGGCACGACCAACAAGGAAACACGAAGATATACATTGCCTAGCTACACCGCGTGAATGAGACTATTCGACTGAAAAGACTTGATCGACATGGTCAAACCTTGACGACTTGGTGTGACCATGCCGCACTCCAAGAGCTCTAATGGTCCTTCAGCATCCGCCGTATTTTCCAGGCCTTGCACCGACCGATTACCATCTTTTCTTTTCTCTATCAAACCATATGAAGGGCGTTACCTTCGATAACCAAGAGGTCTTTAAAAACTAGCTCAACAACCTCTTTGACACCAAACCAGGCGATTTTTGGCGGAAAATCATCTACGAATTGGTCGAGAGGTGGGAAGATATCGGAAACAGCAATTGATTAACTTATTGATATAATTATTGCTTTTTGTTTAGACAAAAGTCTTCCCCAACCCAATAGATTGGTGCGGGCTAGTGGCAACACCGCATCCTACTGAAGTCGCACAGTCATTCAGAACTAACTACATCCACTGCAGGGTATATACACACATATATGCTTGTAGTTATATGCACCCACACACCTAAATGCCTGCATAACATTTGTACATACCCGGTTTTTTTAAATGATTGCCCTTTGTACTAAAGGGATGCCCAACCACCACAACTTCCGTTCAGCGCTCACACCCATATGTCATATTCAGTGCATGCTTCCTTACACACATACATTTATGTTGGTATTTGTATTGTGTTTCATATTTACGGGCTTGTCGCATCATTGTCTGACATTGGGCCTGTTGTTGCAAGGTCACAAAGGGAAGGAAATTAATTTCCAATGAGTAATCAAGAACAGCAACCAACTAATTCGATCTGCGCTCGACAGCGGCATTGTTTAGGCCGATGATTTTTACATTTTTTCGGCGCTTTCAGTTTGCGGTGAAAAATTCACTCAAGCGTATCACTGAAAACAAATGAGAAAAATAGAGAACTAAATTTGCACCTGTCACATTTTCTCTTTGTTTTTTTGCGGATTTATCTAAGCTGCTCGTACGGGTACTCACATCACAAAGCTGCACTGAATGAGAACAGCAGCACTTGTCACGCAACTGATGACGACTGCGTAGCGCATGAGTACTAGCGGACACTCTCGAGATTCTAGATATTCTACGCATAATATGGCAGTTAAGAAGCGAGCAGCTTCCCTCTTGCCACATGTTTGCTGCTGCATCATCACAAGTAGTCATTAGTGGTATTCGAGCAGCTGCCCCTTTTTTGGATTTCATCTCAATAGTTGTGGTTGGCAGAAGTATGTTTTGTTTATTTGCCTTTGTCATGATAACAGGATGTTACAAACATATGGGTGATAGTATAGGGAAAATATTTTTGAGTGTATAAAATTAATTATAAAAGGCGTTTAAGGTGTATAAAAGGTGTATTGTGTCTATTTGTTTTCTTTTAATTGAGCGTTAACTGAATTTATTTCAAAAATGCACTCAATAGTAAAATGTCAGTTTCAGACCATTCAGTATTTGACCTCAAACCATCCGGGCTTTGTATCAATTTTAAGAACTTCGGCTTTATAAATGTCGCTAATGCAAACAAAATTGCTCTCTGCAGATGATGCTGATTTTGTAATGAAGGCGTCATGACCTTTTCGTCATTTACTGAGTCGCAAATACAAACTTACGTGGACCGAAACTGAAGATATCAACTTGGAGGATATTTTGTTTCAGCTACCTGGCGGAAGTTACGAAACTCATCGAGCAATCAGCCTTTTTGGGTGCTGTATTGAATAATCGTGATATTAATTGTTTTAAGAACGTCACTTGGCCGCCACAGAGCTGAGGTCCAATCTCATTTTGACTTTTTTCCAGGTTAATGTTAAAGAGCGAATTGAAATGAGAAATGGCGTGATCCCTTAAGACGAATGTCGATGTAAATGAAAAAAAAATAAATAATTGGCGCGTACACTTCTGTTAGGTGTTTGGCCGAGCTCCTCCTCCTATTTGTGGTGTGCGTCTTGATGTTGTTCCACAAATGGAGGGACCTACAGTTTCAAGCCGGCTCCGAATGGCAGATATTTTTATGAGGAGCTTTTTCATTGCAGAAATACACTCGGAGGTTTGCCATTGCCTGCCGAGGGGCGAACGCTATTAGAAAAATGTTTTTTTTATTAATTTTGCTTTCACCGAGATTCGAACCAACGACCTCTCTGTGAATTCCGAATGGTAATCACGCACCAACCCAAATGAGATAAATTAAAAAAACTGTAAAAACAAAATATAAATTGTGTTGAGAGGACGAGTTCTTCATGAACATCAAGACGCACAGTACGAATAAGAGGAGGAGCTCGGCCAAACACCTAAAAAGGGTTTACTCGCCAGTTATATATATATAATCCTTTGAGTATCCCATTTTAGTGTTATTAAGGCATTTAAAAATAAAGTTTTTTTTTACCATTTCTACTGTGGCCTAACCCATTGAAGCTCCTTCACCATATCACAATGGCCTCAGAGAAGGTTTGCGATAGTTTTTGTTTTTGGTTATCGAAAATAAACAACACAGCTTAACAGGGCGGAATCAAATTACAAATTTTGCTAAAAAAATCCTGCAATATGTTGGTAATGAAAATTAGTTTTATTATTTTTTTTGGAAATGGAAAAAAAAACATATAATAGCATTGCATGGCAACTTTGTCACTATCAGTCACTGGCATGTGGCCGAACCTATAATTACGGCTACACCCAAATAATCGAGGGCATGCGAGCGAACACAACAACAAACACAGAAGACAGCTGCTGCCGTTGTAATTCAAATTACTCTTTTTTTTTGCCAGAGGCGAACCCTAAAATGGAATAAATAATACAACAAAACATATGTATGCATGTATGTATGTATGTATGTGTGTATACATATTTGAGCCTTTAGAGCATGAATACCCTTGTAGCACCGAAATAACCTAATTAGGCTGAGGAAGCGTTTGTGTGTAGGCGCATTAAAGCAGTATTCATACAGACGTAAACACCCAAAGGCATTAATGCGCATGCGTGCACGCACTTTCAGTCAGTTTTCAGTTGCCAGTTGCCGGCATGTGCCAAGTGAAAAGATCAACAAACACGAAATGAAAATAAAAATACACACTGGAAAAATAAATGTCTGGAATGTTTCGTGTGAAGAGCGCCGCACCTAAAAATAACGTGATATGAGTTGTTGGAATTATTTTAAGCGGACAGATGCGAAGAATTCTGAATCTCTGGTTTTACTCATTCCTGTTAAGTACTTAAAACCGTGGCTGTGGGTTGCTGATGTTATTGTTGCCTTAATACAAATGCACGTACCCGCGAGTGTCAGAAGTATTAATTGCCGCCATATCACTGCCGATGTAACGAGCGAGTAGAGTGCGCAGCCACTTTTCTAACCTAAGGTATTGCAAGGCGGGTGCAGTTTAATTGATTTCGTACTACTACCGCAGCTATATGAATTTTGTATGACTCAGCTGCGGGAGTTACCTGACTCCTTGTAATGCAATTATTTGTAATTTTATTTCATTTTAATAAATAAGTGAAATAGTTTTATATGTACGATCTGTTATGTCATCGATCCCTAGCAGAGTACCTTGAACTAATTATTTAAATTTTTTTGTCTTTTTATCGCACAAACCAAATGATTTTCTTCAGCTGAAAGTGAAATTCGCTTGAGCAAATATCAAATTAGCCAGCAGTGAAAAAAGTGAATTAAAATTGAAAAAAACCAGCAGAAAGTAGCATTTAAGATGCCTTATGAGAAATATTAGATATCATTTCCTCCATCATATTAAATCGTTTTTAATTTTTTTTTATATATTTTTTAATACGTAGTCAATATATTGTACATATTTATAAAATGCAGGGTGCGTACGGTATTTGAAGACAACTTGAGAGTAAAACTAATTTTTTTTTTATTTTAAACAAAATTTAATTAAACTTCATGATTTTTTTGCATAACATTAACTCTGCACATGGGCTGAAAAGTCCCGTACCCACATGATGGTACAAGTTTTATTGCATTCACCTTTTTTTCAGTTAGTACTAACCTTCAAAAGACAGCTGTTAAGAGGACAGATACCTGTAAAATTTCGAAAAAAATTTTTTTTTTTTTTTCATAAAATGTTTATAAAATCCCTTAAGAATATGTCAAAAAATTTTGAGAACGTAAATTTAAGTATTTCTTATATTATAGATCGTGAACCGTGACGACTCTATTCTTTGCGTTCGAGCGCTGGGAGAGGTATAGTTACGTTGCCGACTTTAGCCGCGTTTTTCTCAAAACTATATTTTTCGAATTGGCGTACACGATAACTCGAAAAGTTATTGACCGATCTAGCTGAAATTTTGCACACATCCTTCTTATGATATTACTTTCTATGTGAATTTACGTTTTCGAAAATTTTTTGAAAAAATAATTTTTTCGAAGCAAAAGTAGTAGGAAAATTCGCCCCAAAATTATTTTTTTTTTTAAGCATTTTATTCCGCGAATTTTTTTTTTTATTTGTTTTTAATTCATATAGAAATTATGACATTAATAAACAAAAAAAATTTTAGTTTCTTGTATTCAGGTCCCAGCCGATGCTACAATGCCTGCCGATGGAGAAGCCCCGCTGTGACCTTGCTTGAAGAATTGAGCGTACATCCGCCAATTTAAATAATTAAAATAAAACAAAAAATTGTATATTATTTTAATGTATAAATAAACTGTATGCCCATTTTGAAAAAAATATATTGACTTCTTCATTTAAAATAATTTTAATGAAAATCAGGGGAATATGGCCGTTTACAGGTATCTGTCCCCTTAAAATTTTGTGATATGATATCACTTATTACTTCGAAAGTTATTGTGCTAAGAGTGACGCTACTTTCGTTATTTTCAAAAGAATGGAACAAAAATAATTTCGTATTTTAATGTTACACTGATTCGTGATGGGAAAAATACCGCTCAAGCGAGGCAATCGCTTGGAAAGTGCTGTGGGGACTACGCTCCACGGCTCCATCAGAAAGAACAATAAAATGATGGTTTGCTGACTTCAAACGTCGTCGTAGAGACACCGACGATGCACAACCCAGTGGACGTCCAAATGAGGCGGTAATACCAGAAAGCATCAAAAAATCCACAAAATCGTTTCGAATAATCGAAAAGTCAAGTTAAGTCAGACATCGTAAAAATGTAAAAGAAATGTATTGGCTCCGTTCAAAGTGAGTGTCGCTGCGTTTGCTCACTGTTCACCAAAAACAAGACACCGCACCGTGTCATAAGTCAATCAAAACAGTAGCGAAACTACATGAATTGAACTTCGAATTGGTCCCACATCCACCGTCTTCGCCAGATTTGGCTCACAGCAACTGTTGGCTGTTGGCAGACCTTAAAAAATTCCTGCCGGTAAGAAATTTCGCTCGACCGAAGAGATTATCGCTGAAACTGAGGCCAATTTGCAGGCAACAGATAAATCGTTCTGCAAAAGTGTTATGAAAATGTTAAAACGGCGCTGGAATGATTGCGTTGTGTTTTCTTTGTTAGGCCCGGTACTTTTCAGCCCACGTGTTACGAATGGGTAGGTACATTTTTGTGTATTTATTTATAACCACTACTTTACTGGCTGCTTTTTTATGATCATTTAATGACTAATTGATGAGTGACGCAGGTGTAACAACTCAGTGAGATACCGGTATATCAAATCATCTTAGCGAACTATGCCGAAAATAGATATGGATGTAAAAACACTTTCTTCACAACTGAGAAAAACATTTGTTTTGTTTTTGTATTTTGTTTTTACTTAGGTAGGTAGGTATGATATATGAGATGTAGTGGGGTGTTGCCAGATGCTCAATTGTGGCCAAACTCCGAAAATGAGGTCTGCAAACTCTGTTTTCGCATTTTTACGGCTGGCTCCAGGACCGAGCACGGTTCCGGCGCTGGTGTCTATGTAGAATCCAGCGGGACAAAACTGCGCTTTGCTCTTGGCATGCATGCATCTGTGTTTCAAGCGGATGTGTATGCTGTTCAAGAAGCGATGGAGAGGCAGATATAAATGTGTCTGCAGCGACCGCCAAGCTGCGCTCACGGCCTTAGACAGCCCCCCAACCACATCAAGGGTAGTCGAATTCTATAAATCCAGGCTGAAATATTTCGGTAGACATAATAGCCTGATGCTAAGATGGATCCCGGGACACGTGGGTATCCTGGATAACGAGACCTCTGACTCCTTAGCTAGGATAGGCACTGAAGCCAACTTTTTTGGCCCGGAATCCATTCTGCCACTCCCTTTTGAGCCATCAACGCCATGGGTTACTACAACCTACAAGCCTGAACTATATCTGTGGACATAATATCACTCTCAGTGCGTTTGCCCGGCCTTCGCTCGATTCAGGATTGAGGTCTTTGATTTACTCAAGATTTACTCAGATTCTTCGGAGGTCGCGTAGATTTAAGGCACCTTTCTGGTCAAGAGAGGTGAAAATGGAAGGCGTTGAAAACTGAAGAAAAACAATCGGTATCAATTGAAAATTGTTTTTATTCATTAGGTCGATTCTACATTTCAATGACAATAATAAAAAAAAATTGCTTCCCCTGACGTAACACATGCCACTGCCGTAACTGATTGGGCTGCTCAGGTACGTCTGAAAAAAAAATCGGTCGATTATTCATCAGGAGATATGTCGCTATGGTGGGTAGTAGATTTACAAAAACAAAAAATTTCTAGATGTTTTATCTGTTTATTGGAAAAACAAAAAAAAGGATTTCTTTTCACGGCCTTCTTCTTAAAAAAATAAAAAAAATATAGTTCGCTAAAGCCACAAGTCTACTCAATAACATATTAAAAATTCAAATCAATCGGTGCAGTACTTTTTTAGAAGTTATCAACGCCAACTCGAAAAAAATTGTTTCGAGAAAAACACAGTTAACGGGCTTATAAATGGGCGTTGGAGTACGGTCTCGTTTTAAAGGATTGTCCATCTAAACTACAACGAATTTCAATATAAAAATTTGCAAGTATTTTTTTAAAAGTATAAACTATCATAACATGAAAAAAATCAATTTTTTTGGAAATTCTAGACCAGAAAGGTGCCTTAAAGAAAATTAAAAAGGGAACCGAGTACTGCTTCTATAGTACTGAGACCAAAGTGTTTTTGGGAAAGCACACGAAAAAATAGAACTCCGCCTTGCGCTTTTTTAAAAAAGAAATTCGACGACAGGGCCATGATCGCAGCTTGACTATCGGAAAATATATTTTTGACCTCCTCCCACCAGCGATCCCTAAATGGTTTAAGCTTCTTTTTGCTTGCTTTGATGGATTAAAAAAGTTTAAAGATGGAAGTTTATGAAATAAAGTTGAAAGGCTGTGCAAATTCGATAAAAAGCGATAGTTTTCGTTAAAAAAGTGCAGATAACTTCAATATTTTAGTAAGTCAAAACGTTTTCCTTACAAAGTGTATCTGCTTTTCTTCACCTGATTGTCTCTAGCTCATCGTAAAAGCATAATAAAAATGTGCGGAAGTGCTGTTTCAACGCGAGAATGAACACACACTCACACACGCCTAGTCACACGCATATGCCAACAAAGCGCATCTGAAGCTCACCACCATAAAACGTTTATGAACGCGCCTTTTTAATCTTTAACGAGCGTTGCACGCGATTTCTGCACCACATCGTCATCCATCTTCGCCCGCTCTCGCGTATGTACCTCCTCCAAGCGAGCCAACAGCCTTTCTTAATTCATTCTTTCACTTTCAATGCACATGAGTGCACTTTTCCGCTGCAGCGTCAGCACCTAGCGCATTAATGCCTCAGTACATCTGCTCCACCTCTTTCGCCCTCCGCATGCTTTGCGCATTCTCAGCTTCTAAGCTTTAGTGCGCCATATTATGCAAGTGCACCTACATACGTACATACCTTCGAGTGCTCAGTGAGTGCAGTGTTTTTGCAGCAGAATAAAAAGGCATTAACATTTCGCAATTTTTTTGTTTTTCTCAGGTACTCTGGTTCAACCAGTTCCAGCCATATTTAGATTTTTCTGTTAATATTTTTACATGTCATGTACATATGTGTGCATGTATGTATGTGTGTAAGCAAGTATGTGTATGTATTTAATTCGATGCAAGGTACTCTCCCTTCACTTTGTTTTGTTCAAAGCCATTCATGGATAGAGGAGCCAGTGCAGCGGAAGCAAAGTGAAGTTGTCACGGTAGCAGCAGCAACAGCAGCAGCTGCAGAACCTACGATTCCGAAAGCACCATCATTTTCTATTAGAAATGCTGCTGCAATTGTTGTAGCCCGCGTTACTGTGTTCACTGTGCCTTTATTACTACTTTAAACTCGCCAACAGCCAGTCAACCATCTGCGACCGGTAACCCGAAAGCGGCATTCAAGAACCGTCCAACTGCTACTGCAACTGCAACTACCACTTCGACTGCTTGGACTGCAGCACCTATTCTTATTGCTTTATAACTATTATTACTATGTAGTTGTAATTTGTGTCGTTGTTGTTGCTTGCGCTACCAATGCTACTGGGCACACACATCACATTGCATTTGGCACGCTTTGAAGCAGTACAATCCGTGAACAACTCAACCCAACTCAACTCAACTCAGCAACAGCAGCAGCAAAGACAGCAGGGAGCAGCGCACAGGAAGTGCCAGGATGCAGAGAGAAAGAGAGAATGTGTGCGTGTATGAATCAGGTTTTATTTTATTTTTTATTGTAGTTGTAGTTGTTGCTAGTTGCATTCAAATTACTTTCGTGCGCACCTCACAAATGATCCCTACCACAGGTGCTGCTGCAACAATAATTGTTGAGGGTGACAGCAGTGGAAGCATGCAAAGCAGACATTAGTACCAAGAGTTACAGGAGGAGCGGGAGAAACAGCTTGGAAATTCTTTTTATGCTATGTTATGGCAGCTATACTGCCCCTGAGATTTGAAAATGTTATTTCCGGAGAGCGCATTTGTGTTTACTTTAGGCGAAGATGAAGGGTGAGTGGTTATGAAAGGAAGTGACTTGGAAATTAATTATTATTAAATTTAAAATGAGCTAAGTATATTTAAAATAAAACGCACCCACTAATCAAAACTAGATCTAGAAAATTTAATATAAATGAGAAAAAAGGAAACTAAAATAAACGAATAATTTAGTGAAGTTGAAGTTATAAAGAGCTCAGGGAGCAAGCCATTCGTGAGATAGAGCCAGAAACCTTCACTAAGCTCTTGGAAAACAGGGTTAACAAGATGCGCTATTGTGAAGCCAGCCCTAGCAGCCACGTGAATGAGCAGCCCATAAATAATGGTAAATTTTACTCTTTCAAAGAAACCAATGAAAAAAAAAATTTTTTTTTCCAAATTTAAGAAAAAAAAACACTTTAGATTGCATGTTCGAAGCTTTTAAGCTTGCAGAAGCTCCCAACAAATCGGGCAAAGGGAACATTTTAAATTTTTTGCCACGCAATGCTTATCACTTCCAATAATTTCCTTAAAAACTGCATACTTTGAGGGTTAAGGGTAAGTGGGTTTTTCAAAAACTCGTTCTTGTTTTGCATTTTCTTGAAGTATTTTATTTCAAAAATATTCAGTCAAATAATTTCTGAGATTTCCAACTATTAGTGACGAACTGTCGGGAATTCGGCAGCCAAGACGAAAGCTTTAAAGACTTTTGTTTCGAAACAATGTTTTCAAAGTCAATACCAATTTATTTCAAAAACCGCTTTATTTTGTTGTTGTTGTTGTTGAAAAGGGTTGAGTATTTCTATTCAAATAATCCTAATTAGCGAGTAGCGCCGTTTTACTACCACTGCTCACGTATAATGTCTTGGTTTTTATTTATATATATACTAGCAACCCGCCCAGCTTCGCACGGGTATAAAATATATACCCTATGTCACTCACTGAAAAAATGATCAAAATCGATCCAGTAGTTTTGGCTTATTCATTATTGCCCGTGGCCCGCACGCGTTAAATTTGGAGTAAAACAATTCCCCTTTCTTTATAGCATGAAGATTTCCTGCTATCTTTGGGATATCTAAATTCATACCCTACATTTTTGCATATTAACTTTTTGCATTTCTACATATGTATTTATTTTATTTTTACAACAATTACTATATTACAGAATGTCTTTATATACAACGTTCATAGCCTTCTTGTCATTAGACAATACAAACATGTTTTCTCTAGAGGTTACTCTTGAAAGAGCGACATACAGTTGGCCATGTGAAAAACAGTCAACACTCAAATCTAAGCCTGCAACGTTGAAGGTTTGACCCTGAGATTTATTAATGGTCATTGCAAAAGATGTCTTTACCGGAAATTGTAAGCGTTTAAATTGGAATGGTAGATCCATTTGAAAGTTTTCAGTGATTTTACCAGCAAACGCGTGCCATTGCAAAGTTTAGGTGGACTTAGGTTTCTTAATAAAATAACAGGACAACCTATTTTTAGCTCCATTTTGTGAGGAGGGAGTCCAGACGGTTTCAAAGAATTTAGAAATTCTGTAGGAAATTGAACAGCTTCTTCCAAATCGAGGACAGTATCGACCGAGTAGTATATTTTCGTCGGCGCATCAATCTTTGAAATAATCAAGTTATTTACTTTATCTACTTGTTCGTTAGTTGGTGACAGAATAACTCTTTCTTTAAACCAAGATATTGTCTTATAACTTATGTTATCAATGTCTGGATAGACATTGTTGACTAACTCTTGGATGTTGTCTATCAAAACACAAAGGTTTTCTAGGTTAATCCTTCCCTCACTTTGTGTTAATTCTCCATTGCCAACTTTTAGCAGCATCTCTGGAAATAGCCTGTTCTCACGTGAAGATGACGAAATCCTCATATTAGTTTTAAGATCTAATTTATTGACATACGACTAAAGGTGGGATCTTTTTAGCGAAGCATTTATTTCGTCAGCACGTGTTCCTCGAGTCACAACTGGTAGGATTTGACGGAAATCTCCTGAGAACAGAATTGTACATCCACCCATAGGTGCATTTTTGTTGCGCAAATCGCGCATTATCCTATCCAGTGCTTCCACAGACGTCTTGTTTGACATGGTAGCTTCGTCCCAGACTATTAATGAGCAGTCACGCATCAATTTTCCTGTATTGCTCTGTCTAGAAACTCTACAGACGCTGTTATCATCATCGGTGGCGATTTTCAGCGGGTGCTTCATTGTAGAGTGTGTGGTTCGGCCTCTTTCCAAAAGACTCTTTCCAAAAGAGTAGCGGCAATGCCGGATGACGCAACAGCTAACGCAATTTTTCCGGTAGATCTCAATTACTAATTACTGTTGTAATATCTTGAAAAATATTGTTTTTAATTATATGCTGTAAAGAGCCATATACATAGATCTATATGAAAACAACAATGTATTTAAGGTATTTAATTGGATAAGGATTAATGTTGTACCCATTTGTTGAAATCGCTTCGAAAATAAGCTATTAGTTGTCGTAAAAAGTAAATGACAAAAAATGTTATTGTATGGAATTGATAGCAAACTAAACGCGCTCCGAATCAATAAAAACTATTCAAAAACTGTATTTTAATTATGTGCGATTTACTAATATAGAACCTGAAAATAGCGTTTTATTTCGCTGTAAAATTGTATGTACATATAATTACATGGAATTCAGTACATACATAGATACATATGTACATATGTCCGAAATGAAATAATGCGAGCGATTCGTAAATACATACATACATACGCCACCATACGATGTAATTCAACATTAATGAGGTGTGGTGAGATTATCACTTAACCCTTTCGGTACGGAAAGCCGCTAACGGAAATACAAATTATTTTATATGTTTAATAGTTGCAATGGGTGAAATAAAAGTCTTTTGTCCCATCAAAATTGTAGGTATCTTCAAACATTGCCGGGACATATAAGTCCCGTTCGGACCGAAAGGGTTAACGCCTGTTGCTTCATTCGGTTGACAGCGAACACACACACAAACAGCTTTTTTTGGAAAAAGAGCTGCTTTTGTTTAAACAATTTTGGTTAAATAACAAATAAATCAATTATTTTTTTTGATGCAGAACGAAAGTAAATATTTCAAAGTTAAACTTCAAGAAAGTTTCATTTTAATTGGTTGATTCGTTTATGATTTATGGCCGTGAAAACAAAAAAATTATGTTTTTTGCCACATTTTGACCGATTGCCACGCCCCCTTTATATATTTCTTCACATTATATAGATATAAACCTTCCTCTTCAATCAATCTATCTTTAAAAAAAACCGCATCAAAATCCGTTGCGTAGTTTTAAAGATTTAAGCGTATAAGGGGACATAGGGACAGAAAAAGCGACTTTGTTTTATAATATGTAGTGATATATATTTTTTTTTTTTGAGTCAGATTCATTACGTGAGATCTCTATGGCTGAAATTTCATTAATTAATGGATGTTTTTATTGTCTTGAATAAGGAAGCAGCTCACACCGCCTCTGTTATGTCTAGTGTCGAACTTTTTCTTGCTAGCTCATTCGTTATCTCATTACCCTCTAATTTCCTATCAGCGGGAACCCACACCAGAGTAATTTGAAGCCAGTGACCAAGCAATTGTAGTTCCTCTTTATGTTCTCTAGGTCCTGTGAATAAAGTTTGGATGAAATGGAATAGGAATCTAAGGCATTGATATCTACTTGACTGTCTGAAAATATAGCTGCTCGTGGGCCAATTTCTTTGTAGTGTTTTAGTGATTTGCTTGCGTCTCTGATTGCTAATAGTTCTGCCTGGATTGCGTGTCAGGAAGTAAGGAAGTAAAATTGATGTGGGTAATTTAAACGGCTCCGAATAAATGTCAGCGTCCATACCACAGCTCATCTTAGAACCATCAGTGCAGATTTCAATGTCGCATCTACCAATCACTTTCCTTTTCCTCCATTCAGTTCTCGAGGGAAATCGTTCGTGAAGTTAAGGTCGGGGATTGTGAGTCTGATTTGCTTTTGAGCAGTGAGGATCCCTATAAGAGGATCTTGCAGTGACCGTACGATATTGTTGGCAAGCTTTTTATGTATATCTCTGCGTCTCACCGCGCTGCATGTGGCGATTATTTTTATGTGTAAGTCTAATGGTGAGATGTGTTAGTACGTTAAGCGCTTCAGTACGACTGGTGCTAAGCGCTCCTGTGGTTAGGATACACGCTGATCTTGAAATACGATATCTTTAGTTGAAGGCCCCATTTTTTACCCAACAATCTCTTGAACTTGTAAAGTCCTATATTAGCTTCCTTCAACCTGTATTCTGCATTAAGCCTCCAGCTGAGTTTGGAATCTAAGATAACACCTAAGTATTTTACTTGTTGGGCTAGCGTAAGACTAGCGCCGCCGTTTCATTTTGAGAGATTTAAGCTTGGTTTTCTTAGTGAACAGCTTCAAACAAATTTTATTGGGGCTACACTTAAACCACAGCCTGTGGCCCAGGAACTCCTTCCATGATCTCGTATTCTATGAGTGTGAATTAATTTTTTCAGCTTATTTAAAGTATAAAAACTAGTACCTGATCGAAAGAATTTTTTCTTTTTTGTGGAAAGTTTGGAATTTTTTTAACAAATTATGGCTTTTAGCTTGGTCATTCCTTTTACTCCCCTAAAGCATGGATGATAGATTTACCAGGTTTGGCTATTAACTATGGTGAAAGAGACAATTGTGCGAACAACTGCGGCTGCCACATCGCTCACTCGCTTCACATTTCACACATAATCGCATACTCGTCCAATCAGTCTAATTCAGACGGCAAGGAATTGACATTGTGTTGATTTTTTTCGTATATCACAAATACAATTTCAGTTTTTTCGTAAGCGATTCGCTTCGTGACCCCACTTACGTCAGCCACGCAGCTGATTTTGTCAAATTCACTAAGAGCCGGTTAAGGGTCTGATATTGGCCACACCTTCTGAATTCTTTTCCCAATGCTTAAAGTTATTTATCACTTATCACAATTGAAGTATGCTCGGCTGTGACACAAACATATTACAGTAAATCTCAAATCATAAAAATCCGCGCTGTATGTACTTTGAGAGCTTACCTCAATCTTCAATATCAAACTCCTACAATAGCACAGATTAGCATTTTAGTGGCACAGCAATCGTACTCAATCTTCTAACACTCCATGTCTAACCAATATAATCATACATAATTTTATTTTTATTTAATCTTTTTACTTCCACTTTTTTATTTTCTGCCGTCTTCTATTTGCCTATTTCTATAACGGTTTATTGCTCATACCAAATTACATCCAAGCAAAAGTAGAAAATTATGTTAAGTATTTTAGCAGCTACACGCGCCACTTTTCATCTCAAGCTGCTAGACGGTTCCGGCCTTGCTCATTTTATAGTGTCTGTCAAACCATCAACCCATCTTCATACAAGCATACGCACATACATATTTAGGCATATCGTGTTACAATTTGTTTTTGTTCATTTTTTTGTGCATTTTTTGCTATTCATAAAGACACGCAGCCATCGCGTTAGCAAATCTATACCGTCAAGTTCATACTTGCATCTATAAAATGCACAAAAGCTTGACAAACTTGACAATACTTGCACTTCAAATATTAACGCAGGCATACCCAACTATACTAAAGTACGAGTGTGTGTGTGTGTGTAAGAGATGCCTGCAAACCGTGTCATTCTCTGTAACCCAGTTCACGCCAATTATATTGGATTAATCGATTACTCGCGCGGGGTACTAAATTTTAGTATTGTTGGAAATTTTTCTTCGATGCGGTCAGGCAATTTAACAGCTGAACCTGTAACAAGTTACATGTAGTCCAAATCAAATGTGCGGAAAAACTTTTGACAATTTAAGATGTTTTTTTTTTATTCAGTATTCAAGATCAAATAATCTACTAGGTATTCATGGTTAAGTAGTTTAAAAAGTTCGGTAACGAATTACCAATAGACGGCTTTCAACTTAAGCATAGCTGGCAATATTCAATGCATCTGGTAACGCTATATAGCGCTCGAAAAATGGTTTTTAGTACAAATTAAATTTAAATAAAAAATAGTTTAAAAAACTAAAAAACACGCTTTTATTGCTAATCGAACTAAAAAGTATTAAATAAATTTTAATGACAAAGAGACATATAATGAAGTAATAGCAAATCGAACGATCAGTCATAGTCAACTACCTCAGAACAGAATTATAACAAAAATTAAGATACAAATAGAGTAATTCAAATTAGAGTTAAAAGCGTGGGATGCTTGATATAATAAATATTACAATCATTCTATTCCCAACTACCTATGTACAGAGGGTTATGAAAATGAAGCAAAATGCATCCCACGCTTTTAACTCTAATTTGAATTATTCTATTTGTATCTTAATTTTTGTTATAATTCTGTTCTAAGGTAGTAAACTATGACTGATCGTTCGATTTGCTATTACTTCATTATAGGTCCCTTTGTCATTAAAATTTATTTTCTACTTTTTAGTTCGATTAGCAATAAAAGCGTGTTTTTTAGTTTTTTTAAACTATTTTTTATTTTCTACTTTTTAGTTCGATTAGCAAAAAAGCGTGTTTTTTAGTTTCTTTAAACTATTTTTTTATTATGAATGAAAATTATTGTTATCATTGCAGTCAGTGAATAAAGGATTCGATATATTCGTGTTATATTTAATTCATTTCTTATCGACTGTGAGTCTAAAGCTATGCAGTTATCGGCCGTGATAAAGAAGTAATCGGGATGAAGAACTTATTTCGTGGAGGGAGCCTGAGAAACTGATTTACAAGAATAAGTAAAGATTTTTCATTTTACAACCAAATTCACCTTACTTTTTGCCCACAGTAAAAAAAAGTAAATATTAATCCTGGCAATCCTAATAAGATTAATGGAAAACTTTTTTTCAAATTATTGCATTGTCATCGGTCCTTGATAGGTGTGCAAAATCGTGATCGACTTGATCAGATTTTTAGAAGCCAGTGAAAATTAAGTTCAAAGATTCCGTTACATACATACATACAACCCGGCCTAATAAAAGTGTGTTAAAAATAGGCCAACGCATTACATTTAATTTTTAACCAGTTGTCTCCCCTTGGATATGGTTGAAACTTTCTAACACTTTAAGCAAATTGGGAGCTTTCTTACTATAAAAGTTGGAAGATTGCAGCCCAAGCAGCTAGAAATAATCTATGAAATTTGTGGACATAATGGGAGTCTGGAAAAGTAGCTGTGAAATAATTTAGAAATCTTCGTTCTCGAAATTCAATGTTAAACAAACTGTTCTAATAGGCCAGATATTGAAAAAATCGAAGAAAACAAGAAAAAACTGAGAAAGATTTTCTGTGAACGAAATATTCATCCATCACCAAAGAGTTCTCAACCATATACTGAAAACACTAAATAGGTGCATATAAATATTGGGTCTGGCGTTAAACGAAGGCGTCCTGCAGGGAGTCCAGTTGAACCACAGATCGAAGTTAACAACAAAAAATTCGATGTGGTCAAGGACTTCATATATAGTATCTTGCTTCTACCGCTATTACCAGCAATTACCTTGAATTCAAACGACGGATATGTCTTGCCAACAGGTGCTACTTTGGGCTAACAACACTCTACAAGACGCTCCTCATCCCGATGCGTCTCTGTGGCGTTGAAACCTGGATAATCAAACAATCAGATGCAGCCGCTCTTGCAGTTTTCAAGAGGAAAGTACTTCGCAAGATTTTTGCCCTGCTCGCATAGATGACGGTTACCTCGAAGTTATATGAGCTTTACGGAGATATTGATTTAATCATACGAGTCATGCTGCAGCGACTAAGGTGGCTAGGTCAAGTCGTCCGTATGGAAGAAGAAGGTGTTGTGGCGGTAATTGGTGGTCAACGGCGTGTCCGGTGGAAGAACCAAATTGAAGATGACCTGCCTTCTCTTGGCTTAAGAAACTGCCAAAGGTGTGAGACATTATTCGGCAGGCTGTAACTCGGTAACGCGTCATAACGGCCAATTAAGTAAGTAAGTAATATAAATAAGCTGTGAAAAGCTTCATGAATCTACCTAATTTCCCATCAGTGAAGCTCTGCTGAAATAAAATCTAGCCATTGTAAAATGACCGACAAAGCAAAAAATGGACTAGCATCTAGCAAAATTGCATGAAAAAGAGCGTGATAAAATGAAGCTTAGAGTCAAGAAGTGTTACACTGAGTATTCAAAGGGAATGGAATGGAATAGTAATTGATATTTATTAATTAATAGTAATATCAAGTAATTATTATACATAGCTGCTAACAAAATTGGATGATATCAAGGTAGGCCGGGTAAGTTTTAAAACATCCATCATTTAATCCTGGCTTTGAACTCTGATCACTTCCTTCGTTCTCTAATAAAGGACTTTAATGGAGCGAAGTTGGATCCAGTAGGGGCCTGCAAAATCCACTAGAATCAAATTTTTTGCCACAGCCTCTCAGAAGTTTTTCATTGATGGAATAATGGCTAGCATAAAAATAGCATATTGAATAATGGCAAAGTATTAAATGAAAATAATGGCATTATTAAACAAAGAAATGGGAACCAAATCAGCTGATCAGTCAAACACAAAATCAATGGGCAATGTTTTTAATTTTCTTTTGTTTTTTTTTTTGGTTTGTTTGATAGTCTACCACTACTTTTGACTTATACACTATATGGGAGTACTATAAGTACATAAGGGTTTTCCAATAACAGGTGTTATTCTCAATAGCCCGCTATTTCGGTACATGTCACTTTTGAAACTGTCATTTTTTTGACATTTGATAAGTAGAAACTACGCCATTAATAAAAATGGATCGATACACGCTTAAACAACGCACTGAAATTATTAAAATTCACTTAAAAATGGTGAAAATTTGGCAGAGACGGTTCGTAAAACTCGAACATTTTTGGGTCATCGTGAAGCACCTTGTCGGACCGCAATACAAAAATTGGTGAAAAACTTCGACCTGTTGCGACAAGTTAGTGATGAAAAATAAAACCCGTCCACTTCGCTCAAGAACAGCGAAAAATATTGCTGTTGTAGCAGAAAATGTTGAAGAAAACCCAGGTTTGTCCATTCCTCATCGTTCTTTGAAATTAGGCACTCCACAAACGTCATTACACCGTATTTCGCATAAAGATTTGGGTCTTAAGGCTTTTAAGTCCAGTTAACACAAGAACTCAAGCCGGCCGATCATCAACAACGTCGTGTCTTTTTTCATTGGGTCGTTGAAATGCATGAAAATGATCCGGAATTCCATCGAAAAATCATCTTGAGTGATGAGGTCCATTTTCACTTCGGTGACTTCGTCAACAAGCAAAATTGTCGGATCTGGGGCTCAGAGAATCCAAGAGTTATTGTTGAAAAGCCTCTTTATCCTCAACGTGTAACTCTTTGGTGCGGTTTATGGTCCAGCGAAGTCAATGGACCTTACTTTTTCGAAAATTAAGCAGGAGCAACAGTTACGGTGAATGGATTGCGCTATCGAGAGATGATTTACGATTTTTTCTGGCCGGAATTGGATGGTATTGATCTGGACAACGTTTATTTTCAACAAGACGGCGCAACGTGCCCCACAAGCAACGAAACCATTTCAAATAACACCTCTTATTGGAAAACCCTTTATATGTAAGTAGTTTCAAAGGGCACAAAAGACCATGAGGTCGAAGTGCAAATCTCAAATAAATCTGAGTCTAAGTAGTTTCAAATTGCGACGCCCTTATATCTTTTAAGTTTTTTATTCGATTATTACATTTTCCATCAACGACTAACCTACAATAATACTTAATATACTACCTGTGGTAGACTATATTTATATTTAAATGAAGGAAAGTAAATTGATACACTATACAACAGTTCCCTTTTTTGTATTCCCTTCTTCCAGAATCCATTTTCTTGTTGGAAAACCCAACCACAACCCAGACCCACGCATTCTACTGATAGCTTCAAATGTTGTTCCAACTTGTGTTTATATTCATATCGGTCCATTGTACCTCCAATAAAGGTCATCTTTCTAACGATAGGTGCAGCTATAGCTCCTTAAACCAATCAGTAAATAAAACTTTAGATCCATTCCCTTGCCAATATGTGCCCGTGCAAACTGTAGCCGAAGGCGACGGTTCTTTCTGAAATCAGAAGCTTTTTACATAGTGTTCTGCTGAAATATCCTATTATTAATATATCTCTTAATAGTTCTTGGATGAACATTTTTTCCGAATGTCTCGATGATATATTGAACCAATTTCGGAGCACCAATTCTCGGATTTTGGTGGATTTCACATAAAATGGAGCTTAAATCTCTTTTGTGTAATAGCAGCGACGATCTATCAAATGAAATTTTCAAATAACGGTACTTCACAGGTACTTTTTCAATGTTTGCTTTACTCAAGGGAACCAAAACAGATGGATGTATATTACATATGTAGACTTTCCTCATACCGCTTTTTTGTTGTTTTGTTCATTTGTTTATTATAAAGCAGGTGAAATAATTTAATTTTTATAAATTCGTGATTAAACATGAGTTCCGAAAAAATACTACATCGACAGTTTTTCCAATTATTTTTACACCTTCTGGAAAATAAGAAAATATGCCACTCTATGTAGGCTTAAGTCCTTTACTGTTTATGTAAATATGATATGTAAGTATGCAAACCAAATTGTTTACTGGGCAAATGCTACTCAACCATGTGATATGTCGTATGCTCTCATCCATCCGTTATACAAGCACTCATATGCTGATGTAGACGCACAAGTATATGCACAAATATGTGCATCCCTGCAGGGATCTTTAATCGAAGAAATCATACCAGGTCATCATTGACTAGAATAATACTGATTAGAAATTTATCAATTTATCCGCAAATTAGTTGATTTTTTAGATAAGAAAGTTTAAAATTCAACTATATGGAGCATCAATTTATGGCGATGATTAGAGGACTATTTTATTTTAAGTTAGGCCTGAGTCAATTGTCACAACACTAAATGGCCAGTTGTCACTACACTAAATGGACTAGAGGTAGAGAGGCATATCTGTCTCTAGATCATGGCTGTAGGGAAATTAATGCTATGGCGTGAGGGGCTAGAATCACTAGATTCGTGCATAGTGGTGTCCCCTCGCTTCTTCTTTGGCACTAGCTACTAGCTATTCACGAAGTTCCAACTCGTTTAAACAGGCGTGTGGTTAAGATGGCAGTATATGTCGATGACTTGGCCCTTCTGGTTTCAGAAACCTTTTCCTCAGTCGATGGGCTGTCAGTAGTGGTCGTAGAGTCAACTCTGACAAAACGGAGTCGACGCTATTTAATGGAAAATACAAAGCTCCACGTTTTATACTTCCTAGACTAAACAACCACGCTCTCGTCGGAAGTCAAGTATCTTGGTGGAATACTTGAGCCTAAACTCCATTGGAAGCTGCACATCGAAAATCGAGTTAAGAAGGCCAGTATAGCTTTCTACTCCCGTAAATCTATATTCGACGAAAAATGGGGTCTCAAGCCACGTGTCGTACTACAACTTAGTGGTTCTGCCAATTTTGACGTTGATCTTCAAGTTCAACCCAATGCTGCTCAGAGCGCTACTAGATTGAAGGAGGTTGACCTCTGAATGCAATCTGCTATAGTACATGGTAGCATTCTGAGGCTCCTTCTCCTTCCTTCTCTGTACTTCACACAGATCTCTCCATCCGCTAACTGGTTTTTGAGGGTTGTGCTAGGGCTATATTTCTAAGCAGGCTTAATTGGAAGAAGGGTAGAGTCTACACGGACATAGGTGTCTATCCTAAATCAGCCAATATTTCAGTCTCCTTTAAATTACCGAAAACTAGAAGTGTTTTGGAAGCAGAGGTCTTCGCGATCCTGCAAGCATGCAAAATGCTCTCTTCTCTGATCAACTTCTGCAAGGAAGATATCAAACGTTTCGAACGAGCAGGAAACATTTATATTATCTGGTTCCAAGACATAGGAACATAAGGCGAAATGAAATGGCCGATGAGCTTAAAAGGAAGCGGTTGACAGAACCGGTTTTCCTTGTCCCCATATCCTACATTGGTGTCCCCTTGACCGTTGTTAAAGGGAAACTGCACAATTTCTTTCTTAAAAAACCGCAAAACAGATGGAGTTCGATCTTTTCGTGTGCTTTGACCTCAGTACGACAGAAACATAACGCTTAAAATGCATGGATATAAGTACGAAATGGTATTCGCTGACGCCTGGCCGGCTAATTAAAATTTCGTAGATCATCGCCTTGATATTTTTAACCACTTGCTGGCATGTAAAAATAGTAGAATACGAACTGGTTGAGTTGAAAAGTGAACTGGTATTATTGTAGTTCACAACTACTACTATTTTCCTACAGGGTTATTAAGGGCATACATACATTCTTATATGTATGTACACATGCCTGTAAGTGTATATGTAGCCACATAACCATATCGATGGCAAGTGGCAATGGAATGATTTTATAGATTCATTCTTATTTTGATACATTTTTCAGCTGCTCACCACAATTGCACTTCCTGCTGCTCTTTTTCACTTCCGCGGCCACGTACTTACTGAAATGTAATAAATCGCTCGTTACATTTTCCAACACTTTGTTTATATATCTATCAGCAGCGTTGATAAATAAACAATTACGTCTGTAAAAACAGTGTAGTCAAAAATTATGAAAACAAACAAATGTTGCTTCCGCAGCTTTTATTTCACTTTCCTTTTGCATTTGCACATTCAGAAAAATTTTAATTTTTTCTATGGAAGCGCGAGCATGTGCATGTATATGTGCATATTAAATTAAAAAAATATATTTTATTCACATTCAGCATTTCTAAATGTAAATATTTTGCATAGAAGCAGCTCTGCTCATGTAGGTCAGAAAATAGCAAAGAATTACCGCAGTAAAATTCCTCTGGTTTCAAAATATTGAAAAAGTTTCGATTTTTTTTTCAATTATTCGAATGGCATGAAATGTATCCACATCCATAAAAACATATCAGCCTATTACATTAACTTTTTGTCTAATTTGCTTATACCAAGTGGCGCAAAATTAATCATCCAATTTTTTTTAAATAATTTTTTAATAAATAAAAAAAATTAAGGGACCAAAAATTTTAGTTATGGAGTATTTCACTGAGGGCATTGTCAAACTTTTGATTCAAATTTTTGATTTTAGAATCTGGTCGGGCATCTTTGGAGGCATCAAAGGTTCAAGAGTCGATTTGGTCTGCTCTTGTAGAGGTGTAGTCCAACATCAATAGACCAAACTGCAAAATGTGTATTGAACGATTAAACCCCAACACATATGGAATATTACATCGTTCAAACGTCGGCCACTACTTCAAACGGAGGCACGTGATCGTGACGTGCAAAGCTAAATTTACAATTTGCAGTGACTCGATTGCACAGATCAGATTGAATTTGAGCAATAGTCTGGGTTATACTCATTTTAGTTTTATTTTATTGAGTCCATGGTTACAAAACCTCAAAGAAAAACACATACAAAACCTCAAAAGCGGTCGAAGGATAAGGAAAAAACCCGAGGCCAAATGTCAGCGTTCATAGAAATCGGTCAACGCAGCCAAGCAACCAGTCACGCTCAGGAGGGAGCTGAAGCTGCGTTGCAATGTTGACCAACCAACGACTTCGAAGGAGGCGTTGAAGGTTTGCGAAATAGCCAAACGGCATTTTCCCGTGGCATTAATTTACCTCCATTACCCTAATAGACAGATGACGCCGGAGTAGTGGAAACGAATCGACGCTAAAAGTTTGGAAGCGATCATTGCTCAAGTAGTCAATGAGCCAGAAGGCACATGTTGGTACATGGATGTCAAGATACTCAGATGTAATAATGACACGACACTGAGCTAGATAAAGTCAGTGGGTCCAACATTGAAGGGTCTGTGAGATGGTGCGGAGCAGAGAATAGTCGACAGGGGCGACATTCCTTGTATAGCTCGTGCTAAGGTGCATGTAGCGAGCTCGGTAAAACTGGAAGACGCTCTGTTGCTATTTCAGGGAAAAAATCCTGACATCCCTAGAATGGATGGGAAACTGCTCCACTCAGGAAAACTGGATGCGAAAGGAGCTCAGGATCTTATATTCTAAGTTGTTAAAGTGGCCGAGGACTGGTTCTACCGTCGCTCCGGTAAGATAGCTTGGGGCACGGATAGCGGAAGCACGGATACACCTGCGCCTTAAGAAGCGACATCTTAAGGACAACAACGAAAACATTCTACAGGCCGGCGAAGTAAGGAGAGATCTCGGACTGGAATCCGTGAATCCTCTCACGCTTTAGAGTGAAGATACGGAAATAATGGCGCTTTATATGCATAGAGAATCAATCCAGAGCACTGATCCAAATAGAGGGTAATATTCTGCAGATCAACCCCCACCACAGTAGAAGGTGCATCGGTAGAACTCCACCTCGTGAGGAAGGTAGCTACAATGTGGCTCTAATCCAAGAACCATGGGTATCTTCCGGCAATAAGGTATCTAGATTAGAAACAAACAATTTTCAACTGTTCTACTCACTTACGGTAAGGAAGACCAGATCTGCCATCTAAGTGAGGGAAAATACTAATTCTTACTTTATTCCTAGATTTAGCGCAGATGACCTGGCGGTAATAGCCGTAGAGGAAGACGAGAAACACAAGATCTGGTGTTACATGCCCATAGCGTCGAGCCGCCACCCATGGAACTACAGCACCTCACGAGAGAAGCTCATCAGCGGGGACTGAAAGTCGTGACTGGCTAAATCATGTCGTCCGAATGGATACAAAAGCTGCGGCTCAGAAAGTATTCGATGTGGTACCAGCTGATGGTAGCAAAGGAAGGTGAAGGCCTTGCGTTGTAAGAATCAGTCGAGAAGGAATTGGCTTCATATGGAGCAAAAGTAGTATCTCTTTATCTAAGCTAAAAAAACCGAAAAAGGCGTTACATTGCATAATTTGAGGTTTGAGGTTCCAAAACTATACTCAAAATTTACAGAATTTTTCCAAAACCTGTTTTTTATATACTTTGAAACTAAGAGCAGTACTGCCCTTACATCGTTTCCGGGACACCCTGTATATTAAATATAAATATAAATATATAAAAAATTTAATTCTTTTGTTTTATTAATTTTTCCCCCATTTTTAATTTTTATTTATTTCATTTAAATTTTTATTTTTAGTATCACATTTATAGCAACTTTTTATCCATAAAACAAGTGTACCAAGCGTTGAAATTGAATCGTTACACCCGTGGTCATTTTTATTTATGGTCGATTGGACGCCTAGACCGCGCTTTCGGCGCGGCGATATTTTCCATTTCGACCAACGTCAACCTGCACATTTTTCGGCTGTCCCACATTTTTTAACATTTCACCAGTTTTTATGCACGAGAGCAGCTGTCCATAAAACAATATTTACTTGGCAGCAATTGGATAGAAGTAAGCGGCAAAGAGTAGAAAAAGGATTGCGAACATTATTTTCGCGCGAAGCTATACTTTCTTATATGTTTTGTTTTTTTGTTTTGCTTTTTTTTTGTACTTTCCATTTGTTTGTTTGCGGAAATCCGTCTGCGGTTTTCCTCTCCATTACCACGAGCTGCAATTTTTCGCGCCATTTATTTGCAGCCGCGCAAAGGAATAACAGCAAGATACAGCAACACTGATACATACACAGTGCATGCATACGTACATATGAATTTATGTATATCCAAAACCGCTAGGCTTGATTCTTACCTTGCTAAGCCCCTTCTAAACCTCTTCCTTCTCATTTCCTAGCAGCAACACAAAAGTTCGATGCATATCCCCCATAAAGCTTTTGTACTTTCATCAGGCCTGCATTTCTTATTTTCTTCAGTTTTCCATTTCTTTGCCATTTGATACGCTTGCTTGTATAGATGTGTTGTTATTGTTGTTGCATCTCACTTCTATAGCAAGTTTTTCCTGTTTCTACTCGTACTGCATGCATGCAGGCTGTAAATTTCCACCCAAGATTTGCTTTGTGTTTTCCATCTATCAGATTTTGAAATATCCAGCAAATTCTTCTCTCTCCCTCTCCCTCTCTCTTTATCCCACTCTCTCTATTTCATGATTTGTTTGCACATTTACCTTTACTGGCAGCTTGAACGTCTATTTATCGAAAGTTGATACCCAAGAGTGGAGGCTGAGTGTTTAGCATCCGAACTGCGTACATGCACACATATCCAACCAATACATGCACACATAGGTACCTAAGCAATGGTATGTGCACAAGGCTTGATTGGAGATATCAACGGAAGAGTGGCAAAGGCAGGTGAGCTTCAGAGGTAAAACAATGCTTGCAACACTTGCAAAACTGGCATAAACGTTTGCTGTTTGCTGTTGGTGAGGATTGAGGATTGAGGTGACCAGAGGTGCATAAAATGATACAAATTTGGATTTTGTAATTCTTAAGAAATAATTACGGATTATCTAGAATGCCAGTGGTTCTTAGCCTAGGTAAAATAGGTAGGTGGGTAGGTGAAATGGTTGAAATACTAGTCTGGCACTCCCCAAGTAGCGCCGTTTCGAAGCTAATTTGAGACCTTTCACAGACAGATATCTACAACCAATCAGATGTTGATGCAATGGAGAAGATCGATGGGATTTAGGTTGGCACCCTGCCCCAGGCTGTTGATGAAAGGAGTATCGAGTGACCATAAACGTCTAGCTGCCAAACCCGGGCATTTACAGAGAAAGTGCTCAACAGTCTCCTTCTCCGAAAAGGTCCCACAGCATCTGCAATGTGGATTAAATTATAAACCCAGCTTTTCTGCGCGTATGCCAATAATACAATGACCGGTAAATACAGCAATGAATTTGGAAATTGAATGGTGTAGAGTCCCCAGGACTATCTGAGTCCTCCGTCTATTGTACTGGGGTTACGTGGTTTTCACAATAGCACATGAAGAAATGGAGCTCCATCATTGCTGTGCTTTCCTGGGCAATTCCTATTTAACAGCAGGTGATGCCGATGACCGGGTAAGAGACCTCTGACACTAATTCAGTCGACCGCTTCTTGGCAAGCTCATCAGCAATTTCATTTTTCGCAATGTTTCTATATCCTGGAACCCATATCAGAGCAATGTTAGCGGCACACTCAAAAGAGTTGATATCCTCGTTGCAGGAGTTGACCTGACCTGAATAACGATTTGCTACTCTATACTCCTATTGGCTGCCACCGAAGACGAGCGGGTTTGTGCGTGATGTTGATCTCTGGTTCTATTCAAAAGTTCACTGTGTGAAGCTCACGTGAAACATCAGCCGCTAGAAAATGTTTTCTGATTATTTATGTCGATGACTTTGTAAATACAATATTGCAAAAGCGGAAATGCTCACAAACCTTCCATAGAATCTCCCCCGAACCTAAAGCGACAGCGTTTTTGGATTGTATCATCATCCAAGTTTCTACGCCAAACATTAGGAAAAGCAATAAAAGGATGATTTTATAAAGAATTCTGTGAGTTAATACTCTACTGTTCGGCCCAAAGTTGCACTTGTTGGCAAATAGTACTTTTCCATGTATACGAATGAGAAAATTTCGCAGCCAGTTAATATCTACATTTAATAACTCGAGCGTAGTGAAAAGTAAAGAGCCAAATATCTAAAACTTAGGCTCACTCGAGGATCGTCAGTTGGTTCACTCAAACATCGACAGTTGGCAAAGCCTTGCGACATTGCTTGTAAGCATTTATCGCTTCCTAGGCTGACTCGAAGCTTATTTTTCCAACAACAAATCATAGATAGCCAACCTTCCTCAGAGGAACTGCCTCATGGGTGTTCTGTCTTGCGAGCTCATTTGTCATACCGTTTCCTATATAGTTGTCACGTCATAGTTATGATGTCATCTGAAACTATGGAAATGTTGAAGCTGCAGCTGCCATTTACCCAGCTACCCAGAGATGATATAACTAAAATCTTCACATTCGACAAGAAGTTCAGAATTGAACTGGGCATTTGGAAAGAAACTCCAGGAGTGTACCCTGCACTGATACACAGATGGCTCGAGAACACCAGAAGGCATAGGAGTAGGAATATAAGGCCCCAGCATAGAATATGCCGATGGGTAGTTTTCCAAGCGGTGATGTATGCGATTTGTCTATGCGCAGAGATAAACTTAGACAGAAATTTCCGAAATGTGCGAATTGCCGTACTGAACGACAGTCAGGCGGCACTTAAGACTCTCCTGTGAGATAAAGTCCTCTCTGGTACTTGAGTGTTTCGAGAAACTGAATCAATTAGAATCGTAACCGGTTAACTTGGGTCCCAGGATACAGGAATATAAGTGGAAACGAAGTAGCGGACGCATTAGCGAGAAAGGCTACGGCCTAGACATTAAAAGGGCCTGAACCCTTCCTTGCTATGGGACAACATGCCATTAAGAGTGAAGTACTAAAGCTAAAGGAGGTTAGCTGCCACCAAACAATAATGCTACGCGAGACGAAATTCTTATTTGGAGAATAAACTGAGAATGCTCTCGGCCATTCTTACAGGCCACTGCAGACCACGTAGTCATCTGCACATGATCGGGATTTTTTTTCCTTGTCCACTCCACTCGGGACCATAGCGCCTAGGCAAAACTCAGCCTTGCGTTGGTTTCGTTAATCTATTTTGCTTTCTGACAGGGTAGGGGATTAAGTAATCAGTCTTGCGTTGGTTTCGTTAATCTATTTTGCTTCCTGACAGGGTAGGGGATTAAGTAGTGGGAATGCCCGCCTGTCGTTACTTAAGGACCAACGCCTTCTTACTGTTTGAAGCGCCATCTTTTTCTGCCAGAAGGATCACACAGATGGTTGAGGACTTCGCTAAATTTGGTGCGTCTGCGCTATTACCGCGATTGCCCGCTTCCTGTTGCTGGCGTCACTGATTCAATGTGTAACTGTGTCTTTTTCTTTGTTTTTTTGCTTGTTTAGCAGCCACAATGCAAGTAATGCGCTGACTTTTTGAGCGGGAGTAAGGATCGGAAGGATAAGGTTGTTGGGGTTGAGGATTATTTTTTATAGAAACTGGGGAAGTGGGTAAGTTTGGAAAATGCGAGGACCGTGCTTTTCGTGGGATTCGAACCCACTCTCTGGGATGACATGATCGGGATATGGATCTTACGATACTACAATGCACTATCTCCTTAAATGCAGCGCTATGGTGCGGAAAAGTTGAGACATCTCGACCCACTCCAGCTACGCTCAAGACAACCCAGCTCTATCCTGAATTTTTTTTTAAGAGAACAGGAGTCTGGATGCGGTACTGTGATGAACAGAGTGCACAAAAGACCATGAGGTCGAAGTGCAAACCCCGAAGTTGGCTGTCTATCCATCCACTAAGTTGTCATATGAGCTTGTTAACGAAGTACTCAGGTACGACGGAAAGGGAAGTGAGGCATTCGCCGACTAAATCCTAGATAGTCAAGGGCATTAAATGCCGCCGGACTGACTTTCAGAATATGAGGAGTTTTCATAAATTTCATGTTTCGACACATAAAATTACGTTTAATGAGAAGCTTCTTGGCATGTTATTAGTTTTTATTATTTTGCACGAACACTGGTTTATTAAAACTATGTTTTTACACAATAGAAATATTATTAAAAAGTTAGAGGGTTTGCATAAAAACAACAACCGTCCGGCCACTTTAAATTGCCTAGCAAAAGCAATATTTAAAATTTCATGAAATGTGAGCCGATGTGCGGGTAATCTTGAAGCTGCATTTTGGCAGCAACGCAAACGTCACAAAAACACCTCACCAAAATAAAAAAAAATTGCATATGTAACGAATACATGCACATGTACACATATGCATAAATGTGTGCATGCAAGCGCTGGGATTTGAATATTGCACATGCGACTGTAAAACAAAACCAGAAAAAACCAAATGGCGCAAATTTATGCACAAATACGTTACGAGTAATGTGGAAATTATGATCACCGTTGTTTCACCGGTTTCGACACAGTTGTTTTTTCAATCTTTTTTTTTTTTTTTGTAGGCAGCTTGTAACATACTTTAAATGCCAGTTGGTTGGTATTTTTCTCTTTTTTTGTTATAAATCGCAGACCTTTTGAATTTCGTTAATTCTTGCAATCAATAAATTTGTATTTCTTTGTCGCTATGAAACTGCAATTTAAATTGCACAATGCATTTGAAATATTTCCAAACAAGCGCAATGGTGGGTTGAAAGGAAAATTATTTAAATGTAGGGTAATTTAAAAGAAGTCAAAAATGTGAAGTAAAATTGCTGAAATGTGCATGCAACAATTATTGCAAAACTATTCCTGCAGTAGGAAAATTATGGGAAAACTACTCAACAAAAATTCCGGTTCATGAACTGGTATTTGATGGAAGAAGTCGAACTAGTTCGAAAGTGGTTAGAATTGTACTAGTTGCAAAGCGGTTTTTTAGGGGTGTTTAAAAAATAAAATGTTGTTTTTCTTGCTGTTAATAAGAATTATTAAAGCTTAAGTTAATGAGACTTACTTGTACTTATTCTTGTTGTACCCAGTCAACTGCGCAGTAAATCCAAAAAATCCAACTCATCATTCATTTAAAAATTAGCCGTGCAATCCAGCTAATTATGAACTATAAGAAATAGAGAATTTAAAGAAGAAACTATAAGCAATTTAATTTTAAATTTTGTGAAATGTATAATTTATAAAAATAAAATCATATGAAGTCGAAGAATAAATTTAAGAATAAAACAAAATTTGTGTAATAATTTAATTTATGTATATATAACATTTTTGGAATTTTCTTTTACACATTTTTATTTACTTTTTCAACGCGCCCAAAGCTGATGCTTTTCACCACTAATTAAGCTTTTGTGTCTATAGTGACAGTCTTTTGTGCCTATAGTGACTCTAACTCAATACGGTGCCTCATCACAACACCTCGTCCAAGCCCAGTTCCCTTATTAAACATAACATAGAGGTGGGTTGAGCTGAGGGCTAAGATGTCTCAATCTTCACCCCGCTATAGCGCTGCATTCAAGGAGAAGGTGTATAGGAATCTCTGGTGATTGGTAGCAAACACGGCAAGTGTCTGTAGAGCATATTCCAATCCTATGTTTATGTCCTAGGTCCTACGAGGGAATAAGGATCTGAAGAAGAAGAATGTAGAAGGCTGAGTACTACGCAATGCCCTGTGAGAATGCCCGTGAGCAGTCTCAATTTATCTTTAGGGGCGGTTATATGTTTCCTAAACCTAGTTTTAAACATTGAAATAAATAAAAAACGAAGTATCAACTGCAAATAAAACTAGTACTAAGATAACTAGTTTGCAACTAGTACATTTGTTTTCAGTTCCTTAAACCTAGTTTTAAACATTGAAAAAACTAAGAGACGAAGTACTTCAACTGCAAAGCAAACTAGTACTACGATAACTAGTTCGCAACTAGTACATTTGTTTTCAATTTCCTAAACTTAGTTTTAAACATTGAAATAATTAAAAGACGAAGTACTTCAATTGCAAAACAAATTAGTACTTGGGTAACTAGTTCGTAACTAGTGCATGTGTTTGGAGTCTCCTAAACCTAGTTTTAAACATTAAAAAACTAAAAGACGAAGTACTTCAAACGCAAAGCAAACTAGTACTAAGGTAGCTAGTTAGTGACTAGTACATTTGTTTTGAGTTTCCTGAACCTAGTTTTAAACATTGAAATAAATAAAAGACGAAGTACTTCAGGCGTTAAACAGATAAGTACATAGAAAGGTAACTAGTTTGTTACTAGTACATTTCACTATAGGGACAAAGCGAAACCTTTTTCGTACTGTTTTACTTTTTGTTGAACTTCCAATATGAGCAGAGTTTTAAACTGGAAAAAATTACTATGCCCTTTTATCTGGTGATTTCGAATTCGCAATAGCAAACATTTGCGAATATGTATTGGTGTAACATACTCGCACACAAATATCTGCTATTTGTGTCATGTGAATGTCGGCAAGTTGATTAATGGCAACGTACAGCATCAGCGTCGCTCTAATCACAATTAAGAAAAGGCCAAGTGGCATTCGTGGAATGTCATAAAAAGTGTATTTTTTTATAATTTTTTATTGCATTTGAAATGCAAAATTAACGATTCTTACGTTTAATGTAGTTTAGATTGCACATACGAATACAGGGAATTAGAGGAAAGGACAAAATTTAAATAAAGTAATTGATTATCGTTAATATATGGCCAGTCTCTTTTGAAGGACTTTACCTTTACATTCTCATTCCATTCATATACAGAAACTCATTGAGTTTAGTCTCTTAGAGAAGGTGCCATTCAATATATGTAGATATTGATAGCCAAAAGTCGCACGAGGCTAAATCAGGCGAAACTATATAGGTCGAGTTTTTGTACGAAGGGTTACAGACAATGACTTTAGTTTGAGATGGCGCATTAGCGTGACTCTAAAGTCAAAAGCCGTAAATCTGACATTTTTTGCTAAAAACTAAGAGAGATAGTTTGCTCAAAGGAGAAGAGGACTTTCTTGGAAGTGAAATTTAAATTCGTTCATTGTGGTACCATTGAAGGTTGTGAGGGAAAGCAAAAAAGAAGGATAGGTAAGAGCGATATACGAAGAAAGACTACTTGCAACAGTGGTATATACTTCGAGCTGATAATAAAATTCAACGAGCGGCTCATTTTCAAACTTGCCATTTCGTACACGTAATTACATTGTGGGACTTAATATGCGTGAAGCTTAGTCACGCGAAAGCAGGTCAACTGAGATGATTGCAGCTCATCCGATAGACAGCTGCCAAAAAGGAGGTTTCAAGTAATACTAAGTCTTATCGAAATGCAAGTCTAGCGAACAAAGTACTCTAAGCTAGAATCATTGTAAAAATCACAAAGCACAGGCTGGAGCTTAAAAACACTAATGGAGGTAATAAAAGAAAATGTGACAATGAGATTAATGATAATACTATCAATAGAAGAAACTTTCTCGTAAGCCAAGAAAATTCTGAACAGGTGTTATACAAACTCTTCATCATTGATTCGAACTATCCACCACTGGTTTTGTCGATTTCGGTGCGACTGTAACAGCCCAAGTGACGCTGGTCGCTCTGGTTAGCCAGTTGAGGTCACCACGAAGATCCGATAAAATATTTGAGTTAGTAGTACCCTACAAGTCTGAATCAGAAAGACATCATTCTAATTAATCCCTGTAGCATAGCTCTGAGTTACTAAATGTAACCCCTCCTCTATGTAACCGGTAGCAGCGTCCTTTGCGTATAGTCACATGTGTTTTAGGCCAATAATTCCAAATAAATAATAAAACATAATCCACATAAAGTCAAAAACTTTGTCGCTGGCGCAAAATTTTTATCAGGGTGAGTCAAAACGTTCTGAGAATTGGAGGAAATCGCATTTTCAACTCAAATTTAATATTCCGCGTGTCAAGAAGTATATTTCAATTGAACACTCTGATTTTCTGACTGATCTATTAGGTAATACAAAAAGACGCTTAAAAAGTTTAAAAGTGGATTTCGTGAGATCAGTAAGCACTACTCTTTGCGAGAAGGAATCTTCTCGTAAGCCAAACAAAAAAAAATCCATACAAATTCTTCACCATTGATTGGAACTATCCATCATTGGTTTTCTGGATGACGGTGCGACTGAACCAGCACAAATGACGCTGGTCGTTCAATTAATGCCACCACGACAGAAATGATTGAGTAAACCAATAGGTATGAGAAATAAGAGAAGAGAGTACCAGCAAATTCATAGATCACTCTGTTTTTTATAATTACTTGACTATATTGCGTTTACTGGCAACTGGCAACTGGCAACAAACGCAATCGGCTGACAACTGCAATAAAGTATTTGTCGAAGATCATACGCTACCCGTGTTCTATAGCCGTCGATCAGATACCAAAGAATAGTCGAAACAGTGAATTTCTTTAAGGTGAATCAAAGCAAAAGAAAACAAAGGTATGTCGGAACCGCTGCCGATTTTAAATAAAGAGGTCGCATTTGGCGTGCTACAAAAGTCCTCTTCCGCTAAGAAAGCGTGCTAGTACACAAGTCGACCCTCATAATGTCAAAACTGTCATTTTTACTCAGGATCTCCTTCAGATTTAGGGATACATGTGACTATTTCTTATTACCAAATATGACGAATTGGCTACGCTGTAAAAGATTTGGATCAAACGAAGAGATTATTCATGAAACCAGCGCCTATTTTGAGATCATCGATAAATTGAAGAAATTGTGGGTGAAGTCTATACCGCTAGAAGAACTCTATTATTATTATTTCCTATGGTTCCAGGGGAGGAACAAAGTACCACACCCCAATGATGAAAAGTGAATTATTATTTTAACGAATATCTGTATAATATTTTTCGCTATTTCATTTCACAAAAACTCATTGATCCAAAATCATTCGAAAACTGCAACCCAAGTTCAATCAAATCTGCAAATCAATGGCAGTAAAAATCTGCCAAATTCTTAATAATAAAGCATCAAAAATTCAACAGAGCCTTCGAGTATAGTAGAAAATTTGGCTGTTGAAGTGAAAAAGCAGCCAATCAGTTGCTTGTATTGAACTAATTTTTCTTTTATTTGAATTTTTTTCAAACATTTCCTTCTCAAATTCTCCCAATCTCTCCTAAATTTTTGCTGCTAGTCCTTCTAATCCAATGGCAGTTACCTATGTATATGTATATATGTACGAGTATGTATGTTCATAAATAGCATTTCTTTAGTTTTTCCTTGACTGCTTGGCAGAAAAAAAGTCATATTTCACTCTGACTTGCGATATGCCATGCCCCGCTCCACTTCATTCGCTGCGCCAAAAACTTCTACTGACATCAATATATATGTACATATGTATGTATGTATGTATGTATGTATGTACATATGTATTTATGTATGCATGCATGTACGTATGTATGTATGTATGTATGTATATACCTATGTATTTATGTATGTATGTATGCATGCATGTACGTATATGTGTATGTACGTATGTATATGTGTAGAGCAATTGACCAGTGACTGTGACAGCAGTCGCATTGTAGAGCTTTAGACGACCCATCTGTCGCTTCCACGCGTGCCAACTGACGACAAGTGAAATTACTCACGACGGCAGCAAGTGCCCTGATGCTACCAGTCCAGTTGCTGACAGTTGCAGCCGTGAACATTTTTTTTTCTTTCTTTTTCAATTCAAATGCAGCTCCCTCATTTAACTCCCTTTTCTTGCTGAATGCAATGTTGACAGCAAATGAATGCGTTAATGCCGCTTTGAGGCTACGAGATTTGTTTTTCGGTTGGTGCCTTGTGGCCATTAACGGGTCATAGGCAATTGCAAGCAACACAAAAGTTTGATTAATGCGAAAAACCTGTGGCGAAATCGTAAAAGTAGTTGCGAAGCATTGTCGAGTTTCTTAATATTAGTTTCTTAGAATTAGTAGATTCCGAAAAAATCTAGTAGATTAAGTTCATACGAGAACGATACGTGAAAGTTCATATGTAGAATGAGCTGCTAAAATTAAGAAGAAATTGTCCATTTGAAAATCCGTAAAAAGAACTGAAGTTGAGAGTGGTGATATGAATCCTTTATGCAGCTTTTAATGAAAATGTTAGTATTAATTGTCATAACCATCGTCATTAAATAATAGTCAGTCAGTACTCTGCATCTACCACTTTAATGACAGCGGAAGAACTGATTGGAAGTCCATGCCTTTACTAGTAGGAATAGCGATCACTATTACATAGAGCTAACAGATTTTCTTATTACTATAAGGAGATTTAGCACTACGACCTGTAAGATCTATTGTATACCGCCCCAAACCCCCCTCTCTCAAGAGAGATCCGAGATCCCGGTCTGTCAACAGAGATCCGAGACATGTTCTCATATTCTGCTTTATCTCGTAGGCTTTAGATAACTCTTGTCAAGTTTTTTTTACCACCCAGTTCAGTCTTGAAACTTTTGTCAAAGCTGAACATCGATATCAGCTTATCTTTGAGATCCCAGAGGTTAGTTCAGTAAGAATATCAAACTTCTTGGGATTTTATTGAATGGCTGAGCAAATATGAGCTTTGGTTGTTCTTAGGATAACCTTCCTCGCTTGGGATTTGGTATGAATGCGAAGAGATGTAAGCTCGAGAAGAACCACCATTGATGCCGTGGAGCATATACGGATGACTTCTGTTATTGCTAACATGAAACTCCACACCGTTCTCTTAATCATTTTACTAATACGTTTTAATCTATCATCGAAACTTTCTACTCCTTAAAAGGATTTACCATAAACCTCTGATAACCGTAGCACCTACTAAAGAGCCAACGGTACCTAGAGTTTCATTAATCGCCGGTGACCTCAAACTGTTTAGTACGAAACCTTATCTTTCAAATGTAGTACCTCTCGCTTCTGTTAGTACATTTGTATAGTCATAGTCTTCGTTTGCGTTGTACGCACATGTTTCTTGTTTTGCCGGAAGGCTTTTAAGTGTAGCAATGGAGCAAAATGGGGGAAGGACCTCTCCGGGCCGTTTGATACCAAACGAGGTTTCAGACAAGGTGACTCGCTGTCGTGTGACTTCTTTAACCTGATGTTGGAGAGCATCGTAAGAGCCGCAGAACTTAATCGCTCAGGCACAATATTTTATAAGAGCGTACAATTGTTGGCGTATGCCGATGATATTGACATCATCGGCCTTAACAACCGCGCCGATAGTTCTGCCTTCTCCAAACTGGATAAAGAGGCCAAGCGAATGGGTCTGGTGGTGAACGAGATCAAAACGAAGTACTTCCTGTCTTCAAACAAACAGTCGGCGCATTCGCGTATCGGCACCCACGTCACTGTGGACAGTTATAATTTCGAGGTTGTAAAGGATTTCGTTTATTTACGAACCAGTATTAACACCGATAATAATGTCAGCCTTGAAATCCAAAGTAGAATCTCTATTGCCAACAAGTGCTACTTTGGACTAAGTGAGCAACTGAGCAGTAAAGTCCTCTCTCGACGAACACTCTACAAGACTCTCATCATGCCCGTCCTAACGTATGGCGCAGAAGCGTGGACGATGACAACATCCGATGATGCGACGCTTGGAGTGTTCGAGAGAAAGATTCTGCGTAAGATTTTTGGACCTTTGCACGTCGGCAACGGCGAATATCGCAGACGATGAAACGATGAGCTGTACGAGCTTTACGACGACATAGACATAGCGCAGCGAATAAAGATCCAGCGGCTTCGTTGGCTGGGTCATGTCGTCCGAATGGATACAAACGCTCCGGCTTTGAAAGTATTCGATGCGGTTCCAGCTGGTGGTAGTAGAGGAAGAGGAAGGCCTCCTCTGCATTGGAAAGATCAGGTGGAGAAGGTCTTGGCTTCACTTGGTGTGTCCAATTGGCGCCGGTTAGAACGAAAAAGAAACGATTGGCGCACTTTGTTAAACTCGGCCAAAACGCGTAAGCGCTTATCGCGCCAATTAAGAAGAAGAAGAATGGGGAAAACAAGGCGCTAGCCCATGCATTGTCTTTGAAAATATTTCTAAGGAAATATAGCATCCCAATGTTAGACCATCCGCCGAGTCTTGCGCTATTCGATTTATATCTACTTTCTTAGGTGATACCTGCGTTAGAAGGAATATCACTTAAGTCCGTTGAAGCAATGAAAGAGAAAGCGGCATGCAACTTGCTGCAGTTATCGGCTCTGTTTCGAACCGGGAGCGATATGCAAATTATAGCTCATCAAGCCCTGCCAGTACGGTGTAGTCAACGATCGTCATCGTCTATCCCACCTAAGGGTAGATACAGAAAACATGCCGTTTGTGACGGGTTGAGTCCAAAGGTAGAGCAGTGTTAGGCGAGTGAGTTTAAGAGGGAATGTGAATAGATACGCGGTATTTTCATATGCCGAACATATATTGAGTATGGCGGTGTCGATTCTGGATAGGTAGGATTTTAATCTATAATATCTAGAACGTAATAGAGCCAAAGCTATGTGGGTCTCATGAGGCAGCTGAGGCTCTTCGCATGCTATAGGTGGTGGTTGGACTCTGATCACGGCATTCGGAGATCCGGAGTTGTTAAGAAACTTCCGGAGTTCCAATAAATGTCGTTTAATGTCTGTCTGTAAACTATGTGATCCAGTAGTTGGAGTTTTGTTCGATCCGGAATCTCATCAGTATAATCGAAGAGATCTAGCTTACCCTCCAGTAATCAAAATAAAGTAATAAAAATTAAAAATTAATAATTGGAACGTGCCCTTCTGTTAAGTGTTTGGTCGTGCTTCTTCTCCTATTTGCACACTAGGAGGTTTGCGTTTTCCTGCGACCGCTGTTAGAAAAAACTTTCCCTTCATTTTGGTGTTTCAAGGAGATTCGAAAGTACGAATGGTAGTGACTCACCAATCCATTCGGCTACGACGAAGTACAGTTTTGTACATAAAAAGCGTTCTATGGTATTCTTGGGCTCCTTTTGACTTTTGTAGTTTAGCTTAGTTATGAAGGATGCAGTCCCTCTTTTTCTGTGAAGTCTAAAGTAAATAATGTCAAAAATCTTACAGAGCCGAGTCTAGTCTTTAGTAAACAGAATTTTATAAAAAATGTGCACTCATTTGCCCGTAAGTATTATATAGTTTGTCAATACTGTTATATTGTTTTTTTAATAAATCTACTCCACGCCTTTCAACCAATTTAAACCCGATATTGGAGTAACTCCAATTGTGTAAGTCTACCAAGTGGCAGACAGACCGCTGTCTTTCAATAACGAATGAAAAAAAAAATTCTAAAAATTTAATAATATTGGAAGGACTTTAACACAAAACACTCATACATTCAATCACGACGTTGTCATACAAAAGAATTCCATACTCTAATGCTAAGCTACGAAGCTACAGACAAACAGATATAAATGCCACTCCTAACAATGCAGCAGGAGCTTACGAGCATTTTCAATAGTCTGGATAGGTTAGTACGTTTATTTACTCACACACACACACATACATACATACTTACATGTGTAGAGATACTTCTACTTCATGCCGCAGGATGGCGAATTGAAAGCTGTGCGGGCGACAAATGCAAGCGACAGCACAATTATAATTATCGCCAACAGCAAAAGAAAGAACAAAACAGAAGAAAAAAATGTAAGAGATACCAAAACAAAGAGATATGGATAGATATCATGAACACAAATACACTTACATACGATTGTAAACGTGCGCTATTCATATTCATGTACTCCTGGTGAGTAAAACGGATTCGAGCTGGAGACCCTGTAGGTATATGGGACCAGGACTAGTTAGGATTTTTTAAACTTTTCTCACAAATAGGCTTTGAATTCAGCAATTCTGTACGTTACCTTCCAGATTTTTTCATAATTTGTGATCAATGCCTAAGTCAGTAAAACTAGCTATTTCACGCTCTATTAAATTCTCTATAAACCCGCATGAGGTTCCAATATTTCACAAAAAATACACAGCATTGGCCAATTTTCAATAATACTGCTGGAAAAACCTTTTCCATTACGGAACCATAAATATATGCTAAACTTTTTCTCAGTAGAATTTAACGGTCTAAGCTTAAACAATTTTTAGTTTCGGCAGTATTTCGCAAGATGCCACTTGGCTCATCGAAAATCGATTATTTAGGCCTTACTTACTTTCCTATACCATCCGTGTTAGTCTGCCTTACGGGCACAAAATACCATGAGGTCGGAATGCAAAGCTCACAAAGTATATATCTACTCTACCTTACAGTTATAAAGTAACCCCCTTAGACTTTTTTTTGAGTTCTCATGAGGAGTTCTGTTGTATGTATAGTCAAGACACGATCAAGACTCTAAAACAAATTTCGAGATGACAATCGCGATATAGGGGCAGAAAGATCGGCCTCAAATATAGAGTACACAGTAGGAGCTACTAAAGGGTTAAGCGAGTAGGTTAATTGCAATTTACTCGCTCTGATAAAGCAAACATCGTAGAAAAATTTTTAGCGGCGTGTTTCCTGTAACCTCTTTGAAAAGAAATCAGCCGAAAATTCATCTTTCATTACTAGGCAGGTAAAATGGTTGAACTACCACTCTGGCACTCCCCGAGTAGCACTGAAGCGCCGTTTTGATACCTCTATGGGACCTCCAACAGCCAGCCACAGCTGTTGATGAAGGGAGGAAGATTGATGGGATTTAGATTGGCGCACAAGGGAGCATCCAGCGACCTTAATCATCTAGCCGCCAAACCCGGACATTTACAAAGTAGCGCTGTCTGGCAACAGTCGCCTTCTTTGGAAGGTACCCAAAGTTTCTGCTATGGGGATGAAATGCTGAACATAAGTTTTCTGCGTGAGTGCCGATCGTCCAATGATCGCTCATGTTTGGAAATTGAAATGCGTGGAGTCTCCAGAACTTTCTGATTCCCCCGTCTATTGTACTGGGGTCACAGGGTTTTCGAAATAGCTTACCAAGAAATGGAACTCCCTCTGATTTTATAAGAAATAAGTTTCCCCTTTACCAACAGCCAGGGGGATACCGATGACCGGGTGGGGGACCTCTGGGACCAATTCCGTCCCCTTCTTGGCAAGCTCATCAACAATTTCATTTCCCTTTATGTTCCCATGTCGCGGAGCCCAGATTAGAGAAATGTTACCAACCAAGAGATTTGACCTCCTTTTAGAGACAAAAAAAAGGAAGTACACATATGAAAGGTTTGTTTTTGGGCTCTGGAGCTCCAGACAGTACTTATCAGAATTCGATAGCCTCTGTAGGTGCTTGCTTTTAAAGAGCAAATATGGCCGGTAAATTGATTGAAGCCAGTTCTGACCACCAACAACTGTTAGCTTCACAGGACTGCTGAAATCTCTATAGTGTCATGTAGATAAAGACAGACAAATCACACAATAGCGCACAGTGCGGCCAACTATCATTAATTTATCACAAATATTCCATCAGTAACTAGAGGGCTCTTTTGAAAGAAAAATATAGCCAAAAATAAAGTGTGGTTAAATTTTAAGGGCCGATGTTGAATGTTAACCACACCTAAACGTCAAGTTTTTTTCTGCATTTCATTTGACATTTTTCAATTTCAGACTAATTCAATTTGAACTATAGAAAGATACATAGTCGAGCAACGCGTTAAAGTTATTCAGACTTATTATGAAAATGACCGTTCAAATCAAAATGCATATCGCGCCCTTCATCTTCAGTGATGAGGCACATTTTCACCTCAGTGGATGCGTCAATAAGCAGAATTGCAGATGACATCGAACTGTGAGATGATATCGAACTTTTTATGACCCGAATTGAAAGATATGGATGTGGACGATATGTGGTTTCACCAGGGCGGTGCCACTTATCACACAGCTAACGAAACAATGGCTCTTTTGCGCGAAAAATTTGATGGCCGAATAATCTCACGTCGCGGCGATGTCAATTGGCCGCAAAGATCATGTTATTTGACACGGTTGGACGTCTTTCTTTGGGGTTATTTGAAATAAAAGGTGTACGTCGATAAGCCAGCAACAATTCAAGAGCTAAAGGATGAGATAATTCGGCACATTAACGGCATAGAACCTCAATTATGCCTCAGCCTCATCGAAAATTTGGGCCATCGGATGGAAGTATGCCGCCGGGGCTGCGGTGGTCATTTGGCCGATATTTTGTTTCATACGCCATACCAATATTATCATAATAAGAAAAATGATAACAATTTCTTAAAAAAATTGTATTTTATTCAAAATCAACACCGGCCCTTGAAACTTAACCACCCTTTATATGAGTCTGTAAGACTGCAAGACAGTACCTACCGAATTAAAACCAAAAACGAAACTGTGATATATTTATAAAATCTCAGAGGATGAGATGGCTCGGCCACGGGCCTAGAATAGCCAAAGTGAGAGGTAAGTAAAATTACACCCTGTCGGAGGCCGCAGAAGAGGACGCCCCAGAAAGTCATGGCTCGAAGAAGTGGAAGTTGGCCTTGAAAAGCTAAACGTGCGGCTGTAGAAGGAAGTAGCCTTGGATAGAGACTGATGGTGCAAGATTGTTAATGAAGCAATAGTTCACCAAAGACTGTGATGCTAAGAAGAGGAAGAACTCGAGGGCTCTAGCTGTGGAGGAGCTGTTAGTTTCCTGACACTTGACTTAAGCAGGAAGCTCTTGTTGATATTGTTATGGATGTTGGCATGGAATTAGTTACCAAGAAAATAATATAAACTGTTGACGTTTTTATTTGAGGCGCCATTTGGTCTCCTTTCAACGAGTGTAAGTACAGTCAATGCATAGTCGTTCGAAACGTTTTCCACTCATATAATTTCCAGCAGTGTTCGTGTGGCCGCACAATGCGCATAAGCTAAGCAGGAAAAGCAGGTGCTGCATAGCCTCCAGCCAGGATACCCGCCTATTTCCTTGTCACTTCCGTCGCAACGTGCTGCACATCTCACGATTACTTCCCTCTTCGCCTTCCATTCATTAACAAACTAATGTAGCCGCCAATCAGACGAACGTATCTATGACTGCTGGGCTTTTTTTATTTCTGTTTATTTACATTTTTTTTCTACTATAGCTGCTGGAGCCTTCTTTGTTGCACACTTGCCAACGGCATAATTAAGTTGCGGCAACAACTGCTGCCAGCGCAGTCGATTTCGCCGCAGCAATTGAGTCTTCCTGCCATCTAGTTAACGATTTCTTGCGGCACAGCATCGCCGACTCACAAACGGCGCTAATATCTGTTTCCTATTTTTGTGTTTGCTTGCGTGACTGCCGGCCTGACAGCCTGCCAGCTTACCAGCTTGCCAGTTAGCCAGCCAGCCAAAGTCTGTCAGTGCTAATTTTCTGCAATTATGTTGCAACATCCAAATTGCATCAATCGCCGTCAAGTGGCTGCCACTGCAATTGCTCGCTGCCATTAGCAATGGCAGTAGTCGCCGCAGCTCCGTCAATTGCCAGTGGCTGTCGCATTGCTTCAGCCTCTTTGAGCGCCACTGATTGGTTCACAGTGAAGTGCAAATATTTTAATTAATTTCCACTTTTTTCTTTTTACACAAAAACTTTGTTTTTCACAACGTGCCAAAAGCGTCAGTAAGTATTTATTTATGACGCCTAAGCAGCGCACACTGCACACTCATCCGCTTCTGCCATCCGCCATCTGCTTCACCTACTTCCCTCCATTATTTAGCGCATGGCTAACACACTTTGCATTAATTGAAAAAGTAAAGTACGCGCGCGCAAAAAAACAAAAATATGCCCAACCACTTTCCCTTCCTTCATTCACCACTTCAACTGCCTCCAGTTCGGGAAGTGTCGCTAATGCGCAGACGCCTCTATAAACTTTTTGATCGCCACTCAACACAAAATTTATAGATTTGAAATCTAAATCTGGTCTAAGTCAGCTTCTGATGAGTGGATTTTCAACACTCTGGCGCACAATCAGCGGCAGTCATCGAATAAGAACAGTTTTGCGGCATCCTCTCGTCTAATAATACGGCGCTTTCACTCAGTGGAATAAAAAACTCCAATTTGTCACCATAAAAGTCACAAATGTAGGAGAAGCTTAATTTAAAAAAATAATTCATAGTTGGATTCGGCGCACTTATGACAGCAAATCTAAATTGAATTATCCGCTATGTGGCAGCCAGTAGCCAGCTGCAGAGAACCCACACACACATAGGCAAATATACGTATACACAGGTGCATAGATGCAAATGTATGAAAATGAAATTTAGGTTTTGAGTTCAAGCCGCTTTTAATGATCGAATAGGCAATTAATTTAGGTGCCTAGAAATAAAAAAGACACAAATCTGCAGCAAAGATAAGCCAAAGCTATCGAATGCGTTTTTTTTTGGACAGCCTGTATAACAGCGGGCAACAAAGGGAGGAAAAAAGGTGTTAGAACAACATCTTTTGTAACTTTGTTTATTGCTTTTTCTTTATTTGTGCGTACATTTTTGGAAATAAATGTTTCAAAAGAGACTAACTTACCATATCTCAAAAACGGGCCCATGTTTATTAAGACCTTTTTGCTTCCATATTATTATTAACAACCTTTGTTGATTGTTTGACCGAGCTCCTCTTCCTATTTGTGGCATGCGTCTTGATGTTGTTTCATAAATGCCGTGACCTATGAGTGTGTTTATGCACACCTGGTGCCACGAATACAATTTCCGGCGATGCTCTAAATCCCATGCTTGATTTGCTTCCCTTGGCTCTTAAGACACAACAGGAAGCAATAAAAACAATGTGTAGACTCCATAAATATGGTTTCTGGCACGAAAACGGAGCTTCGAGACACAGAGAAATCTTTAAGATGCTATTTGAGCAGTATCCACTGTTTTCGGCACCTAAAGACGTCGACCCTCAGTTGCGTTTGGAAGGAGCAATGAAGCAATATAGAATGCATGCAGGGAGGCTTAACGGATATTTTCTTTATTGTTCAAGAATGTTAGAAGAAGCTTAATTCTGTCGCAAGCCAAAACAGGATTGTACTTATATGGGTTGCAGGACACTCCGATGTTCAAGGAAACGAGATTTCCGATGAATTGGCCAACCGTGGATCAGCGGTTCCCCTACAGGGACTTTTTTAGTCTGAGTGTTTTAGGAGCCCCCAAATCTCCGGGTGCTCCCTGGCTCGACCTATTCAAATTTCAATTTCAATTTCGGGCACTACTGAACGGTAGTCACACACCATGTATAACTAGTTTCAGGCATGTCGGCCTGAGCTACTTAGGAGTAGGATTCTTGCTTCATGGTGGTGGTGGAGGTGTTGTCTGAGTGACACTGCCCAATTAGCACAAAAGACGCAATTTTGATACACCACTTGTAGAACCACTGCTTTTTACTAGTCGCACCATCTTGATTTGACTATGTCTATGTCTTCTATTTTCTTTTCTGCAATTTATTTCATGTTAACCTTCGAGGATTCCCCCAACATTCTATGTCATAGAGCAACCAGATTTAAGCACTCACAGAGACAGTGAAAGACTGTTTCCTTAGATTCCTGCTGCTACCCAATCTTCCTGGCACGGTCTTCCAAATACCAGTGGTCGGTTATTGTTGACATATTTCTGAATATGTCTGTTCGGACATTTCTGTAATAATAAAAAGCAACCAGGAAAAGTCCATAATACAGGATGCCTTAAATATAACCTGGGAGTGATGTAGAAAAGAGGGATTATCAATTAACCCTTCCAAAACCTCTATTATCCCACCTAACAGGTAAAGGGTTCTAAATATATTCACCCTGGAAATAAGTAGAATAGACGTACCTCTAAAGAAAGATATTAAACATCTAGGATTTATCTTGGATAAAAAACTCACTTGGGAGGCTCACCTCAACTCAGTAATAAAAAAAGGCAACGAAAAACCTTTGGAGAACAAAAAAAGTGTTGGGTAAATCCGGGGGTCTGAACCTTCTGGATCTACACCCAAATAGTAGGACCTATTGTACTTTATGGGGCTTTGGTGTGGTGAGTTAAAACAAATCAAACTACTGCTATAACAAAACTGTGTAAACTACAAAGGCTGGCGTGCCTAAGCATAACAGGGGCCATGAGAATCACCCCAACTACTGGCATGGAAGCGTTTTTGAATTTATTACCGCTACATTTAGCAATACAAGAGGAAGCTATTATGCAAGCTCTCTCTTTTCATATGAAAGAGAAACTAAAACCAGGAGATCTTACTGGACACCTCAATATCTTGAACAGGGTTCAACATGCAGTATGCATAACCCAGGCGAATGATCACATGGAACCCATACTCAACTTTATAAAGAGATATAAGGTTATCTTCCCGTCTAGGGAAGAGTGGAACTCTAACCCAACATAGCTAAATGATGTCTCACATAAATGGTACAAAGATGGTTCCAAAACGCTCCAAGGAGTAGGAGCGGAAATAGTGGGGCCTAGCACTAACACTAAGTACAGATACCACGATTTTCCATGCGGAGCTCTTTTCTCTAATGGAAACAATGGAATTCATATCCAAAAAAGGGTTCGAGAAAGTAAAAATAAAAATACTTTCGGACAGCCAATCAGTTCTCAAAGCCTTGAATGGCTTCACATTCAAGTCAAAAGTCCTAATAGAGTGTAACAAGGCACTCAACAAACTGGCCACTCATAATCAGGTCTGACTGATTTGGGTACCAGAATACCAGAGGGGCACGAAGGAAACGAGAGGGCAAACTTTTGTGCCAAAAAAGGGCAGAAGGGCTGCCCTCATTTTTCGGCTTTAACAAAAATAATATAAAACAGAAAACCAAAAAATGGATCAAAAGTAAAATCAGTGAACACTGGATCGGCACAAGCGGCCTTAATCACTCCAAAAAGTTTTTGAACTTCAATGCCAACAGAGCAAAATCTGCTCTAACCCTAGATAAAAACGGCCTCAAATTACTCTGTGGAGCACTTACAGGTATCTTTGCTCGTAATAAACACTTTAACACAATAGGGTAATCTGGTACAAGATTATGCAGGCGGAGTCTATAGAACACTTAATAACCAACTGTGAGGCATTAGGCCACAGGAGACACAGAATCCTGGGCTCGTACCTACTAGAGGAGGAAGACCTACAATTGCTCGCTCCTAAGGAGTTGGTTCGATTCCTCGGTATACTAAATAATTATACTTAAGTAGTTAGGGCTGCACAATAGATCAATCTGGTCGTAGTGCATAAAGGCATTAGCCTAACCCGTACAACCATTACCATTACCATGTCTGCTCGTGACTTTCTTAACAACTCGTCAGTTCTGGATTTGTTGTTTTTGCAGGTATTTGTGTTAGTCTATATATCAACGGCCTGCTTCTCAAATAGCGAGAAGATCTCCCTTTTGCGCACTCCTTGGGGGCAGCCTATTTCTACTGCTTCGAATTCGTTAAAGAGTGCCAGTTCAAGAGCTTTCTCATTTCCTTCTATGTTCTTATGGCCAGGTACCCAGATGAGGGTGATGTCTGTCGTGCGCGGTAGAACATATTCCTAATAGTAGCAAAATAGTAACTGGTAAATTGTGTAAATTTCAGCCCAAAATATTTGTTATGTTTCTGTTCACATTGAACTGACATTGACTTTGTTTTGAAATTTTACTATCTTCAATCCTTTTACCTTCAGAGTGGGTTGGATGCCAACGAAGAGAGTGATGCTGATCTGTGATAGTGATAGCGAACAGTGCTAACCATGCTACTTTGCCCCTCTCTCTTGGCCTTAAGTGCAATGGAAAATATGGCCCGATTGCTTGAAAAAATTTTAGCCATCCGCAATTCTTTTGCATTCAATGCTTCTTTGCTGATCTTCCGAGCCTCTGCTTATGCTATTTTCATAGTCCACCCGAGTCATCAGTATCTCTTCAGATATTTACTACCAAATCCCGTTCTTAGGTGCGCCTCATATTCTTTTTTGGTATGAAATTGTATTAAAATCCTATTACGAAGCTTCTGAGCTGGCATAATATAAAATTTTGTGGCTTCCAAATCAGTTGTCGTAAACTGCTCTCTTTTTAATTTATCCATGATCAGCGCCTGCTACCACCGTTTTCTGCCTTTGATTGCACGCATTTTCCTAACCAATTGAGAAGATATCGAAAAGTGCCCAAACACGTAAATTTTTAAATTTAATTTTAATATTTTTATGCAATAATTCAGTTTAATTCAATTATAAATCTCCATTGCTCTTTCGCACTTTGCCCACCCTTGTCCACCTTCCCTTCAGTTGCCCACTTCTTAGTAATGAGTTGTTTAAAAATGTAATTGCGGTTGGCATTCTTGGCCCAATGCATTTCCGCGATTAAACCACAATGAAACGTATGTAAATGCCGCCACATTGCATTCAAAACAAAACAATAATTGGCAACAACACACCCGCACACGCACACACACACACCTAAACATGTGTTTCTTTCTGCCATTTGAAGTCAAGCAGCCGGTGGTTGGGTCCGAAGTCAGTCCCTGAACAGCATTCGTACCTGGCTGTTGCTACGTGTGCACAAACATACATACATTCATATGAGTGTAAATATGTATGAGCGTGTAAGTACCTAAGTATGTGGCACGCTTAGGTGGCGGTGTACGAGCAGCAGCGTCAACATGTTGCGGTGTGTCCGTCGGCTTAACTGAAATTCCTTTGGACTTCGCAAGCGCTTTCCGTGTGGTTGCTATTGTTGTGGCTGCCATTGCTGTTGTTGCTTCTCGGCGTTTGTGGTTTTCTTGACTTTTTGCACCTTTTCCAATTTTTATAAACTTGATTAGCTTTGAGATGTTTTTGTTTTTTGTGAGGTTTTTTCCATTTCGCGAGAATTATAAAGACTGTGTTTTTTTCACTCCTTTGTGAATGCGCTGCGGTTTGCCACTCAACTTTGTTGTTGTTTTCAATTTGATTTGCTTTTGGTTTGCGCATTGTTTATAATATAGATGAATGCCTTTTGTTGTTGTTCTGAACTTTATTGTTTTTGCTCTTAAAGTTTAAATCTTTTTCTTAATCACTTTTTACCGTTAGTTATATAAGTCGTATGCGTGTGTATTCAATTTACTAAAATTGCTTGCCTATCTTCACATCTATTTTATTAGTTTAATGCGAATCGAGCTTTATAAATATTTTATTGATCTTTCGCTTTCGTGTTTGGCCAATAAACGCGATTTTCGTGATCGTCACATTGGCCTCGCTTTTGTTGTAATATAGGAGTTAATAGTTTTTGCTTTTATTTACTATGATTCTGCTAGAACTATTTGTTGCTTTATTATAATTTTTTTGTGGTTCATGCCTGTGACTCAAGCGAAATGCCAACGAAAAGCGAGCGCCAGAACTCGTTTTCAGGTTCAGCCACATTTCATTTGGATTCAAAGCCGCTCGCTTGATTTGGTTGAGTTTGCTTAGCAATTGATTTTGTTTTTGTTTTTTTTTTTGTTTTTTAATTTTTATAGCATAACATTATTAGTGGTCATTTGTATGGACGCGTACCTGATTTGCGTACCTTCTCGTGCATTTTGTCTTTTCATTCATTATTTATTTTTGATTTTGATTTTTCTTGGTATTTGGCTGATTTGATGTATGTTTTGCATACTTCAGCCATGACTCAGCTTTTGCACTTCATAATTCTGAATATTGAACAGAACTCGCACATTTTTTTGATTATCTTATTAGTGGTATTTTGCAATAGTTTAGGGATAAAAATCACGACGTCATCGGATTTAAAAGGTTTAATAAAAAGTTTAAGCGCTCAGGAAAGAATTTCTCAAAAGTTTAAAGAGTACAGATATGCTCAAATATGAAATACTGTTTGTGTGCGTTTTTAATCTTCCCACCACCAAATTCTTTTGAGAGCAGCAAGAGCTTAAGAGCTAAGCCGCGCTAACTGCCGATCTTCAAATGGATTAGAAAACATGCAACAAAGATTATATTAATAACTAATACCAGGAACATGAACTAGATTGCTGGCAAGGCGGTGCTTAAGTGTAAAAAATTCTGAAAAAAATTTCAGAATGAGTAGAAATGAGTACTGCGACTTAATCAAAGCTGGAGTGATATCAAGGACAAGGAAAATCTTAAACATTTTCATTCAGAGATAAAAAAAAGTATTGCACATCATAGGAATGGGGTCTAGATTGATAGCAAAGCAGAGTTGAGGAGCAAGGTTAGGTTAGGTTAAAATAGTTGAAATTTATAAAAATGAGCGCTAACTCTTAGGAGTGAGTTTTCAGGTATTTAAAAAGCTTCGAATGTTTGGGACTTCCTCCTTTTGAAAGTTAAAGAAGGTCATCACACATGAGCCGAATGACTCAAAATAGTATCTGCTTCATTTAATTTAAGATAATTGCTTTTGGTGATATGCCCTTTGTGTGTTATTTCCTTATAAGAACCAACTGCAGTCATCACTTTAAGATAACCCAGTTTTCACTAACGAGGCATACTGAATTGCCAAAATGCGAAACAAGTTTTTTAACTAATAAGCAGAGATTTCTTCGAGACAACAAAGTCACAATTCTATGAAATTGGAAATTACTGATTGGAAGTCAAGAATGATAGGTGTGCAGCAGGGCGGGCCGATTTAAAATTCGCTCATTGCTCTGTGAAAATCGTATTCTAGGGATCAAAATAAGAAACTTTGCCGAAGGAACCATACCTCTAAAATGAATTCTGATGTCCCCCAATTAGGGTCGAACGAAAAATCCCTCTTTGACCCATTGAGAGTGCTCCAATCGAGTCCAAATGTATGACCGACCCCCACTAACTTTGGACGGCCGATCCACCCATGCCAGTGGCACACCCCCTGGAACTCCCCTGGGGGGTACCCCATACAATCATTTCAAAATATCACCATTTTTGGCCTTTACATGAGAAAAGAAACTAAAAAGTTCGACCCAAATTCGGGGACATCAGAATTCGTTTTAGAGGTATGGTTCCTTCGGCAAAGTTTCTTATTTTGATCCCTAGAATATGGTTTTCACAGAGCAATGTGCGATTTTTTTTCCTCCCCACAAATCGACCCGGCCTAGTGTACAGTATTAGCAGCCCTTTCCTCTAATTCTTAATTGGTGCGAGAACCGCTTAAGCGATTTTGGCCGAGTTTAACAAAGCGCGCCAGTCGTTTCTTTCTCGTGCTAACCGGCGCCAGTTGGACACACCAAATGAAAAAAGTCCTTCTCCACCTGATCTTTCCAACGCAGAGGAGGCCTTCCTCTTCCTCTACTACCACCAGCTGGTACCGCATCAAATACTTTCAGAGCCGGAGCGTTTGTATCCATTCGGACGACATGACCCAGCCAACGAAGCTGCTGGTTCTTTATACACTGCGCTATGTCTATATCGTCGTAAAGCTCATACAGCTGCTCGCCTGCGATATTCGCCGTTGCCAACGTGCTAATGTCCAAAAATCTTCCGCAGAATCTTTTTCTCAAACACTCCAAGCGTCGCTTCATCGGATGTTGTCATCGTCCACGCTTCTGCGCCATACGTTAGGACGGGAATGACGAGCGCCTTATAAAGTGTTAGTTTCGTTCGTCGAGAGAAGACTTTACTTAGTCCAAAGTAGCACTTGTTGGCAAGAGAGATTCTGCTTTGGATTTCCAGGCTGACATTATTATCGGTGTTAATGCTGCTTCCTTAATAAACGAAGCCCTTTACAAACTCGAAATTATAACTGTCAACAGTTACGTGGGTGCCGATAATCGAGTGCGACGACTGTTTGTTTGATGACAGGAGGTACTTCGTTTTGTCCTCGTTTACCACCAGACCTACGAATTTTGGCTGCTGGATAAGATAAAATTTCCTACAGAGTTCATTCAAACTTTTTGCGGAAAGTTTCAATGCTGCTTACATTCACTTTCTGAAGTCAACATTTGACAAATTTTTGAATTATTTTGAGACCAACAAAATTTCGCTAAATTTGCAGACCTCTACACCAGTAAATACCAAATTAAAGTGAACAAATGCAAAATTTGAATAAAAGCGAAAAAACGATTGCGAACAAAATGAATGGTAAAACAGACTGACGGGAATTTCAATGAGTTAATGACTAAAATGAAAAACAATTGCAGCGAAACAGAACACATTTTCAATGTCAGAGGCACAATCACACACACATACACACACGCTTGTTAGTAAAACAAATGAGCAAGTCAAATACCAAAAAACACAAAACAAAAAACAAATATCACAAAACGCGCGAAATTTGTATGTAAATGGAAATGAGAAAACAATACTAGCAGTTAGAAGAAAAAAGAGCAAAATAAATAAACCAGCAAAATAACATTGCGAAAAATTATATTGGATTACGAGTGAATTGCCTTTTCTGTTAGCAGGTGTTTATGTTAATGTAGTTGTTGTTAATATTATTATACAGCCAAGTAGTAGTTGTTGTTATGTGGTGATGCGTTACGCAAGGAGGCGGCCATTTGATATTTACAGTTCATTAAAAAAACCTTTGAGCCAGAAAATAGAACGCAAAAAATAGGAAAAAATATAAACTTTGCACATGTAGGAATATGTGCAGGTATGTATGTATATGCTTATGGCTGAGTGAGATCAGCTGCCATATATCAGATCCAGAAGGAACACGCACAAAGGTGCCTTTTCCCCAAAACCGACAGCAGTTTATTAATTTTGAAAAAGTATAAAACTAGTGAACTCTCATGAAACTAAGACCCGCCAGGAATCCATTGAGAGTATTGAGGAAAAGTGAACTATCCTTAGCTTACTAAAGACAGGACGGTAGGATAAATGGTGAATACTTGCCTCTGGCTTTGCCCTCCAAGCAGATGACGGAACTGAATGTTCTTTTGACAAACTTTTGCCAGATTTGTCCTGCTTTCTCGCAAAAGAGGTCTGCGGCTCACCTTCTCTTTGCGGGTTCACGTAAGTTTGCTTTGACCCAGCGTTTGTAAAAAGGTAGTGCGAGAGCGATGCACGACAAGGAGAATTACCTTGAACATCCGGGCCTATGCGGATGATGTTGCGATTGTAGTAAGAGGGAAATTTCCCAATACACTTTGTGAAGTCATGCGAAATTTACTAAACATGGTTGAGTACTGGTCAAAAGCAAATGGGCTAAGCGCCAACCCTAATAAAACTGAACTCAACGTATTCACTAGGGAATAAAGTATTCCAGAAATAACTCCGCTGCTAAGTGGTACGACACTTTTGTTTAGTGATCACGCCCGCTACTTAGGACTAATATTAGACAGAAAACTCAGATGGAAGTCAAATATCGAAGATAGGGTGAGAAGGGCTACAATAGCACTCTACTATTGCAAAGAGTTAATCGGATTAAGTAGCAGTCTTTCAAGATAAGTAGCAGCGATGATAAGACCACTCCTAACCTACAGTATAGTAGTATGGTGGCCGGCCTTAGATAAAAAATATATCTAAAAGATTATGGAACATATGCAAAGGATGATCAGTCTTTGCAACTGCGGGGCCCTTAGGACTACACCTACAAAGATCCTCAACACATTCTCAACCTACTCGTATTTCCAATGGAGCACTTCGGCAAGCAAACAGCTCCCAAGTCAGCTCGCAGATTAAGAGAAATCGATGTATTCCTGAAACAATCAGACACATCCTATGTTAATGTGAAGGCTTAGTCAGAAGCAGAGTTCGCAATCTTAGCAGTTCATTCTTAACAGATTTAACGGATATAGCGTATCTAAACCTAACAAAGCTTTGCTCGTTTATAAAAGCTATATAATGGTTTAAAAAGGAGCCCATAGTGTAAGGAAAAGTTCCAGTGGTATCACAATGGATCTGCGACAGGTCTCAGTGTGTCATTACGAAAGCCACCCCACCTACCTACTTATCTTGGGCATATCTTTGGCCTGACACTAACACTCTTTGTCAACCAACGCATTTGGCACAAGTTTTCTACTCATACTCTACAACAATCTTTGCGTCAATTGAATCTTATGCGGGAATAAAGGCAAATCAATGCGGATAATTCGTTGTAAAGTGGTCCAAGCAATGCTCAACTGCTGAGAACGGTGATTTTGGGATGTCCTTGGCGGCGTACAAGAGCAATAGTCTCATCCGATCGCCTTGGTCGGTTTTGATTAGGCCTCTTTGGATTAGAAAGAGCATCACCAGTCGAACACCTTTCGTACAAACGTTTAATGGTGTTCTTAGAAGGCGCACTTTTCACATTATTTAATTTTTTATACGCACGTTGAGTTTTCACAATTGACTTCTTTTAAGCCATGAATAAGTCATTTTATGAGACAAAGCTGAAGACAACAGTCAGTGTGTTGGTGTATATATCTCTTATTCGTTGATTGGCCAAGCGTCTCCTCCCATGCATGCTGTCATTATTGATGTTATTCTTTCTTCTAACAGTTTTATGGCCCGCTCCAATTGAGAGGGAGGAGTTTTTTCAAGACAGAAATGCGCACGGAGGTTTACCATTTATGGCCGAGTGCGGGTCGATGTTAAAAAAATGTTTATAGTTTGCTGCTTCCGTGCCTTGAAACGATACCAGCTGGATGACAATCATGCACAAATCCACTCGGTTACGTTGGTCTATGACGAGCACTAGGCGAGAATTTCGTACTGATTACATTACTGCTTTTCTGGAGTTTCCCTCAAGGATTTATAAGGAGAAAGTTTAGAAAAAGCTTTCCAACATCTTTTTCAAAGTCGAAAGTAGAGCCGCCCCTATTAGCATACATCTTGATATTAATCCCTGATATATTTCGTCTGCCCTGGATATTTTACTACGTCCGCGAGATAAATAAAGTATGTAGTAGGTGGAAGAGGGGCTGAGACTAAAGAAAACAAGAATTTCCAAATCGGCGCCAGATGGCAACTTTAGACTTTTTTCGATATCTACGGTAACTCCTGGCGGACAGACAGTGACTGGACAGTTCAAGTTATTTTCGTGTCCTAGAGCGGTGTGTCTTCATTCGATATACAAGAGTTTCTGATGAAACAAAGATTAGCTACATCCTATAGGCGACTTTTTCTTATTTCTCAAAATGATCTCGCGCGGGATGCTTAACGAATTAACTTCGGTATATTACCAAGGATATTGGAAGGAATATGTGATGTTCCTCTTCAAGTAATTCAAGTTTGAAGTGGACCAATCGCGACGTTGCTCTGCTGGCTCTCAAGTAAATAATCTACCTCACTGATTTTTTGATGATCGAGCTACTTTAATCTCCAAGTCTTGAGTATTATAACTGTGGATATATTGGCAGACTGCAGCATAGAGTAAAATTGAATAAAAGCTTTGGACTCATGAAAAAAGTTGACAAATTTGGGGTCGAGTTTTTAAAGGCAGGGAATTAATAATTTTTTTGCCACAAATGGAATTGAAAACACTTCTTTTATTAATCACTTTATTTTATTGAGATTTTCAAATCTTGTTTTAAATCGCTTCAGAATGCCGCTTGTCCAATACGAGACAGGAAAAAGCTCCCTGAATTTCTTTTGTCAGCATTTGCTCTTTCTAATGCCTCATTTTTTCGGAATTTAATTAATTCAACAAATTAGTCGATCGAAATGTGCTACAACAAGAAGAAGCTCACCAGCCAAGGCGATTGGGAAAAGAAAGAAATCAAAATTCCAATTTCAAATCTGGGTAAATAAGGCCATGCACCTCGAGAGCAAGCGAAAAAAGTGCGCCATCAGCTACAACAAAAACATCTACAACACAACCAATAATGGCAATGGCCAGAAACTAGTAACGAGAACAGGCGTGACTCCAACAAGAAAAGTGGCAAAGTAAGCCAGATACGTACACACATACATACATACATATGGTACCTAGTTGCGCATATTTACGTGAATAAGAAAGAAGAAACTCAGCAATGGACTAGAAGTGACCAAGCAGCAGGCCGTCTAACCAGTTGACTTGGCCAACTGGCCAAGGCACCTCAACAACGAAGGCAAAGACAGCACCGATAGCAAAGCGGACAGGGCAAAGCAGAGAAGCCAGCCGAGAGACAGCGCCGTCGCCGTATTCGCAGTTAGCAGCAGCTTCGATTGCATGGCAGCGGAATACTCATCGATAGCAAGGCGACCCATTGAAAACGAAAGAAAATCGAACTCGGAGAAACTGAAACGGGGCAACAACAAAGACACATCTATTGTTGTACAAAAACAATAACAGCAAGAAAAAAAATTAAGAAAAAAACGAAGAAAACACCAAGTCATGCAATCCGGTCCGCAACGATAAAAAAAACTGAAGCCGAGTTCAGCACGTCAATGCTGACTTTGACGCTTGCAGGGACGTCGACGTAGACTCGGACTATGACTGCGACACCTTCGATGTCCAAGTTGAGTGTAAATTGAAAACATCGAAAACCGGCTCTTGAACGACGGTGGCAGTAGTAAACACTCACACTCAACCACACACACACACGCACACATGTACACATCGACAGCTGGTAGGTGCTGTGGTTTCTTCTCACTCCTTTTACTGTTGCTGCTTAAAAGTATGATTCAGCTACCCGCACCACAACGAAATTCAAGAACTCTACAGGAACACCGCAGAAGAACGAACGCATCTTCGAGATGCAATATTTAAAAATAGAATTCATGACAACACGAGGCCAAGAGGCGCAGCAAGCAGAAAGTTAAAAAGGCAGAGAAAGCAGGCTGGCAGGCAGGTAAGTGCGTAGATATGTCGATATCTACGCGCGGTTGGCTGTAAGTTCTGCCACACTCGAAGCCTTACAAACAACCCGTCAAACGAGCCAAAGGTACGTTAAAACCCAAATACCGCACGTACACGCTTTCGCGTATTTGTTGCTATTTTTGTTTTGCTTGCTTGTACGTACTGCAGTAGGTGAGTTGTATGCTCCTCCAGGAGCGTCACAGACGGCACAAGGAAAAACTTGTTCACAAAACTAAATTAAATAAAAGTAAAACCACTTTTGCGACCAATTCGCAAGGCGAGTCAAACGAAACTGACAGAGCCGTGAAGCGGAGCGAAGCCTATTGAGGCGAGCTGAGGAAAAGCGGCAGATTTCGAGCGGCAAGGTAACGTCAAAGTAAAGTCGAAGTTCAAGTTAAACTTTAAGTTGAGGTTAGAAATTCAGAGCAGAAACTCGGTTGTTTGTGTAGTAACCAAGTTTAGGACCGCAAGACACAAAGTGATGCTGCAATGCTGCGGCACAACGCAAGTGAAGTCTAAATAAACAAGAAGTAAACTAATACAGTAGTCACTCGCATATGTGAACTAATTCAAAAAGGTCACTTTGGTGAATTGCTCATAAAGGTGCAGAAAGCGTCTTACTAACAAAGAGGGTACTTACAACTGGTAGAACGAACGAAGTTTGTTATACCCTGGTCAACGCACTGACAACCAAGTTGATCATGTTGTGATCGATGGAAGACATGCTTCCAATGAGCTAGATGGTCGCACGTTCCGGGGCGTACATTTATTCCGACCACTGAAGACGACGGGATGGATGTTCCCCCACCTAGCTATTATGGTGTCAGTAATAATATAAGAAGGCAGCCGAAGCAGATGGACTGCCAGCAGAACTGTTCAAGATCGGCGGCAATGAAATTGTTGAGTATATGCATCAGCTTATGAGTAAAATATGGCTAAGAGAAAGCATGCCCTATTCTAATTTTAGTATTATTTGTTCTGCATTGAAGAAAGGCGACCCTACTATATACGCCAACTACCAGGGAGTCAGTCTTATCGCCATCTCATATAAAGTTCTGTCGGGCATATTGTGTGAAAGCCTAAAACCATTTTCCAGCTCATTGATTGGACCTTATCAGTGTGGTTTTAGACCTGGAAATTCCATCATCGACCAGATCTGCAAACTACGCTAAATCCTGGAAAATCCCCGAAAAATATAATGACATAACTTATGAACTCTTTGTCGATTTAAAGGTTGCTTTCGATAGCCCGATAAGGCACCGCCTATACGCTACAAAGTCTGAGATCGGTATTCTCGCAAAACTGAATCGACTTTTCAAAATGGCATTGAACAATTCGTCCAGCTCAGCCAAGCTAGGAAAAGACCTCTCCAAACCTTCCAATACCGAGCGAGGTTTCAGACAAAGCGATCCACTATCGTGCGAACTCTTCAACTTCCTGATGGAAGAATTACTGCGGAGAACTGGTGTTCACTGAAATGGTACTATTTTCACCAAAATTGCCCAGCTCCTTGTATTTGGTGATGGCCTTCATATCATAGGGCATTGCAAGCGAGGTATTACCACAGCATTTTCCGCTATTGAAAGAGTGGGTCTGACGGTTAACAAGCGTAAGAAGAAATATATTATGTCGCTGAAGCATGGGTTGTGTCGCAGACTGATGCAGCTGCTTTTGGGGTATTCAAGAGAAGTTTAGGTTGGTATGTTTGCCCAAGGAATGAGCATACTTGGGCGAGGAAAAAACGGTTTAGTCCTTTGTGGTACCATTATGAAGGAGGATATGATCGGAATATCAGAAGGATCTGTGAAAACCATTTTGAAAGACCATTTGGGCCTATGAAATGTCAAATCTCTTTTGGTACCGAAAACTCTCAATTTCTTGGAAAAAAGTCGTCGCGTTGATGTGTGTGAAACAATGCTTTCAGACTATCAGGACAAGCTCAAATGCATCATTACGGGAGATGAGACTTGGATTTATGCTTACGACCCTGAAACAACCGACCAATCAAGCGAATATCGTGCTAAAGGCGAGGCCAGACCAAAAAGAGCACGTCAAAGTCGTTCAAAAATAAAGGTCATGATGACAGCTTTTTTCGATTTCCTGTTAATAAGGAATATTATTTGAGCGTTATGCGTCGTTTACGTGAAGCAAGTCGTCTAAAAAGGCCAGAATTATGGGCCAACAACTCTTGGTTTTTGCATCACGATAATGCACCGTCTCACACTGCACTCGTTCTTCGTGACCATTTCGCCAAAAATTCCACGCATATCGTTCCGCAACCACCGTATTCGCCTGATTTGGCTCCGTATAACTTCTGGCTATTCCCAAAACTCAAGAGACCACTCCGGGGAACGCGTTTCGAGTCGATTGAGGAGATGAAAGCTGAATCGGAGAAGGTGCTGATGGCTATACCGGAAATGGACTATTTGGCATGTTTCGGGGATTGGAAAAATCGTTGGCATACGTGTATTTCATCGAGAGGGGACTATTTTGAAGGGGATGAAATTGATTTACAAGAATAAATAAAGATTTTTCATTTTACAACCAAATTCACTTTACTTTTTGCCCACAGTAGTATATATACAATACTACTTCATGCCCGGCACTAGATGCTCTGATTGTTTTACCACCACTTGATGCTTTCATCCAAGGAGAGGCCTTGAAGGCCATCTGCAGACTGAAACACAGTGGGAACTGGTACGGCCCTTGTCCGGCATTGGAACACAGAGAAGGCATGGACATCGATCCAACGATTCTCTCCATGCCCCTTGACTCCATGCCATCAAGAGTCGTACTTGAAAAGAGATACAGTGTTGTGCTACCAGAAGCTCAGTTGTGGGAAGACTCAGAAAATGAGCCCGGCAAACACTGTTTTCGCATTTTTACGGATGGCTCCAGGACCGAGCATGGCTCCGGCTCTGGGGTCTACGTGGAATCCAGCAGGACAAAACTGCACTTTGCTCTTGGAATGCATGCATCTGTGTTTCAAGCGGAGGCGTATGCAGTTCAAGAAGCGATGAACTTTGTTTTGGAAAAATGATGGAGAGACAGATCTATATGTGTCTGCAGCGACAGCCAAGCTGCGCTTATGGCCTTAGACAGCCCTCCAACCACATCAGGGGTAGTCAAGTCCTGTAAATCCAGGCTGAACTATGTCGGTAGACATAATGGCCTGATGCTAACATGGGTCCCGGGACACGTGGGTATCGCGGGTAACGAGACCTCTGACTCCTTGCCACTCCCCTCTGCGGCCATCACGGCCACGGTTAGCAAATGGGTAACTACCTTCCACAAACGAGCTTGGCAGGCTGAGAGAGGCTGCAGATGGACAAAACTGATGTTACCTGTCATGTCCGATCGACTGTCGCAAACCCTTCTGTCATTAGGCAGAGGGGAGTGTAGACGGCTGGTTGGACTGATGACGAGCCACTTTCTGTGGGCAAAGCACATGGAAAGGTTGGGCATCTCAGACAGTGTACTCTGCCCAGCTTGTGAAGTCTGTGTGTCTGCCCCGCCTTCGCTCGAATCAGGTTTGAGGTCTTTGGCACTGATGTGTTAAGAAGCGACCATCTTGGCTCCTTGACACCACAAGATCTACTCAGATTTCTTCGGAGATCGGGTAGATTTAAAGAAAATTAAAAGGGAATCCAAGTGTAGTACAATGGACTCAATTAATGTCTGAGTGCTGCACTTGCTAGTTGTCCCGACAAAAACAAAAAAAAAAACAAATATAGAATTGTCGCCGAAAATGTCGGGAAAAGTGTTTGAGAGTCAAGAAGTATATGTTTCAAAAGTAAACGAGCCTAAGAATGGAATGAGATTCAACGATTAGTATCACAGAAATCGTAAGCCTGGTTTTTTTTAATAAATATAATTGGCACTACCACCCTTTTTGGATGTTTACCGAGCTCTTCTTCCGATTTGTGGTGTGCGTCTTGAAATCGTTTCACAAAACCTATAGGGACCTATAGTTTTAAACCGACTCCGAACAGCTGGTGGTCTTTTATGAGGAGCATTTTAAGGACAGATATTCACTTGCCTGCTGAGAAGTATCACAACTAGAAAACACTTTTTCTACTAATTGGTGTTGAGTGCCCTGAGATTCGAATCTGGGCACCTCCGAATGATATTCGCACACCGACACATTCGGCTACGGTGACCGCCGCTGTATGTTAAATTTAGAAAACAATAAAAAAATTCTTAATAATTTCTTCCTCTATTTGGGGTTATTATCACCAAAACCAAAATTTTTTTTAAATTATATTCCCTATATTTTCCAAATAAAACCATGCTTTGGTTTTTTCTGCTTAACCTTTAGAAATATTTTAAGACACTTAATTTTTATGAAAAGTGAAAGCAATTTAATTATCTTTCATTTGGTATAGCACTTGGTTGAATCGGTAAACGGATGCTATAGTTATTACATATTTTTATGATCTACCTTTTTTTCTTTAACAAAAAAAACGTTACTTAACATTAACTACCGAGCGGTTTAGCACCTGAGTTGGATAGTCTGACTTGTAATGTTTTTTCTCTGTAAACTAGTGTTCACATGTGTTAATTCATTCACTCTTTAGAACCTCGTATACAAAATTTGTCTGTGTCTTTTTTCTTCACTCATTTGGATGTTCGTATATTTGAGTGCCTACTGTACAAGTATATATCTATTACTACATAGTACACGAATATATTCGTACCGGTCGTTCAAAGGTAAATATCAATGCCAAAGAGGACTCCACAACCTCTCCAATGCCGCCGCCAAGCATCCAGCCACGTGTGAGCACACACAAAAAGCCACAGAACTTGAAAGTGCAGTCAAAACTTAACAAAGCATAGAGAATCTCAAAGTTCAAAATACAAATAAAATGCAATAGGAAAATATTCGAAATCAAATAAACACAAGTGCAGCAAGCAACGAACCAGCATGGCACTTATTTTCCCCCACTTCCATTCTTTCCTCTTGGTTTCTTTAGAATGAAGTGAATGCACGCACACATTCTTATACATACGAATATGTATGTAGGTATATTGTTGGCCGAATGTGGCATCCCGGTGCACTCATCGCTCCACGCCATTGTTGCTGGCAACAAATAATCTCGTATTTAGTTAGCTTTAACTGACCTTTCTCTACAGCGCACAGCAGGCCAGCCGAAAAAAACTTTACGGCGAATTAACTTAGTTGTGCACTTCTGAATATTCTGCTGCTGATGCTACTGCACCTACAGTGGGTTAGACTTATGATGAAGACACAAAATCCAAAAATATCAGGAGCTGGCAAGCCCTAAATACTTATAAGCTGTGCAGCTTACGTTGATACTTTTTTTTGTATTGCACTGACAGCAATGATCATAAATTTTGATCAAACAACATTTGATTACAATGGGATTTATAGTGGATTACTCAAACGAAGGCGAGTGTATTCGCCCTAGGCAGAAGTGTAAAATATCGAAGCTGAATTTGTGAAACCTGACGACTTTTGATATTTAAGGTAAAAAATACTCTTAATGAATTAGCATTGGAACTACTAAATACTTGCGGAGAGGTTATACAAAAATGTGCTTACAGCGGGGAGCAAAAGCGGACACAAAAATATGTGTGTATGAAAAAACATCTAAAAAAAGATTCGACAAAATGTAAAATATTTGTAAGCTTTGTTGATGAAATTAAATTGCCAACTTTGATTTAAAATGACAGCAACTTTTTATAATTTAAATTTCCACCTAAAAGTCTACACTTAAGAGCTTTCGAGGTCGCTGATTTGCGGTGTTTAGTCAAAATTATAAAGTTACAAAATAGTAGCGAAATCCCTTTAAAATCCGAGTTCGACGCAGATGTCTGTTGACAAAAATTAGTAAAAGTGTTCGGAACACAACCACAACCGTTCCGTCTGTAGAGAGTTAGGATAAGTTGAACTGATTGACTTGCAGTAACGCATAAACCGATTCGGTTCATAGCGATATGAGTTGGAGTTCATTAGTTATGTGTTTCAAAATATTCCAACCGTATGGATTGAGTGAACTTTGGACTAGTAAGACCGATTATGTCACACGGAGAATTAGTATGGTTGCCTGCATTAAACAAACGGTACAACGAGATCGTATCCAGAAGAGACTCTTTGCTCATGCTCTTCCTGTTGCCAATAGACTTGCAACTACGGCTTCAGAATAAAAAAAGCTGGGTTTTGCAATGCTAGGATGTTTGGCCTTAGGAACTGGTCAGATTTTACTACCGCTACCGTAGACTTTAGAATAGAGTTTAAGGTAAAGTTCCCCATGCGAAAGGAATGGAATTTGAATTCAGTAGTCAAAAAAAATACAACTGCACTCTACACTGATGGATCCAAAATGGATTGCGGCGTATATTCGAAAGACCTCGAAACTTCCAAGTATTTTCGCCTGGGAAATTGGAATAGTATTTTTTAAACAGAAGTTCGCGAGATAACGGAAGCTTGCAGGATAATTAGAAACCTTCCTCAACAACTGTAGGAAGTATGTATGTATTTTTTCAGATAGTCAACTAACCATCTCAGCTTTAAAGTGATCTATAACCAATACAAAAATCGTGAGACAATGCAAAGAAGAACCTCATGCACTACAAACATCACTCTCATCTGGGTACCTGGCCATAAGAACATAGAAGGAAATGAGAAAGCTGATTAACTGATAAGACAAGGTAAGATGAACGAATCCGAAGAGGTAAAAGTACCCTATGAACAAAAAGCACCGGAAATGTTTAATTTAAAAGAACCGCGCACATGGGAACCGGTCCATATTTTTTTCTTATGTTGGTAGGAGCGTTTTGCAGCGCTTGAGTGATGCTATACGTCGCAAACGGCCGGAAATGTGGGCAAACTTCGTTCTTGGTTTTTGCATGATGATAACGCGCCATCGCAACGAGCCCAAATTGTGCTGGATTATTTGACCAAACACCAAGTAAATACCATCGAGCAAGCACCGTATTCATCTGATATGGCCCCCTGCGACTTCTTGTTGAAGTTACCACTTCGTGAAAGGAGATTTCATTGGATAGACAAGATCAAAGAGAATGCGACGAAGGAGCTGGAGACCATCCCTTCGTCGGCCTACCAGGGGTGCATGGAGGACTGGGTTGAACATTGGCACATGTGTGAAATTTAACTCTGTTTTGTTTTTTTTAAACATTCCCGGTACTTTCTGATCGTAGCGTAGTTTGTCCCCAAGGCGTGTACCGATGTGGATCTTCTCACAATTCCAGAAGCAGGCCGTTGACAGACGGACTAACACGGATACCTGCAAAATAACATTTTGTCCTGAATTTTCTGATCATATTAGGGTTTTCAAATATAGAAGACAGTTTGATAGCAGTAAAAGTCTTAGAAATGCGATTAGTGCCAAATAGGCAAAAATTTCTAAAATTTATCAAAATTATATAAAAAACCTAATCAAATGGCAGCAATCGACTGCAGAAAATTTCAAGCGGAGATCTATGCTATAACCAAAGAAGCTGAACTAGCGTTGTAGTTTACTCCGCTCGACACTCGCACGCAAGCTACTAATAAAGCAATAATGGTTGTAATGACTGAATGCGTGCAATACTGTAGACCCAAAATGGACGAGCTCTGCGGGAACAGACAGAGTCACAAGTTACTGGGTACTAGAGCACAAGGGAATAGAGTGAAATGACAGAGTTGACGAGCTTGCTAAGGCAGCCACCCGCTTACTTAGAATGAGTACATCGAACATACTATATATCCCTCACTGTCTGTTTTGAAGACGCAACCAGACGAGGAACTAACTCCGGGGCACAGTCTACATGGGAAACATCGACCTCTTACAGGAATGCCGAAATAATGATACGAACTTGCAACACGAAAACAATCAACTTTATGTTAAGGAAATAATGTAAAATATGTATTGGTTGGAGTACTAACGGGGCATTGTCACCCTCCATATCGCGCAGCTAAAACGGGACTGGACCAGAACGACTCGTGCCCCTTATGCAAAGAAGAAAGGGGTACGTTAGAACACCTGCCTTGCCACTGTCCTGCTGTAAGCAGAACTCGTTACAACTGCCTGGGATCGGTATACTTTCCATCTTTGAACGATATTGCTGACAAAAGTTAAAGCTGTTTGCTAAAATTTGCCAAGATAAGAATCACGAACTAGGTTTAACACGACCCCAACAACACTGGTAATGCTACGGACTCTTGCAGTCTATGTCAAATCTATTCAGATAAAACAGATATCCCTAACCTAACCTAATCAAATCGATTCATCGACGACTTCAACAAGTTATAACCAAGGAAGGATCCAACAAAAATTACGAAGCGCCAAGTTATAAACTTACCCAAAGAATTTTATTTGTTTGTTTCAAATATTGTAACATTGGTCATACCTTTTTTTGTTCTATAGATTTTACTTTCTTAATATTAGGTGCGCAACTAAGTTCCCGCCGTTTGTCCATAGCTGCTGCCAGCAGTGTGTGCTAGTCGATTCTAACATAACCTAAACGTCATAAACCTAGCTTAGATATATAGTAAAGAAACTGCTTCGACACATTAGTGATTTAGTTTTGGTATCATATACTTTTGGTTTTGTGAAGTAACCCGCCAATCCACTTCCAAGCGATTGCATGCTTTGGAAACAGGGGCACTTGGGTTCCTTATGAGTTAAAACCAAGGAATTTTGAACGTCGTTTTTTCGCCTGTGCAACTGTTCCGGCAAAAAAGGAAGGCTTTCCTTCATCGCATCGTGACGGGTGATGAAAAATGGATTCATTACAGCAATCCAAAGAAAAGAAAGTCGTGGGGACTGCCCGGTCATGCTTCTACGTCGTCGTCTCGGCCGAACATTCATGCTGCGAAGGTTATGCTAAGTATTTGGTGGGACCAAGTTGGTGTTATTTATTATGAACTGTTAAAACCAAGCGAAACCATCACTGGGGATCGGTATCGACTTCAATTGATGCGATTGAGCCGAGCACAGAGCGAGAAGCGGCCGCAATACGCGGAGAGGCATGAAAAAGTGATTCTACAGTATGACAACGCTCGGCCTCACGTTGCCAAACCCGTTAAAACCTACCTAGAAACACTGAAATGGGAAATTCTGGATCATCTGTTCCGATCAATGGCACATGGTCTAGCTGATCAGCAGTTCCATTCATATGAAGACATCAAAAAATGGCTTGATCCGTGAATAGCCTCAAAAGGTGAACAGTTTTATCGCGACGGTATACGAGATCTACCAGAAAGGTGGGAAAAAGTAATAGCCAGCGATGTGCAATACTTTCAATGACTCACTTGTAACCATTCAGAATAAAGTTGTATTTTCATAAAAAAAAACAGCGAGAACTTAGAAGTGCATCTAATAATTAATTTAAGTCTTGTGAAATGTGTGCTTATTGCTGGATATTTCTAAAATATTTATCATTAAAAGTTTAAATATTAAAAACATAAATTGTTAGCCCTGAACTGATAATAGAAATATAAGAAATTTAGGTTTTCTTATAATTTTTTACTGGGGTATATTTCTGGCTCTGTTCACCAATGTAAGTAATTCTGATCTACTGAGGTGCGATTTCATCTTGGAAAACAAGAAAAGTTTAAAAATATTTATAAAAATCAAGTATTTTATAAATAAAGTATTTTAAAAAAATAGAGTTTTTTAAAAAAATAATTTTTTTATGAAAATGTTTATAAAAAATTCGATTTTTGGAAATATTTTCAAATGAATTTCGAAATATTTTGGCAAAAGTCTTAAGATATAATCGTTTTTAAAATTCCGACGGAAAAACAGCACCAATTTTTATTCATTTAATTTTTTGTGTGTCTAAAGTGATGCACCCTAATGTGCATATCGCGTTCATTGATGACTATCAACGCATTCCCATGCTTTCCATTTTAGAATAGAAGTACAATTTTCAAAAACACCAATCAATAGTTCCCACACAAGTGCCGAGCACACAAAGGTTAAGGGTACACTTTTCACGCTGAGGCATACCAAAGACAAACAACCCTGCTCTCACATATCCACTGCCAGGCAGCAGGTAACAAAATGACCGACAAACAGAGGATAAAACAAAATAACAACACAAAAGCGACATATGCATACACACATACATACACCATAAAAACTAGGAAATTAGCAGGCCATTAAGCCAGACAAGAGTCTCACTAGGAAACACACACACACACACACACACACACACACACGCATGCAAGTGAAGATTGAAGCGCCCAAAATGTCCTGAATTTTATGTTTGCACTTCACTTCCTCTACTTGTTCGGTGTACGCGCTGCACTGCCTAGGCTATCCCTAGTATCCCTAGAGAACAGGTTGCTTAACTGCCGTGCATATTTTTTCTATTTGCATGCTCCTATTTTGTTTGTTGAGCTTCACGAAAAAAATGAAATTAAGAATGTATTTTTTTGTTTTTTGTGTGCTGTTTCTTTTACCTTTTCCGTCGACGTGTAGAGACGCAGGTGCTGTTGGCTGTTGATGATATTCAGCCTTCACGGCGTGGCTATCAGTTGGCTATCAAAGTGTATTTTAATAAAAAAATATATATATGTACATGTACATATGGATGTATGTGCGTAAATTTTCGATTTTTAATCCAATTGCGGCGACCGTGACTCGAAAAAATTGCGGAAACGCTGATTTCCGTAGTGACTTGTAATTTTAATAAACACAAATTTTTTCACGATTTTTTTTTATTTTTATTTTTTATTTAGCTCTTAATTTCTTATTCCTTTTTTCACGTTTTTTTTTCCTTTTTATTTAGCTCTTAATTTTTTATTCCTTTTGTTTTTTTCGTTTTTATTTTTTTTTTTTGTATTTTTTATTTTGTATATTAAAGGAGTAAAAAAGCTAGTTACGTCAATATTTATTCGGTTTTTTCTTGTTGTTTTTGTTTTTTACTGATGCTGTTTCAACTCATGCAAAAGGAATTTGACTTTCAAAACAAGTCTCGCTTCATTTGAATTGCACGCTGTGTAGTGTTGTTGTTAGTGGTTCGCTTGCGTTTAAATTGTGATTTTAACGTCCGACATTTTTTGTTAAAATTAATTGCCTTTCGCGTGATTAACTACCAGTAACTTAAATTATTTTTATATAATTTTTTTTTGTTGTTTTTGTTTTTTGCTTAACACTTCCAATTCCACTTGCAATTACGATAATATTCGATTTTTTCCGCACAAATTCACTTTAATTTTAATTTTCACTAAAAATTTCAGATGCACTTGCCTTTCACCATATTTTTGTAAATAGAAAATGTTTAATCCGGGAATTATGAATATTTTTATGACTTTATTTGAAAATTTATGCAGACTTTATTTTCTTGCCTTCGATTTTTTTTCCACTGCTATGGCAATCCAAACACTGACTGCCTCGCACTAGACACGTTTTAACTTGGTTGGTTTTGTGGTTTGTAAGAGTCGACACCGACTGCGTTACAACGGCGAAAACACACACGCGCACGCAGCAAAATGTGGCACTGAGCCAAGCGTCGCACTGCTCCAGCGCACACATACACCGACACACCGCAATGCTCGCACAGATGCAGATTCGTACGCTGACTTCTCCAAATGAAACTTGGCTTAATGGCAGCAGCAGCGGCGGAGCGAGTTGCGTGGCGATTGAATTTTAATTTAGAGCTCACTTTTAGTGGCGGAAAATACCATTTAACGTGTCGCTTTTTTTATTAAAAATATTGCTCGCTTCGCTTAAAAGATGCGCTTACTGTAACTTGTTTGCATTTCATTTTATAGTAAACCGATTTGTTGTTACTCGAAAGGATTGAATACTTTTTTCATTCGTATATATAATAAATCCTCTCTTTTAAAAATCACAAAATTTGATATTTCACTCAGTAATTTCTATGACCAAAGCATTTCGTTTGCCATACGCTACTCATTTTCTATATTTTACAACCGCTCGATTCGAAAACACATCCAGCAACGACGCCGTCCCAAAGAAAACTACTTTAAAAACTTGTTTTCAGTTGGTTGGCAAACGGCGGTCGAAACTCGCTGCCAGCCACACTCACTGCTCACGAATAATTCAATCCGTCAGATAAAATTTAAACACGCTTACATTCGCACACACACATACACACACTGGCATGCAAACAAACCAATACATATATTGTGTATGGACTCACATCAATTGATAGTGGCTCACCAGCCAACGCACACAAAAGCAAGTGCAATGCGCGCGTACACTGACACAAATGCACTGCAATGCATAGACTCTCGCCCATACATACACATTTTTATACATATACATACATATTCGATTTGGCTCTCTGGCAGACAGCAAGTGGTTGTGGCAGTTGCATGTGCGCCAGCCGGTTTTGTTTTGATTCGAGCTTCCACAAAATTTTTTGAGAATTAATTAATTCGCGATTAAAAATATATGACATATGGACGTAAATGAGGGCGGGTCAGTATTTTTGGCTATGCAAATAGGGTGGAGCATTCGGTACGAAGTTCTAAGCAAATTTGCCCAAGAAACTAGAAGGCTAAAATCAACTTCGAGCTCGCCAAATACCGGAGATAGTAACACCTAACCTTTAATGCCTTTATAGAGCAAAATGGAAGGCAGAAAGTAAATAGAGAATAATTGGCGCGTACACTTCTTTTATGTGTTTGGCCGAGCTCCTCCTCCTATTTGTGGCGTGCGGCTTGATGTTGTTCCACAAATGTAGGGCCTCCTCTTGGAGGTTTGCAATTGCCTGCCGAGGGGCGACTGGTATAAGAAAAAACCTTTTTCTATTATTTGATGTTCCTGCACGGAGATTCGCACCTACGCACTCCCGAATGGTAGTCACGCACCAACTTATGCGGCTAGGGTGACCGCCTAATTACTGCAGTATATTTCAAGCTGAAATCTATGCCGCAACAAAAGCAGCTGAATTGGCTCTGGAATTAACTCCTCTTAATACTCGGTCAAACATTTTCAGTGAGAACCCAGCGACTATTAAAGCAATTGCTCCTTGCATTAACTCGGAATGTGTGCAACAACGCAGATCCAAAATGGATGAACTCTGCGGATATGGGCAGGTAGGTCACTATTTACGGGACACCAGAACCCAAATGAATGGAAGGCAATGAGAGAGCCGATGATAGCTCGCTAAGACAGGTATGTGCTGGCCGAGTTTGAACACTTCAGACACATACCCCTCGCTCTCCTTCCTGGAAACGGAACTGAATGAAGAAGTAGCTCTGGAAACGCAGTCCATATGGGAACTCTCATCTTCGTACAAAACTACCAAAACTATGCTAAGTACTTGGAATATGAAAACTAGAAACTTTATTTTACTACAATACTTTCTAGAAAAGACAACAAAATATTGGTTGGAGTACCGATGGAGCACTGTCTCACCCCACATCAGGCAGGCAAACGGCGAATAGTCCAGAACGATGCGTGTAACGCATGCAACGAAGCGAATACTAGTGGCACTTTGAAACATCTACTTTGCCACTGCCCGTCTCTTTGTACACAGAGCTTGAGAAATATGTCTAGGATCCACATATTTTTCATCCTTTCGCGATATTGCTGACGAAAGGCTGAATTACTTCTTAAAACTCGCGAAGACGTGCATTAAAATTTATGTAAAATAATACCTTCGACGCCAAATACATAACACTGGTAACACAATTGAGCCTAGAGGTCTAACTGATACCTTTTTACAGATCAGCACGCACTACCTGTCCTAGGCTTTAACTGTAGACGAGCGGTCACGCAGACCACAGTGATCTCATGTCGAGGAAGACTAAAAATGCTAAATAAAGTTTATAACATTTTTTGAATTCTTACAAAAAAACGGGAATATTTCAACATTAAATCTTTTCATTTAAAACCTATTTATCGCCTTCATACTCCTTATTTATCGATTTTACTAGGAATTACTATCAATGTTTTCTCGCAGATTTAGGAGCCTATGAGACCCCGTGTCCTGGCAAGTGTTGCGAAAAAGAAAAAATTAATATCGCGGCATTTTAGTAAAAAAGTTGAAAAGTGTTAAATTTTTTATAAAACCATTTTTCCATTTTGGAACTTTACTTTTTCCTACGACGACTTACGAAAATGAAAATCAGCAGTATAGACTGTTGAAAACGCTTCCTGTGTGGCTGAAATTTACAGGTCTGTACATGCCCGTTATTTGCTACAAAAAATTAACATACATTTCTTGAACCCGTCAAGGCTGTTGGTGTTAGTATTTTCAGCTTATTGTCTCATCATCATCATGCATAGCACTACAGCTTGGTGTGAGCCCCAGCTTCCTCCACATTTTTTTTCGACATGGAACTCGGTCAATAGCCATACTACGGCGGTTGGTCGCTCCGATGCTTCTCAGATCGTCCTTAATATCGTCTAACCATCTTTTCCGCGTTCGCCCACTTCGCTATTCACCAAACATAGGAGCATCCAAACTTTGCGAGGTATTTTTTCATCTGGCAGTCTGCAAATGTCTCCTAGCCATCGGGTGCGCTGCGATTTAACAAGCCGTACGACGTTTTGACCTTGTAGGAATTCCTCTATATATATAGGTATATATAATTGGCGCGTACACCCTTTTTGGGTGTTTGGTCGAGCTCCTCCTATTATTTGTGGGGTGCGTCTTGATGTTGTTCCACAAATGGAGGGACCAACAGTTTCAAGCCGAACGGCAGATATTTTTATGAGGAGCTTTTTCATGGCAGAAATACACTTGGAGGTTTTCCATTGCCTGCAGAGAAGCGGCCGCTATTAGAAAAATGTTTTTCTTAATTTGGGTGTTCCACCGAGATTCGAACCAACGTTCTCTCTGTGAATTCCGAATGTACCAAACCATGCACCAATCCATTCGGCTACGGCGGCCTCTAGACCGTTATTATACCCGATGCGAAGAGGTTATTTTCCAGTAATCTTCTGTTGTGTAATTGGATCTGCTTTCAGTATCCACGTTTCACATCCATAAGTTGCCATTGGATGAATCATTCTTTTATATATTTTTACTTTCGTTCTTCTACTTAAGGGCTTACTTTTCAACATTTTCGATATACTTCGGCTCAAATATGCAAAAACACTATTCTTGGCTATATTTGAGGTTATGTCACCTGATAGGATTTTAATTTTAACATAGAAGAAATATGTCAAAGTACGACTCTACGAATAAAATATTATTGAGTTTCTGCTCTTGGATCCCTATTCAGGCGCCCGGCACGTTGTTAGTTCCCATTATGTTATTCCATGGAGCTCCTTTCAGCTAACCCCTCTTATTAACAGTAGGAACTTGTAATTTTACATATTTTGACTTAGCGCTTACTGAGCTTACACGAGGTCTACTTGTGCAATAGCAGCCTCCTGGTAGTAAAATAATCCACCTCGCTCTCTTCATGGGCAACCTACCTAACTAGTTCAACAGTACTGTAGTTTACTGCAACGTCACTCTGATAAGGTACCCAGACATTAGCTGGTTAATAGGCCTATCACAATGAGACCGTTGCGACAACGCATGTGACTGGCGTGACGTATAAAACGTACCGTGATGCCACAATGGAAGTATTGCCATATTAAAAACAAAACGCAGACGTTCTTGTGGGGAAAGTACATACATATAATATTTTGTTGTGCATGAAGAGGTTTTAGAGGTAGAGGTGGGTTCTGAATTATAAATATTATAAAATTAATTCTTATCGAAGCGGAGGAATTTATGGTAGTCGTAGACGGTGATCGGTATCGAGATCGGAACGCACATTCATTTTTCAGGACAACTTGGTTAAGTCTGACCTTTTCTATACCCTTTCCAATTTTTATTAAAAAGATAAAGGTGCATTTGAATTGGCTCAATTCTTTTAAATTCTATTTAGTTTTTGGAAAGCAAATTTATTAACGAATGTTGAAAGTGTAATAGGGCTTTTCCGCATCAGATAGTATAGTATATTAGAAAGATGGGTTGTTGAATCTAAACGTGGTCGTACAAGCCTTGAAGACGATCCACATGAGGGACGTCCAAAAACTGCAACAACATCTGAAATCGTAGACAAAATACAGGATATAAGCCCTAGGCACCTCATCGGGCAGAGTAAGTAAGCAATATTTTAACTAAATTATTTGGCGGCCGCCGTAGCCGAATGGGTTGGTGCGTGACTACCATTCGGAATGCACAGAGGTTCGAATCTCGGTGAAACATCAAAAAGAAGAAAAAGTTTTTTTCTAATAGCGGTCGCCCCTCAGCAGGCAATGGCAAACCTCCGAGTGTATTTCTGCCATGAAAAAGCTCCTGATAAAAATATCTGCCGTTCGGAGTCGGCTTGAAACAGTAGGTCCCTCCATTTGTGGAACAACATCAAGACGCACACCACAAATAGGAGGAGGAGCTCGGCCGAACACCCAAAAAGGGGGTGTACGCGCCAATTATATATATATATACAGGGTGAACGATATGAAGTGTTACCAACTTCACACTGCTTGTATCTATAAAACAGCTCATGACATCAACGTCAAAATTGTTCTAATGACAATTCAATATATTGTATATAAGCCATCAAAAGCATTTGCGTCTTAGTTTTGTTGAATTTTTTTTTTTTTCTATGATGGAATTCAAACGTAATAGTGTGATTTGGCTGGAAAATCTGGTACTGGTAGCATTGCAAAACGCTATGGAGGTTGACCAAAAAAAAACGCAACAACGCCAGAAATGGTTCGGAAAGTGAAGGCTCGACTTGAACGAAATCCACGTCGAAGTGGAAGAAAAATGGCCAAAGAACTGAAAATATCGCAAGACAGCATTCGACACATATTGAAAAATGAGCTCAAGGTCAAGACTTACAAGTTCCAAAAAGCACACGATCTTTCACCCCAGCAAAAAAAAGTTCGGTGCGAAAGAGCAAACGAGTTGTTGCACTTGCACGAACGTGGCGAATATCCTAACATTGTGTTTTCTGATGAAAAAACTTTCCCAATTGAGCAGTTCATAAACACTCAAAACGATCGTGTTTACTTGGCCGAACGCTCATACGAGAATTTGAGCCTACGTATGGCCACTCGAAGCAATTTCGCATCGGAAGTATTGGTTTGGGCCGCAGTGACTGCTGATGGACGCTTTGCAATCGTTTTTATCAAGCCTGGTGTCAAAGTGAATGCGACTTATTGCCGGGAAAATGTTTTAGAAGCTGCTTCAGAGCCGTGGACACGCAAACATTTCGGTCGTAGACCATGGACGTTCCAATAGGACTCGGCACCGTTAAAAAATCATGTTCCACACTTCATTTCGTCCACACAATGGCTTTCGAATTCGTCAGACGCAAATCCGATGGACTATTCCATCTGGTCCATTTTGGAGAGCCAGGTGAGGACTAAAAAATATGCCAGTATGAATGCGCTGAAAAAAGCGATTATACGAGAATGGGTCAATATACCTCAAGATCACATTCGTGCAGCATGCAACTCATTTTTTGTCGGTTCGAAGGCTATATTCAAAGCAAAAGGTGGTCATATCGAGCTAAAGTGAATATATGTTAAAAATGTAATCATTTTGCAACAATTTTGTGTTTTAAATCAATAAAAACTAATTTCACACAAAAAAGTTATGGTGTTTTGAATAGGTAACTCTTCATATCGTTCACCCTGTATAAGTCCTAAAATAAAGCTAAAAGATAACATATTATGTGTATCAATAAATTTAAAAGTTTTCTCAAAAAAAATTCTGGAAAATTCGCTCTTTTTCAGCCTTCTAACTGTATAAAACCCCTTAATATCTTAAATATTTATTTTAGATGTCATTTAAATACATTAGTTGGTTCCCAAAACACATCACTTAATCATTTATTATTGTAATTCAACAAATTATTTAATAAATTTTAATCTCATTATTTCTATTAAATATAATCAGTTAATATATTTATTTTTTTTTTTAATTTTTAGTGATTTTAAATGAATTTCATACGATTGTAGTTAAATTAAATATATTCCACTTTATGAATTATGCTAAACACAAATAAATCTTATTTTCATTCAAATTCAAACACGTAACATACCTGTTTTCATGCATTTCTACGTTCGTGCGCTATGTTACGTTGCATTAACAGCGTCGCTTGTCGTCTGTTAACCGGTCAGTGCTGTTAACTCGCACAGAATAGGCAGACGAAAGGTAAACCAAATGCCAACACAAAGTGGAGCGAAAACCAAAATTAAATTCGTACACCCGCTCCTAACACGAAATGTTTCACTATTAACTACCACCTTTTGCCATTCCTGCTGCCTTCTGATGCCGGCTAATGTCTGCGCATGTGCCAGCCAAATAATCAAAACAGAAATAAAAGACAAAAGCAAATCCCATTGCAACAAATGAACACGAAAATACACTTTTGGCACTGCAACTAAAGAGACTATTCTGCGCTACAAACACACACACCCACTCATGCGCGCATGCACACATACCACCACACCTGCATACAGACGCTTTTGGCTTGCCGGCATTTTTGTGTTTTTTCTTTAGTTTTGCTTCTTCCGCTGTTACCCTTTCACTCTTGCCATAGCAGCCTAGCGCCACCGGAAGTGTTTTTGCTTAATTGTGTGTTGGCTGATTTGCTGGTTGCGCTTTTGTGTCTGGTCGGCCAACTCATTGCTGGTATTTGAAAGGCTGGCTGCTCGGAACTTCTCTTTGTACGAATATACACACATATACACACACACACAAATGTATTTTAAAGCCATAAATATTGATTATGAATTGGTTGGACGAGAAGAATACAGTTAAAATAAATTGTTTTTCCACAGAGACGCTGGCGTGGCCTAGGGGTGGATTATCCGAATTGTGTGGTAATGGATGAGTTGGATTTAAGGAATGAGCTTTAACTTCAGATAAACCAAAAGGCCGAAAGATGACCATTTGTATCAAAAGTATTAAGGAATTTTAAATTAGCGTTTTCTAAATAAAGAAATTTAGTAGAAAAGTAGGTGAATAAAGATGGATTTTTATAGGCGGAAAAACTTCTTCTTATTCTTCATCTTTATTGTAGGACTAGAATCTGTTTTATCAAGGAAAAAAATTACAAAGTGTTATTGTTTTTTAAATAAAAAATAAAATTATTGCATAATTTTGATCGGGATCCAGACGTCCAACACTCATGCCAACGCTTTGATGGCCTTCCTGGAGGTCGTGGTCTTTCAAATTGACCTTTTGTCGCATTATTTGCCAACCGATTGTCTTCCATTCTCTTCACATGCTGCTTCCATTATTTTGTTCTCTTACGGCTCTATTTTACTACGTCAGTGATTTCGCACATCTCTCGTATCTCCTCGTTTCTTTCCTTTATAGGCGGAAAAATGTAAATGGAAATAAAACACCCAAAAATACTTTTAGCACTCTTGAAATTCTCTTTATTTAACAGATCAGTTTATGGCATTAATAATTAAATCAGATTTGGGGTGGTCGTTACAAAAGGCACATGCGAGTACATGGCGTAATCTGGACTTCCTTTTTTTCTACACTCCGGCTTTATTGCGGCAACATAGCGTAGAATTTTGATTGCTCAATTGTTTCAGACTTATCAGCATAGTCATGCGACTTTACATAGCCTAAAGGAGTCATGTCGCGCAAAGGTCACCTCCAAGTGATTCCAACACTCCAATTTTCCTTGATTTAAGTGTTTTTCAAAATTGGATTGAAGTTTATCACTACGAAATCAAATTTGATTCAATAATTTGGCATCCATTCTATAACCCCCACGCTGATAAAATTTAGAGAGTGCAACGTAACTTTATTCCTTTCGTTCTTTAGTCGCTATATTTGAGTAGCGCCGTCCTGTCTGACATAAGGCTCAACTGGATTCCTGGTGACAGCGACATTGCGAGAAGCTGTAAGGTGGATGAGATGCCAGACAAGCTTCATGTGAGGGGATTACCCCGCGAAGGGAGAGGATCGGAATTCCCTTGACCATCCGCGGTCTGCACCTGGAAACACGGACGCTGGGCAAGTGCACAATCTTATAAGGTCGCGAAATCGGAGGCATTGGAGCGATCTTCTGAGGTTGACAAAATCTCAGCTCTCGAACTTCGTGAGTGTTTTCACAAGACACCTGCTTGCTGTAAGACTTGGTATTACCTAAAGTCTTTTATCTGCAATTATAAAGAGCTTAAAAATCGGGATTTATCACAGAACACTGAAATAGCGCACTTTTATCGATCTGCAAAAAAAAAGGAAATTAATCAATTTATTTATAATTATTTCTTACCAGTTTGGTATTTTACTTGAAGATTTTTTTTTAAACTGTTTCACACCTGTGAGGTAAACTTTATTTTAACTTTTGGCATCTCACCAAAGGAATAGAGTTCCACGCTTCCTGAAATAATCCCTCCTGCTCTTCTGCGGAGACTCACATCCAGTGACTCCTTTCTGCATTACTTCGGGAGGGCCCAAAACAACGTCCAGTTCTATTCGCCCACGTCTGGGTCCACCATGCTTGTAACCAGCTTCATGCTATAGGCTCGTTTTCTTATGTCTCCATCTCTGAGGCTTCGCCTTGCTGTACTGTGTCGGGATCTATCTTCTTTCCCCGTAATACGCCTTCCAAATATCTTTTAACCGCATTCCAGTTATTCGCGTTTCAGGCAACTTGTCGATCACATTGGTCGGCGCGATGTCGCCAATCTGCGCTCTCCGAGCATCCTTTCCATGAGTCATCTGTCTTAACTAAAAAACGTGAGTTTGGCATCATCGTGCGATGCATCGCAGTATACGCACCTGGGGTCGCTTACCTTACCCATGCGGTATAGGTGTTTCCGGAAGTATCCGTGGGGAGGTATAGGGGCATGGACTCAAAGGAATATGGTTTCATCGTATTTTTGAAAAGATAAGTAAACTTAGCAATATTGCCATTTATTCTCACTATTTGTCCACCATCATTCCAAGAAAATGATCCCCAAACATTCAAGTTATCCCCACTGTGCTTTACGGTCTTTGTTGTGTGCCGGGGATTGGACTATTGGTTTTTTCACGTTGATGAAAAGTTTTCCCATCAAAAGTATTCTTTTCGAGAAATGTTTGTATTTGCTTCTATGGGCTTTTGCGAAAGACAAACGTGCCCTGATATTTTTTTTTTTCACGGTAGCAGTTTTTTCCTGCTGGCGCGCCCATACAACCTATCATATTTTCATGATGGAATCTTCGCACAAGTTTGCTTTACATATTGGAGCTGTATTCCTTATTTATTTCCATCGTTATCGCTCGAGAGGGCTTAAAAGGGTCGCGCTTATTTTTCTTAACGATGGCCCTATCCTGCTGAATTGCAGTTGTTGTTGTAGCAGCATAAACAATCCCCATTGATATACTGGGAATTCTGCTGAAGGGAGAGACCTTGGCCGGATATAAATCCGAGTCTTTCCGGTTACGTAGAACCGACTGTCGCAGGAACGAACTGAATTTTAGTCTTTCACGCAGGCGTCTTTCGCATTATCTTTCTTTTAACCCTCCGTTGGACACCATTTTTAACGACCAACTATTCGACAAGTTGGATGTCATGGCATTGGCAACGATTTGTATTTGCAACGAAGTTGATGGGCTCAGAAAAAATGATGCCAGACGAAATTGTTTGACAACTTTATCGAACACAACTTTATCGTCCATGCAAACATCGAAAATGGTATGAATAATCCAGCCGTTATTTCTCTATTCACTACTCGTTTGGCTATCCCTGGGGATATTGTAGTCTACTAACCACGCGGAGCCGATAAACTCTCAGCGGAGAGAGATTGTCGTCTTTGTCTACAAGGAGACGAAAAGCTTCGTTGAAAACCTCTTTTCTATTGTATTGCATGCAAGAATCCAGTATGTCAAAAGCTCTGAAAAATCTGGTATACATGAATTGCTTGCCTTCTACCGAATCCATAAATAAATATCATTTCATACTTTACCATAAATTTCAATACAATCAAGTTTTTTTCTTCCACTTCTTTTTCTTTGCCACCCGAGGAGCCCAACCGAAGATGTACCTTTTTAAATCCTTTTTTTTTTGGTGCTGTTTTTCTGTTCGAGGATCCTTTGTTTTACAAATATCCATAAATCGATAGAAAATTAAATTTTAGCTATGTGAGAGCTCAAGTCGTTAGTTGTAATAGAAATATGTTAAATCCACGTCCAAAGTCGCTCCAAAATGGCCCAAAGAGAATAATCCATTGTATTCGCGTCTGATGAATTTGAGAGCCATTGTGTGGACGTTATGAAGTTCGGAACGTTGTTTTTTAGCCATTCTTGATTTAGTCGAGCTTTGTGATGCGGTGCCGAGTCCTGTTGAAGCGCCCATGGTCTACCACCGAAATGTTTGTCTATCAACGGCTTTAAAGCAAGCTCCAGAATACTTTCCCGATAACAATTCGCATTTACCTTGACGCCAGGCTCGATGAAAACGCTTAGAGAGCGCTCATCTGCGGTTACAGCGGCCCAAATCATTACCTGGGACGGATGCTGCCTTCTGGTGACCAATAGCTGATACAAATTCTCGTATGGACGGTCCCTCAAATAAACCCTATTGTTTTGGGAGTTTACGAGTTGCTCAATTTGAAAAATTCGCTTGTTAGAAAACACAATGTTCGGAAATTGACTGCTTTCGGCCAATCGATGCAACTCCTTCGCTCTCTCAAGTTTGACTTGTTGCTGCTTTGGCGTGAGATTATGCGCCTTTGAGATGTTGTAAGGATTGACTTTGGGATCTTTTTCAGTATGCGGCGGATGCTACGGTCAGATATTTTCAGTTCTTTCGTCATTTGATTGGCACTTCGTCGGGGATTTTGCTCCAGTTGCTTCTTCACTTTTTGCAGTGCAGTTTTTTGATGACCACCTCCATGACGTTTCGTGGTGCTAACAGTATCATTGTAACGAGGGATGGTACGATAAACAAAAACTTTATTTATTTTAAGGTGCACGAGCTCATAATCTCATCTGGTTGTGATTTTTCAGCCAAAAATAAGCCAATCTCTCTATTACATTTGAAATCCGATACTGATTTTCTTTTTCGCGTTTACTCTCAGCAAAATAAAAAGAAATATTATGAAAAAGGTGACGAGATTTATTGTGTGGTATTAGAATGAAGTGATTCACATTGGTATAACAATTCTTATGTAGAGACCTACAGATTTGCACCGACTCCTAACGGCAGATAGGTATGCTTTTATGAGGAGCTTCTCCATGGCAGCAATCCACTCCATTTAGTTTGGGTGTTCCCTGCAGGGATATTTGTAGGCACACAAGCCTTACCTTTATTTTGTTAAAAATCACACTTGTTCAGGCCACACATTCAAGCATAAATAGAAACATAGGTACATACTTACACACACAAGCAGATGTACATTTGTTTGTAAGTACTTGAGCCAAATATATTATTTTAATTTATTTATATGCAAAATGTTAAGCCCAGCGACTATTTTAATACATACATACACACATACATATGTATGGATACATTAACACGTTTTCTCTGGGTGTTTGTTTGTATGAATGAAAACCCATAAACACCTTAAGCAAAAACTCCATAAGCAGTCACATGCCTTTTTGTTCCGTTTAAAAAAATAATAATTTTTATTTTCATGCTCAGTTTACCTCTTTGGCGCAAATACCTACATATATGTATATGTATGTGTGTATGTATGTATGTCTAGTATGTTCGCACATGTTTGCATGGTAAAGGTGTCAGACATGTTGTTGTACTAAAACAAAGTGCTAAAAGTGAATACTTTTGTTCTTTACAATTTTACTCCTTTATTTACATACACACACACATACATACATACATTTGTCTGTGTGCATATTTCTTTATTTGATTTCATTTATTTTCTACAGACATTTAACATTCATTGTCAGTCTTCATTAAAATTGCAAAACGTCCAACTGTTAACGACAATACCAACGCCAGCAACTACATCAACAAATGCAACAACAATCGGGACTATCGGTGATGGCGACTATAAATGGCTGGCTGCAATATTTACTCAACAATCGCCGTAGGCCGTCGGCGGATAACGGTGGCGGGGCGGGTATTGTTTTGGAATGCAGAATTGTTGCGCTAGTCGTTGGCTTAAGGGGGGCAAATATGTAATTTTTTTATTTTAAACTCGTAAATTCAAAAAGGCTTATGTAAAACCTTAAGTAAAAAAAAAAAAAATGCACTTTTAAAACATTCACAGGATGTTGATAATGAAGTGTGTGAAATTGTTGTTCAACGCAATGTGTGATTTGCATACAGAAATCACCGACGGCTACATAAACATGGGCATACCTGGAATGGCTTGAAGGCTTTGAAATTTACTAATTTGCAAGTCTAATGCAAACATTTCAAGGACTTTGGAGTTAAATTTAAATAGAGATATTAAAACAAGAAAGTAGTTTATGCACAGGTATTCCAGTCATTTGGTGAAAAAAGGGAGTTACCTGGAAAGTTTTCCGGGAGTCTTCAAACTAGGTAATTTTTATAGATTTTGGGATGCTCTTTTCGAATTTCAACTTTGCCGCCTCGTATCTGCGACGCTAGCGCCGCCATATTGAAAAAATGGCGCCTACAAACAGTTTTTTTTACAATATCTCCATTCCGACATATCAATAATCTTCTGCTATAGCAGCTTTTAGAAAAGCAGGTATAAGGGTAATGTGTCGCCTTTGTTGAAGGGTCCCTTTCTTTCTCGACCTTCAACGAAACATCTGTCGATAGAACTGAAGAGAAGTATCTAGTTTACACTGAATCATCAGTATACGTCTATCGTTTTACAGTGTACTTTGTGTTTTTAGAGTCATGGCTTCTGATGAAAGAAATTCTTTTATTTGTGATAATCCATTATTAGAAAGTAAAACAATTGAAGTGCGATCCCGACGATCACGAATAACTGCTTCAGTAGACATACTTTTTGATGAGACAATGATTCCAACTGTGACACAAGATAAATTTCTGGGAAATGATGCGGACAAGAACCGCCTCATTAAAATGTTGAAAGCAAAATTTGAAGCTGAGAATTTCATGGTCTCAGATAGAAGCTGAGAATTTCATGGTCGAAGATATAGAACTTCTTATTCTTTTGACAGCTCTATGTACGCGATCAAACGTCTACTTTCTCAAAACCAGGAAAAGGTAAAATTACCCAACAAATATATTCCCCTGAAATTATTATAGATCAAACGGCTGCAGATCATATTCTATTTTTGCATGCTGTCAGTAGCTGTGATACAACATGTGCACTTTTTTATCAAGGAAAAATGAAATTCATTAATGTACTCCGAAAAAATCCTAATTTAACCCAGGTTATTCAGGTATTTAAAAGTCCAAACGTCTATCCAGAGATTATTGCTAAAGCAAGAGAACGTTTTCTTCTTCAAAACGAAGAAGAAACTGCGACTATTTTAGAGCAAACGTTTGATGAAACAGACAACGAAGAGGATTGTGATGAGGCTGATAATCGTATCGCAGATGATGCGGACGAGATTTCAGTCTGCGACATCTTGATTGGTGCCCAAGACGAACTCGCAACGCCTGGTCCATCAGGAACGGTAAAACGAAGGAGATTGCGCTAAATTTTCGAAAGTGTGCATCACATGTGGATTAGGCCTACAGGAGGCACCGCGATAAAAAAAACGCGCCGCTTACTCAACCTCCAGGTGTTGTGGAAATGAGTTTTTTTCGAAAACGCATATTAAAATGTACTTTGTGGCGCTCATACGCCAAAAACTATTTTACAAAAAAATCGTAATAACATAAAGTGTAGGAAATTATCCCTAGTTTAATTTTATATACATATGTTTTTCTCATAAAATGCGCCGCAATAGGGATATTCTAAAAAAACTGTTTCTAGGCGCCATTTTTTCAATATGGCGGTGCTAGCGTCGCAGATACGAGGTGGCAAAGTTGAAATTCGAAAAGAGTATCCCAAAATCTATTAAAATTATCCAGTTTCAAAACTCCCGCAAAACTTCCCAGGTCAAAATACCAGATGACTGGACTAAGGAGGGAAAGAATGGAATTACAAACCGGCGCAAGCAAAAGTTCACATAAACAGAGGCTGTAGTCCATAACGTATATGTATGTATCTAAAGGGTGATCAGTTTAGAGGTATGGGATTTTAAATAGAAATAAAACAACAAAAATTCAAGTTGATTGGACAATCTTTATTATTTTTATGTAGAACCATTCATGCAAATTATTTTTTAAAGATAACACTGTGTGACAAAAAAAAATTAAATATACTTTTATGGAGACCTAGCACAACTTATGGCTATAGAAAAACTAAACAAAATGGTATAGGAGAAATTTCCAATACACCCCCAAAATCTCATTTTATGGCCATAAAACCGTTTTTCAGTAGGTTGATGTGAAGAATCACTCCTAACTTCGCAAACTTCCATCCGATTTCAAATTTGTTTTTTTTAGTTCGAAAGAACAAGAACAAGCCTTTTTGACAGTGTGTTGACCATTTTTCTGAAATGACAACTGACGAGACTGTAGACGGAAGTATTTGGATTTTTTTTATTTTTTCTCTATTTTTTCAACTTTGACATAATTTTTACGATATTATCCGATATTGAGGATTTTTTTAGTACACTACTGTTATAGTAAATTTAATTTTGCGTCGAATGAGCTATATTTGACTGTAATTGAATTAAAATTAATAGAGTTGTGTGGGTTTTAAGATTTTTTCTTTTTTTTTACTACGAGATTTGGTATGCGTTTCGAAGCATGAAAATGATAACAAGTGTCATTATGAACACATAATATTTATTGGAGTATTGTGCAGTGCAGCACTGTACGGTATGGTACGGTGCGGTACGGTGGAGTACACAACGGAACTGGTTCCAAACTTAAAAATGCATTGGAAACGGTCCTTTGGAGTTTAGTATGGCACGGTACATTTGTCATTCTCTTCATCAGTTTTGAATACTTCTCTGCAAGAAATTCGATCATCATCATTCATCTGAAGTCGTCATCAACTAAATTCCATTGTTTAAATCGAGATCTGGTTTATGATAAGGCTGATGATGCCACATCATCGGAGAATATTGAGAAATTCGACTTTTCTGGCAACGTTTTGATTTATATCTCTTCAATTTCAATGAAACAAACAATAAAACTTTGGCGTTTTAATAAGGTTAAATTATGATAACAAACTTCTTTTGTTAATCAATGTACAGTGTGAACTTTGGTACACTTGGGAGCTTTTCCATATTTCTATTAAAAAAAAAAGTGCTGACATATTAGATATTTTCGTAAGTTCTAACCAGTTCTGTTGTATGCAGTACAATGTACTCTTATGTAGACATATATACTCCAATAAATATTACGTGTCTATAATAACGCATCAAAACACGTCCTTATTCCCATTTAGCGTAAGTTAATATATACCTACACACCAAATTAGTAAAAAAAAACAAATAAAATCTTAAAACTCACACAACTCTTTTAATTTTAATTCAATTACAGTCAAATATAGCTCATTCGACGCAAAATTAAATTTACTATAACAGTAGTGTACTAAAAAAAATCCTCAATATCGGATAATATCGTAAAAATTATGTCAAAGTTGAAAAAATAGAGAAAAAATAAAAAAATTCCAAATAGTTCCGTCTACAGTCTCGTCAGTTGTCATTTCAGAAAAATGGTCAACACACTGTCAAAAAGGCTTGTTTTTGTTCTTTCGAACTAAAAAAACAAATTCGAAATCGGATGGAAATTGGCGAAGTTAGGAGTGATTCTTCACATCAACCTACTGAAAAACGGTTTTATGGCCATAAAACGAGATTTTGGGGGTGTATTGGAAATTTCTCCTATACCATTTTGTTTAGTTTTTCTATAGCCATAAGTTGTGCTAGGTCTCCATAAAAGTATAAAATCACTGTATGAGAAGTAGTGCCGTGTTGTTGGAACCAAATGTTGTGGAGATCACGGGCTTCGATTTCAGGCATCAAAAAGGCGTTTATCATGGCGCGATAGCGTTCGGCACTCACTGCTACATTACAACCTAACGGTTGTTTTCAATAGAATTAAATGGCTGTTCTTGAATGGCATCGGGTTGCTCTACAGCCCAAATACGGCTACGTCAATGCCACGAAGCCAATAATGGGCCTCACCGCTGACCAAATTTTTGCAGTCCCAAAATGCGGATCTTCTATGCGTTTTTAAAACAAGATCTTTGCGTAAAATCGCCCAAGTTGGCCTGAGTATGCGATGCACATTTTTCACATAGTGTCGATTTTCGTTATACGATTTAATTGTACGATTTGTAAACTTTGATAAGGTGTAATTTTTCCAAGAGGAAATTGGAAAAAGTACCTCCACTCTGGTCACCCTTTGCATACGGTAAGCGTCAAAATAAAATGTACAGCTCGTATTGACAACCATTTTACGCAGAGTTTCAAACTTTGTAAAAAATTTAGAAAAATATTTATAAAGTTTTAATGAAAATTTCAAAATTTTTAAGCAGATTATTTGGAAAATTTCGAATATGCAGTTTTGTAGTTCTTTGAATTTTATTATAATATAGCAAAGTCCAAGTTTTAAGTTTCCTCTTTATAAAAAAAATTTTAAGCATTCCCAAGAACGTCAGCAGAAAAAAATTTAAAAAATCAACGTATTTTTCAGCTACTTCCCCTTCCCTTTAATTCCCCTTCCTTTTGTTTGTATATTCTCGGAGCCTGACGTCATAGCGAATTCGGAAGGCAAAATCTCTTATTCTATCATTCTTGATCACCACCTTGTATAGATTTGCCTTGAATCGCCTCGGCCAAAAATATCTAACTTTCCTGTAAGAATTTCAGCTCGCATTAAGGTGAATTCATGAAAGATGCTGTTGGTAAATCAGCTGATTTGTTCTTTTTTCTTTCGCTGTGTTCATGTGGTTGTCAGCACAGAATAAAATAAGACGAATTAATTTTTTGTTTTCTACTTTTCCAATACTTTGCCGGGACAATCAAATGTACAAATCATTGTTTTTGGTCTAGTGCCACCACCTTTAATAAATGCGCCTTAACTCGCATCCTACGGCCGTTAGTAAGGGGAATTGAGTACCTTAGGTGGTGCCTTTAATAAGGCTGACATCAGCTCCTTTTCTGATACAAAACAAACAAAATTAAGAGAAATTACATGTTTGTGAAAAAACAATGAATCGCTTGGTAATATTTTGATTTGAGGGATTTAATCAAAGTAATAAAAACGAAGTGCCGTGAAAATACAAATTAATATACAGCCTCCAAATGTAGTTTATTTTGCGCTTTTCGCGTTTGTGCGTGTGTGCGTATACTTTTTGTTTGCTTCATTGTTTCCATTGCTTTTGCCTACTCTTCTCCGTAAGTAATTCCCCATCCTTTTGTTTTTTATTCATGGACTATTACGTCACAGCGAATTCGGAAGGCGCAACCAAGTACTCTATCATCCTTGCCACCACCTTGTATAGATTCGCCTTGATTCGCTTTGAGCAAAAATATTTAACCAAGGAGGATTTATTACGTACGTTTCACAAGCAAATCACCCTGAAAACAAACAGCTTTGACGTGATGCTTGGACCAAAGGCAACAACAAATACATGTAGGGTTTTACTTATATGTGGTTGCCATCACCTGTAATAAATTCGCCTTGTGTTTAACTTTGCAGTGGGAAACTCAGCTGGCATCCTGAGACAGTTTAGTCATAGATGACGTTTAGCGTTGCCAAGGTTTATAATATAAACAGCGAATATCATTTATACATTATCTATGATTGATACTACAAAAGTGAAAAGAACCAAACCTGGAAAAGATAATATAAAATTTTTATTCCTCGGAACATTCTTCCTTCAAAGCAATGCACTAGGCCCAGTGGCCTTTTAAAATTCTGATACCTTAAAAAAGAAATGTGTCTTCAAAATAGGTATCTATTTCGACGATGGCCTCAGCACTCGACGTGCATTTGATAATAAATAGGCACTAAGAGACAGATCTGGAGAATACAGAAGATGGTAAACTAAATTGTAGTGCAATTTCTAGAATTTGGTAGTGGCCTAATTGCGCTCTAAATCGTCAACACGTTGCTGTGTTTGGTCTGCAGTGAGAAAATGCAAATACCCAAATGTTCGCGCAGGATGCTGTTGACGCATTCAATGCCGTGGTCTCTGTTCTTCCCGAAACTTCACTTTTCGATCTTGCAAATCGATCCTCTGAACTTGTTTGATATTTTTCCGAGCTGTCTTAAAAGAAAGACCACTGCACTAAGAATATTCGGTTCGAGTGTTAGCAACTTTGAATTCCGCAGCCCAGCGTTAGTTAAAGACTTGCTTGATAGTTAAAGACTTGCTTGATAGTTAAAGACTTGCTTGTCTTTGGAAAATATATAAAAATTTATTTTTATGAATTTAATTTTAGGGTAGTTCTTAACACTATGTTAATACTGGACTGACTGCCAACATATTTGACAGTCGTATTTATACTTATACGTCAACTTACTGTTTTAGGTACACGACTTGCATATTTGTTTCTTGTTTTGCTGTTTAGGAAAAGCATGTTTATCGTTTGTTATTCTTAAAATACATACAGTTAGTAAGAAAGGTAAGTATACACCGGATACGTTTTCAATTTTCCCACAATCGATTCCTTCAAACGACCTAAGTTATAGAAAAATTCTGTAGTATTCACATGAATGAAATACAAAAATCATATTTAATCCAAATAATGACAGCAACGAAATTTTAGCTCTTTATATTAAACTTTATAAAAATTCAAGCCTCAAAAGTAAGTACAGTAGGTTCTGTTTTTATGCGGTTTTTTTTATGCGGTTTTGAAATAGTGCGGTTTTTTTTTAAATTACAAAATGCATGTCGACCTATCGGGAATTGTACATATAAACAAGATTCTAAACCAGCTAAGCAAAAACTCACCACAGATTACATCAGAAATGCTAACCCTACAAGTATGGAAGATATATAAAGATATAATTTTCAAAGATACAATATTTTGTTTATGCGATTTTATTTAATTATTTCAGATTCATGCGGTCTATGGAACGTATCTATAGTAATAATATGGGACTAGTGCCCTTTTTTATGCGATTTTATTACATTATTTCAGATTTATGCGGTTTTAGCATTTGAAACGTATCTATAGTTTTACTATAGAACTAGTAGCTTTTTTTATGCTGTTTTTTTATGCTGTTTCTTGCGGAACGTATCTACCGCATAAAAACAGAACCTACTGTATACAGTTCATCATATTATTAATTTCTGAAATCAAAAACATAATTAAAATCAAATCCTAGTATTTGGTAGGATAACCATTAGACTTTACAATCGCTTTAAGTCGTGATGGCATTGATTTCACCAAGTTTTCAGTTACAGCTGGTGGTATTTTATTCCATTCCTCTTGAAGAACGTTTTTCAGTTGTTCCCTATTTCTAATCGGATATTTACGTATTTGCCGTTTTAAATGTTCCTATAAATGTTCGATTGGGTTGGTATCCGGGGACTGTGGCGGTGTTTTCAGCTGTTTTCGCCCATTATATGACAGCCACTCTCGTATAATATTGGATGTGTGCTTGGGGTCATTATCCTGCTGGAAGATAAACGTTCCTCCAAGGCCCAATTTCGTAGCGCTTTCTTTTAAAATATTTTTCAAAATATTTAAATAACCATATCGGTCCATAATATTTTCGATAAATACCAAGTTTTCAACTCCGTTCGCAGCCATACATCCCCAAACCATCACAGAGCCTCTCATGCTTCACAGTGCCGGTCATATTGTTTGGATCAAATTCTGCGTTAATTTTTCTCCAAACGTTTCACGTCCATCAGATCCACAGATACTGAACTTACACTCATCAGAAAATATGGCTTGATTCCAAAACGTTTGGTCATATTTTTCATGAACTTTTACGAATGAAATCCGTTTACTCCGATTGGCACTACTCACGAAGGGATTTTTCCTTACACTGCGCCTATGATAACTAGCACTAAGCAAAACCCGGCGAATAGTTTGGGTGCTAAATTGTTTTCCAGTCTCATTTTCAACTTCAGATTTCAATTTGGTGGCACTTATTTTGGGGTTTGTCCTGATTTTCCGTACGACAAATCTTTTTTTCTCTGGGACTTAAGAGCGGCGGACGCCCACAACGCGCTTTATCAATGGTGCTTCCCGCACTTTTATATTTATTCACAATATTTTGAACTGTAGCAAAACTCCTATCAATCAAACGACAGATTTCTCGCAATGATTTACGTTCCTTGTGATATTTTATAATCAGTTTTTTTAAATCATCAGAAAGCTCTTTTCCTCTTGGTGCCATTACTAAAAATGTCGGAAAAATTAATACAAAACGTACTTCGCTTAATTTTTATACTCACTTTAATTATTTCCTTTTAATAGCTTTAACTTTTTTAATCAATACGTAAAAATAAGTGTTATGCTAACTGAACAATCGTTTGCTGTATACTAACTTTTGTGACATAAATTTCGCTGGCATCAAAGACAAAGCAAAGCGTGGATAACGGTACCTAAAATTTACAGCTATCAGGCATGATTATACTTAGAATTTACTTAACTATTTTTATTTAATATTTGTGAATGTAATCATTCCTTAACTCGTTTGGCGGTGGGATAAGATTGGTGCAATCCCTTTTTGTCTGTAAGTCTTCCTTCAAATTTAGAAGGGAGACATTTCAGGAATAATTCTTAACAAAGAAGTACAAAATTAATTTTAACAGCGATTTTCTATTTGAGGCCTAGGTCTTTTCATTTCACGTATATGTCAGCCGAGCCAACGAAAAGGAGAATAAAAAGAACGGAAACTAGTTATTGTTCTAAAAGCATCAGAAGCGAAGATAATAGCGACGTCGTTACCTGTTACTTTTAATTAAGAGTTTGAAATTTGTTATTTCATTCCTTTCGTAACCAATAACAGAAATATAATGAACAGCTAACAATTCGTTAAAAGTTTGTTGCATGGCATTCGGTGTAGACTTTTTATGCATACACACATACATTTGAACAATACATGCATACATATACCCAAACGTACATTGAAAGTTGCAAAATTTAAACCTTAATTTAAAATGAAAACAAATTTAAATTAAAAGGAATGAGGGAGCTCTGCTTGTGGGCCATCTTTTACATGCTGATGCGTACATAAATAGGATGTGCGCGCCGAAATTCAGTTACATGAGTGAATTGCCTCGTATATTTTTCTGTTCAAATGAAGTAAATAAAATTTTCAAATGTTATTGACACTCTGACATTAGAGTGTTTGACATATCACTAGTAAACAAGCAAACAAACAAGTTGAACATAGCCTCCGAATTGAGCGAATAACAGGCGGGTCACAATGAAACGACGTCTCGCGATAAGCGAACAAACGAATGCAGGACAGACAACCAAAGAGGCGAGCGCACAAAAGGCGCACAGAAGGACTCTTGTCACAAACATTTCCTTGTTTGTATAAAAATGCTTTGTTTACTTCACATTAGGGATGCCACTTCAGAGCATCAAATTTGAAATACGAGTATACCTACCAAGGCGAATTTATTACAGGTGACAGCAAACACATATAAGTAAAACCCTACATGTATTTGTTGTTGCGTTTGGTCCAAGCATCACGTCAAAATCAGTAATCAAATGTAAACATACGAATGTAAACATAAACACATAAAAATTCAGCTGGGTGAATGCTGTCACCTCAATAAATCCACCTTGATACCTACTTAGCAAGTAATAAATTCGCCTTGCTACTTACCTGTAATAAATTCGCCTTGCTACTTAGTCTTGCCTCCAATTCTGCGACGAGTTGAACAATAAATACGGCGAGAACAAATTCGCAGAAAAAAGGTCCGTTATTTTTGCTTTTGTTCGCGTGCATTGTCTGCTCTTAAATTATACTCAATTTCATGGCAAATTTCCCGTGTTACAAATGGAGTGTGGAGCTAAGGAAGCTCGCATTGTAGTGATTGCCTTACTTAAGTGTGGCAAAAGTGCAAGTGGGATTTACGAATTTCTGAAAAAAACTTAATATTTCGAGAATCTCTGTTTACCGCACGATCAAACGCTTTTCCCAAACGTCTGAAGTGACAGACAGAAAACGAAATGGTCGACCTTGCGTGGTTCGAACCAGTGCAGCCGTATAGTCCTTTCGAGAAAGAGTTCGCAGAAATCCACTAAGAAAGCAGAAAATCATGTCCAGAAAATTAACTTGTCGACCACATCCATGTCAAGAGATGTCACTTTAAAGCCTTCCGTCGCTCAACTAGTCATCTTTTGACAACGCGCTTCAAGAAAATTAGACTCGACAGATGTAAGCAGTTTCATCGGGTGCTAGCAGTTTCAAGGGCCATGCTATTCTTTTCACAAATGAGAAAATTTTCACTGTTGAAGAAGTTTTTAATAAACAAAACAACGAATCTATGCTTAAAACTTCTAAAGACGCAAAAAAACTTGTTAACCGTAGCCACCATCAGCCTTCGTAATGGTTGGATGGGTAGTGCCTTGCAAAGGCATTACAGCTCTTTATTTCTGCGAAAATAGGGTTAAAACCGAGGCAAAAGTGGTACACTTAGGAGGATGTCTTAGAAGGCGTGCTGAAGCAGTTGAGCAGTACTCTCTTCAATGGAGAGCGTTGGATCTTCCAGCAAGATTCCGCTCCCGCCCATAAGGCGAAAACCACCCAGCAGTGGCTAAAAAACAATATTCCTGGATTCATAACAGCAGAAGATTGGCCGTCTGAAAGTCCACATCTGAGTCCATTGACTACAGTTTGTGGTCAGAATTGGAGAACATGGCCCGTTGAAGACCTCACAGAAATTTGGAGAGTCTAAAACAATATTTGGATCGAACAGCAACGTCGATATCCATTGAAACCGTGAGTGCTGAAATATCTGAATGGCCTAATCGTTTGAAGGCTTGTCCAAAAGCACATGGTGACCATTTCGAATGGAAATTAAGTATTTTTTAATAATTATATATATGTATATATATAGGTGTTTGGCCGAGCTCCTCCTCATATTTGTGGTGTGCATCTTGATGTTGTTCCACAAATGGAGGGACCTACAGTTTCAAGCCGACTCCGAACGGCAGATATTTTTATGAGGAGCTTTTTCATGACGCAAATACAATCGGAGGTTTGCCATTGCCTGCCGAGGGGCGACTGCTTTAGAAAAATGTTTTTCTTAATTTTGGTGTTTCACCGAGATTCGAACCTACGATCTCTCTGTGAATTTCGAATGGTAGTCACGCACCCACCCATTCGGCTACGGCGGCCGCCGTACAATAATGAATAATTACATGATTAAATAAAACTAAATTCATTAAAAATTATTATAATTTCATATCTATAACGGACTTAACTTGTAACAGAACTTACGGCACGACTAAGTTTATGTAAACCAATCGATGCGTATTGACCCCAGTACTAATAATTTGAACACATTATAAAAGTTTTTTTGTTAACCCCTTAGTAGTCAGAAACCCGAAAAAATGAAAATTTTAATAATTTTTTTTTTACTAGTCAATTGCTTCATTTTACAAAAATAAAAACATAGCATTAATATAGATATCATGTTTCGACTTGACTTTAGCAAAATTTCAAAAAACACAAATAATAATTGTAAGTTTGTGTGGAGCCCGTTTCTCCAGAAGCCCCTTTTGGTGATCATCACAAGTCCTTGGAGATTCATCTAAAATCAATCGGGCAACAGATATTAGTTTTAATAGAAAAGGAAATATTTTTCAGATTTTCGAGACAAAAACCGACAATTAATTGTTAAAAAAAATTAAAATTAAAAAAAAAAAAAAACCTTCGATCAGGTCCGAGTTTTTTATGTTTTTCAAAAGCAGTATAAATTTTATTCAAATCTATCGATTCTTAAGTTACAGTGATCACCAGTTCAAAAAACATAGTTTTGAGAAAAACGCATTTAAAGCTCGATTTGTTGTTGCCCACGTAGCATTTTACCTTCTCGAGTGTTATCTTTAGCGCGCCCTTTGTTAATTGTTGAATAACTCGAAAAGCATTTGTCGGATTCACTTCAAATTTTCACACATTATTTTTAAGATATTATACTTTAAGAAAATGCAAAAAGAGAAATCCAATTTTTGAAAATTCTGACTATCCCTTAATAACTTTTGAACGAAAAAAAAAATCATTTTTCTCTTTCAGGTTATTTGTACTGGAGTTGTCAATACGCTTCGATTGATACCCATCTGGACTTTTTTTGAGCAGTTTTTCCATGTGCTGCATAAAGTGTATAACTGCCGACAACTTTCTTGTTAGCACACTTTATTTTTTATCTATATTTAATTGAACACCCCTAATGTTTCCCCAACTACCTGAATGTCATTATCATTACCATAAATAGAATACTTTGAATTCGATAATTTTTCAACAAAATTGTAAAGTTATGTCAGCTCTTTCTAACTATCTTAAAACATTTCTGTCACGCATCGGCATCCGCTTTAAGGGGTTAGGGGTAGTCAGAATTTTCAAAAAATCGATTTTGTTTTTTTTGCATTTTCTTATAGTATAATGTTTTAAAAATATTGTGTAAAAATTTGAAGTGAATCCGACAAATACTTTTCAAGTTATTTAACAATTAACAAAGGGCGCTCGGCCGCTCCGGAGCCGATAGCAAAACTTTAAATGCGTTTTTCTCAAAACTATGTTTTTCCAACTGGTGAACACTGTAACTTAAAAACCGCTACGTAGATTTCAATAAAATTTATACAGCTTTTGAAAAACATAAAAAACTTGTGCCTGATCGAAGGATTTTTTTTTTTTTCAAAAATTTCGATTTTTTTTTAACAATTAACTGTTGGTTTTTTCCCGAAAATCTGAAAAATATTTCCTGAGGCCGCCATTTTGTTCATTTTGAAAAAAAGCTTCGATCCGGCTCGAGATTGTCTATCAATAAAAATAATTTTTCTCATCCGATTGGTTTTAGATGAATCTGCAAGGACTTGTGATGTTCACCGCAAGGGACTTCTGGAGAAACGGGCTTCACACAAACAGCGATAACTTTTGCAATTATTAATTTTTTTTTTTGAAATTTTGGTGAAGTCAAGTTAAAACATGATGTTTTTATGCTATGTTTTTATTTTTGTTAAATAAATTAATTAAGTAGCAAAAAAAAATTCGTGAAAATCATCATTTTTTCGGGCCTCTGACTACCCCTAACCCCTTAAGTTTAGTCATTTATTTAGATGTAGACCACGGAATGGTTTCCAATATCTGATCGCCAGCATAGCTGGATCAGTTGGGTATTAAAACTCTTCACAAGATGCGAAGATATTGGCAGAGATTAATAATATGTCCGCGTATTATCTCCAATTTCGAGTTTAATTTCACAATCCGTACCTAAACCGGATTAGCCACACAAAACTTCACAATCGGCAGAGAGCATTCATTTATTATATTAAATATAGCAACCCTGTGTTATCATTGTTATCAGAAGTACATAGAAGAGAAAAGTAAAAATGAAAAAATATACAAAAATACCCGCCGACAAGAAGAGTAAAAATAATAGGTCGGGTTAATATAATGGGACCTGGACAATTTTAGCAAATTTTTATCTAACGAAACTTGGTGGAGATGTTAGGGAGTGGTTCAGGAACAAACTTTATAACTCCCGATATTCCGGAAATAATAGTTTTGCAATTATTTGCCTTCAAAGTGCCTTCGGGAACTTCACTATAGTTTGGCACATTTTAATATATTTTTTTCTGTACTTCACTTAAATTCACAAAATATAAATTCACACGCGTGTGCTTATTTGTTTCTGTACTTACATATATTCGAAATATTTCTATGAAAATTAAATGAGAATGAATTTATCTGCATCATCACTTTCCAATTTTAAACGGAAATAACAATTCATTGGAATTGACAACAGTACTGTGTTGCCGGATGCCTGAAAATTAAAATAAACTATTAACAAAAATGAAGTATTTCAATTCAGTGTTGATGATAGGGGCGGGCATCAATTATTGGGTATGGGAATTAATTTCCGTCCTTTCTTAGCCGAAGTTACGATTTATTTAAACAATTAAATAATAGATGATATTATGTGAAGTGAAGCCATTGGAAGATACAACTTTACTCCATCAGGCAGCATACGGACCCCTCTGAAGAAAAATTCGAGTTCTTTTGACTTGATCCATTCATTGAGCCAGCTCGATGCTCTCGCAAGAAGTGAACCGTTCTCCCATAAGGACTAACTGCATTGATCGGAACAGATGGTATTCCGACGGTGCAATGTCTGAGGAATACAGCGGCTTATTCAGCCCCTCTAAATATTTCTGGACCGATTTAGCAACGTGTGGCAGCAAAATTAGTTTGTCATGTCTACCGTCCCATTCCGGCCGCTTCTCTTTGAGGGCTCGATTCAAACGCATTAGCTGCAGTCGCTAACGATCGCCAGTGGTGGTTTCAGATGGATTAAGGAGTTCATAATAGATCACACCCTTCTGATCACACCAGGTGCACAACATAACCTTTGAGGCATGAACATTTTTTTTCGCTGTCGATGGATCTGGCCCACAGTCTCGATGGAAGACTCCAACATTTTCGACGCTTAGGATTATCATAATAGATCCATTTTTCATTGCCAGTGTGATGCAGAAAACCTTTTATTTTCTACCGTTCAAGAAGCATCTCATACGTCACCAAACGTCTCGCGTCTCCTTCATTTGATGTGGCACCCAGTTACCTGCTTTCCTGCTTTCTGGACTACTCCCATCGCGTGCAATGTTTACCGACGGTTGATCTGTTAACATCCAACTCTTTACACATATCATCAGGGGTTTGGCATGCGTCTTTATCCAATAATTGTTGTAGTTGAGTATCTTCGAATTTTTTCGGTGCCTCTACACGACCTTTATCCCTCACGACGAAATTGCCACTTTGGAAACGTCGAAAGCATTCTTTACAAGTTGTATTTGATGGAGCGTGATTACCGTAAATGTTGATAAATGTACGATAAGTTTCAGCTTCCCTTTTCTTTAAAAGGTAATAATGAAGCATGACTTCCCGCAAATGCTGCTTTTTAGGGACGAACGTAAACATTTTTGACGTCAGATAAAAAAGGATCTTAACGCTTCAAACGAATCTCAACTACTGTGATTGAGACCTCACATATACACCTTCAAATTACCAGTATTTTACTAGAGCGAACACACAAATGGTATCAGCAGCAGAGGTGTCACTACGAGGGCGGAAACTTATTCCAAGGTGATGAAGTCTCTGTCTGCCCAACGCAGGACATTCACAAAGCACATGTTCTGAGCTTTCTATGTCCATTTCGCAAAAGCGGCAGACATTGGTCTCAGATAGACCAATATAATTTAGATGATACCTCAGGCTGTAGTGACCTGTAAGGTATCCTGTTAAAAGACGCAGATCTACTCTGCTTAGTGAGATAAGCTTGTCAGATATTCCTTTGTTGGGACTTAGGAATAGTTTGGCTTGACACCGACCGGCACAGTTTACCCAGTGTGCAGCAAATTTTCTTTCTTCCCATTTCCTAAGGAATTCATTAATGTGGCCTTTTGTGAGTCCACAGAAAGGCTCAGGACCAGTAAGTTGCATATTTGCTCCTTGTTTTGCAAGGTCATCAGCCATTTCATTTCCCTCATGTCCTTCATGTCCCTGAATCCAGCCTAGTGTTACTATGTTGAGGTTTCCTAACGTGTTGAGAAGGTTTAGGCAATCATTTACCAATTTAGAGGTGATAGTTGTCGATAGAAGGGCTTTTAGAGCCGCTTGGCTATCTGAAAGTATGTAGATGTGAGTACCTCTCATTATCCCGCAAAGGCATTCTCTCACACATATTTCAATGGCATGTATTTCTGCCTGGAATATTGTTGGGTAGAGTCCCATCGAAATCGATTTTTTGAATTTAGGCCCATTGATTCCTGCCCCTGTTCTACCATTTTCCAATTTGGAACAATCAGTAAACCATAGCTGAGAGCCAGGTTTGAAAGTGATAGAATTAGTTCTCCAGTCTGTGCGTTCATTAATTATAACTTGGAAGTTCCTGAAGAGTATTGGTTTGGGTGATAGTATATCATCCCTATGAAGAATGGGACTACAAATGTAGGAAGTCTTCTAAGATCTTTAAATATCCTTTCATATCCCCACTTTTAAGTTCAGATATACCTCTTAATCTTAAGGCACTCGAGCGAGCTTCCCCTTCAATCAAGATTGGAAGCGGTGGTATGTTCAGGAGCACACCCAATGCATCCGTGGGACATGTTTTCATAGCCCCTGTAATACCAACACATATCCGGCGATGCAGTTTGTTTAATTCGTTTACTGCTTTTCTTTGCTTTGGTTGGTAGTCAGCGATGTTAAGTAAAGTTATTCTTTGTCCTGGATGCTAAGCTTAACTGGAAGAGACATGCTGACGCAACCTTGTCCAAAGCCACAAAGGCTCTCATGACCTGCAAACGTCTAGCAGGAAAATCCTGGGGTTGTAGCCCAAGAATCCTGAGATGGATATACATCATGATACATGATACATAAGCCCAATGGTGACTTATAGAGCGGTCGCTTGGACATCGAGAGTCATTCTCTCTCGACTGCGCGGGCAGCGTTAACTTCAGCGCTTGGCATGCGTATGCACTACGGGGGCGATGCCGAACTACCTTACAGCTCCGTCGTGATGCTTGAGCTGACACCGCTTCAAAATTACATATTTCTCAAAAACTAAAACATAATAATAATCACAATAATCAAAATATAACCAACATTTTCGAAAAATATTTTTTCACAAACACCTCTAGTTGGTCGTTTTATAACTAATACAATACTAGTCAATATCCAACTAGTTTGATTTCCTTCATCAAATAGCTGTTTTAATTGACTAGAAAGTTTGCTAATTAGTGTGGTTTTTCACTGTTGGGAAGTTACAGAATCCATACATACACTCTGCAAATAGGCCAAAAGCCACTCAGGCATTCACTCTATTTTGCTTCTTTTGTTTTTTTTTTTTTGTATACATGAAGCTGATTGTAGCTTATCGAACTCGATATATCCTTTTACATTTGCGGTATGCAATATCAAAGTACTCAACTTGCAGCTTTGCGTTTGAAGCTTCAATTGACAGCTCTGTGACATATCGATTGCATGAAATGGCCAATTTTATTAGCCACTCAATATTCGTGTCTTTTTTCAATCATTTTTGTACTTCCAATTGATACTTGTAACATTTTTTGTCTGGTGCTGACTTCTGCTTCGGTGTGTCTGAATGAATACATATATGTACATACTCGTACATACAAAGGCAGGATATTTGGATGTCGCTGTACTGTATTCTATGCTGTTATTCTATGGTGAGTACTGTTAACGAAAATATATGCGAGTGCATGTGTGAACTGTTGGTCACTTGAAAAATATTGCGTTTTCGTACGTATGTAAGTAAATACAGTCAGCGGCAAAAGAAAGCGTACACATTTGTTTTACATTGCTTGTTTTTTTAAGCTTTTGTTGGGTGATACAAAGTAAAATTCAATACTTTGGAATTTTATGGCAAAACAAAAGCATAATTCTTACCACAAAAAGAGTTATAACAGAAAACCTGAAATACTTCATACCACCTTAATCAAAAGTTCCCGGAACAACCACCAGGTGACGCTCTAAGTCAACTGATATCAGTTCTGTTTGGTTTTTGTTAGGCGGCCACATCTGTGATTAATATTCCTATTAAAAATTTATTTGAGTCTTCAGTAAATCTACCTGTGCACGTGTCTTCGATTGAGAACTGTTTTAAAAATGGATTTGACAACTAGTTTGTATTAGATTTTGCGTTAAAAATGGATCCAATGGTGCGAAACCCTCACCAATATGGAAAACAGTTTCCGTAATGATACTCTAAGGAAAACAGCTGTTTACGTGAGGCATAAACGTTTCAGAAGTGATCGCGAGTACATCGAAGATGACAAACGCAATTGAGGGCATCGCAAATCGATCAAAACATCAATAAAGTGAAAGAAATTGACCACCAGAGAGCAGGCAGAGGACTTGAGCATTGCTTACGCCGTGTTGTTACAAAATTGTCCCAAAGACCCTGCATTTCATGCAAAAACGGAACGCTTTGATATCATCAAAGGCTTGTTTTCCCCAGGCTATATCCGACCCACGTTAGTCTATGAGCAAGACACGCAATTCAGACATTAGGCGAGTGAGTCGAGCACTCCGAATGATCCCAAACCAAAAAAACATGTCGTGCGCGTTCAAAAAAGAAAGCTATTCGCACGGGTTTTATAGATTGCAAGAGTATTGTACACCACAAATGTTTGCCAGAAGAGTAGACAGATAATTAGAACTATTATTTGGGCATTATGCCATGTTTATGTGGCCTCAAATTAGCCACAGAGAAAACGGAGCTAATACTTCTAACCAAGACTCACATCCTGTTAGAAGCAAGCATGCACACTTGCAAGTTCTTAGCATCGGTACAACGAACGACATCCCTGAGAGTTGTGTTCGCCTACCGCACAGTATCAGAGCCAACTGTTCAGGTAATAAGCGGTTCAATACCGACCGATGTATAGGGTTTTTTAATAGGTGCGCTTCAACTTTTTTCCGATAGGGAGGGCGAACGACGCAATATTTTTTATTTTTCGCTTGTCATTTGTAAACTTCATTAGTATACATTTCATCATGGAACGCTACACACTTGAGCAACGATTGCAAATCGTGCAAATTTTTTATGAAAATAATCGTTCTGTTGTTGCTACTTTAAGAGCATTACGGCCATTTTACGGTCCATTTAACAAGCCGTCCCGTTTTGGGGTTATGTGAAGTCATTGGTCTACAGTAACAAGCCGGCGACGATTTGTGAGCTCAGAGCCAATATTGAACGCGAAATTGCTGGAATTTCGGCCGATTTATGCAAAAGAGTGGTCGAAAATTGGGTTCAACGATTGGACTTCGTAAAACGTGCACGCGGTGGTCATGCAAAAGAAATCGAATTTCATACTTAAATGTATATGTTCAAACTCGATAATAAAAAAAAAATTAGTTAAAAAAGTCAAACCGTTTGTGTTTTATTCAAAAAAGTTCACAAGTTGAAGCGCTCTTACTGAAAACCCCTATACTAACTTTTGAAAGGAAAAGCAGGACCTGGACGCAGACCCATAGGTATATAGACCCTTGGAATGAGGAAGATGGAACGTCATTCTGAAGTAATGCAATAGCGGTTCCAGAATGAGCGACAGTTCTAAACGAAGGGGAGTTTTATAGTTCGCAAACCAAGAACGAAACGAACATCCAACAATCATCGATTTCACCTGATATGGCTCCCTACATTTGTTTTCTGTTTGACCGAGTCAAAAAGCCACTACGTGGAACGCGTTTTAACAGCCGAAAGGAAGTAATGGAAAAATCGAAAACGGCTTTGATGGCTATACCGAAAATAGGATCCAGAAATATAGCGGGAGCTGGATCAAACTATGGCATAAATGCATTCTAGTTGATGGCGAGTACTTTGAAGGTGATAATATAATTTTTGAGGAATAAGCTTCTATTTTGAATTTTCTGAATATATTCCAGGCACTTTTTGATCATGGTGGTATATTTGGAGTCCAAAGAGAGTGTACAAACTGGTGTTCAGATACTTGTTATACAATGCGATCATTAGTTAAATTGGCAGAACTTGTGTTAAAAGATCATAAAGAAGGAAAACCTTACTTGAAATCGGTGCTCTATCACCTCTCCTGTGGAGCCTAGTAGTTAATGCCTTGCTTCACTTGCTGACAAACAACGGCATCCGCTCTCTAAGACACTCTTTGCGGCATAACGCAAAGAGCGAAGAAATGGTATTCCCCGATGGATCTAAATATAAACCCGTCCAAAACAGCCATCATTCCTTCACCACAAAAAGGGTCAGGAATGCAGAAAATCAGCATGGACGAGGTTGATATTGGAACGGTTGGCGAAGTTAAGTATCTTGGCCTTATCCTGGATGCCAAACAAAATGCCGTGTGTTAAATTGTGAAAGCACAAAATAATAAAAAACCTCCAAATGCGGTTTTATGCGGAGGAGTTCGTGTATTTGTGCGTATAATTTCTTGTGTTTGGCTGTTTTCATTGCTTTCGCCTACTCTTCGTCTTCACAAACTAGTAATTTAGCTTCCTTTTGTTTTTTGAAGTTCTTAGGAGTCGATGGACAAGCGAGAATGGAGAGTAAAATGTCAAGGCCAAGCAACGTTTTGGGCATTTTCTTTCCGCGAGAGAGAAAAAAGATATAACGTAGAGGAAAAGTAGAGAGAGAGCTATACCTTATTTTATATATATCTTAGATACACTTTTTCTACACAATTTTTCCACAGTTTTTCCTTGTGGTTGCTAATTTCTAGTGAGAATTAACACTGCTTACTTTTTGGCGCTTGTTTACTGGTGCAAGCTTGTAGGAAATATATTTTTGGTGCCTACTTTTTGGCGTTATATTTCCTTGGTACTTACTGTTTGGGACGTTTTTTGGTCGGCAATTTTTTCGGCGTTTTTTTTTGGTGCCTACTTTTTGGCGCTTATTTTCGTTTCCTGGCCAGTGCTTGTGCGTACTATAAAGTGCTATCCATTCCGGCGTCGGATATATTGGTATTCCGTCGCTGTAATATGTGCCGTTGCTGCTGCCCTGGAATCTCTGCGTTTGTGCGGGTGATAAACGCTCGGAGTAGTGCGCGTTGTTGCCACGGTTTGTGTCCGGCGTTTACCTAAACCGGTCGACCCTTCTCCGTTTTTTGTAAATTTTGTCTATTTGTATTCTCTGCAAATGCTGTGAATTTATTTAGATATATATTCTTTCTCACTCTCTCTCTCTCATTCTCTCTCTGCCTTGAAAGCATAGATGACTAGATGCGAAACTCTTTTTCGCGTGAGAGCGCAGAAAAATGGGCATTTTTTATAACATCCGTCAGTATGCCTCACCTGAAGAAACATTAAATGGGTGTTTTTAAACAAAAATTGGGAATTTTTAGTATCCACTCCATCATTGAGGTTAGTATTTAGTACGCGTTTGCTCAGTAGTATTATATCACCCGTATACACCTACATATAATAAAAATAGGCATAATCAGCATAAAATACATGAATAAGCTAAAAAATCAAAAATTTATATTTCAATGAAATTATTCGAAATTGAAATACAAATGTTAAATAATAATAATAAAGTAAAGAAGATGAAAATGTATAAATAATTATAAAAAATTTTGCAATTTTCTAATATAAGAATAAAGCTAAAGCAGATAACCTTTAATTTTTTATTACCTAAAAGTAGTTAAGTATGTTTGCAAAATATTTCAAAATGAAATTCAATTCCCTTCAAATTTACAGACACAGTTTTCAATAAAATTACCTGTATGTAAAATGTATTCATATATGTACACAAGACGAATTAAAAGTAGAAGCCGAAAAGGCTATATAAATCTTTGGAAAATTCTGCAAACTCCTTTCAGTTTCAATGAAATTAGTTGTAAGATAATTAATTATAAACATTTCAATCGCATCATTCCTCCATTAAGTAAAAACGAAAAACTTCAGACAGCCAGCCATTTCGCCTATCAGCTGTTCAAAATCCCAGAATGTTTACTACGCTACACGCACTTAATTTATTCATCCGCTCTTACGACACGACGAATTCGGAAGGCGTTATCTGTTTTTCTATCATTATTGCTTAAAATAAACGTAATTTCTAGACTTGGCAACTCGTATCTTCCGGCGAGTTCTATCTCGCCAACTGCTGTGAAGGCGAATTCATTTTTTTAATATCTCTTTCGCGCGATATTGCCACAATTTAAGGCGAATTGAGTAACTTAGGTGGCACCATTAAAAAACAGTTACTTTATTCTTCGTCATTTCGCCAAGTCTGACGTCAGCTGCGTTCGCAAAACAAAACTAACAAAAGTAGGAGATATTACATGTTTGTGAAAATTAAGTGAATGGCTAAGTTATATTGTGAATTGTGAGATTTAAACTAATGCAAACGAAGTGCCATGTCTCAAATTGTGAAACCACAAATTAATAACAAATGCAGTTTGTTTGCGTCTTTACGCGGAAAACGCCGTAGCAAGAAAGTGTGTGTGTGCGTATACCTTCTTATGTTTGGTTGTTTCAATTGCTTTCGCCTGATCTTCTTCTTCACAAACAAGTAGTTCTCCTTCCTTTTGCTTGTTTATTCATCCGCTCTGACTACACTTCGAATTCGGAGGGCGCAATTTTCTTCTCTATGTTCTCTGCGAACTGAGCTGCCGCCAGACTTGTCAAAAATAATGTAACTGTTGTAATGGCGCCATTGTAGATACCCAATTCACCTTGGTTATCACCCGAGAAAATTTGAATCTTCCGAGTTTGCTCCGACGTCGACGCTGAACAATATACCGAAAAAAGGAAGGGAGATTACTTGTTTGTCAAGGGAAAAGCAAGCGAAAGCAGTAAAAACTGCCAAACAAAGAAACACACTTTATTTCGACGACTTTATCCTCTTGAAAACGCAAAAAACCGCATTCAGAGGTTTTATATTCATTTGATTTAATTTAAATATTTAAATTACAATACTACCAAGCTATTCAACGAATATTTACATACAAGATTGTTTGTCTTCCTTGTTTTGTATTATTATCTCAGGACGTCAGCCGGTTGTCAAAATTGAGAAAAATAAAGTAATGGTTTTCAGAAGACGCCTCCTTTAATATTCTGCATACCGTGCCAAAGCGAATTGTGTGTCTTAGGTGGCGCCCAAGAGTAATAGAGAAAATGTTTGCGCCTTCAGAATTCGCCGTGTCGTAAGAGTCCATCGACAAACAAACAAAAGGAAGAGGGATTACTTGTTTGTGAGAGGAACAATAGGGGAAAGCAATAAAAAGAACCAAACACTAGAAATTTTATGGGCACAGACACATTTTCTTGCTACGGCGTCCTCCGCATAACAACACAAACAAGCTGTATTTTACATTAATTTGTGCTGTCATAATTTCACACACTCAATTCGCCTTGGGTGCCGCCATTAAAAAACAATTTATTTTTCGCGATTTTTACAAGTCTGACGTCAGCTCCCTTCGGAATACATAACAAACTAACAAAAGAAACAAAGGGAAAGGTCTTGCATTCTTGCTAATACTAAGTGAATGGTGATACTGTGGTTCTAATACTTGCGATTTTAAACTTAAACTAAGAAAAATGAAGTGCCGCGTGCTGAATTGTAAAAGCACGGACGGTAAAGATAACCCCAACTGCAGTTTTTTTTCTTTTCCCGCCGGTAACGCCTTGGCAAAAAAGTGGGTAGACTTCTGCCGGCAAGTTAAGCCATTTAACTTAAATACGAGCGCAATTTGCATGAAACACTTTAAGCCCAGTGATTTTCGAAATCTCAGGCAGTACAACATGGGTAAGCACCTTTTATAGTATTTAATATTTATTAATACAATCAATTTTTAAATAAACACTTTAGGGTTTGCCAAATATCGTAGACTTAACTATGATGCCGTGCCATCAATTTATAATTGCGATGAGCCGCCAGCAGAGTCCAAGAAGCGAAAAAACAAAGACGCTACAGCAAAAACGCGAGAAAGCAGTAGTGCTGCTACAACAACAACAACAACGCAAAAAGACATTAAGGAAGACGAGTTTCAGCAGCCAGGTAACATAAATTTTTGTATTTAAAAACTTATTTTTTCAGCATCAGTGTTTTTTATCGAAGAGCTGGTGATTGAATGCAAAGAAGAAATTCTGGACGAAGACGATGCGGTTGATGATGCGGTTGGTTATGTGGTTGAAAATGCGACTTCACCTACATCTAACGTTATTTGTTATGAAAGCAGCATTCAAGAAATAGAAGATTTAGAAGCTAAAATGTAAGTAATTAATGATTAGAAAGATAAATGCGCATTTCTCATATTAGCTTATATTGGTTTTACTTGCAGTGTGGCCCTGAAGCAGGAAAATTCAGTTTTGCGAAAGGAAAACGGTGAGCTGTCTACAGAGCTTATGAGCCTGAAGCAGCAATGCGACCTCCAGGTAAAGCGTATTGAATCGATGGCTAGCGAAATGCGAAATATGGAAGAAAAACTGTCGTCTATATTCACAAAAGGGCAAATCCACAAACTGAAGGCTGCGACTAAAAGGAATAATTGGGTGGAAGAGGACATCGCACAGTCCATTAGTTTATATGCTGCCAGCCCAAAAGCGTATAGGCTGCTGTATAAACAATCTTTTCCACTTCCTGCAGTGCGAACACTGCAGCGTTGGGTCCAAAAACTGACCTTTTCGCGTGGGTTAATCCAACCAGTTTTTCGCTTGTTGAATGCCACTTCACACATGAACGAAGCACAAAAGTTATGTGTATTGAGTTTCGACGAAATGAAACTAAGGCAATCTTACGGTTGCGATGCTTCTTCGAACTCAGCATTAACTGCCGTTAGTAGCGTGCAAGTAGCGATGCTAAGAGGTAAATATTGCTAAGAGCTAAATTTTTGTAAAACATATTTTTATGAATTCTAGTTACAGGTCTCATGTCCAAGTGGAAGCAGCCAGTCTTTTACGACTTTGATCGTAAGATGACTGCTGATTTGATGCAACAAATTTTGTTGCAGTCGCACAATTGTGGTTACAACGTTGTTGCTGTTGTATGCGATCTAGGAGGTGTGAATAGGTCGCTTTTTAATGTATTAGGCATAACCGAAGACCAGCCGTGGTAAGTCATGTCTCTTACGTTTATATTTATATTTGCGCTTATAACACTTATTGTTTTTACAGGTTCATTTTCAATGACCAAAAGGTTTTCGTTTTTTGTGACGTGCCGCACTTGCTAAATCAACTGCGGAATCATTTTCTTGATCAAGGTTTTCTTATTAATGGGAAACCCGTGAAAAAGGAAATAATTTTGGAGTTATTGTCATGCACTTCCCCGGCCTTGAAAACGACTCATGGGATTTCAGCAAGCCACTTGAGCGTCGCCGGTCCTCCCCGCCAACAAGTAAAAGCAGCTGCGAAATTGTTTTCACATAGGGTGGCGCAGGCTATCACGAAAGCAGCAAATTTGGGTCAACTGCGAGAGCAAAATTGGCGCGAATGCTGCCAATTATTCAAAATAGTATGTATTTTTGATTTTTTGATATTTTCACTTTTCTATGCGCATATTAATGCCTTAGTATTTGTAATATGTATGTCGCGTTATTATTTCAGACGAATGACTGGTTCGACTTGTTCAATGTTAGGGTGCCCCACCCGGACTCGGGGACACGCCGTCATGCTTACGGAGTAGCGCTCGAGGAGCAAGACAAGATTCTTGACGAGATGACCAATTTGGTGAAGAATATGAGACTGATGGGAAGATTTAGACTGCTACCGTTCCAAAAAGGTAAGCAAACAGTTTTATCTTGAAAATTTCAAATTACATGCACACATTTGCAATAATTTTTTCTGTAGGCATCATTCAGACAACTAAAGCATTGAGAATGATGCTGCAGGATGTTGAAGCTCGCTTTAATGTCAAGTATATCTTGACATATCGTCTCAATAAAGACATACTGCAGAACTTTTTCGACGTTATTCGGCCAAAAGGTGGATTACACGATCACCCTGACCAACATGAGTTAAAGTACCGCCTGCGGCTTTATTTATTGGGCTACAACAAGGGCGTGGTAGCCGATTCGAAAAATGTGGAAGACGATCATGCGCCTGATATAGAAGTAACACAGCCGTGTCTTACTGGTACTTTTAATAGTTCAAAGTGTTTTTGAAACAGCTCAAACATGTATCCTATTCAGGTTTAATGCTTAAAAATCTAAATTCTGAACCGGAACTGTGGCCGATTGAAGAAGTGGATTTGGAGGATATAGAAGTTGAGCGCTTCGAACATTTAACCGAATATATATCCCATAAGCAGCAGGACGACATCCCAAGTACCTCATTTAAATGCCATGATGAGCAGTCGTCCTCTTGGGCGCCCCAGCTAAATGAAGGGAGTTTATTAATACCCACCTCATCTATGACGGATCATATGCGGCATCTAGAGTCAGTATTAAATGCAATGAACGACGATGACTTAAGTTGGACTTAGAAATGCATTGTAATGCTGGGCCTTTTAGAATTTGTGATTCATCGTGCGCCCTTCGTGTCGGTTTGGCGGATGTGGGTCAGTCGTGGGGACTATTATCTAATATATCATAGCGACATATGTACAATGACAAAAACTATTGTGAAAATACTGATGATTCCAAGATTGTTTGACTTACTTTTTCATAGACTTTTGAGCTTAGTTTGCTAGCGCGGAACAAACACTGACAGCAAATTCCCAAAGATGCCTATGTTCAAAATATTAGCAAGACATGTACAGCTTATATTGTATTTAATTTTCCCCACGACAAAAATCAGTTTTGTATTGTATGTTCCTTAATCTTAAAAATTTGAATTATTTTGACGTGATTATATAATTTGCATAAGTTTAATTGTATTCAGAAAATATAATAGAGATTTTTTTTTTACCAAAAATAAAATTCATTTTTCGTATGCAATTTTTTCGCTCTGAAGCCATGATTATTTTGTGAATTAAGAGGTAAATATTACAATAAACACTTTTTTGAAAAAAATTTTATATTTTGAATTCTGAATTTCAGGTCTCATGTCCAAATGGAAGCAGCCAATCTGATCGTAAATTGAATGTAATTTTAATACAACAAATTTTGTTGCGGCCGCTGCGGTGTGAGATCTAGGCGATGTGAATGTATGGTGAACTAGTGAATAGCCGAAGACCACCTCTGATCTCCCCCCTACAGTCGGTTCTACGTTACCGGATCGACCCGGATTTACTATATATTCGGCCAAGGACTGTCACTCTAGCAGCACTCCCCGTACATGTATCAACCATCTCTGTTAAGTCTTGACAAAATACATAAAAAAATCACTCCTTATAAAAATTATTATTTTTACAGGAAATTTTGGCCATACACTGCCTTTCCAAAAAGCTACTTCAAAAATATTAAATACTTAGGTGCATATATCTTGTCATATCGTCTCAGTCAAGATGTGTTAGAAATTTTGTTTGGGGTTGTTCGATAAAAAGGTGGACTACTTGATCACCCCGACCAACAGGAGTTCAAGCACCGTCTAAAGTTTTATTTGCTGGGGCGCAACAAGGTCGTGATATCCAATTCCGGTAATGTCACAGAGGATGATACGCCTGACACTGAAATGAAACAGCCACCTCTTACAGCTATTGTAAACTAATTAAATATTTGAAAGTACATATTAAAAAATAAATAATTGGCGCGTACACTTCTGTTGTTGTGTAGGTGTTTGGCCGAGCTCCTCCTCCTATTTGTGGTGTGCGTTTTGATGTTGTTCCACAAATGGAGGGACCTACAGTTTCAAGCCGACTCCGAACGGCAAATATTTTTATGAGGAGCTTTTTCATGGCAGGAATACACTCGGAGGTTTGCCATTGCCTGCCGAGGGGCGACCGCTATTAAAAAATGTTTTTATAAATTTTGCTTTCACCGAGATTCGAACCAACGACCTCTCTGTGAATTCCGAATGGTAATCACGCACCAACCCATTCGGCTACGGCGGCTGAAAGTACATATTGCATTAATAATAATAGTTGACTATTTCTACAGGTTTAATGCTGAAAATCTAAATTCTCAACCAGAGCTTTGTTAGGTTGAAGAAACGAAACTCTGAGATTCCCAACACTTACCCGGATGCATGTGCCTTAGACCCCAGTACGACATCCCACGCATCTCACTTAGAGACAACGACGACCTGTCGGACCAGTTGGATGACTCGTCTGAGTGATGGTGGTTCAACAATACCCAGCTCACGCCTTGCTCATTACAAATAATTTTGTAGGAAAACACTTTGAGCAAGCCTTGAATATTCATTACGCCAGCAAAGTAAAAAAGTTATTCTTTTCAAGGCAAGAATGTTCTTTAAAACAATAAAATTGAATAAAGAGCACATTCACCATACCCACAAACGAAAAAAAAAAAAAGAAAAAAAAATAATAAAAAAAATAATACTGATCAACCAATCAACTAACCTAGACCCGCTCGGTACCATTTGAAATGTTCAATGTTTGTGTAAACGCATTATAAGCTGCAATTTATAAAGTCCAATTATATGATCCAAATCTTAAAAAACAATGTTTTTTTTATGGAATAATATTATGAACTAAAGACTGTTTTAAGTCCACCAATAACTTTACATTAAAAACACTTCATTCGTTATGGAGACCAAGAAGCAGAATTTACATTCCAAGCGGCCATTACAATCAAAATTTTAGCAGATGGCGTTGTCCTCTGTAAAATAAAATGATGAGCAGCATCATATTCGTCTAAAGCGTTATAAAACTCGAGGGCATTCGTTATAGAATATAAAGGGGAAACATATTTACGTTTTACTACATTGCAGGCACTTAGAATTTTTCTGTTGCATTCTCTCTGTTAATTGCAGATGAAACTGCACTTGAACTTTAGGCTTGACACCTCAGTAAATTTGTTTACCGCGCATTCGGACAATTTTACCAGAACAAAACTGCCGAATACTTGAGCTGTGACTTTAACACTTCAGCAGCATTAGCTGTATATGTATGGGGAATGTTTATGCTGCTACAACAACAATAACTCGGTCTTAATACCCCTAACGACGAATTTAAAACTATGCAGGTAGCGTAAATGGTAGCCACAGATCTGCATTAAGGAACATTTTTTTCGTATGGATTTTGACCAACATTCCTGAAAGGTTACCTTGCTGCAAAAATTGAAGATAGTCCAGTAATTGAGCTCTTCAACAGCCCACTTTTAACCCACTTTTTTACCGTCAAGAAATTGTGAATGGACAAAGTGACTCTTAGTTCAGAAGGCCTTTAACTTCTGATAGAAAACTATCCGCAAGAATATATCGTCCCCTTAGTATAACAATAGCCTATGTGCTCATAGGCTATTATTTTTTTATTGAATTTTTGGATTCTCCATCGTCGATTTTATATGTGGTAAAAATTTTGTCAAATTCTAGTTCCACAAAGTGGGTCAAAACGTCAGTCAAAAAATAATAAATATTTACAGACATAACGAGATTTGAGTGAGAGCTATTTTCGACAAAAAGTTTGAAATTCATTTTCTCAAAACATCAAAAAATGTATAGGCTATTTTAATACTAGGGGGACGATATAACCAAAAACAAATGCCTAAGTCTCTAGAGAACATTTTGTTAAGTTAGTGTAAGGCTAGCAAGTCAAAATTGCACAGATTGAAGTAGGAATGCTCAAGAAATATCGGTGTTTCTAAAAACCACAATCATTTCAATCAAGGTGGATTCATTAAAGGTGGTGGTAATAGACCAAAAACAATGTACGTTTGATTGTCAAAGCAAAGGATTGAGCTGACAGCCATATGCACACGGCAAAAGAAAAAAAACAACAAATCAGCTGATTTACCAATACCACCTTTAATCGATTCGCCTTGATTTCAATCTTTTTTTTTTTCAATTTATGTGTTAACCGATTGTTTGTGAAGAGAAATTTCTTAGGCGTCGATGGATGAGCGAGAATGGAGAGTAAAATTTCAAGGCCATGCAAGGTTTTGGGCATTTTCGTTCCGCGAGAGAGAAAAAAGATATAAAGTAGAAGAAAAGGAGAGAGAGAGCTATACCTTATATATATCTTAGATACACTTTAGGCTATTTTTTTAGAGTTTTTCCTTGTGGTTGCTAATTTCTAGTGGAAAATAACACTGCCTTCGTCTTGGCGCTTGTTTGTTGGTGCAAACTTGTAGGAATATATTTTTGGTGCCTACTTTTTGGCGTTATATTTCCTTGGTGCCTACTGTTTGGGGCGTTTTTTGGTTCCAATTTTTTGGCGTTGTTTTTTTTGGTGCTTAAATTTTTTTCCACTTATTTCCGTTTCCTGGCTAGTGCTTGTGCGTACTATAAAGTGCTATCCATTCCGGCGTCAGATTTATTGGTATTGCCTTGCGGTAATTTGAGCCGTTGCTGCGGTCCTGGAATCGCTGCGTTTATGCGGGTGTTACCTAAACGCTCGGAGTAGTGCGCGTTGTTACCACAGTTTGTGTCCGACGTTTACCTAAACCGGTCGACCCTTCTCCGTTTTTGTAAATTTTGTCTATTTGTATTATCTGCAAATGTGTGAATTTATTTAGATATACATATATGTATTCTTTCTCTCTCTCTCTCGGGTCTCTCCCTTCTCTTTGTCTGGCTTGAAAGTTTCACTTCTGTTATGTGTACTATGTTACACGCACTTTTTTTCATTTCCTTACACCGAAAATTTAAAATTCAAAAACTTCAAAGTTCTCATATTTAGCCCTCCGTTTGGCCATTCGGGCCTGACCAGGCTGTCTTTTTCGACTTTGGACGTGAACTTAACTTATTTCTGCTCCAGCTAACTATTTGAGTTTCCAGGTAGCTTCCTAAAATTTTATTTTCTATCGATTTATTAATATAATATTTTAAAAAGGATCCTCGAACAGGACGAAAAAAAGGCCAGACCCACCCACCTCCCATTTAACGGTAATTTTCAAAAGAGCATAAAACGCGATATCTCCGTTAGTAATTATGTAACATTTCTCAAAAATAATAAATACGACGCAAGTAAAATTGCCGAATACTGAATTGTGTTTTTCAGGTGGAAGTCTTTGCGATACTGCAAAATGCTCAGCGAACGAGGGAGATACATTTTTTCGATAGCCAAGCCGCGATCAAGGATCTGATGATGCCATGGTGCAGATCCAAATAACTCCTGTAAGAAGATCAAATCTCTTGGGTGTGCAGGCAACATTTCTCTGATGTGGGTTCCAGGACATAGGAACAGTGAGAAAAATGAAATTGCTGATGAGCTTGCCAGGAAGGGGTCGATGTCTTCTACCTGGTTATCGGCATCACAGGGATTGAATGGGAATTGCATAACTTATTTCTCAGGAAAGCATTTCTTCATGTGCTATTGTGAAAACCCCGTGGCCCCAGTACAATAGGCGGAAGACTCAGATAGTCCTGGGAGCTCTCCACGCCATTCAGTTTCTAAACTCGTAGCTGTGTTCACCTGCCTTTCAACGATCGGCTCACACGCAGAAAAGCTAGATTTACCATTTAACCCCCACTGCAGAAGCTGTGGGGGACCTTTCAGAGAAGGAGACTGTTGAGCGCTTTCTCTGTAAATGTGCGAGCGCAGTGCGGACAGTGAGCCAACTTAAATCCCATCAAGCTATTCTGTTACATCAACAGCTCGGGTAGGCTGTAGATATCTGTCCGTTGGAGGTCTCAAAATGGGATTAAAACGGTGCTTTAATGCTATTTGGGGAGTGCCAGAGTGGTACCTACCTACCTAAAATTGTTGAAAATAGGCGATACCGCATCCACTCTTAGGTAAAATCTCACTAGCGACTTAATAAACCTAATGTAGATCGAATAAAAACGTACATACATTTTCAAATAGGAGGAGGAGCTCGGCCAAACACCCAAAGAGGTGGTAGGCGCCAATTATATATACATATATATATATATATATTTATAATATTTTTAATATTTCGGTTTTTTAAATATTAGTTTTTTAATATAGTTTTTCGAACGGTTTGAAACCTGAATAAAAAGCCGTAGTTAATCGATCACCGATTTTTTTTACCTAAAGTGAAGTGAAATTCCAGCGCACAATAGTTTAATGTTATCTTTCTATTATCGCAAGCTTACGTTAGTCAGCCGTCGCTTACGTCGCGAACATATGATTTGCCGGCGAATGTCAAAGAGGACATTGAAAACTGAAGCAGACTGCAGAGTGCGTCTATTAAACGATTTCTGCCGAATAAAGTAAACACATAGCAATCTTTTAAATTTCATTTAAAGTTTTAACATTAGAAATAAACAGCGGAAAATGGTTAAGAAAATTCTAATGGTTTGCTTAGGTAAGAGGAACTTACACTCCTTCTATCAATATAACTTGGATTTCATTTATTTTAGGTAATATTTGCCGGTCACCTATTGCCGAGGCGGTTATGATTGACACAATCGAAAAAGCCGGCACATCCAACCAATGGAAAGTGGATTCAGCGGCAATCGGCGATTGGCACCGTGGCAATCCGCCCGATCATCGAGCGCTAAGCACAATGGAGAAACATAATTTACCTTATACTAATCGAGCACGTCAAATAAAGAAGCAAGATTTTCTTGAATTCGATTACATATTCGGCATGGATGAGGAGAATATGGGTGACTTGCGGTCTTTAGCACCATCCGATGCAAAGGCCAAATTGCTAATGCTGGGGAATTTCGGACTGGATAAGAGCGATCGCATCATCGTGGACCCGTACTATGTGAGTGGAATCTTTGAGCAGTGTATTGTTCAATGTGTTATAACTGTGTTCTCTTATAGCAACGTGGTGATGCTGGCTTCGAGAAAGCTTACCAACAGTGTGTGAAAGCCTGTGCAGCCTTCTTCGAAGATGCTGTGGCGGGTAAGGTTTAAGAAAGAATAAAATCTTCTAATCTCACCGAATTTTATAGTTACCGTGAAATTAATTGTGAAATTCTCACAATCAGCTGATACTAGTAATATATGTATGTGCATATGTACATAGCAAATCAATGCATGAGTACAAGTAAAATAAATGTTTATGTTTTCTAAAAACAAAAAGTAATCAAAACATTTTGTTTCTGCCAAATATTTGTATACTATAAGTCAAGGTATAGTGTGTCCAATGCATACAAATTATAAGTATTCCCGTAGATTTGACAAAATTACTTCGAATTGGAATTTTCGTAATGTATTCAATATTTTTATTGAGTTCGTTTATTTAAATATCATTAAAAGTTATGCATACGATATTCTCATATACTGCCCAGTTTTCGAAATTAAAAAAAAAAGAAATATTTGTGCTCACACACGCAGTATATTTCATATAGAAGTTCTAGGTGTAAGCTCTAGTACAGAATCCTTCTGAGGCATTCTTGTGCAGTAGTGTTAGTTGGTGTTTGTTCCAAGTTTATTTTACAAATGTTGTTGTGCCCAGTTAAGTATTCGATTAAACTATATTCTTTGTTCTTATACCATACATGCGTAGTACTTACCGCGGGTATAGCCAGACGTTGAACACACGATTCTGTAACAAACGAAGCGCGCGACCGAGAGTTGATCAACAAACGCGCTGATTGTCAATGGCCGGTGCAATCACGCATCTTCCCGTTTCCATGACAGTCGGTTCTACGTTACCGGAACGCCCCGGCCAAGGATTGTCACTCCAGCAGCATTCTCCGTCCATGTATGTTTGGGGAATATTTATGTGCTGCTACAACAACAACATCACGCATCTTCAGTAGAGCATTAGCCAGCAGAACGGTTCTTCGGTTTACAGTCAATTTAAGCACGAAGAAACGGACAACGAAGCGTGATTTAGAGAAGAATCGATTGCGGATAGAGCTGTTGTAGTTGTAGTTGAATTTGTAGATGCGGTAGTAAGACATCTGGCGCGAAGGACGAAATATTTTAATATTAACGGAAGCATATAGCTTTTGGTCGAGTAAATAATGAAAATTATTTTTCATTTACTTTTCGTTAATTGAAGCGATAAAATTTGATACCCACAATTCTATCTACAATCCTCTTTTGTGTTCCTGTGCAGTTTTTATTATATTCTAATAGAACTAATCCTTTTGAGGTCAATTGCCCAAAGAATAATCTCTTAAGCAATCTCATAATCTCAGGCGCAAGTATTCCATTGAGGCAAAGCACCTTAAAAATAATAATCAAACTGCAAATAATGTGATCAGCTGACTGTTTTTGTTTGTGCTCTCAAGTGCTAGTGTTTCTTGCGACATTTGTCAAGTGTTGCTGATCCACCGGTGTGTGTGTGTTCTCCCAGTTGTTACTGTTGTTGATATATCTAAAAAATCCATCTAGGAAAAATCCAACAAAAAAACCTGCATCCCCGCTTAAAACTCCTCTCACACATGCATCAGCTATGTTTTAGAGAATGGTGATAAAAATGGAAGAGCTGAGAGACTCAATCAATCAACAATAGACTACAGTAACGGTTATATCAGAAAAGAGAGTAAAGCAGGGAATTGGCGTGCTGGCTGCTGAAGCGGCAAATTTAAAGCTAACGATAACGGACATTGAGAAAAAAGTGACTGCAGTTGAGAGCACATTTACAGATGTGGAATTATTATTTTATCAGATTTAAAAAATATATTATTTTTAATCAATTATAACGCTCTTAACAACTATTTTGATTACTTATTTGTCTTTTTTTTATATATCCAATAGTATTATACCAGAGATATGTATTTTTATTGTATTGCTAGTACTGCAACGCAAATCAATAATTATAAAATTTGAAAATAATTAATGGCTATTTTTATCGGCGCATTCTAAAAATTTTATCATGCCCAGATTTTCTTATACGTTTTGTGTGAAAATGTGCCACTGTTTCAATTCGATTTCTTGTTCTACACGTCAAATTCAAAACAAAAGTCACTTATGTAAGCGCTTGCCATTTAATTTTAATTTATATTAAGCTTAAATAATACACTCTTGACTTTAGTAGGATAAATTTTAATGCAGTATCTCCTGTGGAAGTATGAGGCCCTTGAAGATCCTATTCGTTTGCATTGGTAAGTTTGAACACCCGAAATGGAGTAGGATGAAATTTGAACTGTGATTAGCAAATTATTGAATTGCAGGCAATACTTGTCGATCTCCAATGGCGGAAAGCGTAATGAAGCACTGGGTTGAGGATAACGAACTCAGCTGGGAAGTAGACAGCGCTGGCCTGAGAACATGGAACGTTGGACGTAAGCCAGATGAGCGCTGTATCAAGGTGCTGGCAGAAAATGGCCTAACAACAGAGCACGTCGGCAGACAGGTGCACTGCTCTTAGTTTGCTCTCAATGTTGTTTTTTAATGCTGTATATCGTTCACAGATTTCCATAGTGGACTTCTACAACCATGACTATATTCTCGCCATGGATGAGCTCAATTTGCGCGAGCTAGAGACTCTAGCGAAGGATTCGAGTCAGCAACGTTGCGCCAAGGTTGAGCTGCTGGGCAAGTACATTGGCCGTCCAGAGGACCAAATTATACGTGATCCCTACTTTGTGAGTGCAAAAGTTAACTGGAGTTCAAAAGTTTGACGAAGTACGACAGCTACAAACATACTAATGCTATTTTCAGACCAATTCAATGGGTGGCTTCCGATGTGCATTCGTTCAAATAACTGAAAGTTGCCAAAATTTCATAGCCGAGCACATGTACACTGACTAGAAACACTGTAAAAAAATGAAAAACTGCAAAATTGCAAATGTTCGTTGAAATGTTTAGAGAATAATACCAAAATATGTAAATTTCTTATAAAAAGTTGTATATCGCATAAGTTATTATTTATTTGTTTGTAATCGTATTGAAAGCATGTATGATTGTTATGTACAAAAATATGTATGTGTGCATTGCATATATATTTATAAATATGTATGGAGGTTACACAATATCTCCACGTATGACCTGCTCCAAAAACGCATTCCAATCGCTTTGTAACTGCCCATACGCGGTCTCTTTCTCTGCGTCATTCATCGACGAGTATTTAATGGAGTTCCACACCAAACTTTTCAGTGTCTTTAGGCCAGCATTGCTCGGTGCAAAGCTCATAATCGCATAATAGAAGTCATAACTCAATCCTTTTGCATTCCAAAAGCCTGGATCATCATTTGATATTACCAACGGTATATTCTCAGACATAAAGTAGCCACCGGGATGATTTCGCAAATCCCAAACCAAGTTCAACACCTGGTTCGACAGCGGACTCACTTCGAGCGCAATGTCGCGCTCTTTAATTGCTTTGCTTAGGATTGGATGTTTCATAAGCGAGTAGCCGTGGCCAATGCGCGTGGTATTCAAAAGAATTGCGTCGACCAAATTCAAATCCACCGATGTGCCAAACCAATCTGTGTGTTAAAAATACCAAAACAGTTTCTTCAAAATCTTTTACAGTTAATGGCATTTATTTAAAACTTACTTGTTTCACCCGCATGAAAGAAATATTTTGCGGTTTTCGGCAAATTCTGTAAGATGGACACAAATGCTTGCAACGCTTTGCCTTGGTCCTCCTGGCCTATGAGGTCAAAACCAATAACGAAGTCGGGGTACCGTTCACTGCAAGGAGGGAAAGTGGTTTGTTATTTTGTAATAACTATTTCATATTTTTTTGTTTTTTTTTTTGTGTACACCACTCACTGGAAATCTTTGAATGTTTGAAAAGCTTTCAATATCTTGATTTCATCCGAGCCACGGTGCGCCACATAAATTATTTTCAGCCCTAAGAAACCTGGATGTGTGCGTTTGAATTCCTCCACGAGCTCTATAAGTAGATCGGCCGCCTCGTATGCGGTTGCAACTGTCGTACCGTTATCGCCGTAAAGCTGAAACGTGATTGGGTATTAATTATTTTGATAAATACAAAGATTTTTGTTGATTTGTAGTGGCACAAACTTAGTTGAAATTATTGCAACTAAATATAAAGAAAATTTTCAATCTATCAGACTTTTGTTAAGAGGTAATCGGAATTTTCAAAAAATTTGATTTTTTGCATTTCCTTAAAGTATAATATCTTAAAAATATTGTGTGAAAATTTTAAATGAATCCGAAAAATACTTTTCGGGGTATTCAACAATTAACAAAGGGCGCTCGGGCAAATCGGCAATTGATAGCAAAGCTTTAAATGCGTTTTTCTCTAAACTATAATTTTTGAACTGGTGATCACTGTAACTTAAAAACCGCTTAGTAAATTTCAATAAAATTTATACTGCTTTTGAAAAACATAAAAAACTCAAATTTTTCGATTTTTTTAAACAATTTATTGTTGAAAAATATTCCTGAAGCCGCCATATTGTTAATTTTGAAAAAAAGCCTCGATCAGTCACAAGAGTATCTATTAATAAAACTAATTTCTCTTTCCCGATTGATTTTAGATTAATCTCCAAGGGCTTGTAATGATCACAGCAAGAGACTTCTGGAGAAACGGGCTCCACCAAAACAGCGATAACTTTTGCAATTATTTTTTTTTTTTTTTTAATTTTGTTAAAGTCAAGTCGAAACATGATGTATTAATTCTATGTTTTTATTTTTGTAAAATAAAGCAATTGACTAACAAAAAAAAAAATTATTGAAAATCATAATTTCTTCGGGACTCTGACTACCCCTAGCCCCTTAACACGATTACAAAGATAAAACAATGAAAATAACGATGAAGAGCTCCTACATAAATTGCAAAAGCTGCCCAGGTTAGGTTAGGTTGAAATGGTTGCCCATGGAGAGGACGCACTTGGACGACAATCAAAAATTCGTCCATTGTGATACCATTGTAAAGGTAATAAGAAGGGAAGGGAAGAAAGGAAGAAAGAGGATGGGGGGATGTTTATTTAGTGAAGACACCCAAGCGAAAACTGATTTATGGTGGGGTTAGCCGCTTCGTACTGCTGATGAAATTCATCAGGTTTGTAATATCAATGCCTGCTATGCCATCAGGCGTAGCAAAGAGATGACAGCCAAGATACTTAAATCTTAGGAGATCTACTTTGTTAAGGAGAAAGGGCTGATATGATTCCACCTCATCCTCCATACAACTGACGCAGAAAGGACTCGAAGTAATGCCGAGTCTCACAGCATCCATGCTTCGCAGCCAATGTCCTGGAAGGGCACCCACGAATTTGAGAGCTGAGATTTTGTTAACCTCACAAAGCTGCCCAATAAAAAGAATTAAATGGATACTGAAAAAATTTAGTTGGGCACAAATTTTAAGCGAAAAGATAAAAAAAATTTACTAAAAATTTTGAGCGAAAAAATAAAAAAATTGTAGCACAAATTTTAAGCAATAAAATTAAAAAAATTGTAATAAAAATTTTAAGCGAAAAAAAATTATAAAAAGAATGAAAAAATTTGTATTATTTTGAACAAAAATAAAGCTTCAATTATTATTATAAGTAATAATTAAAAGAAATGAAAATTGATAAAGTGAAAAAGTTATTATTACATTTTAGACAAGATATAAAAATGGGATTATGTTATTATATTACATAAAAAAAAAAAAAAATAAATAGAAATATATTTAGAGTTAATTTTTTTTTTTTTTGTTTGTTTGTTTTATGTATTAGTCAAGTTATTGAGTAAATGTTAAGAAATTAGGAAGACAAACAATAAAAGTTTACTATTTTACGTTGAGTTACAGAAATTATAATGTAATTAATTTTATGGAATAAGAAGAGTAAGAAATTGAGAAAATATTAAGAAATAAAATAAAAATATGAAAATCAAGTGTTGCCAATTATTAGAAAAATAAATTATTATATATATAAAGATGGGTACAAGAAAATAGTAGTACCCTTAAAAAACTATTTTGAAGTCATTTAGTTTTTTCCTACATATCACAAAAAAATTTCAATACTAAATATCTACGAAGGGTTAAGGGATTTCAACTAAGGGATTTCAAGGGAAATCTGGCAACTATGTAAATAACGGTTCTTTATTTTTTGCTCAGTTTTTTAAGTTTATGCATGGAATATTAATAAAATTTTGCGCAGATTTAGACGAAAGTACGTCTTTTATTATTTATTTATATTTTTTGTACATTGTGGTGAGTGTCACGCATATACTATATTTCTTATGTTTTGACTGTAGTGGGTCGAGCGAAACACTGCACCGCGGAACGAAAGCAGAAAGCAGATTCTGAAATTAAAAGCAGTTAGATCTTACACAGAAATACAAAATATTCTTTCATGTTCAGCACAAATGATTTCAAATGCAATCAAATTCGCGGAAAAGCCAGTAAAAATAGGAGGAAAATGCAAGCCGATCGCAGAATTATGAGGTGCTCCAAAGAGAATGCCTTGAAGTCAGCCATACAAATTAAAAAAAAGGTGGCCTCAAATGCTTCTGACCTGACTGCACGTAAAAGACTATGGAAAGCTGGATAAGCAGCTTGCAGTCCACGAAAACTCCACTCTTGACATCAAATTAGGTGAAACGTTTGGAATTAGCAAGAAAACATTCTGCTGGATAGTTGATATTTCATGGGCTGACGAGTCTAAAATAGTTTTGCACGGGCTCACGCCAATATGTCAAACGTCCAGCTGGCATCGAAAATCAGCCCCAGAGCACTGCAAACCATTAAACATATGGGCTCAAAAGTAGTGATATGGGATAAAGCTCAATGCAATGGTAATAATGGAGGTTTCTCATTATATGAGGTTATGGAATGGGCCTCAGCCCTCCGACCCTAATTTTATAGAAAATCTGTGGGACTTAAAAGGAGCTGCCAAACTAAGTAACAATCAAGAATTTTGTAAAATTGTCAAAGATGAGTGGCTGAAGATTCCTTAGCGGCGATGTCGGCAATTAGTGAACTCAATGCTCCGTCGTTGTGCTGGCGTTATAAAAAAATGGGGAATTCAACTAAATATTAGTTACAACTTTGTGTCTGCAAACTTTGTCTATGCAGTTTTTCTTTAATTTTTTTATAAACTTGGTCAGAATGTGTTGCTTATACCCATCAATATCATTGTTATTTTAATGCTAACCCTGAATTTCTATTTTTTATTATAACAATTTTTGCTTTTCGTTATAGAATTGATTTAAAAATGCGTTCAGTTAAAGAATAGAATAATATTTCAAAATGATAATATCAGGTCAGTCCATAACTTCGTACGTGTTTTACCCATTATTTCATTTTTGTACGATTTTTGCATACAAAAAATTATTCGCGGAATATAACGGAACTATTTATATTTTCTTTGATGTATTGTGTATTCAACAAGTGATTTTAATCGCGGATTGTTAAAAAATAAAATGGAATCTTCGAACGCGTATAAGAGGCATATTTTGTATTTTTTTATAAAAGTGATAAAAATGCAACAACTGCTGCTGCAGAAATAAACACTGTTCACGGAGAGGATACTGTGAGTGTAAGGACTCCGCAAAAGTAGTTTTCAAAATTCCGAAGTGGTAATTGTGACGTGGAGGATGTCCCGCGCGCTGGTCGTCTTGAAGTCTTTAACTCCGACGCCTTGCTCAAACTCGTGGAAGCTGAGCCAAATTTGACAGTCGATATGATAGCTCAGAGGTTAAATTCATCGCATGGAACAGTTCACAGGCACTTGGTTCAGTTGGGAAAGGTTTCAAAGCTGGGAAAATGGGTTCCGCATAGACTTTCCGTCGCCAACCTTCAACAGAGAGTGAATGTGTGTTCTCAGCTGCTGCAACGGCTTGAAAATGAAAGTTTTTCGAAGCATATCGTTACTGGTGATGAAAAATGGGTCCTATACAATAATCTTGTTCGCAAACGCCAATGGTTAGATAAAGATGAAACACCAGAACCGACCCCTAGAGAAGATTCTCCTGTATATTTGGTGGGATATATCCGGTATTGTTTATTATGAGCTTCTGGAACCAAACCAGACGATATCTGCTGACTATTATTCCCATCAGCTATCAAACCTGAATGAGGTACTTAACAAAAATCGACCGTCTTTAGTGAATAGACGCAAAGTTTGTTTCACCACGACAACGCAAGACCTCATACCGCAGGCAAACATTAGGCAAACTGAACGAGCTCGGATGGGAGCTAATGCTGCATCCACCATACTCTCCGGATATTGCACCTTGTGATTATCACCTTTTCCGTGGACTTCAATCCCATATGAGTAACAAGAACTATTCCTCAAAAGAAGCTATAAAAAGGGATATCGAAGCGTATTTTGGCTCCAAGGACAAAAAATTTTTTGAGCGGGGAATTAAAAACTTGCCCAAACGTTGGGAAGACATGGTAAATAATGAAAGAAAATATATTATTGATTAATAAATACTTTAAACATCTTTTTTATTAATTTTAAAACCACTTTTAAAAAACGCACGAACTTATGGACTGACTTGATTGGGAAAATACGGAAAATCTTATAAAAAACATTGATTAGTTTTTACAATTATTTGATTAACATTTCAAAGAAACAGGACTTCCACAAAAAACCGAAACACATACATACACATATCTCTGTAACCACTAAAAAAATTTTCATTTGATTTTCATTAAAATTTTTACTCTATCTTACCGGTTTGAATTTCATGCGTAACTCGGCATACATTAAATTATCCTCGTACATTTCCTCCATCAGCTGCCAGTGAAATGCGCGAAAAACTGGCTCATAGCCTATTGTGTCGCTCACAGTGTCGAATATGTCTTCAAATCGCCGCCAGACCTTATTCTGCTCATTGTATTCAACTGCAAACAAAACGAGAAAAAAGAAACAATATATAAAGAATAACTGTAAACTTATTGACCAACATCATGCACTTTAAAGTACTTACGTTCCGGCAAACGCGAGTATAAACTAAGTTTTGTTTTCAAAAATCCATCATAACGGCTTTTTGAGAGTGTACGCTCACGCTCTTCCTGCACCTTGTAGTAAGGCGAGCGGCAGTCGTGCTCCTTGGGGTTTTGACGGAAGCTCAGCACAATATTGCCGCGCAACGTAAAACATTTCAAGAGACCAGGCATGTACGTGAGATTGCCGATCAGCCAATCGACGGAGACAGCCGGTGTGCGGTGCACGTGCAAAATTGCGCCCTTCGGCATGGCGCGTACAAATTTGAATACGTTACTATTTTCGATCAAGGGCTTGGCTTTGAAAAAGTGCAACGCCGGCGCATGTTCACCAGGATGCTCTGTGCCGTAAGAGAGTTCCATGAGTTTGTGGTGCATGAAAATTTTATGCACTTGCAGCTCATTTTCGTCCAGTTGCAAATGACCGCCAGTGAGAAGAAGTTGCTCCGCCTCAATCAGTTGGTCACGTTGTTGTGCATATTCTGTGGGGCAAATAAAGAAGAAAAAAATCAGACAACTTCTAAAGCATTCTCAATAAAACTTAGGCTTTGTTTACAATGCGAAAATGATTGGAAAAGGAATCTTATTATAAAGCTTGACTTTCGATAAAGAATATAAGAAAAAAATTGGTCGCCGATTCGTGAACTGAACCATTCTCCATTACAAAAGAATGTTCGTTATTCAATATATCTTACGCTCAGTTCAAAAACACACTGATTTTTAAGAATTTGTTTAGTTGCGGTCTCGGGCATTTTTTCCATTTTATGCCTACTAATACGTTGACATATAAGTAAATGATCTACTTTTTCGTGCTTAACTTCCAATTCGTAATTAAAAAGCGCTATTACCCATACAAAATTTATCTCCCAAAATCTGAGATTATAAAATAACCCTCGATAATAACCATACTTTTTGACATACAACCCTGTTTATGTGTAATAAATCATTATTTTTATGCATGGAAAGGAAAACGTCAAAAAATGGATGCCGGCAAAGAAAACAGGTTTGTAGACATAATTATGTATAATAAAATGTTTATTTAATATTATTAACTATGCATTCATATTACAGAAAAAACGTGTGTCCATAAACGTGTGCCCTCTTATTACTTATTATAAAATGTAATATCGAATTTCGCATGCGCGTTGCTGCCATAATTTTTTGCAATCTCAGTTAACGTCGTTTACGGATTTCCTCCAACTGTTTATTATTAGCAGCCAATTGCGCAATTAAATTATTGGGTTGGCAACTAAGTAATTGCGGATTTCACTCGTAGATGGCTTCAGTGGAATGTTTGGTGTGCAGACGTAGTATAAATGTAATGATAGTTGGCAATTCAGCTGTTAATCAGTAAAAAATGTTTTTTGATCGGTTGCGTAGTTTTCGTTTGGCTTTCGTTGAAAAATGGAAAATCAAAAGGAACATTTTCGTCATATTTTGTTTTATTATTTCCGCAAAGGGAAAACCGCATCGCAAGCTTCTAAAAAGTTGTGTGCTGTTTATGGTGACGAAGCCTTAAAAGACGGCACTATCAAAATTGGTTTGCCAAATTTCGTTCTGGTGATTTTTCACTCAAAGGTGAAAAACGCTCTGGTCGTCTAGTTGAAGTTGATGACGCCCTAATCAAAGCAATAATCGATTCGGATCGTCACAGTACAACACGTGAGATTGCAGAGAAGCTGCATGCATTGAAAATCACTTAAAACAACTTGACTATGTACAAAAACTCGATACATGGGTTCCTCACGAGCTGAATAAAACGTATTTAACGCAACGCATTAACAGCTGCGATTTGCTAAAGAAACGTAATGAAAATTATCCATTTTTAAAACGACTGATAACTGGCGATGAAAAATGGGTTGTTTACAATAATATCAAGCGAAAAAGATCGTGGAGCAGACCAGTTGAACCAACTCAAACAACATCAAAAGCTGATATTCATCAAAAGAAGGTTGTGTTATCAGTTTTGTGGGATTACAAAGGAATTGTCTACTTTGAACTCTTAGCACCTAACCAAACGATCAATTCTGATGCCTACATTGAACAACGAACGAAATAAAACCATGCAGTTGAAGAAAAGCGGCTCGAATTGTCAAATCGAAAAAGTATTGTATTCCATCATGATAATGCAAGGCCACACACATCTTAGGCCACTAGGCAAAAATTATTGGAGCTAGGTTGAGATGTTTTGCCACGTCCACCGTATAGTCCTGACCTTCCACCATCTAATTACAAAACTCCTTGAATGGTAAAAATTTCAATAATGATAATGATGTCAAATCGTACCTGGTTCAGGTTTTTGCTAATAAAAACCAGAAGTTTTATGAACGTGGGATTATGATGCTGCCTGGAAGATAGCAAGGGGTCATTGATCAAAACTGGCAATACATTACAGAATAAAGTTATTTAGTTGCATGAAAAAAGTGTATTTGTCAATAGTTATTCCTTCTCTTGTCTTTTCTTCATATCGTTAATAATAATTTATCAGACCAAATACACCGAAATATTCCACCAAAATAATTTCTATGAAGAAAAACCTTTCAATAGTATTGACAGCTGATTGTCCATTTTGCAGATAATCTGCTATATGTGAACGGGTAGATTATTTTTTTGGATTTATTGGTAATTAATGCATACATATGTGAACGTACTTTACTGGACATTTTTTTTTATGGAAAAAAACACCCAACAGCGTCAGCAGAAAAAATTGGCAAAAATCAACGCGAGATTCGAATCACTTAAAACGTGAACTGTTTTATAGCAAAATTCAATGATCTATAAAATTGCATGCCAGAAATTTTTCTAAAAATTCTGAGTAAAAAGTTTGAAATTTTAATGAAAATTTGCCGAATTTTTAGAACTCTTATACAAAGTTTGTAACTTTGCTTTACATGGCTTTTGTTCTAGTATGAACTATATTTTTATAAAAAAATGCATATTGAACTATTTGCACTTACATACCTATATCTATTCTATTTAGTTCAGGTACTCACTTAATGTTTGTGGTTCATCGTACAAATGATCTGCAGTCAAGGATTTCTCATACAGCATTCCGCTGATCTCAGGTTGCGGCGCCATAATCTCTTGAGGCGGCATAAAAAGTCGTGCAGCTAGAATATTGATGGTGTGAAATACATATTTAAAAACTACTTTTAAAGATAAACATGTATACTAGGGTGGTCCACAAATATTGGAGTTACTGAATTTTTTAAAATACCCCTTATAATTATTCCACGAGTATATTAAAAAAACAGGTTTTATGTTACCATTGAAAAATTCCAGTAATAAATATGAAGCACTTGAACTTTTTGTCGACCACCCTTATGTATATATTTCAAATTTTAATACCGCATTGACTAAAAATTTGTAGCAGCAGGAGCAGGCAAAGCAGAATGGCTGGAGTATGCGGGTTAGTCATAGTCATATTACACCTGTGCGGACCTTAATGTACGGGGAGCTGTCAGAATAAAGGAAAAAATTAATGAAGCACACAAGTAGTATGTATATTCCGGGCTACAGGACAATATCAAAAATATTAAAATTTTAATATTTTTATCATTTTAACTCAAAAATTTAACATTTTTACCATTTAACTCATTTTTTTAACTTACAGTTACTCAAAATTTTAACATTTTTTAACATTTAACTCATTTTTTTAGCTTATATTATCTCAAAAAAAAAGTTAAAAATTTTGAATTGGGTCGATTTAGTCCACCCCTAAATTATAGTTACTCGTAGTTAATATTTTTAAGATATTAAAGATATCTATTTTTGAAGTACTCGTAATCAATATTTAGGTTGGTACAGTTAAAATTTTGTGTTGGGTCGATGTCTATTAAGTGAAAAAATGTTAAAATATTGATTACAAAATATTTAAAGTAATCTATTCAAACAAAAATAAAAAAAAAGTTAAAAATTTTGAGTTGGGTCGATTATTATTGATTGATAATTTTAAATATTTATTACAAAATATTTAAAGTAATCTATTCAAACAAAAATAAAAAAAAAGTTAAAAATTTTGAGTTGGGTCGATTATTATTGATTGATAATTTTAAATATTTATTACAAAATATTTAAAGTAATCTATTCAAACAAAAATAAAAAAAAAGTTAAAAATTTTGAGTTGGGTCGATTATTATTGATTGATAATTTTAAATATTTATTACAAAATATTTAAAGTAATCTATTCAAACAAAAATAAAAAAAAAGTTAAAAATTTTGAGTTGGGTCGATTATTATTGATTGATAATTTTAAATATTTATTACAAAATATTTAAAGTAATCTATTCAAACAAAAATAAAAAAAAAGTTAAAAATTTTGAGTTGGGTCGATTATTATTGATTGATAATTTTAAATATTTATTACAAAATATTTAAAGTAATCTATTCAAACAAAAATAAAAAAAAGTTAAAAATTTTGAGTTGGGTCGATTATTATTGATTGATAATTTTAAATATTTATTACAAAATATTTAAAGTAATCTATTCAAACAAAAATAAAAAAAAAGTTAAAAATTTTGAGTTGGGTCGATTATTATTGATTGATAATTTTAAATATTTATTACAAAATATTTAAAGTAATCTATTCAAACAAAAATAAAAAAAAAGTTAAAAATTTTGAGTTGGGTCGATTATTATTGATTGATAATTTTAAATATTTATTACAAAATATTTAAAGTAATCTATTCAAACAAAAATAAAAAAAAAAGTTAAAAATTTTGAGTTGGGTCGATGATAATTTTAAATATTGATTACAAAATATTTAAAGTAATCTATTCAAAAAAAAAAAAACAAAAAAGGATACATTTATTTTTTAAAGTACCTTTCAAAAAAAACGACGAACTCCTCAAAACAAGAGTCTTTGAGTCAGATTTGAACTTGCAACAAAATTATTGTTATAATTCCAACTGCTTAACCAACTCATCTAAACATCATATTCTAAAGTAATGCAATTACAGCTGAGTAGTATGCAAAGCAAGCAATGCTGATCTTATCAACATTGCTCACAATCTATAAATAGAATAAGCATAAGCACAAACCAAAAAAAAATGAAATACTGTTGAATACGAGTCACAAACTGCAAGATAAGCATAATATTTGATAAGCTTTTATACATCAACACATGTTTCGACTCTGTCGAAACCGTTTGACTTTGTCAAACATGGTTACAAGTGCAGTATGTATTTAGCGTTAGAAGAGGGTGGACGCAAAAAAAAAACAAAACAAAAAGATTTTATAACTATGGCTGGTAAGTTTTTTTTTTTGTAATTTTTTAAGTTTTTATTAATTTATTTATTTGTTTCAGAAGAAAGTATGAATTTCGATGAAAGCAAGGATGGATTTGATGAAGAAGGGGAAAAATTTTTTAAAGATCTTGAAACCTTCACCAGTTTTTGTATAGAAAAACGTATTTCTTCTTTTAATCAACTAAAAGAAAAATATATATTTGAAGGCAATGGCCTAAAATTAAAAAATGAAAAATATAAAAATTTTTTGGATAATATGTTTATGGATAAAAAAGATAAAAAAAATTATAAGAAAGATAAAAGAGAATTTGATTTCATCGATTTAAAAGAATTATTGGAATCAAAACGTGTAAACCAATCTAAACCAGTTGGTTTAGATTTTAAAATTGATAATGAATTTATACAAAATTTACAAAAAGATAGTATTGATGATAATATTACAAAATTATATAAAATTAATAAATTATTATTACAAAATAAGAAAAATACTTTTTATATAAATTGTACAATAGGATTAATTTTAGAAGAATATGCAAGAAAATTGCAATTAGAAAAAGGTTATAAAAAAATTGGTGTAAAATGTAAATATACAACTATGAAAGATATATATAAAAAATTTAAGATAAGCGAAAGCTATGCTTGTAAATTACGTTATATAGGCTTTTTGGTAACACAATACCAAAAATTGCAAAATTTAGATATAACCATTGATGGATTATATAAATATAGAAAAATATTAGATATAGTTTTTGATGAAAAAAATGAAAAATATAAAGATTTCCAAAATAACTGGATATAATAAAAAATAAAAATCTTATTCAAACAAAAATTCAAACATTTTTTTATATTGTAAAGAAAAATTCAAACATTTTTTTATATCTACCATCATTTGTTTCTTGTTCTTTATCTATTACTAAAAATCCAAACTGTTCTTTCCAACATTGAATACACATATTTTTTAAAATATCATAATCAATATCATTACAATGGTCATTAAATATGTGTTTCAGATTAGTCTTGTCTTGTTTAAATAAAATTATATAGTTTGCATTATCTCTTATCAATTGTTTAGGAATTTTTGAATATGTTTGACATAAATAAAAACAAGAAATGTTATTGTGTCTACCATAAGCAAAATAATTGGAAATATTATCTTGTTGTTCTGTAGAGATATCATCAAATATTATTACAGAATATTGTTTAATATTTTCAGGTGTTGGTAGAGATTGAATTGATAAACATTTTATATCTTTAGATTCCAAATCATTTTTAACACACAATTTATTGAATTGAATTATCATATCTTCCAAAAATTTATATTTTTCTTGATAGCAAGTTTTTGAACAAATTATTATATCAGAATAATAAATCTTTGATAATATATTTAATAATACATTTGTTTTTCCGCAATTACTTGGTCCACAAATAATTGCTCTAATAATATTCGGAAATATTTCATTTAATCTTTTTATTGGTTTATGAGTATCAAAATTTTGAATAGTTAATTTAATTTTATTATCTAATTTAGTAACTTTTAAATGACCATCCATAATTTAGAATTTTAGATAAATTTTTTTAATCTATTAATATAATTAATTACATATTTATTTCAATTAATTTTTAGTTAATTTAAATTTTATAAAAATTAAAAAAAAACAAGTCAAACATGCATTACTTGATTTGTTAGTGGATTATATGAATAACTATCATCACTAATAATTAAACAGTGAATGACTGTATTTGATGGAAAATCTTCTGTCCATTTAAATTCAATTTTAATATCAATAGCAGCCTCTTTAATTACCTCATTCTGTTTAGATGTATCAATGCATATTATTGGATATTCTTTTAAAAATGTATCATAATTAACTATTGGTAAATTATTTATACTAGAACCATAATATGAATTTTTAAAATCTAGAAACATATTATATAATGTATCAAATTTATTTTGATTAATAGATAGTTGCATATCATAGTTTGGATATCTATTTGTATTTAATTTAACTACAACATTTTCTAAATTACAATGGTCAAATTTACTATTGTCTTTATAATTATTCTGATTTCTTAATGTTTGAAATGCAATAAGAAAATATCTAGGTTTAGCACTAGATGATGTTATATTCCAGGTATAAGTCTTTACAGCTGGAATTGCAGTAGTACAATAGTATCTCCAATTTCTAAAATACATTTGAAAGTTTGTATTATTTGAAATTTTTTTATTAATTTCATGATCAACTTCAACTGAAAATTTAACATGAGGCATTCTCCATATAATTTGATTAATATCAATAGAAAAAGTATGATCACTTAAACTACTATCAATAATTAAACAATTTGTATCATCATTTGATCTTATTAATTCTAATTTTTGATTAATTCTAAAAATGAAATTTTTGTAATCATCAAAAAACCCAATTAATATACACAATGGAATGCTAACAGAAAAATAACCTTTCTTATTACAAACACTACCTTTATTTACAATTTGCCAGCCAGCATTATTTAATGATAAATCATTAGAAAATGATGCTAAGCCTTTAATTGTTGTTGTTATTCCAGGATTTTCAATTTTATCAATTTCAACTGAATTAATAAAATATGTAATTTTACTAAACAGATTTATTATACCATTATTCACAAAATTTATTTTATCAGGATTAAGTTTATCTAATATTTTACCATCTTTATCTTTAGCAATAATTTGACCTCTAATATTAAGTAAACTTTTTGATGGTAACGTTTTAATGTCTTGATTATTAATATTTATTTCTATTGGTCTTCCATATTCATTTAATAGTGTAGAATTAGATGGCAAATGTTCATAAAAGTCATAAGATTCGATACCTTTTTCTTCTTTCATTTATTTAACTAAAAAATATTATTAAAAATTTACTAATATGTTTTGACTAGGTCGAAACCAATGTTTAAAATAATTGTAGTCTTGCATTTAATTGTCTTATCAAATTATAAAAAAACATTATTAATAGAATAATAATTAGTACCATTGAAATGTATTCATTTTGCATTATTTTATCTATTCCATTTGAAATAATAAAATCTATTTTTGATAATTGATTATTTTTATCAAAATTGTTTTTACAATTATTCATTTAATGCAATAGAAAAAATCCTAAATATTTTTAATATTTTTTTTTTGTTAATCTTTTTACATTCATTTTCAATTACCTTTTTTTGTATATCTAAATATATTGCATAAAATATAAGAATTGCAATTACAATAAAAATTACAATAGAAATTAATTTTAATAAAGACGGATCCATTATGACACATCTACATCCTCCATTATATTTATTATTAGCATCAATTATGTATAACTGTGATATACAATCATTTTGATATGGAATAATATTAACACAAGTATTCATTTATTAACAATATTTTTTTTTTTATTTCATTTTACTTACACTTTTCAATAAATCATTGAGTTTTTGTGTTGTAATTTTTTTATTTACTAGTCCAATCTTCATTGTTTTAGATTCTTCAATAGCTTTTTGTCTTTTAATAAAATTGTTCTTATATTTTTCAGCTAATGCAGCGTTTTTATTTTCAATGCTATTTATAAGGTTATTATGTTCTGATTCAAGAATATCATAATTTACTTGTAACTCATACATATCATCATTTAATTTGCCAATAATTTCTTCATAACTCATTAAACTAAATTCTAATATAGCTTTCTCATTTAATAATTCATTTACTAATATTTTATTTGATTCTGAATGTAATTCAATATTATAATCTTTAATATTTTTAACACTTTTCATAATACAAACAGCATATTCATGCCATACATGATCATTATTTTTAAGTGCATCATTTAAACATTGAACAAAACCACTTCTATTATTAAACTGAGATTTATGTTGCCTAATAAATTCTTGTGTTTGTTTAACCTCTTTTTCTATTTCTTCTTTATTTAATAGTTTTATACTAGATCCTCTTAATTTCAAGATAGGCACATCAGTATTTGTTTTAAATTCTTCAATTGTATGTATATTCGACATTTATTATAATAAAAATTTTTAATATTTTTTTATATTGAAACACTAAGAAAAATATAATTATTTTAAAAAATTTTTTTATAAATAAATTAAAATTAATAAAATGTATAAGAATATAACTAATTTATACAATCATCCAAGCCCTTCTACTAAAACTGTTTCACCACTTGTATCACTACAAGGGAAAACAAAAAGTTTTAGAAATTCAAAAAATATTCATATTCCAAAAAATGCTAATGAACTTAAACAAATTAGAGAAAGAAATTTAGCTATTAATTATTTAGAACAAGCTAGTACTTTAAAATTAACTAAAGTAAAATTTTGCGAACAAAATCATATTTCACGCGATTCTCTTAATAATGGACTTAAATTACTTGGTATTGAAATTATTGGCAAAAACACTAAAAATGAAGACAATTCTCGACAATTCTCGACAAAAGAAGACAATTCTCGACAATTCTCGACAAATGAATACAATTCTCGACAGACTAAATCAAATAGTTTAACAGAGGAACTTTTAAAGAATGTAACTAAAATAAATAAGAAAAATAAAAACGAATTGTCTAATATTAATAAAAAAGTTGATGATGATATTTCAAGTTTACCTTCAGTTCATGATTAATAATTATCCAAATAAATAAATAAATACATCACATTTTCTATTATAATAAATGGTGCGATATTATGGTAGTGGTATTATAAATAATCTTATAAATAATCTTCCATTTGAATTACATTCTCCAGGATATAATTATTTAGGACCTGGTACTAATCTTGAATTAAAACTTGAAAAAGATATACATCCAATTAATAAATTAGATGAAGCAGCTAAAGAACATGATATTGCATATTCTAAAAGTAACGATATAAAGAAAAGACATGAAGCTGATAAAATTTTAGAAGATAAAGCATGGTCAAGAGTTTCAGCAAAAGATGCTAGTTTATCAGAAAAAGTAAATGCATATTTAACTACTAATGCTATGAAATTTAAAAGAAAAATGGGTATGGGTTTAACAACTCACAATTCATCAACTGAAGAATTGATAAATTTTGACTCTGTTAACGGTTCACAAAGTGAATATAATAAAAATGAGAATAAAGATAAAATTTATTTTATTCCAAAATGTGGACGATACATTAAATATCCAATATCTCTAAATGAGGATCAACAAAAACAAGTTTATGATGCTATGAAAAATAAAACAGATATTACTATAAAATTAGAACCAATTCAATTACAAAGAACTAAAGAAAGTGTAATGAATGAAACATATTTACCATTAACTAGAAAACAAATTAATTCAATAAAAAAACATTTAGATAATAATAAAACTACTTTTAAAATTTTTATATTAAAATTATCTATGTCTCAGTTACAAAGTTTTAATAATGAAAAAATTGGCGGATTTTTACCAGCACTATTACCACTTATTCCAGCAATAGGAGCTGCAGTTACTGCAGGAACAACATTATATAGAGCATATAATGATAAAAAAACTAACGATAAATTATTAGAAGAAAAAATACGTCATAATAAAGCATTAGAAGAAAAAAATATAAAATCTGGTAATGGTATGTTACTTAAAAAATCTGGTAATGGTATGTTACTTAAAAAAAATTTGATTTTGAATTAATTCCAATTAAACCATTAAGTAATTATGATTTAAAAAAATATGCTAGAAAATTTAATATAGCAAATTTTAGGGGTGTATTCATGAAAGATAGATTACCAGAAAAGATAAAAGATAAAGAATGTGGAATAATAAATTTAGATAATAATGATGGTAATGGTACACACTGGGTAGCATATAAAAAATATAATAATCATATTTTTTACTATGATTCCTTTGCTATAAATAAATTACCAATATTAATAGAAAAATATTTCAAAACTAATGAAAATACTGTAATTTTTAATAATAATATTGATCAAGAAATAAATGAAATAATTTGTGGTCATCTATGTTTAAAATTTTTACTTAATTAAATAATGCCGACTATATCATTAGATGGAAATACTTCAATAATTTCATGTAATTTTGATGAACCAATAATTTTAGATAATAAACATATTTCAACAGAGTCAAATGAAGTTAAACATGATTTTGAAATGTGTTTGCTTAATTTTTCTACTTATAATTCTATACCGAACATATCTGAAAAATTAAAAAATAATATTTTACATTATGTTGACTCTGTCATTGGTTCACAAAGTGAACATATTTTCGAAGGAAATGATTCACAAGATAATTTACATACAATTAACAGTGTTAACAAAAAAATTACATTTCCAACTGGTTCATATGAAATAAATGATATAAACAATTTTATAAAAGAGAAAATAAAGGGTATTACTATTAAACCAAATATGACAACATTAAAAGTTGAAATTAAAAGTGATTATATTATTGATTTTACACAAAAAAATTCCATAGCTTCATTACTAGGATTTAGTGAACAAATTATTCAACCTAATACATTAGTATCATCTGATTTACCAGTAAATATTATGAATGTTAATTCTATTAGAATAAAATGTAATATTGTAGGAGGTAGTTATGAAAATAATAAACAAACAAATATTATTCATGAATTTTTTATTAATGATAAACCTGGTGAAAAAATAAATGAAATACCTAAAAATTTAATATACTATCCAGTAAATACAAATACTATCAGAAACATAACTATTTATATAGTTGATCAGGATAATAATTTAATTGATTTTAGAAAAGAAAAAATTAGTATAAGATTAAATATTAGAAATGTAAATTAATTTTAAAAAATTTTTGAGATATAAATATAAAAATTAAGATGGTTGAAGTCTTAAACAATCAATTCGCTAAATTGAATGTGACAGAGGAAGAAACTATTTTTCCGAAAGAAACTGTTCATAAAGTTAACGTACCAAAACAAAGATTATATCATAAAATAATAAATGGTGAAAAAATATGTTTGTCTATTATAGATGGTAAAAAAATATGTTTTTCATGTTTAGAAGAAAAAACTATTTCTAATTTTATTTCGAATAAGAGATATTGTAAAAACTGTTACAATCAAAAAATTGCATATTATAACTCATTACCATCAAGATTTGAAAGATTAAAGTGTGAATGTGGAATGTGGTATACAGTATCACATAAAAAACGTCATTGTAATTCTCAATTTCATATTAAATATATTAATAATAAAGAAAATAATTAACAATTTATTATGAAGTAATTAATATTTAAATATTATTTATTGGCGATAATTCAAATTATTTAAAAAAAAATTTTCTATATAAATAAGGAAAAATTAAGTAAAAATATCAAATAAATAAAAATGAATTCATTTAATATTAAAGAATTGAAATCCAAAAATTTAAAAAATCTAAAAAAATATATTAGAGCAAATAAACATATTTTTCAATTGCCAAAATATTGGTATAATAAAAATAAAAATAGTTTATTAAACATAATAAATGTTTTAATAGAAAAGCATAATAATGATGTTATTCAAAATATATTTCAAAATTTTGATGATTATGATTTTGATATTATTGATATTCAAGAAAAACAATTAAATGGTTCATGTTTTAACAATATGGTTGCTGATTTAGAGTTTACAAATAATGAAGAATTTAATATTAAAAGACATTTAGAATTAATAAAAAGAAATTGTTTCAAATATTTTTTCAAAGGTTTTAAAAAATATAGTAATTTTAAAGTGTCTTTAGCAACAGTGGTAAATATTGTGATTATTGATAAAAAAACTAATAAAATTAAAGAAAGTTATGAATATTGGTATAGATCAGAAATACATTATGTTAATAGATTAAACTATACAAAAGAATTTTATTTAATGATAGAGGAAATAAATAATAAATTCTCAGAAAAATGTACAAAAGGATCTACAGCTAGCTTTGTTAGAATAGTAAAAACACATATTAGTAGAGATAAGTCTCAAATTCTTGCTGGATCATATATTCCATTTACTAATAGAAATTGTGTTAATATTAAAAATACTGATAATAAATGTATTTTATATTGTATCTTATATTCTATTTATCAAGATGTGTTAAAAATTCATCCAGAAAGACCAACAAAATATAAAAAATATCTTGAAGATTTAGAAAATGATGATACATTTAAAAATCTAAATTTAGAATTTCCATTTATAATTAATGAAGAAAATGTTAAAAAATTAGAAGATTATTTTAATATTACCATGAATTTTTATCATTATGATTCAGAAAAAAATGATGATGAATATTACCAAATTCAATTAATGTATAAAAGTAACTCTTTTCGTAATTTCGTTAATGGTTTGCCAAAAAAACATGTTAATATTATATATATAGAAGAAAATATTACAGAAGAAACATACAAATCTCACTTTGTACCACTTAAAAATTTATCTGGATTTTTAAGTGGTAAAATTCATCATCAGCATGAACATCTACATATTTGTAATAAATGTTTTAAACATTTTGAAAAATCTGATGAATTAGAAGAACATATAAAAACATGTTATTTATTAAAAGATGATAATAATATAATACAAAATATAAAGTTACCTAAAGAGGGTGAAAATATTTTAAAATATAAATCTAATGGTGCAGAATTATTTCATCCATATACTTTATATGCTGATTTTGAATGTACTTTGGAAAAAATTAATAAAAAAAAATCTGGCAAATGTAAAAATACAATATTACTTCATGAACACATTCCAAATAGTTATGGTATTTATAACACTTATAACAAACAATATATTTCAAAGAATACTTCTAATAGAAAAGTGCTATTGAAATCATTCTTAGATAATTTAATAAAATATGCTAAAGATTATTATGAAGTAAGAAAATTGAATAATATAATTCAGGATAAAGAATCGATATTAAAGTTTGATAATACTAACAATTGTGAAATTTGTGATATTCCATTTTCTGAAGAAAATAAAAAATGTTGGGATCATGACCATACAACTGGTAAATATAGAATGGCTTTATGTAATAAATGTAATCTAAAGTTAAAGATGCCAAAATTTTTACCAATTATTATTCATAATTTAAAAGGTTATGATTCAAAATTATTTCTAAAATATTTAGATGAATTTCATCCTGAAACTGAAACTAGTGTTCTAGCAACGAGCACTGAAAAATTTAAACAAATTAAAAAACCAGTTATTGTAGGTGAAACTAAATATTTAAAATGTAAAAATGAAAAATGTAAATATCAATATAATTTAAAGACAAGAAACACTTGTCGTAATTGTAATTCAACAGATTTAGAATTATATACAGTTGTCGAAAAAATAGAATTAAGATTTATAGATTCAATGGAATTTATAAATACTTCATTAGATAAAGCTGTTAAAAATTTATTAGATGTTAATGATATATATTGTGTAACATGTAAGAAAATAAGAAATATAGATTATGTATCTTATAAAGTTGGTAAAAATACTGAGAATAAAATATATGCTTGTAGTATTTGTTCAGTTTGTAATACTAAAAATATAAAACCTATTAATTTTGATCATTTAGAAAACTTTAATAATATTTTTAAAAATCTATCATTAAAAAATAAATGTTATTTACTTAGAAAAGGTGTATATCCATATGAATTTATTGATGATTATAAAAAATTAAGTATAACAGAATTTCCAAATCTTGAAAATTTTAATTCATCATTAAATGGAAATATTAATATTAACGATTATAAATTTGCAAATAAATTTTGGAAACATTTTAATTGTAAAACATTTAGAGACTATCATAACTGGTATTTGAAATTAGATGTTATACTTTTAAGTGATGTATTTGATAATTTTAGAAAAGAATGTTTTAAAAATTATAATTTAGATCCTATACATTATATAAGTTCACCACATTTAAGTAATTCATCTGCTTTAAAATTAACCAAACAAAAATTAGAATTATTAACAGATCAAGATATGTATGAATTTTATGAAAGTGGAACTAGAGGTGGAATATCACAAATTGCACATAACTATGCTAAAGCTAATAATTGTTATTATTACATTTCCGAAGGAAACGGTTCACAGAGTGAACATATTGACCATGTCAACGGTTACCGAAAGGAACATGTTGACTCTGTCAACGGTTCACAGAGTGAACATGCTGATATTGTAGAACAAGTTTATAAATTAAGTAAAGAGGAAGCTTCTCTTAAAGGTATATACGATTCTAAAAAATTAACAAGTTATATTTTATATTTAGATGCAAATAATTTATATGGATGGGCCATGTCACAAAAATTAAGTGTTGGTAATCATGAATGGTTAAATGAAGATGAAATTAAATACTTTTGTAATGTTAATAATATTTTAAATAATAATTTTGATGATAATAATATTGGATATACATTAGAAGTTGATATAAGTATTCCTCCGGAATTACACAACTTTTATAATGATTATGCTCCAGCACCTCATCATTATGTTCCACAATTTGAAGATTTATCACCAAATCAAACAGACTTAATTAATAAAGGGATTGGTAGTAAACCAAATGATAAAATTAAAAAATTAATGTGTACGTTGTTACCAAAGAAAAATTATATAATTGATATAAGATTATTAAAAGAATATTTAAATAATGGTGTAATTTTAACTAAAATTCATAGAGGTATTAAATGTAGACAAGAAGCATGGTTAAAAAATTATATTGAAAAAAATACAACACTTAGAAAAGAAGCTAAAAACGATTTTGAAAAAGATTTTTTCAAACTTATGAATAATAGTGTATATGGTAAACAAATGGAAAATGTTAGAAATAGACTTAATGTTAGAATAGTTAAAACTGAAAAAATTATGAGAAAACTAATAAGTAGAAATACATATCAATCAAGAAAAATAATAGATCATAATATGTGTGTAGTGTTTGGTAAAATTTCTAATATTAAATTAAATAAACCTATCTTTGGAGGTCAAAATATTTTAGATTTATCAAAATTATTAATGTTTAAAATGTATGTACAACTTAAAACTAAATATGGTAATAGAATGAAATTATTAGGAACAGATACTGATTCATTTATTCTTTATTTTGAAGGTAAACATATTGATGATGATTTTGATATTTATTCTGAAATGAAAGATGATCTAGATAATTATGATACCAGTGATTATATAGATAATTTTCCAATTGAAGATTTAAAATCTAATATTAATAAAAAAGTACCAGGAAAATTTAAAGATGAATATAATGGAATACCAATTAGAGAATTTTGTGGACTTAGAAGTAAAATGTATGCATTTAAGACCGATGTTTGTGATAAAAAAGTTTGTAAAGGAATAAAGAAAAATAATATTAAAAAGTTAACAATTGAAGATTATAAGAATTGTTTAATTAATTTAAAAAATAAAAATGAAACTGTTCATAATATTAGATCATATGATAATAAACTATATACTACAGAAGAGAATAAAATAGGATTGTCACCCTATGATGATAAGTTTTATTTCAATAAAAAGTTGAATAATAATGATAACGATAAGTTAAATAAGACTTACAAATTACCCTGGGGACATTATGAAATAGGAAATGTAGGTAACTAAAACGAACCCCTCCTATTTACTATACATTAAATTATTAATTATATTAGATTAAGTTTTTTTTTTAATTTCAAATGAAATATGATGTGAACATATTTCAACGATGTTGAATATTTGAATTTTTATTTTGATTTATTATTTTTGTTTATCATTTATATATGTATGAATTTTTTAAATTATTTTTGAATTATATTTGTTTCAATTTGTAGTTTACTTTCTTCAATATCTGTTTCACTTTCTTCAATATTTAATTGTTTTATATATTCATCTACTTGAATACTTTTATCAATCTTATTATTAGTTTCATCATTTTGTTTAGTAATATTATTTTGATTAATATTGTCTTTATTTTGTAAAACTAAATCTTTAAGATAATTATCAATTAAAATTTGTTTTTCCGAATAACTATCCAATTGTTTTTCTAAACTGTTTTTAAAATTTTCAATATTTGTTTCTATAAAATCTACTTGTTTAGTTATGTTAATAATATCTTGATTTAAATTATTTTCTAATTGTTCTATTTCTTTATATACAACACCAAAAGCTACCACATTATCTTTTTCTTGTTTTTCAACTTCTTTTTGAAGTAGTTGATTTAATTCCATTAATTTACTAATAATATCTTTCATTTGATCACTATTTGAACGAATTTCTTCAACTTCATTTTCTAATGATATTATTCTATTAAGAGAATATTCATTAGATGAATTTATTTCTGAAAAAGATTTTTGTCCAAACTTATCAATTCCCATTTATTAGAAAAAAATTTTTTAATTTATTTAAATTTATATGTAATTTAATTAAACAGTTAATACGTTTCCTTCGGAGAGAGTCAACATATTTTCTTCTCTTAGTTCCTCAATAATATTCATAATTTCATTATGTATTTCTGGACTATCATTTCCTGCATTATACTCTCCTAACAACAAATTTAATCTATCTTTTAATTCATTAATATCATTCCAATAAACACGTTCACATTGTGAACGATTCGCAAAACGAACATATTCAGTAGGTAAACTAGTTTTAATTTTAAAATTTTGTAATGATTTTGAAAGATTATTTTTTGAATTTAAACCAGATCCTACTTTTTCTTTTATAATTTTATTTTTAATCAATATTGGTCTAATAAAATTCATATATTTATTTCCAACGCTAGATTTAATACGTTTAGAACTTTTGTCATTATTTTGCATGTAAGCATATGTTGATAATATAATTTCTTCATAATTTTGTAAATCATTATTTGTTACAGCTGTTGATGGTTCTTTTAAAGTTATTAATTCCCATAACCCTTTTGTTCCATTATAAGTTTTATTACTTAAAATAATATCATTATTACTAATTTTTACTTCAGTATTACCAATCCATAAATCTTTTCCATCTTCAGATCTTAGACCAAAAATATTGTCACATAATTTCATATCAGAATTATTTAAATTTAAATATTTCATTGCCATATTTCCAATTTTTTCGGAAATAAATTGTACTGGTGTAGATAACGTTTCATTTGCACTACGCAAAAGAGCGTCTTTTGATGTTGATGGAGTCAACTGTTCGCTTCGTGAACCTGTGCTAGTTGTTGGTGTACTTTCAACTAATTTTTGTTTGTTTGTTTTTCTAATTGGTGATAGTTGCTTTTCGTTAAATTCATTAGTTTGTAAATTCATATTATTGTCAAACGGTTTCGACTCCGTTGAAACATGTTCACTTTGTGAATGTCTATCTATTGTTTTTTTATATGATTGATTTGATTGATTTAAATCTACTATTAAATTTTTAAAGCTATCATTTAAATTGTGAACATTAATAACTGATTGATTTAATGGTTGAATAATTGCTTGAAGATCTTCATTAATTTTTTCTTGTTTTATTACTTTGTTTAAATTAAATTGTTGAAGTTTATTTTTTAAGTCTTTTTGTGTTTTAATATATTCTTTTAAAACTTTATCTGATATCATTGTTATTTAATTAAAATAAATTTTAAATATTTTTGAAATGGATAAAGATGAATTTATTGATACTAAAAATAATGATTTTAAAATAGCAAAAGAGTTGCATAAACCAGTAAGAAAAAATTTTGAAAGAAGAAAAATTATTACTAAAGGCATAAATGAACTGTGGGCAGCAGATTTACTAATTATGACAACAGTTAATGTTAGAATTAATAGAGGATACAAATATATGCTTAATGTAATTGATACATTTTCTAAATTTGCTTATATAGAACCATTAAAAAAGAAAGATGGAAAAACAACTTCTGAAGCATTTTTAAATATTATTAAAAAAGCAGGTTGTGCACCAAAATTACTTCATACAGATTCTGGTAAAGAATTTTTAAATAAACATTTCCAAGAAGTTTTAGATAAATACAATATTAACATGTATCAAACATTTAGTGAAAAGAAATCATCAATTGTAGAAAGATTTAATAGAACCATTAATGAAAAACTAAAAATACGATTTGAAATTCAGAAAAATACTAATTGGATTGATGTAATTGATAAAATATTATATGAATATAATTACAAAGATGTACATAGAACTATTGGTATGAAACCATGTGAAGTAAATGAAAAAAATGAACAATTAATTTTTGATAATTGTTTTAAAATTAATAGAAACAATTTAGAAAAACCAGTTTTTAAAATTGGAGAAAAAGTAAGAATTCAATCACATAAAAAACAATTTGAAAACAAATATAAAAATAATTGGACTCGAGAAATATTTTATATTAGTAAAATTTATCCATCTAATCCAATAACATATTTAATAAGAGATTTAAATTATGAACCAATATTGGGTAAATTTTATAAATTTGAACTTCAAAGAGTTCAAATTTGAAGTTTCAATTATTTTGCGTCCACCCTCTTCTAACGCTAAATACATACTGCACTTGTAACCATGTTTGACAAAGTCAAACGGTTTCGACAGAGTCGAAACATGTGTTGATGTATAAAAGCTTATCAAATATTATGCTTATCTTGCAGTTTGTGACTCGTATTCAACAGTATTTCATTTTTTTTTGGTTTGTGCTTATGCTTATTCTATTTATAGATTGTGAGCAATGTTGATAAGATCAGCATTGCTTGCTTTGCATACTACTCAGCTGTAATTGCATTACTTTAGAATATGATGTTTAGATGAGTTGGTTAAGCAGTTGGAATTATAACAATAATTTTGTTGCAAGTTCAAATCTGACTCAAAGACTCTTGTTTTGAGGAGTTCGTCGTTTTTTTTGAAAGGTACTTTAAAAAATAAATGTATCCTTTTTTGTTTTTTTTTTTTTGAATAGATTACTTTAAATATTTTGTAATCAATATTTAAAATTATCATCGACCCAACTCAAAATTTTTAACTTTTTTTTTTATTTTTGTTTGAATAGATTACTTTAAATATTTTGTAATAAATATTTAAAATTATCAATCAATAATAATCGACCCAACTCAAAATTTTTAACTTTTTTTTTATTTTTGTTTGAATAGATTACTTTAAATATTTTGTAATAAATATTTAAAATTATCAATCAATAATAATCGACCCAACTCAAAATTTTTAACTTTTTTTTTATTTTTGTTTGAATAGATTACTTTAAATATTTTGTAATAAATATTTAAAATTATCAATCAATAATAATCGACCCAACTCAAAATTTTTAACTTTTTTTTATTTTTGTTTGAATAGATTACTTTAAATATTTTGTAATAAATATTTAAAATTATCAATCAATAATAATCGACCCAACTCAAAATTTTTAACTTTTTTTTTATTTTTGTTTGAATAGATTACTTTAAATATTTTGTAATAAATATTTAAAATTATCAATCAATAATAATCGACCCAACTCAAAATTTTTAACTTTTTTTTTATTTTTGTTTGAATAGATTACTTTAAATATTTTGTAATAAATATTTAAAATTATCAATCAATAATAATCGACCCAACTCAAAATTTTTAACTTTTTTTTTATTTTTGTTTGAATAGATTACTTTAAATATTTTGTAATCAATATTTTAACATTTTTTCACTTAATAGACATCGACCCAACACAAAATTTTAACTGTACCAACCTAAATATTGATTACGAGTACTTCAAAAATAGATATCTTTAATATCTTAAAAATATTAACTACGAGTAACTATAATTTAGGGGTGGACTAAATCGACCCAATTCAAAATTTTTAACTTTTTTTTTGAGATAATATAAGCTAAAAAAATGAGTTAAATGTTAAAAAATGTTAAAATTTTGAGTAACTGTAAGTTAAAAAAATGAGTTAAATGGTAAAAATGTTAAATTTTTGAGTTAAAATGATAAAAATATTAAAATTTTAATATTTTTGATATTGTCCTGTAGCCCGGAATATACATACTACTCACACATATTTATACATATACATATATATAGTATGCCTAATAGAAGTGTGACCGCCATAACTTAAAAACTATATGACCAATTCGATTCTAACAAACTGCTTTTGTGGGCTTATAATATTTATTAAATAAAATATTTGGCGTGACATGTGATAAAGGCGAATGGTGGAAGCGCTACAACCATGAACTCGAAAAACTGTACGTGCATCCGTCTGCAATAACCACAATAATGATCAACGGACTAAGATTGGTAGGTCGCATATTACGGGCACCAACCCGATTACCCACCCCACCAAATACTGTTTGGAAAATGTCACAGGCATAGTATTTAGAAGGTGTCGCACGCCGCTCAGATGGATTGACGGTGTAGATGACGACTCAGGTTTTTCGGGATTTCCAGCCAATAATGATGGTGATAATAACATTTGTTATACGCAATGTAATCAACAAAATCGATAGTCACCACCATCAGCAATAATGGTTTCACATCTTCAAGTCATACAATGTGTTAAGTTCTGCGCAAGTTGTGGAGGTAATCAGCCGAATTTTTCTTCCATATATGTTTTTCTTTCAGTTTTTAATTGACTATTGCCCGAACATTTTCAATAGGTTTGGCATCAGGCGACTGTCAAGGCCAATCCAATATTTCAATCGCATTGGAAACAGAAACCACTCGACACAGCTTAGGTGTTGATGCTTGGGATCGTTGTCTCCTTGCAAAGTCCAAGTTTGGCTAGTTCTTCAAAACATCTTCGCAGCTGACGGTAATTATGCTTTTTAGTAAATTTGAAAACTGCCTTCAAATTGGCTGTAAACACAAATAAACGGCCAGATCCTTTTTCGCAGAACATGAACCTTAACTGGATGCTTGACAGTTTGTGGAAGTTGTTGATCAGCAGTACACCAGGGCCGTCATATGCAGCTTTTCGCCCGAAAGGAAGATCCATCCACGAATATTACGTTTGCCCTATTTCGCTTTGAATTTGCCTTAGCCCATGCAAGCGTTTTTCCAATATGTGGTAATGAGAGCAACGGGTTTTGAGGTTTTCTGCTCCGGAATTTGAGGTCTTCTGCACATAAACGTTCTCGAATCCTATCATTGGATACATTAACATCACTTTTCCTTAAATCTGCTTCAGCTTCTCGCAACGATATGTTCGGCTTTGCCACAAACAAATCAATGATCTTCTGACTTTTGGGCCGCTCCAGGGAAGAGGCTTATCGAAAGAGCGAAATCTTCTTCTGGCTAAACCTGGACATTCACATAAATGGTGGAAAAAACTTTTTTCCCCAACTCTGACTAACAGCTTCTGCAGGTGGGATTGAAAGGAAGGCTAAGTACTTTCCTGTAGGGGTTGTAGTGTTACGTGAGATGCTTGTGCGAAGGCATCCTTACAAGTAATTCGTCCTCTGGATGTTTTACGACGACCATGTTTGTCTTGTTGTAGTACATGTAGTTAATTGCTTCTACCTCCTTTCGGCTAAACCACTATGCTTCTATCTGAAGCAATGGATGTTTTTCTTCTTCTTCTTAATTGGCGCGATAACCGCTTACGCGATTTTGGCCGAGTTTAACAAAGCGCGCCAGTCGTTTCTTTCTCGTGCTAACCGGCGCCAATTGGACACACCAAGTGAAGCCAAGTCCTTCTCCACCTGATCTTTCCAACGCAGAGGAGGCCTTCCTCTTCCTCTACTACCACCAGCTGGTACCGCATCGAATACTTTCAAAGCCGGAGCGTTTGTATCCATTCGGACGACATGACCCAGCCAACGAAGCCGCTGGATCTTTATTCGCTGCGCTATGTCTATGTCGTCGTAAAGCTCATACAGCTCATCGTTCCATCGTCTGCGATATTCGCCGTTGCCAACGTGCAAAGGTCCAAAAATCTTACGCAGAATCTTTCTCTCGAACACTCCAAGCGTCGCTTCATCGGATGTTGTCATCGTCCAAGCTTCTGCGCCATACGTTAGGACGGGCATGATGAGAGTCTTGTAGAGTGTTAGTTTTGTTCGTCGAGAGAGGACTTTACTGCTCAGTTGCCTACTTAGTCCAAAGTAGCACTTGTTGGCAAGAGAGATTCTACGTTGGATTTCAAGGCTGACATTGTTATCGGTGTTAATCCTGGTTCCTAAATAAACGAAGTCTTTTACAACCTCAAAATTATAACTGTCAACAGTGACGTGAGTGCCGATACGCGAGTGCGCCGACTGTTTGTTTGAAGACAGGAGGTACTTCGTTTTGTCCTCGTTCACCACCAAACCCATTCGCTTTGCCTCTTTATCCAGTTTGGAGAAGGCAGAACTCACAGCGCGGTTGTTAAGGCCGATGATGTCAATATCATCGGCATACGCCAACAATTGTACGCTCTTATAAAATATTGTGCCTGAGCGATTAAGTTCTGCGGCTCGTACGATGCTCTCCAACATCAGGTTAAAGAAGTAACACGACAGCGAGTCACCCTGTCTGAAACCTCGTTTGGTATCAAACGGCTCGGAGAGGTCCTTCCCAATTCTGACGGTGCTGCTGGTATTGAGCAACGTCATCTTACACAGCCGTATTAGTTTTGCAGGGATACCAAATTCAGACATAGCGGCATACAGGTAACTCCTTTCCGTACTGTCGAATGCAGATTTGAAGTCGACGAAAAGATGGTGTGTGTCGATTCTCCTTTCATGGGTCTTTTCCAAGATTTGGCGTATTGTGAATATTTGGTCGATGGTAGACTTTCCAGGTCTGAAGCCACACTGATAAGGTCCAATCAGTTGGTTGACGGTGGGCTTCAGCCTTTCACACAATACGCTCGCTAGGACCTTATAGGCGATATTTAGAAGACTAATCCCGCGGTAATTGGCACAAATTGCAGGATCGCCCTTCTTATGGATTGGGCAGAGCACACTTAAATTCCAATCGGCAGGCATGCTTTCATCCGACCATATTTTGCATAGGAGCTGATGCATGCACCTTCCCAGCTCCTCGCCGCCATGTTTGAATAGCTCAGCCGGCAGTCCGTCGGCGCCCGCGGCTTTGTTGTTCTTTATCCGTGATATTGCTATTCTCACCTCGTCATGGTCGGGTAACGGAACGACAATTCCGTCGTCAACGATTGGGGTATCGGGATCTTCACATTCTCTATGACATGCGCAGCTGTCCCCGTTTAACAGGTTCGAGAAGTGTTCCCTCCATAATTTAAGATTGCTCTGTACGTCAGTCACCAGATCGCCGTCTTTGTTCTTACAGGAAAACGCCCCGGTCTTGAAACCTTCTGTAAGCCGCCGAACTTTCTGGTAGAATTTTCGGGCGTTGCTCCTATTGGCCAGCATCTCAAGCTCCTCGCACTCACGTATTTCGGCCTCTCGTTTCTTCTGTCGGATAATACGTCTCTCTTCCTTTTTCAGCTCTCTGTAGCGATCCCACATGGCTCGCGTTGCGCCCGATCGCAGCGTGGCTCTATAGGCAGCATCCTTTCTTTCTGCGGCAGCATGACATTCCTCGTCGTACCAATTGTTTTTTCGGGCTCGCCGGAAACCGATTTCTTCTTCGGCGGCGGTACGTAGGGAGCGAGAAATGTTGCTCCATTGCTCGCGCATGCCCCGGTTTGTTGGGCAGTGCTCTCCGAGAGCAGGAGTGAGAGTCGAGTGGCGAATCTTCTGGCTGTCTGTTGTGATTGCAGCTTTTCGATGTCGAACATTCTTTGCGCAGGTAGATGTACGTTTTTTGCTGCACAGAGGCGGGTGCGCAGTTTGGCTGCAACAAGGTAATGATCCGAGTCGATGTTGGGTCCTCGGATCGTACGTACATCTAATACACTAGAAGCGTGTCTTCCATCTATCACAACATGATCGATCTGGTTTCGCGTTTTTCGATCAGGAGACAGCCAGGTAGCTTGGTGGATTTTTTTATGCTGGAATCTGGTGCTGCAGACTACCATGTTTCGGGCCCCGGCGAAGTCGATCAGCCTCTGTCCGTTACCGGATGTTTCGTTGTGCAGGCTGAATTTTCCGACTGTGGGACCAAAAATTCCCTCCTTGCCTACCCTGGCGTTGAAGTCGCCAAGCACGATTTTTATGTCGTGGCGGGGGCAGCGCTCATAGGACCGTTCCAAGCGCTCATAGAAGGAGTCTTTGGTCGCATCGTCCTTCTCTTCCGTCGGGGCGTGGGCGCAAATTAGTGATATGTTAAAAAAACGCGCTTTGATGCGGATTGTTGCGAGACGCTCGTCCACCGGAGTGAACGACAGTACTTGGCGACGAAGTCTCTCTCCCACAACAAATCCGACACCGAATTTGCGCTCCTTTACATGGCAGCTGTAGTAGACGTCGCAAGGTCCTATGTTTTTCTTACCTTGCCCCATCCATCGCATCTCTTGGATGGCAGTGATGTCAGCCTTTACTCTCACGAGGACATCAACCAGCAGGGCAGAGGCACCTTCCCCATTAAGGGACCGGACATTCCAGGTGCATACCCTCAAATCATATTCCTTATTTCGTTTGCAGGGGTCGTCATCAGTAAAGGCAGTTCTCATCCGAGGCTTTGCAGTTCTTTTCATTGGGGGGGATTTTTAAGTGGCGGGTCCCAAACCCAGCGCACAACCAGCTATCCTGGGATGTTTCGCCTTCTCACGTTAGCTCACTCCCGAACGGGTGTTCGGAAGCTACCCAGAGGATACGTGGGCTAATCCCGGCCGTTGTGAGCTGCTTGAACCATATGTAGAAGAATCGTCCTGGCCACTCCCAAGTGAATGGCGATCAGTAACTTTCCCCACTTGCGTGGACTTCTACACATGGAACCATCCTCCATGTTGTTTTTATTGTGTTGAAATACCTAGTTTAGAATTTCACGAGAAATATTTTTGTAAAATACTTTAGCTCATTAGCTCCCTCAATCCTTTTGGGAGAGATTTGAAAAACAAGAAGAAGATGGTTAAAATATTCTACAATTCCTCGGAAAATGTCACTTGTGGCCTTCTTAGACAAAGTCAGACATAAAGAGACCGTAAAAGTCTGCAGCAATTAAAATAGCAAATACAAGTAGCAGAGAATGTTAATGGATCTGCTATGAATCTACAAATTAGTACTCGAAAAAAGCTCATTTAACATTTGCTCCTTCCAGGGCCGTAGAGAGCATATCCGGGCCCGGGGGAAAATTGCAAATGCGGGTCCTTTCAAATGATGTCTAATTCATATAAATACGTATAATCTCGAGTCCGGGCCCCTCTGAAAACTCCGGGCCCGGGGGAAAAAATTGAAGCAGTCCATTACAACAATAATTGAGGCGATCCCGACTTCAACCCTTCAGTGCGCAATGAACAATTCTCTCATCAGGTGTCGCATATGCGTGAATGAGCATGGAGGTCATTTACGTTCTATTATTTTCAAAACTAATTAGTTACATAAAATAAAATTGAATTATCTATACAATAAAAAAACAAAAAGTTAAATACATTGATTAGAAAAAAAGTTATTACGTTTTGTTTTTGTAGCACGATTCGTGCGCCACCCTGTATGTACATTTTTTCAAATTTTTTGATTAAATTAAAATTTTGTTTTTTGTAAATAATTCTCGTAGTTTTAAAGCTGTTGATATTTTACAAATCACTGTTTTTTAATATTTTTTTTTTCCTTTGTCCCCCCTCGACAAGACTCAGTCTTGCGTTGGTTTCTATATCTATTTTGATTTTTGACAGGATAGGTCCCCTAAATAGTGGGAATGCCCACCTGTGGTTGCTTAGGAACAACGCCTTCTTTCCTGCTTGGAGCGCCATCTGTGTTCCACTTTTTTGTGGCAGAAGTGTTGCACAGGTGGTTGAGGACTTCCCTAAAGTGGTGTGTCTGCGCTATTATCGCGTTTGCCCGCTTCCTCCTGCTGGCGCCACTGATGCATTGTGTAACTGTGTGTATTTCTTTGGTTTTTGCTTGTTTTAGCAGCCACAATGCAAATAATGCGCTGACTGTTGTGCGGGAGTAAGGATGTAAAGGACAAGTTTTTGGGGTTGAGGAATGAGATTTGTTTTTGTCGAAACATGCAAAGTAGGTCAATTTACAAAAGTGCCAGGGCCGTGGAATTCGTACCCACGACCTCTGGGATGGCGGGCTAATGCACTTACGCTTGGCTACCGAGGCCGCCCCAAGATGGAATTGCTTTAACACTTGATGTAAGGTCATTTCCATCACTCTCATTTTCCATCTCTCTCCATGAGCTCTCAGCAGCGCAAAGGAAACTTTCACATGCCAATTTCTAGAAAAAGGGAGACAATCTGTCAAAAAAAGAGGACGTCATTGAAGTTACAAGGTCATTAAGCTCAGCTCAAAAATTAAAATTTAAAAAGTAAAAAATCCGAGTGTTATTTTTCAACAAATGTGAACAAATTTACAAAACAACTTTTCAGAACTTTTTTTACCTTGGATAACGGATCTGTGTAAACGTTTAATATTCATTAATTGTTACATTTGCCTTTCATAACAACAAGTTTTATTGAACACACACGCGCTTTATAAAGCAAAAATTTTACAAAATTAATAAATTTTAACATTTTTTATCGTACTAAGCGTTAAATAAAAATAAAATGAATTGTTGTTTTTTGTTTTTTTTTTGTTGCATTATATTACATTGAATAAAAATAATAAATAATGGTCGGTATTTTTGTGGGCTAATTAGTCGATTTTGCATTTTTATACTCGGTTGCACTATAGCACAAGGCTGTTTGATTTTAATTCACATAACGGTTGTTTGCGATTGCCTAACGAAATCGAGGTTAATAAAATTAATGTGTTACAAAATATTCAAAACGACAATTTAGTCATATTCCTTCATGCGCCTGTCCACTGAGTTTTTTATTTTAACAAAAATGTAACCAAAACATTGGGGTTTTTTATTTATTAGGTTTTTAAAAATTTATATGAACCCTTGATTTGAAAGTGGGATAAGTCATATTTTCCTTGTTTAAAATATTAAAAAATATTTTTGTATTATGGAATATGATTTTTCGACAGCTAAATAGTGCCAACAAAGAAGTATTTATTATGATTGCGAAATTTATAACCCTTTTTACAAGAAAATGTGGTTTTGAAAGGCTGAAATGACTTATACCACTTTCAGAAGTAACTGCATGACTTTATAAATGACTTATACTATCAAGGAAACATTCTTATTAGTAATTATGAATCATGAATTTCCATAAGATGCAACTTCTCGTCTTCATTACTGGATGCTTCCATTTAGTTTGAGCGAATCACACTATTGGCACGTGTCTTTACCAGGAATCTCAAAATTTAAGTTGAACTCCGTATTGAATATTTTCCTGTAAGACCACTCCTTAGATCTCATAAATTTTTCGAATATCTAAGTCAGCACTTAGATACTTTCGACCTGAAGTGTGATGTGATCTCGTGAAATGGCTCTCACATGCTGGAAAGCTCAGAATATGTTCTCGTACCACTTTAATTTTTTCTTCATCTATTTTTCTAGATGAACCAGCCATTTTGCCACGACCATCCGTTCCAGGTGTTTTAGCATTTAAGACACGGCTTAATCTTCCGTTAGATATTTTGGTAGTATCCAAAAAAAGTTTTGCAAACAGAAACTTCTGAACTCCGTACATTTAGATGAAACTTAAAACTACATTTTCTCATATATCCTTCGTAATTTCAGGGTCGTCTTTGTTTTATTGATTTTTTCGAACCAAACCACACAGAAACAAATTCTGTTTTTCGAAACTTGCTAATTTCCAAAAAGAATCAACATTAGCTTTCCTGCCTTCATATCCGAGTCCATTTATATACATAAATTGCGATTTTTCGAACTCCTCATAAGTAGATATCAAATTTTTGTTTATTTTGAGTGTTTCGTGTTTTGATAATAGTAAAATAAAATAATAGATTTGTGCAAAAATAGCCGTTTTACTAGGCCTTCCGGTATAAAAAATCATCATTATATGTAATTGCGTGGAAGTGCGCTATTTCTCTCTCCATAGCTGCATATATGCGTTTACGTTTTAATTGAGATACCGTAGAATCTCTCTTGCCAATAAGTGCTACTACCAAAATCGCGTAAGCGGTTATCGCACCAATTAAGAAGAAGAAGAATTGAGATACCATAAAGAAATATTAAAAATGTCTGTACTGACTTTTTTTTATTACAAAATTGTTTATTTCTAATTTTCTCTGTTTATTCTTTCTAAGGCGTTATTCTAAGCCATGTAATCTCCTGAGACAACTGCCTCTGTTGTATATTTGGTAATTTTCGATGTGTTCAAATACCTGAATCCTAAACTCAAACGGCCTAATGCATTTGCACTTGGCACATACTTACATACATACATACATGCATAAGTCAGTATGTAAAAATGTTCATAGGCAACAACTAACCTTGACCAACGGCGAACTCATGTAAAATACTCATTAACGCTTGTGACCCATATGCACACACCGACTTAGGAACTGGTTAATTGATAATATTTAAATCAAAATGTGTTATCATTCCACGCAGCAGAAATATTAATAGTCCATTCATACGTAGAATCCCCCACACACACAAACACACTCGCAGATGTAGGCATTTATTTACGAGTATGTAAATATGCGGCATTGTTTTGGGGTTTGCCAAAGTGATGCGCAGGCATCAGACTCAAAGCAGCAAGACAAGATTTTGTGGTCAATAAACTCGAATTTGTAGACAATTCTATATTTTTTTCAATGAATAATAATAAATTATTTTACGAGTATTAAAAGTTGTAAATTCTGGAATATTTTATGTTTTTTTTGTGGATTTATTTTAGCGCTAGAGTAATAACAAAAATAGCTTAAAAACACATAACAGCTAATAGTAAAATTTCGGGTGTAAATGCTTATCAACTGTACAGTGACGATATGAAAAAACTTGAATTAAAGCTTTCAAGCACTAAATGTATGGTTTTATTGCAATATTTAAACTATTTAGCATTTATATATGAGCCCTTGATTTTTAAAGTGGTATAAGTCAAAAATTTTAAAAATTTAGTTTATTAGCTATTTCATATCACATCTTAATGAAATAACATAATCCGAAGAGATTAAAAGTATTCCAAGAAAATTAACTCGATAAAATGTGTTTATTTTTTGGTTGGTAAACAAAATACGATTACTGTTTTTTTTCGATAGTGGTATAAGTCAGTCTGTTCACAAAGTTTGGCAAAATAATTAGTAATTTTGTCATGTGTTCAGATAACGGTTCAGGTATGATCAATGTAAAAACGTACTATTTATAGTTAATTGTACTTCATAAGTAATGCTTTCAAGAAATGGAAACGAAGTTCATACTTTAAAAGTGAATTCGGATCCCTTACAAATGGAAGAAAGCAACGTGAAATCAAGAAAGAGGGAAGAAATCAACGTAATAATGCACAAAATATAAGAAAAATGAAGAGAAATAGTGCAGAGGAATATGAAACAAAAGAGTCTAAGCATGTGAGTGGTAAACTTTTCGAAAATTACGATTGCCTTCAATTTTGCTTTTGCTCAAAAAAATTACGATACCATTTGGTAAAATATAATAAAATCTTATAAGCAACCTATCCAAAAATGGAATGATATTATAGAATGGCATTTGAATATGGTTTGGGCATTTCAAGACAACCTCATAAGCAAACTTCTTCTTATTTGAGCTAGAATAATGAGATAAACTAATATCCGAATCTTATCCAGCTTACCGTAAATGTCTTTGGTACGCCTATGTACGTGAATGTATAGGGTTTTCCAATAATAGGTGTTATTTTGAATATCCCGTTATTTCAGTAGATGCCACTTTTGAGGCTGTCATTTTTTGATATTTGACAAGTAGAAACTACGCCATTAATAAAAATGGAACCATAAACTTAAACAACGCATTGAAGTTATTAAAATGATGAAAATTTGGCAGAGACGGGTCGTAAAACTCAAGCATTTTTGCGTCATCGTGAAGCACCTTGTCGGACCGCAATACGGAAATTGGTGAAATAATTCGAGCTGTTGGGACAAGTTAGTAATGTGAAGAATAAAGTCCGTGCACGTCGCTCAAGAACAGCCGAAAATATTGCTGTTGTAGCCGAAAGTGTTGAAGAAAATCCATTACTTGTCGTTCTTTGAAATTAGGCACTCCACAAATGTCATTACACCGTATTTTGCATAAAGATTTGGGTCTTAAGGTCACAAGAACTCAAGCCGGCCGATCATCAACAACGTCGTGGTTTTGCTGATTGGGTCGTTGAAATGCATGAAAATGATCCGGAATTCCATTGAAAAATCATTTTGAGTGGCCCTGAGGCCCTTTTCCACCTTGGTGACTTCGTCAACAAGAAAAATTGTCGGATCTGGGGCTCAGAAAATCCAACAATTATTGTTGAAAAGCCTCTATCCTCAACGTGTGACTGTTTGGGGCGATAAGGTCATTGGACCTTACTTTTTCGAAAATGAAGCTGGAGCAACAGTTACGGTGAATGGATTGCACTATCGAGAGATAATCAATGATTTTTTATGGCCGGAATCGGATGGTATTGATCTGGACTACGTTTATTTTCAACAAGACGGCGCTACGTGCCACACAAGCATCGAAACCATTGATCTTTTACGGGAATAACGCCTCTTATTGGAAAACTCTTTATACGAGTATCATAAGATGAGATTATATGTTCAGATCGAATATTCATTTCAAATTAAAATATTACAAAAAAGCTCCTACTTCAAGTAGATTGTTGTTATTGGAACGGAAGCCAACAACGCTCTACACTATATGGAATAAACCATCTGCAGGCATAGCACAGCAGCCAAGAACATAGCATTAATAGCACCGGCCAAGCTTAACCAGTTAAGTCTATTTGGCTCACATATACAGGTAAACGAGAATACCTACGTCAACGGAAGTTCTTCTATTGGGCGTGTGACGGACGCCTACATACAAATATACAACGCACGAAAAAAGTATAAGACCAAGATGATTATGATGATATCTACTAAAGCAATAATAGAAAAATATCTCAATATCGTTTCGTTTATTGTATTATATTATATATTTAGAACGGCAACTCATTATTCCGCATTTATTGCTGGTATTTTAGGAGCGCGCAAATTCTCGTTCTGTGCAAAACGAAATAATTATAGCATTAATTAATTTAAAAGTGTCCAATCTAAGTTATTACGTTAAAATATTATAAGTGCTTTTGATTGCTTATCTCGTTCTCATATTTATGTGGTTCTTTTGGTTTAGAAACCAAAATTATGCCGCGTGGGAATGTTTTGTCTAAATTTGTGGAGTGACAAATTTAAGCATGCAGAGGGAGGCCTTACATGTGAAAGCACCCCGCACAACGCTAACCACCTTTTCACATGCACCATCAAACCCACTCAACTAACACCCCTCTCCCTCTGGACCCAACCTGTCGAAACAGCAGGATTCCAGGGCCTCCCTAATTTACACTACACTGACAGGGCAAAGTTACTGCTACAACAACAACAACAGGCCTTATAATCATTCCCTGATAGTTTCAGAATTAAAAAGAAGCAAATCTGGGTTTTTTATTTTTTCCACTTGAAGGAAAAGTAAGGCTCTACCAAGGGAGGTGGTAGAAAACCAAAACTTGACGCTAAAGATGTTCGGGAAATCAAACGTTTAGCTATAAATAAATCAAATAGCCGAGCTGAAATTAAACATACCCTTAATTTTGAAGTTACTATCCGTCGTGTGCAACAAATTTCGTAAGCTGATTCTAATCTAGAATATGCAAAACGAGTACCTAAACCACACGACACAAACAGGTCAGATTCGCATTTGAAGAAATGTAAGAATTTTGGAATGATATAGCGATAGTCAGTAAAACCAAGAGGTATCAACCTTCTCCGAAATTCAAGCAGCGTCGGCAAAAATTGGACTAAAGATAAACAACGAAAAAACCAAATACATGCTGCTCTCCAGACTGAAGAACAAACAGCCATCGAAAGAGGTTGATATTGGAAAACACAAATTTGAAATAGCAAGCACGTTCACATATCTAGGCTGGAAACTGACGACAGATAATTCGATGAGTCTTACTATAGAAGAACGAATTCTAGCAGCTAAGAGACTGGACGAACTTACTAATGGCGAACATGTAGCACATTATATCAAAGCGCAACGAATACGATGGCTAGGCCACGTTATAAGAATGGACAGTTCAAGAGCCCAAAGGAAAATTCTGGAGGCGAAGGCGTACACAAATAAACCAAAAATAAGACCAAGGTCGAGGTGGTTCGATGAAGTGAAAGAAGACTTGGAAAAGCTTAATCTAAAGAACTGGAAAGAAACGGCAACGGATAGAGCAGCACGGAGGTGTACTGTTCAGCAGGCCAAAGCTCACAAGAAGCTGTAGCGCCAAACGGTGATGATGATGAATAGGAAAGAGTAATTTTTTCCGATGAAATGTGGAGTTCAATCTGGATGGACCAGATTGCTTTCCAAATGTATTGGCATGATAAACGGAAGAGAAAGTAGCAGAGAAAGGCCCGTCATTTCGGAGAGGGTTCTGTCAAGGTTTGGGCAGCCATTAGTGCCAAAGGAAAAAAGGCTATATATTTCATATCCGCAAAAATTAAAGTGTCAAGTATCGGCCGCCGCAGTCGAGTTGGTTAGTGTATGACTATCATTCGGAATCAAGAGAGAACGTACGTTTAAATCTCGGAGAAACACCAAAATGAAGAAAAAGTTTTTTCTAATAGCGGTCGCCCCTTGGCAGGCAATGGCAAACCTCCGAGTGTATTTCTGCCAAGAAAAAGCTCCTCATAAAAATATCTGCCGTTCGGAGTCGGCTTGAAACTGTAGGTCCCTCCATTTGTGGAACAACATCAAGACGCACGCCACAACGCCCAAAAATGGTGTATGCGCCAATTATATATATATATATATATACATATAGAACTTCTAGACGAAGTATTTATTACTTTTTTTGATGATAATTTCGCTGAGAAGTAGATTTGCCAGCATGACAACGTAGCCGTTCATACTTCCAAAGCTACAAAGGAGTTTTTGGCAGCGAAAAAAATATCAATTTAGAATAGCCAAACTGCAGCCTTAGCCTTAACCCAATCGAAAACGTATGCGCAATAATTTCTCAATCGGTTTTCAAAAATGGAATACTAATGTCGAATGGTCAAAAATTTATCAAAATATTATAAAAAACTTTATCAAATCGAACACAAATTACTAAGCTCCAAATTATAAACTTAACCCAATAATTCTTTTTGTTTATTTAATTTAAATAGAATGTCATTGGTCATATACATTTTTCGTTCTACATATTTTATTTTTCTTAATAATTAATTTAAGTCTCCTGAAATGTGTGCTTATTTTTGGAACTCTTTAAAACATTCATCAGTAGAAGTGTAAATATTAAAAATATAAATTGTTAATCCTAAGCTGATAATAAAAATATAAGAAATTTAGTTGGTCACACAATTTTTTCGTCCGGTGTACCATGAACCAACGACAAAAAATCACGTAAGAGGGAAAGAATAAAAATAAAGGTATTTTCTAAGCAGTGACGTCACTATATACCCCATGCCTGTATTGTTGTCAAGACCTATGAATTATGCGACGAAGCGGGAGAAGAATAGCAGCGAACAAAAATATTTGTTATGCAAAATCGTTTAGATTTTAATAAAAAGTGGTTTTAAATCGATATTTGTACAGAATTATACTCCACTTTAAGTGCAAAAATCACTTAAAATGCAAATAAACCTACACCAAATATGTAAACAAACAAAGAAGAGTACACAAAAGAGAAACGCAAAGAAAGTGACGTCACTTACTTTTTTCATGAGTTCGATGACAAATACACAGTCTATTTCTTACGTGATTTTCATAGCGTGATCGCTTGCAAAAAGCTCTAAGAACTGCAAACTGTAAAGCAGCACCTCTCCACAACCGCTTCGGCTCGCTGTGCTCAGTTGTGAACAGCCCATAAGCAAGCAATAGTTGATGTTTATATGTCGACGCTCACCACCGCAGCGGATGCGCCAACAACAATCAGGCAAGCCTGTACATCCTAGCACTTCTTTTCTTCAGTGTTTGACCACTTGCAGAGCACAGAGAACGATCGGAAAAGGCTCTTTTTCGGAACTTAAAATTGAAAGAATAAAAATAATAAAAAATTCAAACTAAAAGTTTTCGCGCATGAGATAGTTGCACTGCGAATCACAATACCGATGTACAGAATGCAGAGAATCACAATGGTTTACAGAATGCGTCAGACCATTAGCCGGCTCCCAGCGATTTTGAAGGAATCAACTGGTTTGTTGACGTAACTGGGGTTTTTGAGATTAGTCCCTGTCTCCAATGGTCCCAATCCCCATTACACTTCATTTCCTTCTGAACAACAACGTCACGAGCAACATTGTACGAGTGTATGAATACGTGTGAAATGACCGAGCAGAATTATGCTCCCGAATCCCTAATGACGTACCAATCGAAGTTACTCTCTTAGTTACTCTCTCCTTGAATCAGAAACATTTACGATCAGTCAAAAGCAATAGCAGCGTTCGGAACGATTACGAGCGATCGCGATCGATCGGGATTAATTACATTGGTGAGAGCGCTTGTTGGCTGATCAGTCACATACTATAGCAGTATGAACAGTTTGAACTCATATTACATTAGATTAGTATTATCTATTAGAGTGAACGTCGACTTAAATCGATTCGTTGTATAATGCAATAGCTCGATATGCTCAATAGTTCCCCTAACCTGAATGGTCTCTACAGCTTCTGCAACGGGGATTAGCATTTACCAGCTTTTCTATGTGAGTGCCGATCATTCGCTGAGCGGTAAGTACAGCTACAAGTGTAGAACTTTAATGGCGTGGGGTCCCCTGAATTATCTCCTGATTCTATTGTACTAAGGCCATAGGAAGAAATGTAGCTTCATCTTTCCTGCAATTTCCTGAGAAATAAGTTTTGCTATTGATCTATCAGGGGGGTTTTAATGACCAGGTGAGCGACCTCTGAAACTAATTGAGTGGACCCCTTTCTGGCAAGTTCATCAGAAATTGTTTTTCCCTCTATGTTCCTATGTTCTGGCCCTCAGATTAGAGAAATGCACACCCAAGATATTTAATCTCTTCCTTAGGATCGGCACAATCGCTTCTTCAAAGCCTTAATCGCAACTTGACTAGCGGACAAAATATTGATATCTTCATCGGTCCGCGTTTCATAAGCATTTTGCATGCTTGCGGAATCGCAAAGACTTATGTCTTAAAACCTCGCTCCGCCTGCAGATTCTTGGAGCGGTCAGTGAAGGTAGAGGTATCAGCAACGGTACAGATTTTCCTCTCGTATCAATCCTGCCTACCTGGAAAGATTGCCCTGGCACGGCCCTCCAGTTTGCGGATAGACAGATCTGTACGAAGTTTAGAGAAATATCGTGGATGATGAATGGACATCGCTGATATATTGCAATCGCTTTCTTCAGTGCAGTCCTTGTCATGATACCTGTGAAGGTGAGGACCTGGTTCATCCCAAAATCGACTCTTTCTACGACTTGGGCGAAGAACAAAATAGATAGCAAAAATTATCTTAAATTTCTCTATCTGCTAATAGTTTCAGTATATTTTTTATATTTCGGAGCCTACTACGGATGTTTCATCCTTTGGATGAGTGGTCAACTTGTGCCTTGCTGATATACTTTCATTAATAACATAAAGAAATTGAAGGAATTGCTCTTGCTAGAATAATAATTTAGAAAGTCGAATACACCGCTGACCTTCTCGTCATTTGCTGGCATTGTACATAAATGCCCCACTACCCCATGCTCTCTCCGACGCATATTTTCTGAAGTGATATAGAATTTTTTGAGTTTATTTTTTATTGTTGATTTCCCAAATAAATATTTTCTTGATGCTATTTGCCTTTAATTTACTTTATTAGGAAATAAGCTACACAAATGTTCAATGTGTAGTTTCGATTTCAATATTAGAAAACAACGAAAATTCACATTTCGTTCGTGAATGAACTTCCAGGCCTTCAATTGCTCAATTGAAGTAGTCTTGCAGTTCCGTTTCTTGAAAAAAGCTATTTTCAATTTCTTTGAAAGCACTTGGAAAAATAAAATTACATTACTAGCACATATTTTATTCCAATTACGAAATATAATTCCCTGTAATGGAATTGAAGGAAAAAATTATTTTTGAAATCAATCTTAAGCATTGAAAAAGTAATAAATTCCTTTGCTGTGGACTGTAGAAATTTATTACCAATTACAATACAAGTACTAAGAAATGCGATGTAATTGCGTTTACCCAGCTCTGTGCACATACATACACAACGTCAGTTCACAATACGTCATATCACATCATCACGTGTTGACTTGACATCACATCGTTACACATCAAATCACATCATAACTACTATTACACCAAGCCAAATTTTATTTCGTCTTACTTAATTTTGAAGCAATTTTGGAACTTCGTAAAGTAAACTGCTCAGTTTTTTTTATTTCTTATTCGCAAATCATTTGGATGCCATTGTACCGCATATATAAGCAATTTTAGCAACAGTTCAAGTGCACCCATTAGACTTATTCATATTAATGACTAGGCTCCCTAAAGTTTAAGCTTGTTGTTGAAAGTCAAAGAAGAAAAAAAAAACACATAAAACAAATTCTGTATATTTAATTAACCTGCGAATTCGGCATTTTAAAAATACAACCTTAAACATAATATAACAATTTACATACTGCGCCTACATACAAATATTATATAAGAACGCAAAATAGAAACATTTAAATAATTCATTCAGTCGCTTTCTCACTGACCCACTATTTCCCAAAAGAGGTTAGTGACTCAATTTGATGGTTTGTTGTCGTTTTTCTGATAACTTCATAACTATTCCAAGCCAGCAGGTATTTCGAATGACTATTTGGGCGAAAAAACCGGTACCAATTTTACAACTGTAGCCATTGGCAAAGTAATCGGCGTGGCAAATAAGTAATAAATTTTAATTTGCATCGGCAGCAAACGTTTAAGGGAAAAGTTAACGAGTCTCAATTATTTCATGGCTTCAAAATTAAATTTGTAACGGCCACCCCGCGGTATTAAGTGTGTGAAAAACGATTACAACAATAAACTATAATGCTGTATTTGCCAATAAAAATGTTTGCTAGGATAAAATAAGGCAAAATTGTTTAGAAACTATTAAAAAAGTAAAAATAAAAAAAGTAATGAAATTAAATTAAAAATGAAGCTAACGAAAAATCAAATCAAATAAAAAATAATAAATTAAATAAAATACAATTCAATTCACTTGAAATTATTACAAAAAAAAACTGATATCAGATTTCCATTGTATGATCAATGGAGCAATCCAGAATGTATGCAGGGAGGTTTGGAGAAACGGCAACTGTTTTCCAAACGGAAGTTTTTACCATCCTAAAAATAGCCGAATGGGTAATCGAGAGGAGATGGAGCGCGAAACAGATTGGAGTTTTCAGTGACAGTCAGGCTGCTCTGAAGACCCTGGAGAACGCGAAGCAAACCTCAAAGATTGTTCAAGAATGTAAGAAGAAGCTTAATTCTGTCGCAGAATGAAGGCTTGTACTTATCTGGGTTCGAGGACACTCCGGTGTTAAAGTAAACGAAATTGCCGATGAATTGGCCAACTGTGGATCAGCGGTGCCCCTACAGGGGCCAGAGCCAATAATCGGAATCAGTTCCGCAGGAATCATGAATTGGATCAGCGATTATGTAGGCAATCTACATAAAGAGCGAAGGTCCAGTCTAGAACGCTGCAGAACTCTACTAAAACTTAGAAGGAAAGATGTTCGGTTGATGGTCGGTATTATTACAGGGCACAACCCATGTGGGCAGCATATGACTGCCATTGAAATCATTGAGGACACAATGTGCCTGTCATGCTTGGTGGAGGCGGATAGCACTGAGCACTTTCTCTGTGAGTGTCCTGCCTTTGCTAGAGCACGGCTACGAGTTTTGGTTTCCGATGTCGTGAGAATGAGTAATATTCGTTATCTAAAACTGGAGGATATTTACAGATTTGCCAAAGAATCTGGAAAACTATCACAGGACTAACTATCTCTATTTCTGTCTCTATTCTTTCCTATCTCTTTCTCTGATACTTTTTCCTTCCCTCCTTGACTATCTACCCTCTTTCCAGAGCTTTAAATACAATGGGCTTTTTAGTCTGAGTGTTTTAGGAGCCACCAAATCTCCTTTTCAAACTTCAAATTTCAATTCAAGTAATTTGTATGGCTGATGGGAAAACTATCCACAAAATTGCATGTTATGGACCAACGGAATCCTTCGTGACTATGAATAATGGTCCATTGCCATGCCAAAACACAGTTGACCATATTTAACCGCATTTGTTCTTTTTATTGAAAATTGATTTTCACAAGAATTTGCTGACATAATTGAACACAATTTTCAAATTAATCTGTAAACAAACATAATGTAAATAAACCACTCATTTTGGTAATAATCCTCAAGCCAAGACAAATAAAAGAAATCAAATCGGCTGTTCTACTGATATCCACTTGAATAGATTCGCCTTGGCTACTTACTTTCAGTGCGCGTTTCGAAGATTAACATGTTTAAGCAGAAAAACACACAAATAAAATTTACAAAAATTGTCCCAATACATTTGAGTTTAGTGGCTTCTTTTGCATTTCCTTTATCATCCATAATCATTTATTCGATAATACTGAATGTAAATGCTATTGAAGCCAAGTGCAAGGTCCATTTAGTATGCGTCAGTGATAAGGCCCCACAAAGCAATACTCTTTTTTGCTCTCTTTTATCTCAAGTCTGTTATCTGTTATGGCAGAAATTTTAGGAATTTGTGCGTAAAAGCGCTTCAGCGAGCTAATTCCTGATTAGGCTCATTTCGAATTTTTGAACGCTTCTTTTGAAGCTCGTCCATTTGCTGAGCATTTTGAATAAAATTACTCACATCGGGTAAATATACGAGTATGCAAAAAATATTTGTAGAGGCACAAATGAGAGAAACTTTTCACTATTTTTTTATTTATTTTTACTTATTTATTGATCTAAAGATTGAAACTTTATCAAAATTAGGCAAGCCTTTCTCAAGCTGTCTTTTAAAACTTTTTTAAACTGATTATCGGTTTAGACTAAGTTTAGTTAAGACCTTAGTGATGGGAAATTATTACGTTGTACTCGACTAATGAAGCAAAAACAAAAAACAACAAATTGGCAATAAAATAATTGGTAATAAAACAATTATTCAACAGAGTCATGTTAAGGTGCATAAATTACTTTTTTTCGCAATTGACACTATTTAGTTTGAATACTTTTTTCTGCGCTTGTCGTTGTAGAGTTCTGGATAATGTAATATTCTACTTATATTAACAAAGAAAATAGTAATAATGTGTGATGGGCTAATTCAGTAAAAGTAAAAGAAATCGAAAGTATTTCTAATACCAGGATCCTTATTAAAAAACATTAATAAATTAAATTAAAAATTAAAGCAACAGAAAAAAATTATGCTGCCTTATTTCGTTTATTTTTATTTAGTTTAATTTAATAAAGTTTATTTTTATTTAATATTCTTTTATTTTAATTTAATAAACTTCTGTTAATACTGGAATCGGCGGGCAGTAAGGTGATAGCTTACGCCGATGATGTTGTTATTGCTGTCGCTGGTAAATTATACAAAATGCTCAATATATATAATACTTTCTAGGTGGGCAGAAAAGTGTGGTCTAGGAGTCAACCCAGACAAAACACAACTCATATTGTTCATTAGGAAAGCAGAATCCCACAGCTAAGTCCAATTATGCTCAAAGGGGAAGCTCTTGTGATTTTGGAAGAAACCAAGTTCTTGGTACTAAACATAGATAGGAAACTGACTTGGAAGTCAAACATCTTAGAAAGAGTCAGGAAAGGGAACCTAGCTTTTTATGCCTGTAAGAGAACTTTAGGTAAGACCTAGAGAATTAAACCTAAGGTTGCTCATTGGCTCTACACTGCTGTCGTCAGACCCATTCTTCTATATGGAAATGTTGTCTGGTGGTGTGCTATGCAGAAAACCCCCTATTATAATTTATTGAATAAGGTGCAGAGATCAGCGAAATTTTTTTTTCTATGTGTCGTCATGGAAACCACGCCATCAATGGCTTTGGATATCATACGAGTTTACATCTGCCACCCCTAGATCCCTTCTGCAAATACTCAGCGGCCTGCTCCGCTTTAAGGCTCAAAGCGAGCTCACAATGGAGGACTGCCACATATGGACATTCAACCATTTTAGGCTCCAGTGACTGTGATTATCACCCTCCCATTCTTTGCTTCGAAAGGAATTTCCTAATGAGAATCCCTTCTAGACTGGAATGGCGTGAAATAGATCCAACACCGAACACACCCGTTAAGATCTACACGGAAGGATCTAAAATGGACACCGGTGTAGGATCAGGGTTATTTTGCGAAGAGCTTAGTGAATCCTATAATCTACCGGATTCCTGTAGTGTTTTTCAAGCGCAAATAAACGCTATTCATGAGCCTTACAATGGTTAAAGATAAACAGAATATCATCAACTGATATCTGCATTCTATCAGACAGCCAAGCTGCCCTACGGGCCCTGGATGCATTCCAAATAACATCAAGGAGTGTCTTACGTTGTCGCCAATCTCTAAATGAGATGGCCAAGCAATATCGTATAATCTTAAGCTGGGTTCCAGGTCACAGAGATATACCAGGGAACTGTTGGGCTGAACAACTTGCAAGAGAAGGTATCTGTATGCCACACATAAGTAATTTTATGGAGGTAGCTCTCGCAACTTGTAAGTTTCTCATTAAGGAGAAATTGGCACTTGCTAAATGGACAGGTGCAGCCTACGAACATCCAACGAAAGGAGAGCAAAGGGTAAAATAAAGATTTGTATTACTTAAAAGTTTAGTTTTTTATTTAGTAAAGAAGTTAATATAAACCAAAATTGGATGATTAATTTTGTGCCACCTTGTATATTCACAGACACTAAGCTATCTCCCTTTAGCGCCCACTTATTTAATCAGCAAAATGCTTGGACGCGAGGACAGCTAGAATGCGGTTGAAATATACGTTGAAGGTGAAAAGGGAGAAAAAAGATAGATCCCGACGCAGTACAACAAAGCGAAGCCTCACAGGCAGAGCCAGAGGAAGACGAGTCTACAGCAAGAAGCTGACTACAAGCATGGTGGACCCAGACGTGGGTGAAGAGAACTGGTACATTTCGTACACGCCCTTCAGGGCCCTCCCGAAGTAGCGCAGAAAGTAGTTCCGGGAAGGGAGTCCGCCAGAAGTGGAAGAGGAATTGTTTTAGTGACCACACAACTCAACGCAGTAGACGACGTTCGTTGTAAGAGCGAAGGCATTTTGGAAAAAAAAAATGTCCCCTTGATTGCTGAATCCAAACACATTACGCGGATCGCTTACTGCCTATGTAGCAGTGGAGTATTAATGGCCTCTAATCGCATAATGGCCTCTAATGATTACGCGTTGCTCAAAGTTTGCGTTCACGAAAATTTTACCAAACTTACACATCCCATTCGCTTTTACATAATACGCTCGGTGAAACACATTTTGATTTTCCAACACTTTTAATTAGCTCACTTTCGATTTTAGTGATTACCGCCGTGTTTACACCTGTTTACAACTTAAATGCTTCATTCCAGCCACGTAATACTCCACATACCCGAAATACTCCTTTACAAATTACACAATTCTACTGAATAATTAAGCAATTCAATTAAAATGTATTACAGCCGCCAATCAATTGCTATTGTTGTTGTTATGAAACGAATTCTACAACAAAAGTGACATATTTATTTCTTAAATTAGTTCGAATTTTATTATAAAATATTCACTCGCAACATTTCACACTTTTTCCACTACTTACATAAATTATTTACTTTAAGTTGCGTTTTAACACCAAACTTTTGACTAGAATTAGATCTGCTTCGGACGATCGCCGTTTTTAAACTGAAAGGAAGCACCAGAGGTCTCGTTGTTTCATTTCATTTCGAACTAGTCTGCGTCACACAATTTTAACATTTGAATATCAGCACCATTTCAATGAACGTTGATTAAAACACAAAATTATATCGAATGTGTGCGAGCACTCGTTTTTTCTTGATTTCAACGTCGCTCTGTGTTTAGAACCTGTTAACCCGTTTACGCGTATCCCAGAGTCTGTTACACTTACAAATTTATTTGGTTTACATTTACATAGCAGATGCATTCATACACACACACACGCATTCATTGCTCAAGTTACAGAACCTTGAAAATTGAAATTAAATGACAAAAATCTAGTTTTTATCAAAATTATTTCTCATGGTTTCGTTCAACCAGGATTTCACTTATGTCATGCAGTCAAATTAGTTGTACTTTTAGTTAAATAAAAAGTAAAGCCGGCCGGCAGTTTTTACAAATTTAGCTTTAAATACAAAATAAACAATACATATATTTATAAATATTTGACTGCAACTATTTTCATGTCGAAGCACACTTTGCTGAATATTCGTAAATCAAGAATAAAAGGTTTGCTCAGTAAACTTGGCTCAATAATATTTTTTTAAACTCCCCACTGATGTGTGACTTAGGCGAAGCTACTCAGCTTCATTAGTTTGCATGTTCCAACGGGTATTGCGGGCTGTGATCAATTGCATTATTTCTAAATGAAATTTTTGTTGTTGTATTTTTAAGAGGTTACATACGTCCAGCAGCGCCAAAAATGCGCTAAAAGAAAAACAATTTTTAGAAGGGATAACAGTGGAAATAAATATAAAAACATTTTATGCATTGTTTATTATAGTACTTCGACTTCATAAAAAAAATGTATTTTAATTTTTCTTTACAAAAATTAGTACATAAAAAATCACGTGACCCAAAGTACAATGAAAAAAAAGTTGCTCCACGGCCAGCATGATTTCTCCTTGAAATGTTGGTGGATCTGTAAAAAGTAAAAACAATTCTTGTCAAATAAAATTATAGTTATAGTCAGTCGAGCCGGATTTTTGAATTTCGAAAAATTTAGCAATTTATGGCATTTTAGAGAAAAAGTATGCGTTTTCGTCATAAATGACACACTTTATTTATGTTTATAAAATTTTTTAATAAAAATATCAAAAATCCGGCTCGACAGACTATACAGAAAACACTGACAAAAAAGACGCATCAAAAAATATTAAAAACTGTATGAGTTATCATGCAGACCGTGCCGGAAAAAGTAGTAGAGAAAAACGAGTAGTAACGGCTAGCTGCCTCAAACGAAGGACAGCTGCCTGTGCCCATCAAACTCTCGTCGGGCAGTTACATTATCTACCATAACTTTGTATCTATGGGGAATTTTTACAATCGAAAATACAGACTAAACTAAATTATAAAGAATAAAACTATAAAGAATAATAATATTTAAAAAAATCGATTTTTGAAAATTCTGGATGTATGTATGTAAGGCGAGTAGTAACCAACCTACTAAGACGGGGTACCTTCTGTCAACAAACAAACAGTCGGCGCACTCGCGTATCGGCACTCTCGTCACTCTTCACAGTTATGTTAGAAATAGTAAGAGATTTCGTCTATTTAGGAACCAACATTAACACCGATAACAATGTTAACCTTGAAATTCAACGGAGAATCTCTGTTGCCAACAAGAGCTACTTTGGACTAAGTATCATATGCAACTGAGTAGTAAATTTATCTCTAAACGAACAAAGACAACAATTTATAAGGTTCTCATTATGCAATCCTGGAGGATGAAAACATCCGATGAAGCGACGCTTGCAGTGTTTGAGAGAAAGATACTGCGCAAGATTTTTGGATCTTTGTACGTTGGCTACGGCGAGTATCGTAAGCGATGGAGCAATGAACAGTATGAGCTTTGCGACAACATAGACGTAGTGCAGCGAATAAAGATCCAGCGAGTTCGTTGACTTTTTCAAGTCGTCCGAATGGATACAAACACTCACGTTCTGAAAGTATTCGATGTGGTACTAGCAGAGTGCTAGCAAAGAAAGGCCCCTCTGCGCTGGCCCCTCAGGTTGAGAAGCACTTGGCTTCACTTGGGGTGTCCAACTGATGTTGGTTAGCACGAGAAAGAAACAACGGGCGTGTTTTTTTTAAACTTAACCAAAATCATAAACTATGGCTGAGTTAGTTAGTGAGCGGTTATCGCGCCAGTAAAGAAGAAGAAGAAGTAAATACTTCTGCAATCTATATGTTAAATGCTTCGGACTTGGATTGTCAAAGAGTCCAACTTTCGCGCGCATTGTCCCAAAAAATGCTCTATAATGCCCTGATTTAACCTTCGGAAGGCACACTAGAGTGTGAGTGTGAGTCATCCCAAAAATATTTGATGGGTTGTAGCTTGTTTATTTCTAAGATCTGGAAATGTACCGTTAGCTGTATTTTAGCAACGCCGTGTTTACTCTTCGAATTCATGCAGAAACTCTTCAGTAGTTTGTGCGCACCGAATTTCTGCAGATCTTAAAATGGGTATTAAATATCAACGTGAAAAGAAAGTGTACATCCTATATTGACAAGTTTTGACAAGTTTATACAAAAAAATATAGTTCATACTATTACAAAAACTATATAAGGGGATAGGGGTAGTCAGAGGCCCGAAAAAATGATGATTTTCAATAATTTTTTTTGCTAGTCAGTTTCTTTATTTTACAAAAATAAAAACATAGCATTAAATTTCAAAAAAAAAAATTAATACTTGTAAAAGTTATCGCTGCTTATGTGGAGCCCGTTTCTCCAGAAGCCCGTTGTGGTGGTCATCACAAGTCCTTGGAGATTCATCTGAAATCAATCGGACAAGAGAAATTAGTTTTATTAATGGATAATCTTGAGCCTGATCGAAGCTTTTGTTTCATAATAAACAATAAGGCGGCCTCAGGAAATATTTTTCAGATATTCGAGAAAAAACCGATAATTAATTGTTAAAAAAAATCGAAAGTTTTGAAAAAAACCGGACTTTAAGAAAGTGCAAAAAAAAATCCAATTTTTTGAAAATTCTAACTACCGCTAACTCCATAATGCAACTAACTAATAATTCACTAACTAATTTTTATGAATTTGCTATTTTCTTGTATTCTTACTACTTTATTTTTAGTTATTTTTTATTTTAGTTTATGTGGTTTCCAAAACAGTTTTGTGATCTATGTTTTTTTCTGCGTTTATGTCCGAAGACACAACAGGTACCAGCGTCCAGATTCCTCTTCTGCAGGCATTTGAAGGCTGGATAGTCCTAATTACTCCCACTGTGATAATAGATGGTTCCAAAGGGGACATCGGAAAAGTTGCAGTAGTGTTTTATTAACTCACTACCGTCTTGTCTTCTGTACGAAACTGTATTGAGTGTTTCACTCAAAAGTCTGTGCTTGGTCTCGGTTCGTCATAAACTGTCTGCCTTTTCTGTTACTGCATCGCTTTGCGCTCTCAATCAATAGGGCAAAGTCGCGTCATGATCTTACCTGTGAACGTTTGGGCTGCCTCCCACTTACCGCTGCGCACATATCTCGTATGATGGTGCTGGGGGATGGCTTATTACGGTTATATACTCGTAGCCGTTTTATCAAGGTGGTGCCCGTGGATGGTCAGAAACACATTTCTCCAAACCCTTTTTTCCACGTTTCCAAATTTTTCCAAAATAAAAGTAGTAAATGCTTTCAACTTCCAAGAAAAAACCAAAGAAATGAAATTGTTTTTTTTTGTCAATAAAAAATGTATTTTATTTTTTCATTTTCTTGTTTTTCATAATAATTGCACTTAGCGCATTTTTAATCTAAATATAACTGCATCAAAACACTTTTCCTTGTAACACATCACTAATAAACTGATCCCAGGCGCGTTCCAAATTCTCAAAAGCAGTTCGCCGTTCACCTTTGTCCAACACTGAGTAGCGAATCGAGTTCCAAACAAGGCTTTTAAGCGTCTTCAAGCCTACATGATTTGGTGCCAAGCTCATGATGGCATAGTAGAAATCATAGCTTAGACCCTTGGTACCCCAAAATCCGGGATCATCATTACAAATAACCATCGGCAGATTCTGGGACATGTAAAAACTGCCAGGGTGATTGCGCAGATCAGCGACCAAATGCAGCACCTGATTCGAAATTGGGCTAACCTCGATCGCCACGTCGCGCTTTTTGACCGCATTCCAGAGCACTGGATGCTTCAGCAATGCATATCCGTGGCCGATGCGTGTTGTGTTGAGCAATAGCGCATCCAAGAGATTGAAATCTGTAGAGGCGCCATACCAATCTGTAAAGGGACGTGTTAGAATTCCATTGGATAGAATAAAATAAGAATAAATTAAAATAAGAGAGAATAGAAATGCTTACTCGTCTCGCCGGCGTGGAAAAAGTACTTCGCACTAATCGGCAAATTCGCGAGCTCGCTAATGAAATTATGCAACGGTTTACCCCGATCCTCCTGGCCGACCAAATCGAATCCAACGATGAACTCAGGGTGGTCTGTGCTGAAATTTTAAAGAAAGATACACAGCTACATATTATTTTTGCCAGTCACATGCCAAGTTTTGGAAACTTACTGCAGGTTTTTGAATTTTTCAAAATTTTCAAATACGCGCGTGCGTTCGACATCCCGATGCGTTGAAAAGATCACCTTGATTCCCAAAAAGCTTGGATACTGACGTCGGAAGCTCTCCACAATGGCCAGTATTTCACGCAACGCGCGTTCTGGCGGAAAAGTGCGACCACTGTAGTCGTATAACTGTACATAGACCAAATCAGTTTTGACCACACAAATAAAATTCCGAAACGTACCTCTTTGAAATCCATGCGCACTTCCGCATACATCACATTATCCTCGTACATCTCCTCCAGCATACGCCAACTATAGGCGCGAAAAGCCGGCAAATAGCGCAAAACATCATTGATTGCGGAGAACATATTTTGAAATTTGCGCCAAACATGCTTGATCGTCGGATAATCGTCTGTGAGTCATTAAAATATTTTTTGTTTTGTTATTCTCTGGAAGTTATATCCCTTAAAGTTTAACACCACCTACTCTACTCACATTCCGGCACTGGCGTGTACAAGTTAATCAACTTCTCAAAATTTCGATCATAGGCGGCTGGACTGATTGAGCGCGCGCGTTCATCGCTAACGCGTACATATTGGGACGCACAGCCGTGTTCAAGTGGCGTACGACGAAAGCTCATTATGCTGTTGCCGTCTTTGTTAGTGCAGCGCAGCAAGCCCGGCATGTACGAGATATTGCGCACCACCCACTCTGAAGAAACGCTGGCCGTATTATGCAAATGCAAGATGGCACCCTTCGGCATGCGCTTGAGGAACTTTAGCACCTGACTTTGTTCGACTAGCTTTTTACCTTTAAAGAAATGTAACCCTGCTGTATTTACATCGGAATCGTAGAATCCAGCGCCCAGCTCGTCCAGCTTGTAGCGCATGAATATGTCATTTGCTCTGTCCTCCTTGGCATTGAGATGTATGCGGCCGCCGGTAATGAGCAAATCCTCGGCTTGTATGACAGCTTTGCGTGCGTCCTCGTATGCTAGGAAGTAAGAGAGTTGGAATGAATAATTTAATATATTTAAAAAAAAAAAGTAATAAATAAAAAAATATTCAACTTACATATGAAGCCGCAGTGTGCATAGCTGAGTAAGTGCAGAATACTTGCAATGGTCACCAGATAAGATGCTGTCATCGTCCAATTGAGCAGTTAGTTTGCAATTGTCTGAAAGAGGTGTGGATTTACAACAATATTTAGTTCAATTTTAGTTCAATTACACTGTGCTCGGATCTATTTTTTTTTGTTTGCGACAAAGACTTTGATAGTTGATCTAACTTATTTGGAGCCTTATAAATTCAACGGCGTTCCCCGTTTCGCCCGATTATTTTCAATTCTAGAAATAACGGTATTTGAAAAATATACCTTGGAGTCTCTGAAAGCACATTTTATCAAAAATTTAATTTTTTTTTTAAATACCTCCGCATCATTTGTAGAATATTATGGCCGTGAACCATCAGCAACGACGCGCTGTGGAGACCAACGAATGAGGAGCCTATTCTATTTCAAATTAAACGCAGAAAGTGATGAGGGATAAGTTACATGCTAAGACAACCATCAGATAGCACCACAAGAATGCCATTGGACTTGAACCGACAAGGAAGCAGAGGTCGCGGTCAGCCAAAGATCACTTGGTGAAGGTCGATTTTGTGCGAATTAGCAGATGCCGAAATCACATGGGACGGCGCAAAAACAACATCCCTGGACCGTGTACGATGAAAGAGTCTTGTCGAGGCCCTATGCTCCAGAGCAGAGTGAACCAGGATATAAAAAAAAAATAGTTTATGTATCTAATTCCAAAATTTTCCAGAGGACCGTTTTTGTTTTTAATATAATCACAGTTATTTCTGTATTACATCAAAATCGGTAGCACATAGGCCCATAGAAGTGATTGTTCAAATATAAAGCCCTCACCTGCTACAATTTTATAATACCGTTATCTCGATAACTGGAGCCAATGTGGCGAAACGGGAGACGCTATTGAATTTTGAAGACCCTAATTAGGCTGGTTCTTCTTCTTCTTAATTGGCGCTATAACCGCTTACGCGATTTTGGCCGAGTTTAGCAAAGCGCGCCAGTCGTTTCTTTCTCGTGCTAACCGGCGCCAGTTGGACACACCAAGTGAAGCCAAGTCCTTCTTCACCTGATCTTTCCAACGCAGAGGAGGCCGCCCCCTTCCTCTGCTACCACCAGCTGGTACCGCATCGAATACTTTCAAAGCCGGAGCGTTTGTATCCATTCGAACGACATGACCCAGCCAACGTAGCCGCTGGATCTTTATTCGCTGCGCTATGTCTATGTCGTCGTAAAGCTCATACAGCTCATCGTTCCATCGTCTGCGATATTCGCCATTGCCAACGTGCAAAGGTCCAAAAATCTTACGCAGAATCTTTCTCTCGAACACTCCAAGCGTCGCTTCATCGGATGTTGTCATCGTCCACGCTTCTGCGCCATACGTTAGGACGGGCATGATGAGAGTCTTGTAGAGTGTTAGTTTTGTTCGTCGAGAGAGGACTTTACTGCTCAGTTGCCTACTTAGTCCAAAGTAGCACTTGTTGGCAAGAGAGATTCTACGTTGAATTTCAAGGCTGACATTGTTATCGGTGTTAATGCTGGTTCCTAAATAGACGAAGTCTTTTACAACCTCGAAATTATAACTGTCTACAGTGACGTGGGTGCCGATACGCGAGTGCGCCGACTGTTTGTTTGAAGACAGGAGGTACTTCGTTTTGTCCTCGTTTACCACCAGACCCATTCGCTTTGCCTCTTTGTCCAGTTTGGAGAAGGCAGAACTAACAGCGCGGTTGTTAGGCTGGTTAGGTTAGAATAAATGGCTGTCCTTACGAGGGTCCACTTGGACGAAGCATCAAATTCGATTATTGTGATGCCATACAGAGGAAAAACAGAGGGAGAAGTACCGATTTGGGGGAAAAAATAAGACCAATTACATTTGCGTTAACCGCTTCAAGCTACTGCTGTTGTTGTTGCAGCAACATAAACATGTCCCGTACATGTGCAATGGTGCTGGAGTTACAAGATCTTTATCGGATATAAATCCGGATCGCTTCGATAATGTAAAACTGGCTGTCGGGGAAATTCGAGAGCTGCGAGAGAAATTCCCTCAAGCACCTCAGATATACCCGTGGGCATAAAGTTCGTACGACTTTTGTTGAAGTTGAAAGTAGTGTTCATTAAATAGAAAAAAAACAAAACAAATTCACAAAAATTCACATTCCAGAATAACGTCCCTAAAGTTTACGCTGTGCTAGCCTTCGTTAGACGTAAAAGTTTACTATTAAATTTAAAACTCTTAAGACATCCTTAGCGAGACCGATGTTAGATTTTACTTCCTTTTCTTGGAGGCTTTTCCACACATGGTATATCAACAAAATATAGCGTATACAAAAAGTTTCCACTATGAGCGCGTCTACAGGCTGTCATAAGGAAAAAAAATTTCGAAGTATCCGCTCACTCTTTATCGCATTGAGTTCAGCAATCTCAACCCAAATGTTGTGTTTCAGTCCTAGAATCGTTATTGGCTTATTCACATAGACTTTACTTTTAAAAGAAAAACAAACAAACTGCCAGGTCTGCCAGTAATTTTTCTATCCTCGACAAAACCAGTTTTTTGAAATTTGTTCGCCAAACTTTGAATTGTCGACTCATGCGGGTGATTATTTCCACCAAAAAAATTACGAGGTTTGCGATATATTGTTTTTAAAGATGGACCATTTTGATAATCAGTTTCAATAAATTGGACGGGTTGTTCTATCGTATAAAATGGAACATCTGTCTACTTGACAAATGTCAAAGGTATCATAAAAGAAAGGTATCGTCTAAGAACTAATTACTACTGACATCTAGGTGCCACTTTTGGAAGACCCTTTACAATTACATTAATTAATCTGTAGCTAATCTTGTCAGTAAGGAACTATTGCGCGGTGATAATAATAACAAATACAAGGTGGAAAAAAATTAGTCAGCCTATCGGAAGGCTTATAATCATAATTTTTGCATATGACGTCGTCGTCCAATAAAATATTGTATATCCTCATAAATTTCTCCCGTAGAACATGGACAATAATATTTCAAACATAAATCAACTCATTACGCTTTTTTATTTATTTATTTATTTAAATCTATGAACTAAAAAAAATTTTAATGTAGAGATTTCGATGACCAAAATTGGAAAATTAGGAGCCACTGTAAAAAATGTTGACGTGCTGGACTATAATTTTGGTCTACGGAATTATCTGCTCCTAATTCACTTTCAAGTTTATAAGCAGCAACCTGTTCCATTCAAGAAATCTGAATTTTTAGTACTCTGTTATTTTTTAATCAGTCGTATCACATTCTTCACTCACTTCGATAGTTATAATTACAGCACATTAGTCTCACCATATTCAGTAAAAGTTGTCCAGAAAGTTTTCATATGCGCGTAAAACTATAGATTTTACATAGTGCTTCTGCATACTAAATTTTTATTATTTTTTTTAAATTTAATTTTTTAAGTTTCAAAGGCCAAAATTTCTTAGTATTGAGTGCTCGGTTCCCCTGTAGGCCTGTAGCACCCATATGCACATGCATACAATAAAAATCAGTATAAATCGGTATAAAATAGGTAAATAAACAAAATATTCAAAAACTGAGATTTGAATGAAATCATCGAAAATTGAAACAAAAAATTAATGAAGACGAAATTCATAATTAGAAAAGATAAATAGATAGAGTAGAAATAAATAAAGTATTGCAATTTTTCAATATAGCATAAAAAGTGGGTAAAAAACAAAGTCAAACAATCACGATGAATTAAAAGCAGAAGCCGAAAAGGTGATAATAAACTTTAATTAATTCTTTTCATCAACCATATAAGCTCATGCTTTAAATTTGACAATTTCCTGCTTAACGCTGATGACCTTGAAATATTTGCAACCATCACAGATTTGCGCGACTTAGTCAACCTGCAATCGAACATAAATTGAGTTAATGAATTGTGCTGCAAAAATCAGGAATTTAGGCGTCAACTGAGCTTTCATGTAACTTATAGTAGGCATACCAACACTTTGCATACTTCTTATAGTATCGCAGGCTCTATCTTATAATCTGTGCCCCAAGTGAAGGACCTTGGCATTGTATTTGATTCCAAGCTGACATATAATAATCAGGTCGATTACATTATTTCGCGCAGGTATTCGATGTTCGCTTTTATCCGTCGAAACCGTCAGGCGATTTCAAACACCTACACACTTAAATCTCTATATCGTCCATTGGTTGGGTCAAGACCGGCGTATGCAGCGTTTATTGGGAGGCGCTATACAGCAATTAATCCTAACCGCGAGTTTGAGCGAGTTCAAAAATTGTTTCTGAAATTTGATCTGTACTCACTAAATTTTTCACTACCACTTCCTTCCTACTATTCTCTTTCTATACTTGAGGACAGAAGGTCCATTTTAGCGTGCCCATTTTTCATTAACATCATAACTGGCTCTATTGACTGACCTTCTCTTTTAGAAAAGTCGCTTTTCATATTCCATATAGAATTCTTCGCCATTCGTAATTTATTAATATTGTTTTTATTGGAAATAGTTATGGTGTCAACACTCCCGTATCTAGAACCTGAAGGTATGTTGAACTAAACTTTTCAATTCGTTAGGTTTTGATTCTATGCAATCAAGATCTTCTTTAGTTATATATTTGTGAATCTTTTTCTATGCGTCGCATCACTAATGCTTTTTCTTAGCTAATGTATTTAATATTTGTTCTAATTTTAAAATTGATCCACTTTTAGATTAATGTTAACTATGTAGTCTTTAAGAATATTTTGTATTATGTATTGAAAAAAATATTGGTAATAAGAACCAGGAACATACTCTCTGATAGTCAAGCAACTCTAAAATCGCTGGATAGCTTCTCTTTCCAATCAAGGTTAGTCTGGGAGTTTATTAAAATTCCTCAACACCCAGCATCAAGAAACTCTGTTACCTTGATATGGGTTCCGAGACATGAGAACACGAAGGGATTGAAATTACGAACACTTTAGCGAAAAAGAGGGCAAACACTACCTTCAAAGGTCCTGAACCTTTCTGCGGGGTAAAAACAGCTTCAAAAGTGCCTTTCTACGTGAGCAGGAACAACGAGGCCTAATCAATTAGTGGAGAGCTCAATCGGGCATGCGGCAATCGAAAAGACTCATAGATCCAGAACGGATAAAGGTAGAAGCAATCCTTAACCTAAGCAGAATGGACATAAAACTTTACACTAAATTACTAGCAGGACAGTGTCTAAACTTAGTTGTCACATGAAAAAGATAGGTGCAATGGAAAACGATTCCTGTAAACTTTACAAAGAGGCACAAGAAACCGCAGAACACGTTTTATGCGACTTCTCAACAGTAGCACGGCGCAGAATAAATTACCGGGGACATGGGACAATAGACCCAAACCACCTGGTTGAAATGAAGCCATACAGCAGTTTTAAGATTTATTAACAGCCGAAAACTGTTTGAGTGGGCCACATGACTGCACAATAGATCTCTCTTCGCAGTGCACAAACAGCCAAAGAATAATAATCGAAAATATAGGTAAAGTAAATATACATATCCATTTGTCGAACAACATCAAGACGCACACCACAAATAGGAAGAGGAGCTCGGCCAAACGCAAAACAAAGGCTGTAAGCGACAATTATATAAACATATAAGTTTTTTAAGAAGTTCAAGTTAACTAACGAAACCCGCTATTATGATTTTTTTACCCTCCACAGGAATAAGTTTCGTACTTTAAATAAGTCTTTGTATAAGGAATTCATTCACAAATCTGAGCTAAATATAAAAAGTAATCCGAAGAATTTTTGGCGATATATTAAATCGATCAAAAAGGCCTCTTCTATTCCTAACTCTGTTTTTTATAGGGACGTAACTGCTTGCTCTGTCAGCGATGCAGCGAATTTATTTGCTGATTTCTTTTCATCTAACTTCGTGTCTGATGAAGATATTCAGGAGGAACATTTGGCAGCCATTCGCCATAATTTCGTGGGGAAAATTTCTTCTTCAGTTGACTTTGGTTCGCTTGTTCTATCAGATGATGATGTCATTGAGGGATTGTTAAAGATTAAAAACTCGGCCCATTCGGATGTTGACGGGCTTTCTGCAACTTTGTTTAAAAATTGTCGCTCTTTGGTTCAACCTCTTAAACTAATTTTTAACAAATCCTTGGCCGAAGGAATATTTATCGACGATTGGAAGCTGACTTCAGTCACTCCTATTTTCAAAAGCGGTAATAAAAGTGATATTGTAAATTACAGACCAATTTCCAAATTATCTGCTGTATCTAAACTCTTTGAATGCGTTGTTAAAGACAAGTTATATTTTAGTGTTAAACGTCTAATTAGTCCACGTCAGCATGGTTTTGTAGCTGCTAGATCTACCTTAACTAACTTATCCGTTTTTTCTGATGATTGCCACGCTGGCTTCCAGAATGGTTTCCAAATTGACGCGATATACACGGATTTTTCTAAAGCCTTTGATAAAATCTCCCATACGATTTTAGTAACTAAATTGGCTTGTCTCGGTTTTCATTCTACTTTCCTTGATTGGATTCGGTCCTATTTAATAAAGAGGTGCTGCACTGTAGTTATCGATGGTGTTTCTTCGAAACACTACACTGCCACCTCTGGTGTACCTCAGGGTAGTATTTTAGGACCTTTGTTATTTGTTTTGTTTATTAATGATATATGTTCGTGTTTTTCCTTCGCTAATTTTCTTCTCTATGCTGATGATCTAAAAGTATACGCTGAAATAAGAAATTCTAGTGATTCAGCCGCCCTTCAGTTCGAGTTGAATAATTTATTTTCCTGGTGCCTTATAAATCGACTATTTCTTAATATTGAAAAATGTCATAAAATCACTTTTTCTAAGCTTCAAAACCCCCTCAACACCTCTTATCATATCAATTATACATATCTTGGCTCGTCTGATGTGATAAAAGATTTAGGGGTTTTCTTTGATTCAAAGCTTAATTTTATCACGCACCTAAATTATGCCGTTTCCAATTCTCTTGCTATGCTCGCTTTTGTTAGACGGCAATCATCGCATTTCACTGATCCATATACTCTTAAGATTTTATACTCCGCGTTTGTGCGGTCCAAATTAGATTATGCCTCTTTTATTTGGAGGCCTTATCATGCAGTTCATATAAATCGAGTGGAGAGGGTTCAAAAAATTTTTGTGCGTTTCACGCTACATTCACTAAATTTCTCAGACCCCAAACCATCATACGTCTCACGCTGTCGTTTGATTAGTCTCTGTCCATTAAGTGACAGAGGTACGTTTCAGGCAGTTTCTTTTATTTTCGATATTGTTAATGGACTAATTGACTGCCCGATTCTTCTTGAAAGAATACAGTTTAATGTTCCTTGCAGGAACTTTCGTCGTGTCAAAATTTTTCATGTTGGCGTTAGGAGGACATTATATAGTTCCAAAGCACCTCTTGTTAGAACGCTGTCTGACATTAACTATCTCGCCTCCCTTTTGGACCTAGACTTTTCCAGAGCGAAACAGGTATTTAATACCCAATTAAAAAATTTCTTCCTTTGTAAGAATTCTAAATAATTATCTAATATATTCTGTTAATTTAGTTTAATAAGCTTTAATTTTGTCAACTACTTCTATATAAATACTCTTAGTTCTATGTAGTTAGTAAGAAACTCTGTATTTCTTGACTTACTAAAATGAATTAATCCTCTTTGTAAGTTATAAGAAATTTTATCTTTTTCTTTTACTCATTACAATTGAAGCTGGTTAATTATAAGTTTAGTTTACTTTGATTAATTAATTTAGCATTAATCTGTTTTCATAGTCTGTAAGAAATACTGTATTTTTAGACTATTAATTGAATTAAATAAATAAATATATATATATATATACAAATTTACATATGTATCTAGTCTAAAATTTCCTTGTAATCATATACTTAATCAAATAAATAAATAAATAAAAGAACTTTAACTTAAATCATTTCGCTTCAATTGAATTTGTTTTAAAACAAATATTTATAAATATAGTTGACAGTGCTACCAAGTGCTCAAACGAGTTCCTGGTTCTTATCACCTATGGTCTCAACGACTGATTGGAAGAGTGGGATGAGCGGGCACAATTCTGCTGCCGAGTTCCCTGTGACGTGGCAGCTGAAGTTTCTCTCACAATTTTGCTGCGAATAGCCAACCCTTGTAATTTATCAGCCTTTGATATATCTAATTGGCTATATCTAGTTGGCTGGGTCCTGTCGTCCGAATGGCTACAAACGCTCCGGCTTTGAAAGTATTCGATGCGGTACCAGCTGGTGGTAGTAGTCTAAGAGGAAGGCCTCATCTGCGTTGGAAAGATCAGGTGGAGAAGGACTTGGCTTCACTTGGTGCGTCCAATTGGCGCCGGTTAGCACGAGAAAGAAACGACTGGCGCGCTTCGTTAAACTCGACCAAAATCGCGTAAGCGATTATCGCGCCAATTAAGAAGAAGAAGAAGGATATATCTAATTATTAAACATTTTTGTTGTTTACTTTTTACCACGGCAAATATAGATTTTTTATAGCACCCATTGCGTATACTTCACTTTATAGAGCAAAGTTCAACTATTTTTTCACAAGAATAACGATTGAAAAAAAAAATGTTTTATTAACTTCGAAGAGTGCGTAAGTATTTAAAACTATTTTATGGAAATTTTGTGCTTTGAAACTTAAAAACAAATTAAATTTCCGAAAAAATTAAAAATACCATACAATATGTGCAGTACTATATGAAATCCTTAGTTTCACGTGCACATAAAATTTTTCCAGAATAACAAAGAAAGTTGATTTTTGTCACACCGTGTAATCGCACTAATCCTTGTCATGTCTAGTCCAAAGTCCATTCAATTTCACGAAAATAACAGTTTCATAACAAATACATATTGAACTAATAACACCGTTATTAATGATTTGTTATTCGGCGCAAGTAACCAAATATTTACACAAGAACCATTAAGTGGCGCCACATTTCAATAACTCCGAGGATTTCATTGCTTTCACTTGTCAGCGGCTAACTTTTTGTATTACAACAAAGTTCATTCCAAGTCCACTTGACACTTTTTGGGCGTGTGATTTCGACCTGGCCAATTAAGTAAACGTGTACAAACAGTGGGCGCACTTGTTAGATAAATAAGGTAGTGAGTACGCAAAAGCTGCTATTAGCGGTAAAAAGCAAGCAGTACAAATTGGCACAATTTTTTTGAAGCACGTTTTGACACAGCGACATGATGACGCGATTATTTGGACGATAAATATGTTTTTAGTGATGACAATACGACTACATTCCATATATACGAGTATGTAAGCTATTTAAAATCTGCACTTTTTCAAATATCCAAACAAATATTGAATCAAAAAATTCACTAAAAATACTAACAAAGTGAGTAAGTGGAGTTTCCGCGCTGCTTATGAAGAGTAAACGTTTATATCCTGTGAACCAAGAATCCCTCACTTCGCACAATTGGCTCATGCGCCAACAGGTGGTTGTGTATATGCGCACGGTTTATAGATTCACGCAGTCTCTAAAGCAGTCTCAAATATGGGCGTATGAGTATGTGCCAAAATATGTTGTACGCCAAATCTGCAATGAACTTAGAGCACAACCGGCAAGCACCGATGATTTTCAACGTCTGACGTCTAACGCTGTTTCCTCGTTAACTGAGGAGTGTTGATTTTTGGCTAATGTTCACCAAAAAACTAAACATGCATACATATGTATGTCCATATATACACAAAGTAGCTACAGCGCTACTTGCACACTCAGGTGATAGTTCCCCAATTTCTTTTTGTCAGTTGTCCGCAAGTAACAATGATGACGCCTATGGTATGTGTTGCTGTAGGTAAGGGGTGTTTCACGACAACACGTATTTATGATGTGCCCTGCTGGAAATTCACTAGTACTCCAAGGGTGCACTTCTAGCTGATTTTGAACCATGACTAGTTGGAGTTCTTGCTCTCTTCCATACAAGCAGCTGACGAATAGAGCATGAGAGAATAGGTGAAAATAGCTAAATCGCGGCTAAAGAACAACAAAACCGCAGGAGTCGACGAACTGCCTGTAGAATTACTCAAACACGGCGGCGGGGAGCTAGTAAGGTGCATGCATCACCTCCTATGCAAAATATGGTCGGGTGAAAGCATGCCTGCCGATTGGAATTTAAGTGTGCTTTGCTCAATCCATAAGAAGGGTGATTGTGCCAATTACCCCGGAGTCAGTCTTCCAAGCATCCATATAAGGTTCTAGCGAACGTATTGTGTGGAAGGCTGAAGCCCCCCATCAACCAACTGATTGGACCTTATCAGTGTGGCTTTAGACCTGGAAAATCGACAACCGATCAGAAATTCACAATAGGCCAAGTTTTAGAAAATACTTATGAAAGGAGAATGGACATACCCTATGATCAGAAAGTATCGGGAATGTTTAAATTAAACAAAACAGAGTTAAATTTCAGGCAAATTTATTTTATCTCCTTCAAAATATGACCCGTCTAAAGCAACACACATGTTCCAACGTTTAACCCAGTCCTCCATGCACCCCTGGCAGGCCGACGAAAGGATGGCCATCAGCTCCTTCGTCGCATTTTCTTTGATCTCCTTTATCGACTGAAATCTCCTTCCACGAAGTGGTAACTTCAATTTGGAAAACAAAAAGAAGTCGCACGGGGCCATATCAGGTGAATACGGTTCTTGCTCGATGGTATTTACTTGGTGTTCGGTCAAATAACCCAGCACAATTTGGGCTCGGTGCGATGGCGCGTTACCATCACGCAAAATCCAAGAATTGTTTGCCCACATTTCCGTCCGTTTGCGACGTACAGCATCTCTCATCGTTTTGAAAACGGATAAATAAGTGGCCCGTCATCAGTTCAACCAGCTGTCTGCACTCCCTTCTGCTTAATAACAAGAGGGTTTGCGTCAGTTTAGCAGCACCACACTGTATCTCTTGTCAAGCGCGACTCTGGATAGCATGGAGACAAGGGGCATGGTAAGAACCATTGGATCGAAGTCCATGCCTACTGTGTTATCTGTTGCCGTACGGGGGCCATGCCACTTTGATAGGCATGCTTAAATAGAGACAGAGAGTGAGCCATTGGAATCGTGGCCGTTTTGGTTTTGTTTTTTTTTTTTGATAACCTGTTAACCTTGTTAACTGACACTTTAGTTGTCTTATTTCAAATCATGCGGATGTAATGCTACGGGGACAGTTCGTAAGACATAAGAAAATCTTCAAGGTAATGGAAAGAGGTTACTCGGAAACAATTGCCATGAGAAGCAATGGCATTCGTTTGGTGAAATGCAAAGATAATAATTAAGTCTGCATGTCTGCATGGCCGATTTGAACAGCGCTATAGACCGAAAACGCCCACAATATGCCGATCGGCGTCACAAAGTAGTTTTTCTTGATGTCAATGCACCGCCACATCGAACTAGAGCGACCCGGGAATTGGTGGAGACGTACGATTGGGAACCGCTGGTGCATGCGACTTACTCACCAGACTTGGCGCCTTCCGATTATCATTTGTTTGCATTGATGGGCCACGCACTTTTCGAGCAGCGCTTCAATTTTCACGAAGAAGCCAAAAAATGGCTCGATGATTGGTTTTCGACCAAAGACGGCCAATTTTTTTGGCGCGGCATCCACAAATTGCCTGAGAGATGAGAAAAATGCGTTGCTAGCGATGGCTATTATTTTGAAGATTAAATTTGTAACCATTTTTTGTTAATAAACGTTTGAAATTGAAAAAAAGTATCATTTCATAGGTATACACCTGGTAAACCATCACTGGCGATCGTTACCGACTGCAGCTAATGCGTTTGAATCGAGTTCTCAAAGAAAAGCGGCCGGAATGGGTCGGTAGACATGACAAACTGATTTTGCTACATGACAACGCCAGGTCGCACTTGCTAAATCGGTTCAGAAATATTTAGAAGGACTGAATTGAGAAATCTCGCCCCACCCGCCGTATTCCTCAGACATTGCACCTTCTAATTACCATCTCTTCCGATCAGTGCACTCAGCCCTTATTAGAGAGCAGTTCATTTTTACGAGAGCATCGCAAACTGGCTCAATGAATGGATCAAGGCAAAAGAACTCGAATTTTTCGTCAGAGGAATCCGTATGCTGCTTAAAAGTTTGAGTAAAGCTATAGTTTCCAATGGCACATACTTCACATAGCATCATATATTACTTAATTGCTTAAATAATTCGTAACTTTGGCTAAGAAAGGACGGATACTTATTCCCATACACAATATAAAAGGTGCACCTGTGCAATGCTTCTAAAAAATTAGTAAGAATCGTTCACAAACAAAATAACAGTGAACAAAAACAAAAAATATAAATAAAAATAAAAATAGAAACATATTGACTTCGTATTAATCATAAGAAGCTATTTTTAAAGTTGTTTGGCTTTAGAACTTTGTTCTATAGGATTTTTTTTTATTTTATGTAGAATCCGAATCTGCTAGAAAAGCTGCCGAATACATCATTCCATTTTGCCACCCTAATGTGTCTACATATATGTATGTATATACATAAATATGTGTGTAGGTATGTTTTTTCGTAATTTTTTTGTAATTACTGTTAGGATGTTATTATTGTATTTTTCATCATCAAGTTCACACAATTCTCGACTCACAGTCCGAGCTATACAACACCCATGCGCATACTTGCAAACCTCTCTCCCCACCGTTTTGTCACATTTTTCAATTTGATAGAATTTTTTTATAAGTAATTTGTTTTTTGCTACTTTTCGCATTACCGTTGCCCTTTTTTGCATGCCAAACAAATTACACATTCGTATAAATCAAAATTATTACCCGCACACACTCACCCACTCATACGCCCACGACAACATCATTGGTATTCAATGCTCGTGACACGGTTTGTTGACTCCTCTGATGATGATTTCGAATTCGAAATTGATAGCAAATTCAGCTTAGCTCAGCTAATGTGTGAATCTTTTAATTGGATTTTCTTTCGTCGTTATTCGCTAAGTGTAAATTTGTTTTTACTTTTGGTTGTATTTTAATTAAGCTATTATATTTTACTTACAGTAGTATATTTTAAGCAACACCAAATTGCGCCTAAACGTTTTGAGGAAAATTGATTTAGATTACTTTCATGACTTTTGTAAGAAAAAAGATGTTTTCTTTTACTCTGCCAGTTTAATGTGGATTTTGTCCTTGGATAATCAGTGGCACTTAACAAGGTTGTTGCTATTTGGTTTTCCAGTCAACAGCCAACGTTTTTCGAAGGCGGTCCTATACTCGATCTGTTATAGAAATCTTTAAAATTGATTGCGTCAATTAAAGTTTAGTTCATCAAACCTCTGCTATCTGTCAGTTCGTCAAACAAATATCGGCTGCCTCTGTCTCAAATAACTCCAAAAGTGTTGCAGGTCTCTCAACAAATTGACTGGATTAATTCCTCTTCACCTGATGTGAGTACCGCACTACACCAGGCAATGAAGCAGCAAGCAAGTACACTACCGTAAGAGTTCCTGTTCCATTTTCGTCGGCTTGGAAGAGATAAGCCCTACCATTCGCCTCTTGCAATGCAAAAATACTTATGCCGTTAAAAGGGTTGATGAGAGGCTCGCAAGAGCTCTATAGGTTGAACAGCAAAGAAATATCCACAGCCATCTGGTTGCTAACAGACCTCTCATCACATCGGTAGTTATGAGAAAAGTACGCAAGTCCCCCTAAATGACTTCCGGACGAGCAGATAGAACAAAGAAGAGTTGTAATCCTTAAAACAAATACCCTGGGCCCGCCTTTTAGATATGAAACCGAGTAATGCAACTAAGTTAAGGTACTTCCATTTTTCGGATTCATCAACTCCACACGCTCGAATAGGATGGTGGACTCCATTTGTGTGGCCTCGCAATAAGTGCAATCACTGGCCTTGGTGTATATAGCCTATCGGCAGCCATTTCAATCTAAACTACACTTTTATCCTTTAATTGAAATTGAATTTCATTAATTGAAATTCATAAAGTTGTTCATAGACAAAATTGATGACTTAACTAAGGGAACATCTGCATATTACTATCTATTTATATAATATATCACTAGTCATGAGTACGAGTACATCAAATTTAAAGGAATCGTGGAATCATGAAACCGAAATAAGCAAATGTATACTTAAAATCTTCCCTGGTTCATGAATAACTTTCAAAAAAGGAATTTTTCAAGAAAAAAAAAAACCTTAGTTCAGGCTCGAGATTTTTGTGTTTTTCAAAAGCAGTATACATTTTATTGAAATTTACCAAGCGGTTTTTAAGTTACAGTGATCAGTTCAAAAAACATAGTTTTGAGAAAAACGCATTTAAAGTTTTGCTATCGATTTATGTAGAGTTATACGAATTATTTAATTACTTACATTGTGGCATCTATTCCTGGGCCATATAATAGTTCTTCCGCCGTCATAGCAGCTTCCTAAATATCTCATTGCTGTTCGGAGAAAATTTCGGGCATCATTGGTTACACTTACCAATTCTGACACACTCATCGATCAGCTTTGTGTTCGTGTTTATGGCTCATCTGGAACAGTTTATGTGTGTGCATCCTACATTCCGCCGAATAGTCCGGATTATTTATACTTTGCACATACTGACAATGTTGTGTCATTAGCATCAAGCATCTTTGTGTCCTCGGTGATTTTAATTTATGTCGCCTGAGTTGGTCCCCACTTAGAAACTCGGCTGCTTTTATGGCTTCTAACGTAAATTCTTCAGCCGAAATGCATGTCATTGATAGCTTTTTAAGCATTGATTTGTCACAAATTAATGGTTTTTATAATAGCCTTAATAGAATCCTAGATCTAGTGTTTATTTCAAATAACATCAACTACACGTTGTCGGAAGGCATTGCTCCCATATCTTTAACTGATAAACATCATGTTCCTCTTTCTCTTGAGTTGGAATTTTATGAGTTTTCTGAGGTATCCGATGAGCCTAACATCAAATTTAATTACAACTCATGCGACTTCACAATTTTTAATGAAATTTTATTAAGTATTGACTGGGATAATGCCTTCCTCGACAATGATGTTACCTCCTGTTTTCATTTTTTTAAGACTAAGGTTTCTGAGCTGTGTTTGAAGCACATTCCTATTTATCATAAGAAAGTATATAAGACACCTTGGCATACCAAGCGGCTTAAGCATCTAAAGAATCTGAAAAACAAATTTTCTAAACTGTATAAAAGGTCTGGAGACCCAATGCACTACTCAAAATTTCAATGCCATTTAAAAGAGTTTAACTGTTTGAACAAGTTCTTATATAGAAATTACATCTTGAATTTCGAAAACAATATTATTTCGGATCCGAAGGCCTTTTGGCAATTCATCAAATCAAAAAAGTCTTGCTCAATGGTGCCAAACAATGTTTTTTATAATGGTAAATATGCAAATTCTGCCATAGAATCTGCCAATTTATTTGCCGACTTTTTTTGCTCTAACTTTGAACCCGACTTAGACTTCGATTCTAGTTTGCCCTCTAACAGTTTTTCACCTCTCAATTTTGGGACCTTGTGCCTATCTGTTACCGATGTCGTCAAGGGTATTATGAAGCTCAAGTCTACAACGAAAACTGATTCGGATGGCCTTTCGGGCATTTTGCTGAAAAACTGCTTGTGTCTCGCTGAGCCTCTTACAATTATATTTAATAAATCGTTATCCTCCGGTATCTTTGTTGACGATTGGAAATTTACTTCCGTTACGCCTATATTTAAGAGTGGAAATAAAAACGATGTTAGCAATTACAGACCGATTTCGAAGCTTTCGTCTGTCTCAAAACTTTTTGAGATAACAGTAAATGATAAGTTATATTTTGCTGTCAAAGGCCTAATATCTACCAACCAGCATGGTTTCGTTGCAAGTCGCTCCACTGTCACTAATTTATCTATTTTCAATGGTTACTGCATTTCAGCCTTCCAGAACAGATCCCAAGTTGATACAATTTATACAGACTTCTCTAAAGCGTTTGACAAAGTATCGCACCGAATACTCTTGTCGAAGCTTGCATCATTGGGTATACACTCCACGTTTTTGTCGTGGATCAAATCATATTTGTCCAACAGGCACTGCGTTGTAGCCGTTGATAATACGACATCTCGTGCATTTATTGCGTCCTCTGGTGTCCCACAGGGAAGTATTCTAGGACCCCTTCTCTTCATACTTTTTATTAACGATATTGGTTCTTGCTTTTCGTTTGCAGAACACTTGTTGTATGCTGATGATCTAAAAATATTTGCGGTGATTAACAGTCTTAGTGACTCTGAAAAGTTGCAAGCTGACTTGCACAATGTTCGGAATTGGTGCTATTTAAACCGTTTGTCACTAAATATTAGCAAATGCTTTCACGTAAAATATGCTAAATCAAACAATACTTTGCATACTTCGTATAGTATTGCTGGCTTCCCTTTGCAATCCGTTGAGGAAATTAAAGACTTAGGCGTTATTTTCGACTCTAAGCTGATTTTCACCAGCCATGTTAACCACGTCATAAGACGATCATATGCGATGCTAGCATTCGTACGCCGAAATTGTTCTGCATTTACTAACCCATACACTCTCAAAACATTGTATTGTGCTTTTGTTAGATCAAGATTAGAGTATGCCGCTATTATTTGGAGACCGTACCAAATAGGTCTGTCTAATCGGATTGAGAGAGTTCAGAAAGTATTTCTTCGTTTTGCGCTCCGATCTTTAAACTTTTCTGAACCTGTACCATCGTACCGCTCTCGATGTTTATTGATTGACTTAAAACCTCTTGATAGCAGACGATCTATTCTATCGTGCTCATTTATTATTCGTATCATTTCTGGATCTATTGATTGTCCTTCTCTTTTAAGTAAAATTCAATTTAATATACCCAATATGAGGCTCCGACAGTACGAAACCTTTAAAATTGGCTTCTCGAGAACCAACTATGGGGTGAATGCTCCGATTCCTAGGGCATGTGCAGATTTAAATATGTTTTTCAATTCTTCCGATGCTGATTTTACGTGGCCGTATGGGATCTTAGTCAATCATCTTAAATCGTTCTTTTCTTAGTAACTACTAAACTATTGTACATTAATTAATTAAATTAATATAGTCTGTAAGAATGTATCCATTTAAAGACAATAAATAAATAAATAAATAAATAAATATCGATTTTCTGTTGCCCTCGTAGCATTCTACCTTCTCGAGTGTCATCGTTAGCCCCCTTATCTGCCACTTTCATACGTGCAGCATCCGCTACTTGTTTCCGAACGCTCCGGAGCGCCCGAGGACCCTTTGTTAATTGTTGAATAACTCGAAAAGTATTTAACGGATTCACTTCAAATTTTCACACAATATGTTTAAGATATTATACTTTAAGAAAATACAAACAAAAAATTTGACTAACCCTAACCCCTTAATCACCAGAGCTTTTTCCTTCAAATCAGCAATTTTTCAATCGATCGATATCAAAAATGCACTTACTAAGTTCTGTACTGAAAAAATTAGCAATTATTTCGGTATAGAATACTTTCGCTACCAAATTTGAATACAATTTTTTTATAAAAAAATTTCAGGAAATAATAATAATAATAAAATATATAAAAAAAAGATGGGTATCAACTCGAATATAAGGGTTTTCCAATAACACGTGTTATCTATCGCTATCGAGAGATGATTAACGATTTTTTATGGCCGGAATTGGATGGTATTGATCTGGACTACGTTTATTTTCAAGAAGACGACGCTACGTACCACACAAGCAACGAAACCATTGATCTTTTACGGGAAAAGTTTCCGAAGCGTGTTATCTCTCGAGGAGGTGATAACAAATGGCCGTCGAGATCTTGTGATTTAACAAACTGTGACTTTTTTCTTTGGGTCCACGTGAAAGAGAAGGTTTATGCCAACAGCCCAGAGTCGATTCAAGACTTCAAATATGGAATTCGTGAGGCTATCGAGGACATAGGGTAGCCACTTTGCTATTCGGTTATGGAATATTTCATGAAAAGGTTATTGTCCTGTAAGCGTAGTCGTGGTGGTCATTTGCCTTTATAATGAAACAAACGAGCTTTAATAAAAATACATTTTCGTCTGGTGTTGCCACACGATTTTTATTGCAAAAATACCGACCCATGACACATTTCATTTGAATAGCAAAATAAGGCTAACAGATGAAAAGTTGTTATGCAAGCTCGAATAAAGCAATATTTATAGCTGTAGTTGCTACCTTTTTTTTGTGAATGAAGCAATTGATAAAAAATATATTTAGGTTAGATTGGAGCGGTTATCCGCTGTAGGACACACTCAGGCTCATGGCCCATTGTGATGCCGCGTGGCCCTTATCCCTACTAAAACCACTGTGTACTTTTCAAAAATTTTGTAAGATCCTTAATTTCGACAGAAGCGAGATCTTCCAATTCATTAAAGGGTTATACACAGAAGGTGCGGGATCGGCCCTTCCTCTTCCTCGTCTAGACAACTTCTGCAGAAGTCATGTCTTTACACACCCATTATCTGGGCGTGCCTACCGATTAGGCAGTGCCCCGTAATAACTGAAATCAATGTGTTAAGACTGGGCTTATCTATTCTTCGTAGAAGTTCCGTGCGTTAAGCATTGATAATCGGCCACAGCTGTCGGGGGATTTTGCAAGTCGCTTCATTATGCCATCCTTCATTCGCTAATCTTACAATTTCTTCGCGGATACGTAGTTTACATGTTTGCAAGGATATACCTATATCATTGTCGATGTACTCATCAGTCAATTTGGTACCGATTTTTGCTAGTTCACCGGCTTTGCAGTTCCCCTCAATGTCACAATGGCCAGGAACCCATGTTATCATTAGGTGAAATGAAAAATATATTTAATATATTATTATTATTTGTAAAAAAATATACATATCGTCCCCTTAGTATAACAATAGCCTATGTGCTCATAGGCTATTATTTTTTTATTGAATTTTTGGATTCTCCATCGTCGATTTTATATGTGGTAAAAATTTTGTCAAATTCTAGTTCCACAAAGTGGGTCAAAACGTCAGTCAAAAAATAATAAATATTTACAGACATAACGAGATTTGAGTGAGAGCTACTTTCGACAAAAAGTTTGAAATTCATTTTCTCAAAACATCAAAAAATGTATAGGCTATTTTAATACTAAGGGGACGATATATACATACGTTCTCACATATCAAAGTAAAGGTTAAGTTAGCTTTAATGAAATAATATTTTTAAATAGCGTTGCCGTCTAATTTTAAAGAAAAAAATTTAATTATTAACAAAATCCGGCACTATCTTGAATAATAGAAGATTCGCATAGTGCGTCGTACAGATATTAAAGATCATAATAAGAATATTTCTTTGAAGTGAAGATAAAATGTTTTAAAGCATCAGTCTTATTACACAATAGCCACACCTCGTACATATTTTTTATAGTGTAGTTAGTGCTAATCGAGACTGTATTTTATTTTCCGACGTCACGCATAGTTTTTGTTTACAAACAATAAACGAATAACTAAAAATAACAGATCCCTAAACAAACTACATTCACACATCCACACATACCTACATATGTAAAAGCGAAAAAAACAACAAGTGATAAGCAATAAAAATAGTTAAACCAGCCACAAATTGTCCAGCTGAACTTGACTTCGCAATTATGAAATTGATAACGGATGAACGGGCCTCCCCACAGACAGCATACAGCGCAGCTTGTACTCCCACGCAGTATCACATAGCGCACATAAAAACACAACACAACACACGTACATGCATACACACCCATACCACCCTTTCACTGTTCATTCATCATTGGCACAGTCAGACTCATTCAGTGAAATTTCATTCATTCATTCATTGCCTCCTCTACTGGGTGACGGTCAATGGGCATGCAAATGTTGGATATGCGAGCAAAGCATTGAAGCTAACTTATCCGCATAAGTTTGGAGACAACTCAGCTGATGATAATATAATATTATATGCAATGTTGTTGTTGTTGTTGTTGCTGACACTGAACTGAAAATAAATTCACTATGCTAGCATTTGCATACTTTTATAGGCAACAATTTACGTGGCGACAACAACAATATCAACAACAGCAACAGCAACATAAGTGTGGATAGGTGACGAGGTAGATGATACCTACTTTTACTCTTGAATTGCCAATCTCGGAACTGCAGTGCCACTGCTGGAGAGGGTGAATTCGGATTAGACAGATTAGCATAAATATTCGCACTGTTGGGGAAATTTTGCAGGTGATTTAAATTATCTGCTTCAGTTGCATTTGTGAAACGGTTCGGAACGGTTTGGAAACTAACAACGGTCGCATTAAGTGTAAGCTCTGCTAGAGCAGTTGGTTGGTTAAAACAAACAAAAAAAAGCACAGAAACATAGAAACATAGAAAAAACTCAGAAATAAAAAAATAAAAAATATATACAATATAAAAATAAATAAATAAATAAATGTAATTTTAAAAATAAGTAAAATATATTAAAAAATGTGCAAAATATCTTTACTGTGGCTGTTAATTGGCTTATCCGTACTTTTTGCCGTCGAGTGTGCAGAAATATGTAAGAAGAAAAGTAAATTAAATATCCCTCATCAAATATAAAAGTTTTGTAAATTTTTCTGGAAATTTGTTTATTTGTAGATTTGTGTATAATATATTAATACTAAAAAAAAAACAATTAATTTGAGGTTTATTAAATGTTCAATTTTTCGTATAGGTTTTTTAAAGTTAAATGTCCTCGGTTCTTTTTAAAATTATAAATTTTTTTTTAATTTTTTTGAAGTGATATTATCGCCTTCTAAGTACTCCTCATCAACTGCAACGCACTTAAGCTAGCGTTTGATCCAGCTTTCGGTATTCTGGTGAACAATACCATTATAATCCATAAAAGCAATGAGAATCACTTTTTTTTTTGACTGAAAACGACTTCGCCTTTTTTAGTATTGGTCCATTCGGAGCTCTTCATTCACTCGCCTGATTTCTCGATTGCGTGGCGTACTCATAAGCCTCCTTATCTCGAGTAATCATGTGCTTGATAAATGTTGGGTGGATTCAGCCTTCATGCCTTTGGTTCTTAAGGTTCTTTGGAACTAACTTTGCAGCAACAAGGCGCAAGCCAAATCTTTAACAATAATGCCCTGAAAGGATCCATAATGAACGAATCCAACGTTCAAGTCCTCTGCCAGCTCTCTAATGGTTAATTTGCGATTATTTATCAACTTTTCTTTCACTTTATTGATGTTTTCATCAGTTTTCGATGTCGATGGCCTGTCACTACGTTTGTCATTCTCGATGAACTTACGATCTCTTCTGAAGTGTTCGTGCCACTCTTAAACATACTATACATTTTTTGTTGTGATTTTTGAAAACTGCCTGCCTGAGATTTTTTTCATTAATAGATGACATTATTGATGTTAAAGAAAATGCCGAAAACGTCGATAAAATCACAGAAATAATCGAAGTTGACCGGGATGTTAGTAGTCGTAGCAAGGTTACGCTCACCATCTAGAGACAAGTCAAGAGTCGAAACGTGAAATCGAAGCTTTCAATTGTGCGAAAATGTACTGAAAAATTGAGTTGATAGATTTTACTACTTTAAAGCCTGCCATACAAGTAAATTGAATTGTTCTACGTTCAGTATTTCCACAAAAACTTAGTTAACTTCCAAACAGTATATGAAAAGTCCTACGCCTATTCCGTATTTGTGTAGCATACCTGTATTAAATGGAAGTACATATGGGCATTTTCACAAAAAGGTCAACCACGAGTGCAAAACTCAAACTGTTCCTGAAAACTTTTTGTTGATGAATAATAAATCTCAAATGTGTTTACTTTATAAATATAAAAGAATTTTTCTTTTCTTTTAATTTTGAACCGAAATATACAACGAATATACAAAATTTACAAAAATCTAACTCTTTTGACCAAATATACCAACTTTTTTCCTTGTAATATTCCCTTATTCAAAGCAATACTATGATGTTTTTATTGTATAATTTAAAAATCTTCTATTGATAGTAACATAATGTTTAACAAGCAGAGAGACTTAGTGGAGATCGAATAACGGTAGTTTTTTTTTATTACTTCTGCTTATATTCGAAATAGCATTTATTGTTTTCATTAGTGCAAAAAGTGTTGAAGTATAAATTGCTTTCAAACTTTAAGCAAATAACTTATTTCACTTAAGAAAAGTAGCAATTGACTCTCGACAAAAACGATTCATAAAATTTATTGGTGTTTGAAATTCGTCGCGTCCGTTACCGCGAACCTTAAATTTTAAATAAAGTCGTACAAGATTAAAATTTTATAGATGGCAAAAACGGCAAAAGAAACAAGAAAAGCAATAACAACGAAATATAGAGAGAAAATGAAAGAAAACGTCGAGAAATGGCAGGAATACAAGAAGAAAGAAGCTAAACGAAAGCAAGAGTACCGAAAAAGATTATCGCAAAAAATGAAAAGTGATAGCAATTTATTAGAAAAGAAGAAAGAAAAGGACCGTGTTAGGCAACAAGTTTTGCGGCAAAAAAAGAGCGTAAATAATATTGATAGTTTGAATTGCGAAATTTACAGCTGTAAGCAAACGATGGGAAAAGCAATAAAAAAGTTGAGCGTGCGTTACCCAAAAACCTGAATAGAAAAATAGCTATCCTCAAATCTTTATGCAATAAATATCTTAGGCCAATAGAAACGATGGATGAAAATACTACCAAGTCATCAAAAAGCCTGATGCGTGAAAAATTAATTGAAAAATTCGTTTTGCAAGATGGAATCAGCGGGCAAGCTCCTGGGAGAAAGGATACAATGCTAATCAATGAGAAAGTAGTCTTAAAACGTTTTATGCTTATGACCTTAACAGAAGCATATCAACTCTATTTTACTAGAAGGCTGTGCAAAGATTATACCGCAGATTCCTGCCAAAGCTGATTTATTTCTTACATCAGTTTGCTGCGACGTTATGAATGAAAAGTGCATGGACGCACTTAAAATCGTACAAATGTCGCGTCCGTTACCGTGAAAATGCCCATATATTTTCATGAAAGACCAATTTTGGGCGCATCAGACGACGCAAAGCGTGACCAATTCTGTTCAGAGTGGAAGTGATGTGGCCGTGAGTAGTGGAGGCTATGATCATCAGAAACTATCTTGAAATAGTTAAATATGAATGCAGTTTATGTGGTGTAAATGAAAGCAAAAACGAAAGTGAAATAGTATACGACTACATATGCAAGCACGTAGATATACGAGTAGTGCACGAGAACTTTGCTGTTGCTGCATTTTCAACAGTAATGCGTTTTATGCTAGGCCAATTGAGTTTGACTTTGTTAGTTAGTTGTTGACACAAATATGCAATTTTTTATCTGCTCCCTTTGTACTGTAAAGTATCATATTTACAATCTTTTTTGTTGTTTTTGTTGGCTTGTTTGAACTAGTAACATACTTATACATTCAAAAGAGCATTGAAGTGAAATATTAAAGGCTGTAACTCCTGGGTCAAAAGTTCTCATTGGCTATTCTTTAGTAGTATTATTATTATTCTGATTATCCCACACTACTCTTCCCCTAGGAGGGGTCAATTTTTACCGAATACGACGGTATTACAGTTTTATCGGTGTGTATTCTAGTGTCCCAGTATAGGGTATATTCTTCCCTATCTAAGATCTTTGAAGAAGCGTATTTGTAATATGGATCATTGCTTTCTTTTAAAGGCTTTTTATTGGCTTTTTCTTGATGTATTATTTTTGCAACTATTTTATGTCTATGTGTATACTCTCTGCCTGCTAGAACATGGCATCTTGCAGTTATGTGGTATATTGTTTCTAGGTGTATTTGGCATCTTCGGCATTTGTTGTTAGTTATAATCGGGTATTTTATTACGTGTTTCTGATAGTTTTTAGTGAGGACTACTTGATCTTGAACGGCGGTTATAAATCCTTCCGTTTCAGGATGAGGCTCCCCTCTATGGAGCTATGTATAACTGTTCATTATGTCAATATTTGGGTTTTCTATAATGTGCTTGCCATGCAGCTGTTTCTATACCGAAGCCGTTTTCTTTTCTTCAACTGTTGTTTGGGTGATTGTTATTTCAGTGTTTTGTAGGTTTAGTGCAGTGTAGTGCTTATTTGCAAGGACTATTATTGCTTTGTTGCGGCCGCCGTAGCCGAATGGGTTGGTGCGTGACTACCATTCGGAATTCAGAGAGAGAACTTCGGTTCGAATCTCGCTGAAAGATCAAAATTAAGAAAAAGTTTTTTCTAATAGCGGTCGCCCCTCGGCAGGCAATGGCAAACCTCCGAGTGTATTTCTGCCATGAAACAGCTCCTCATAAAAATATCTGCCGTTCGGAGTCGGCTTGAAACTGTAGGTCCCTCCATTTGTGGAACAACATCAAGACGCACACCACAAATAGGAGGAGGAGCTCGGTGAAACCCCCAAAAAAGGTGTACGCGCCAATTATGTATATGATATATATATGTGTGGGCAAAAGTAAGGTGAATTTATTTGTCAAACTTCGCGGGATTAAAATTTCGCTCTAGTTATTTTTTTCATGAGTTGGCAGCATTGTTAATAATATCTGGGCCAACTTTCATGAGAATGTTATTATCAGTAATATATTTACGCTTGTGTTTACCAAACGACCAAGAGTGCATTTTTCGATTTTTACAATGTCTGATTTGATTGAGCAGAGAAGTGCCATCAATTTTCGTTTGCGGAATGAAATTTCGGCTGCGGAAACGTTTAGCATGTTGCAGAAGGCATTTGGTGATTCGACCATGTCGCAGAAAAATGTTTATAAGTGGTACAAAGACTTCAAAGAGGGTTGAGAACGTGTTGATGACTTGGAGCGCTCCGGACGACCATCGACGTCAACAGATGACCAACACGTCAATAAAGTGAAGGAGTTAGTGCTCAAAAATCGTCGGTTGACTGTTAAAGACCTTACTGATATCATCGGAATATCAGAAGGATCTGTGAAAACCCTTTTGAAAGACCATTTGGGCCTACGAAAAGACAAATCTCGTTTGGTACCGAAAACTCTCAATTTCTTGGAAAAAAGTCGTCCCGTTGATGTGTGAAACAATGCTTTCAGACTATCAGGACAAGCTCAAATGCATCATTACGGGAGATGAGACTTGGATTTATGCTTACGACCCTGAAACAACCGACCAATCAAGCGAATATCGTGCTAAAGGCGAGGCCAGACCGAAAAGAGCACGTCAAAGTCGTTCAAAAATAAAGGTCATGATGACAGTTTTTTTCGATTTTCGTGGTGTGGTGTACTGTGAATTCTTTCCACCTGGCCAAACTGTTAATAAGGAATATTATTTGAGCGTTATGCGTCGTTTACGTGAAGCAATTCATCTAAAAAGACCAGAATTATGGGCCAACAACTCTTGGTTTTTGCATCACGATAGTGCACCGTCTCACACTGCACTCGTTCTTCGTGACCATTTCGTCAAAAATTCCACGCATATCGTTCCGCAACCACCGTATTCACCTGATTTGGCTCCGTGTGACTTCTGGCTATTCCTAAAACTCAAGAGACCACTCCGGGGAACGCGTTTCGAGCCGATTGAGGAGATAAAAGCTGAATCGAAGAAGGTGCTGATGGCTATACGGGAAATGGACTATTTGGCATATTTCGGGGATTGGAAAAATCGTTGGCATAAGTGTATTTCATCGAGAGGGGATTGTTTTGAAGGGGATGAAATTGATTTACAAGAATAAAAAAAAGATTTTTCATTTTACAACCAAATTCACCTTACTTTTTGCCCACAGTAGTAACACGCTGATATTTAAATTATCACTTTTCAATTCAGTTTATTTTAAAACAAATAATTATAAATATTTAAATCGCAACATGATCCATAAACACGTGAACACAAAAACGAACGGTTTTCGTCTGTTAATTTTGGTGCCTTGCTTTGGCAGCCAGCCTTTTGGACTGTTCATCTGTTCATCAGATGAAGGTTGTTTCAATCCCGTGCTCTCACACAAAAGAAAGAGTGTCGCATCTTATTATCTATGGGGAAGCCTCCGGGTGCACTCAAAAACAAAAAAAAGACCATCTCCTTTTCTCGGATAACTCTTCCAAAGTTGTTGCTTGTGAATAATATAAGCTTGTTTTAATTTCTTGATAAAAATTAAGCTGATGGTCATGTTCACTAATTTTTGTTGCATACTTTTAGGGTTAGCTAATAATATATTAGCCATCTACTTGCGCTTTTAAACAACGATTTGAAAATAGTAGCAACGTTTATTAACACTTTCAAATATCTATAGCCTCCCCTATAGTTAGCCTAATGTGTAGTTCCTGAACCCTTTCATTTAATTTTACTTATAGCCTATGACACGCTCCGTAACAAAATCATCGATGCTGAACGCTCAGCCGCAGTCGGCGGCAATATTTGGTTAACATCGGCGGAAGACAAAGCCAATAGCATACTGATGAATGCCAAGCGGGCAGAGGTGAGTAGCAAAATACAGTAATGTGCATACATATAAGAATAAAACTAAAATTTAAATCCCCTTCACCATAACACAATTACAGATAGCCGAAGGCTTAAAGACGCCCGAAAAATTTCCACCCGCAATGCATTTCTTCCAGGGCAAACAGTACCTGCGCCAAAGCGAAGTGTTTCGTATTATGCAAAAGTTGCCGAAGGGGGCGCTGCTGCATGGACACAATACTGGCATGGTCAGTTCACGTTGGATAATTAGCAATTTAACCACCCTGTATAACCTGTATACCTGCCGCGATGTGAACGGACTGCTGATGTTCACCTATGAGCAGAGCAAATGCCACAGTGAAGTGCAAAATGTTTGCTTGGAACGCATTAACGCCGAGGATCGACGACTGTACGAACGACAACTGGAGAAACATATTAATATGTACACTGTGCATCCGGAATGTAGGTCGATGTACTATTCATTACAATAAGAAGTTCGGGGTGGTCAGAGGCGTGAAAAAATTAGTATTTTTGAAATTTTTTTTCCGACGGTCACTTTGTTTATTTTATAAAGCTAATAATGCGAGATTATTATATAAGGTTTTAACTTGACTTTTAACTTTACTAGTTACGATACCTAAGAAAGGTGACCTCAGCTTAACGCCATGCTTAGAACTGAGCAAAATGGCTTCAGACCTCAAGATCTTGTGTTAATAACTTTAATACCCTTAGGATCATCGTCGAGCAGTCAGCAGAATGGCATTCCATTTTATTCCCTTTTTGTTGACTTTGAGCGTGCTTTCGACACCATCACTAGAAACGCTACTGAAAATCATGACGCACCAGATAAAATAACTTCTATCATCAAGAGCTGTATTTTGAAGCAGAATGCAGTGTTGATTTCAAAGCGAAGAACAGCAAGAAGTTTAAAATAGCAAACTGACTGCGTCAAGGCTGCATTTAACCACTCTACTGATTATCCTAAAACTGACCGCGAAGCTCCGAATGGAATTCAGTGGAACTCGTTTCAAAAGCAGGGTGACCTGGACTACGCCGATCACATATATTTTCTCTCACATTCTTCTTCTTCTTAATTGGCACGATAAGCGCTTACGCGATTTTAGCCGAGTTTAACAAAGCGCGCCAGTAGTTTCTTTCTCGTGCTAACCGGCGCCAGTTGGACACACCAAATGAACCCAAGTCCTTCTCCACCTGATCTTACGAACGCAAAGGAGGCCTTCCTCTTCCTCTGCTACCACCAGCTGGAACTGCATCGAATACTTTCAGAGCTGGAGCGTTTGTATCCATTCGGACGACATAACCCAGCCAACGTAGCCGCTGGATCTTTATCCGCTGCGCTCTGTCTATGCCGTCTCATTCACTGTACGGAACAAAGAAAAAATTAGAAAGGCCCATTGAAAACGGAAAACTGGTGTGGCTGAAAGGAAACATCTCCAACACAAAACTTGTGCACATGGAGACAACGATTGCAGCACCTCTAACCTTCCGTTTGGGGTCCGAGAATATAATAATTGATGACATTGAATGGTTCAGTGTGATGTTGTTGTTGCAGCAGCAAAAACACTCCAATGTTATATCCCGAAACACCAAAATAAGGGCCTTCAACACAACCATCAAATCAATCCTTCTGTGCGGCTTAGGGACACGGAAAGTCGCTGACGCGATCTGTAATAAATTGTTCGTTTTTATTAATAAATGACTACGCATAACCTGCGGAGTTTTCTGGTCAAATACCATTTCAAATGAAGACCTCTACGCGCTCCCAAACAGTATGCCCATCAACTCAAAAATCAAAGGAGATAATGAAGCTCTATTGGCCGTACGTTTCGAAAAGACAACATCCATATAACGAAAATGACGTTTGAGTGGAGTCCGCAAGCGAGTCGAGCGCATGGTCCACCAAAGATGGCGTGCGAACAGTGCGTACTGAAAGCGAGAGTTTTAGCTACAGGAGGGACATAAAAAGTTATGTTATATATGAGAGAAGACGTTGGAAGGGGCTAGTCTCCTCTCTATGCTCTGACTAAAAGCGATTTTTTTTTTAATTTGGACACCAATTTTGAACTACGCATTGTATTTAATTATTTGTTGGGTGCGCAACAAAGTTCTCACTGTTTTTTTGAAAATACAACTTTATTCTAAAAAAATGGTTACAAGTGAATCATTGAAAGTATTGCCCATCGCTTACTACTTTTTCCCATCTTTCTGGTAGATCTGGTATACCGTCGCGGGAAAACTGTTCATCTTTTGAGGCTATCCACGGATCAAGCCATTTTTTGATGTCTTCATATGAATGCAACTGCTTGTCAGCTAGACCATGTGCCATCCATCGGAATCGGTGATAATCGGACGGCGCAATATATGGCGGGTGGGGTAGGATTTCCCATTTCAGTGTTTCCAGGTAGGCTTTAACGGGTTTCACAACGTGAGGCCGAACGTTGTCATGCTGTATAATCACTTTTTCATGCCTCTCCGCGTATTGCGCCCGCTTCTCGCGCTGTGCTGGGCTCAATCTCATCAATTGAAGTCGATACCGATCCCCAGTGATGGTTTCGCTTGGTTTTAACAGTTCATAATAAATAACACCAACTTGGTTCCACCGAAGCGACGACGTAGAAACATGACCGGGCAGTCCCCATAATTTTCTTTTCTTTGGATTGCTGTAATGAATCCATTTTTCATCACCCGTCACCATGCGATGAAGAAACCCAGGCGAAAAAGCGACGTTCAACATCCCTTGGTTTTAACTCATAAGGGACCCAAGTCCCCTGTTTCTGAATCATTCCCAAAGCATGCAATCGCTTGGAAATGGATTGGCGGGTAACTCCTAATACTGAAGCAAGCTCTTCTAGCGTTTGACACGGATCCTCAATGGCTCCAATTCAGCGTCTTCGAAGGTTTTTGGCCTTCCTTCACGCGGACGGTCGTCAACATTAAAATCTTCGTCTTTGAAGCGTCGGAACCAATTTCGGTACGTTGTTTCACTTAAAACAGCATTTCCATAAACTTTTTGTAGCTCTTGATGCGCTTCAGCCGCCTTTTTTTCGAATGAAAGAGGAAAATCAACACTTCCTGCAAATGAAGATTATTCGGCAAAAAATCAGACATTTTCACATAACCAAAAGTATATGATACTAAAATAAAATCACTAATGTGCCGAAGCAGTTTATTTACCATATGTCTAAGCTTGATTTACGACGTTTAGGTTATGTTAGAATCGACTAGCACACACTGCTGGCGGCATCTATTGACAAACAGCGGGAACTTAGTTGCGCAACTAATACATTGTTTGAATCTCTCCAAGGAATAAATAAAAAATAATAAGCTTGACTTCCTCAAATTTTCAAAAATATAATTATTTGGATAAAGTCTCTCTTGGACCTCCCAAGTAGTGCTTTGTACTGGTTTATAACTTCGTACTGACTCAAAATCAAACAAACAAGGGAAATGTTTTAGTCCAATACTAACTCTAGGTAGGTACCCAATTTTTTTTTATTAATATATTTTTTTCTTCTTCTTGGTAGTTGTACTCGATCTTTAAGGGTGAAAAATGCCTTAATTTATAGTTTTAATAAAATTGAAATAAAATCCATTTGTGGAACAACATCAAGACGCACATCACAAATATGAGGAGGAGCTCCGTCAAACACCCAAGAAGGGCGAAAATCAAAGTTTACAGGAAAAATAGAAATTCTTCCGTATAAAATTCAGTCCCATCCATTTGCTGATTATAAAATTACAATGGTCACCGATCTCGCGAACATAGTTTCGAGAAAAACGCGTTTACAGTTTACATCTTGCCCATCGAGAGTCCAAGTGCCCTTCTTTAATTGTTCGACATCTCAAAAGTTATTCTTTAAATATATTTAAAAATTTTGAAAACATTATACTACTCTACTCTGACTACTTCAATTCCAACAACAAGTGATTAGCTCTTAATTTATATCATTTAAAAATCTTTTTCGAAACAACTTTTTCAGCTATGATTACGGATAAACGCAAGATTTGGCAACGTTTCCACAACATTTTTAAGAGTGTAGAGAACTTTTACAGTTATCAACCGGCGTTCTGCAACTATCACAAGCGATTGCTGGAAGAACTATGTGAGGATAATATATTCTATGCGGAATTGAGATCACCTCTAACGCCGGTATGTTGTAGTAGTGAGCCATTTCTAGAGACTTTCTAAAAGTATCCCTAATTGTCACTGTGATATGTGTGTGTATTTTTGCTACAACAAAATATCAGCTATATGGCGACAACAATCGAACATTCAATGCGCTCGAAGTAGCCAACGAAATGGAAGCTATCGTGGAGGGCTTTAAGGCGCGGCACCCTGACTTTGTGGGCCTTAAGGTCATCTATACAAAGCCAAATCAAGCGTCCGTGGATGAAATGGCACAACACTTAACAACTTTTAAGCAACTGCAGTGAGTCAATTTTACTAATATTTGTATCTACATACACACACACACACACACACAGCTTTTATAAATAATTGCAATTTTCGTAGCGATGCCAAGCCAAACTTCATTATTGGTTTTGATTTGATTGGCCAAGAAGATGCCGGGGATCCACTGCACAAATTCGTTAATGAATTAACAGATATGCCAGCAACTGCCAATTTTTTCTTTCACGCTGGCGAAACAAGTGAGTACATATACATGTTTATATATTTATTTCAATAGGCGTATTCATACAGTGGGCTGTAATTTTTCGCAAATGTTAACCGAAAGGATAAGCGTCTTAAAATTTAACCATAAAGCCAGTGGGTTGCAGAAGATTGTAGAACGCAGTGAAAGCACAAACATTTATTTGGTATGGGAATAAGTTTCCGTCCTTTCTTAGCCAAAGTTACGAATTATTTAAACAAATAAATAATACATGGTATCGTGAAGTACGTGTCATTGGAAGCTATAGCTTTACTCAAACTTTCAGGCAGCATACGGATTCCTCTGACGAAAAATTCGAGTTCTTTTGACTGGATCCATTCATTGATCTAGTTTACGATGCTCTCGTAGGACGTGAACTGCTCTCCAATAAGGGCTGACTGCACTGCACGGCGGGTTGTTCAAGATTTCCCATTTCAGTCCCTCTAAATATTTCTGGACATCGGTCCAGATTTAGCAACGTGTAATCTGGCGTGTCAAGTAGCAAAATCAGTTTGTCATGTCTACCGTCCCATTCCGGCGTTTTTCTTTGAGATCGGTAACGATCGCCAGTGATGGTTTCAGAGGGCTTAAGGAGCTTATAATAGATGACACCCTTCTGATCGCACCAGATGCACAACATAACCTTTGAAGAATGAATATTTTTTTTCGCTGTCGATGGATCTGGTTTACCTGGGAGGCTCCAACATTTTCAAGAAGCATCTCACACGTCACCAAACGTCTCTCGATATCCTTCTCCTTCAATTGATGTGGCACCCACTTGCCTGCTTTCTGGATCATTCCCATCGCGTGCAAACGTTTACGGGCGGTTGATCTGTCAACATCCAACTCTTTAGATATCAAGGGTTCGACATGCATCTTCGTCCAATAATTGTTGTAGCTGAGTACTTTGAAATTTTTTTTGGTATCTTTCGCGATCTTTATCACTCACGTCGAAATTGTCACTTTGGAAGCGTCAAAACCACTCCTTACAAGTTGTATTTGATGGAGCGTGATACCGTAAATATTGATCAATATACGACACGTTTCAGCTGCATTTTTCTTTTAAAGTTAATAATGAGAAGCATGACTTCCCGCAAATGCTGTTTTTTTTTTCGGAACGAACGTAGACATTTTTGACGTCAGATAAAAAAGGATCTTTACGCTTCAAGCGAATGTCAACTACTGCGATCGAGACCTCACATATACACCTTCAAATCACCAGTATATTACAAGAGTGAACACAAAAATAGTATCAGCAGCGACACCTCTTTTACGAGGGCGAAAACTTATTCTCATATCCAATAAATTCGTTTTTTTTTATATCCTTTGAAGGAATATTGAGTTTACCAAAAATATTGAAGCATCATTATATAATAAGCTGAGTATATGCATTTTTATCTTACTATCCTTCCCTCATAGCTCTGCGGTCGTAACTCACGGCTGTCAATTAGAATCTAAAATCTACAGATTCTTTATTTTCTTCAGTTAAGTTAAGTTTCGACTTATCGCAATTTTCTATAATTTTAAGTTTAATTTAAATTACGTAAATTAAGTCTATACAAACGGAGCTTTAACACCTTAATTTAATGCAATTGTCACTTGCACATTTTTGTTTGGGACTTTGGTGTTTTCTTCTTTTTTTGTATACAGTAGAAACTCGATACTTGTACACCTCGATGCGTGCGACCCAATTTTTTTTTTCATTGCGTACTCAGTACCTGCGACATTAGGAAATTTTTACCTCGAAATTTTTTGTTTTGTCTTTGTCTTTTGCTCTTTTTTCATTCTATTATTGAGCATAAAGCTCCAGAAAGTACCTTACTCGTCATTCTCACAATGACATTTTTTGAATTGAATCAGATGAATGATTTTAGGGGAAGTACCGTCTAATTCATTTGCCGACGAAATGACAGTTTTGCGTGAATTTTTGCATGGTTTGCAGGTTTGCCATTGCCTGTCGAGGGGCGACCGCTATTAGAAAAACCGTTTTCTTAATTTTGATCTTTCACCGAGACTCGAACCTACGTTCTCTCTGCCTTCCGAAGAGTAGTCACGCACCAACCCATTCGGGTACGCGTCTTGGATTAGGCAGAGCGAAACAATGCCTGCTCGCACGATGTTAAGACGCTGCAGAGGCTTAGAAACCGTGTAGCACTGAACAAGCGGGTGTGTACAAAACAAATCGAATTCTTTAAATTCAAATGAAACTTATCGCTTTAAGGTGCATTTAATTAATATAATAAAAACAAATAAATTTGGATTGCAATCAGTAAAAAGTACTTATTTTAATTTGTACAGAAAAACATCTCAGTTCTTGCGACAACCACGAAACTTGCAACGAGCCCGGTTTCGATTCCGCGCAAGAATCGAGTTTCTACTGTATTATTTTTCTTTTTTTTTATGTTACTTACATATATGCCCAGATAGCTGCAATTTAACTGTTTATTTTTACTCTTCTTTTCGCCTCAGATTGGTTTGGCAAAACTGATTGGAATCTCATGGACGCGCTACTGCTGAACACGAAACGCATCGGTCACGGCTACGCACTGCCAAAACATCCGAACATTTGGTCAACCGTCAAAAAACGCAACATTGCCATCGAAGTTAGTCCGATTTCAAATCAAGTAATGGGTCTTGTTTGGGATTTGCGAAACCACCCGGCCACATTTTTAATAGCAGAAAATTTTCCAGTTGTCATAACGGCCGATTACCCCGGCATGTGGAATTCGAAAGGGCTAAGTTATGATTTCTACTACACCTTTATGGCGCTGGCGCCAGCAGAGGCCGACCTGCGGTTTCTCAAACAGCTCGCTTTGAATTCAATAAAGTATGAATCACAAATTAAATGAAACAAAGAAAATATTATTTGCATTTTTAAACAGGTACTCCATCTTAACGTCAGAGGAGCGCCGCAAAATGAATCGCGTTTTCCAGAAGAAATGGGAGGAGTTTATTTACAATGTGATTAATTTGAAATTCTAAATGAACGTTTTTATTCGTTAAGTAATATTTATCAAAGCAGTATTATTTCTACATCTGTATATTTAAAAGGTAGTCATTTAATAAAAACTCCGGCAATTTTACTAAAACAGCGCGCCTAGCATAAATAACATAGTTTTTAAGTATTGAGAATCGCGTCCCTTGATAGCACTGGTTACACCACACCGGCAGCGAACCAGCCATGCAGGCACTTTGGCACCGGTCCATTTGTGTGGAACTCACAACGTCCCAGCTCAGTCCACGTTTTTGCGCATAGCACCAGCAGGCCGACAGAGTTATCATTTAAGCCAGCCCAAACCATGGAGGCCAACACCACACCATCATCTTCTGCGTTGGCATCGGGCGCAGGCACGAAGACGGGTTCGCTGGGATAGCAATTCGGTTCGCACCACTTCTGTATAGTCTTGGTTGTAACATCGACTTTGACGAGCTGTAAGAAATTAGTTTAAGTTATAAACTTTAAACTTCCAGCTGAGAGAAGAAGCACTCACCGTGCCTGGGTTATCCGCGTCCACATCCGAACTAATCGCATAGAAATACCTATATTTCTTCCCTTGAAAATTAGAAAAAATAATTGGATACACTCGAAAATTCAACAAGTCCTCGTACTCACCCAAATGCTTGTCGTAATTGAAACGCGGCGTCTCACAGCCCCAGTCGCACAGCAACTCTGGACGCACCATGATACTGCGATTTCTTAATTGATACGCCTCCGCTTTGCTGTACTCCAAAGTGACCAAATTCACCATTGTTTCACTCTCGACTCCCTCTTTCGTTTGCTCTCTCCCATCACCAGCGTTGCTACTATACCCCAGCATCTCCTCCTCTTCCAATTTTTGTATGGCCATATTTGCTATGTCCTCATAATTTGACTCTGAATGCTTCATCTTCGGTGGCTGCAGACGCGTACTAATGCCTGAAAGCGAGAAAGATTTCACTACCGGCCGCTGATTAGTCGGCCGATCTTTAACCGTCACTACATCCGCATTTTCAGCACCTAAGGGCAGCACAAAACGCAATGGACGTCCACGAAAATGTGACGCATAATTCGGATTCGATTGCATGTTCATAATCGATTCCAGATACATGCAATTAATCATTTCCGGATCCTTATAGCAGCAGATGTCGATCACCACATGATTGTCCTCCTCATACTGATTAATGATGTGTAGATAGAAGAAGGCCTCCGATTGAAAGGTATAGCGCACTTTGCCAGTTTCACGATCCATCAGATGGAACAGTGTTGGCTTATCCTCGAACCATTTGAGACACGACGCCAGTTGCTGATTGGATATACTGGCTTTGACAAATTCCGTCAAGGAAACGGAGAGGGGCTGTTCAACGATGACAAAATAATGCTCTGTGATGCCTATAAAATAAATGAAGAGAGAAGTACCTAGTTACTTCGTGTTTGTATGTCATGATTGGAGCTATGCAGTGCTCGTGTGCCACCTACCGAATGTGTGCATATAGCCCGGATGCAGCTTCCAGCGACACGAAATCGCACCCACAATATGGGCATCCTCAAACATTTGCTCGCCGTGTGGAAAACAGATTATATTATAAGCCGGGCCTGATTTGGTGGCGGCCATACCGAGATTATAGACAGTGCCATTGGGCAGCACATGAGGATGTGAGGTATGATTTACCACACCTGCAAAATCGGTGACGCAGATGCGGCCCTCAGTGGCTAGTGTGCGTGGATTAATTCTGCGAAAATAGAGTAACGTCAGAGCAATTAAAATGAGTTGAAAATTAAGAGGCAAATGGGTTTCTATTGCCTTAGCCCATAGCTGTATGGCGTGCTTTGCTGAGTTAAAAGAACGAGAAGATAAACAATCTGTGTTTCTCTTACCTGTGCATCATGGGTGTCTCCGCAAATGTGTAGTACTCATCTCCGAATGGATAAATTGATATCATTGAATTGTCAGAACCACTGTCAGGTCGAAATATCGCTGAGACTCTAACAAAGAAAAAGGAGAAGTTTTAAAAAATGTTAATGAAATTATAACGGTTATAAATGAGCAATTAGTAAGCCCAGGGGAAGTCAAGTCCTGTAAATCCAGGCTGAACTATGTCGGTAGACATAAGAGCCTGATGCTAACATGGGTCCCGGGACACGTGGGTATCGCAGGTAACGAGACCAACTTCTTTGGCCCAGAGCCCGTTTTGCCACTCCCTTCTGCGGCCATCACAGCCACGGATAGCAAATGGGTAACTACCACCCACAAGCGAGCTTGGCAGGCTGAGAGAGGCTACAGATGAACTAAACCCTTCTGTCATTAAGCAGAGGGGAGTGCAGACGGCTGTTTGGACTGATGACGGGCCACTTTTTGTGGGCGAAGCATATGGAAAGGTTGGGCATCTCAGACAGTGTACTCTGCCCAGCTTGTGAAGAGGAGGATGAGACGGCGGACCACTTCCTGTGTGTCTGGCCCGCCTTCACTTGAATCAGGTTTGAGGTCTTTGGCACTGATGTGTTAAGAAGCGACCATCTTGGCTCCTTGGCACCACAAGAAAATTAAAAGGGAATCTAAGTGTAGTACAATGGACTTAATTAATGTCTGAGTGCTGCACTTGCTAGTTGTCCCAACAAAAAAAAAAAACAAAGCTCAGGTTAGCTTGGATGTTCCATAATGGTCAACTACAGAACTGGTCGCTAATATTATCGAGAGAGGTATGAATGAAATCGATGGATGGATGTAGTGGCTTCCACTTTCGCGAGTTTTAACATATCCTGATATCCGAACCCGGAATAGACATCGATAACGAGAAGAACGAAGAAATCGCAGCATGCAGAATGCTGGGATATGACCCAGAAACTACTCCGGGGCATTCGTAGTAGTGGGTACAGTTTTCCGTTAGTGTTCATACGACTTTTACGGAGGCTAAAAGATAGTTGATGGCTCTCAGCTGTATCAAAATATAACTAACTGACAAAATAAAACTCGTTTACTAACTTCAATACCTTCAGCCACTTTAGTACATCTCTAGGCCAGTTGATCGCGCCTCGTTTGCTTTCTTATCTCGAGACATACACACATCCACAGCTTCGAAGTCTGCTGTACCGACCGCTATTTTCCTGACACATTTATTCGGTTACAGAAGAACTCTGATTTAGTATGCAACCAAAGAATACAAATTAAAATAAACTCAACAAAGCATACACACCAACGCCATTGCTCACAAAGCTCCAGTGCGCAGAACAATAATAACGAGAGGGGCTCATATCAACGACCATTGGATCTATCCTGTCTCCATGTAGAGGAACTGCGAACAAATCTCTAGAGGGAAGTTCTAAGTCGATTTCTATTATGGATATAACTGGCTGTAATGGAACACCTTTAGCCATTCGTCAAAGACCGGTCCATCAGGGATACAAGAAATCTCCGTCTTAGTTATTCGAGAAAAAAGCAAGATTCATCTTTCAGTGCGAACGCAGCATGAACACCGGTAACAGCCGGCAAATCATATCGCGATTTAATGTAACTAAATATTTCCAACAAACCTTTTCCCGACTACCAGTTCCTTAATAAAGTCATGAAAAAGCATCGAGCTTTAGCAATGCTCGACCGGAAGATAAGTTGATGGCCTTTTCATGATTTTTATCCACTGGTAATTGATCTGAATATTATCACATTTACCAGGACCCAATTAACTATGTAGATATGTATGTAGATACATTAAGCGCTTACACCCTTTTCGGCTGTTTGGCCAAGCACCTCCTCGTATCTGTGGTGTGCTTCTTAATGTTTTCCTCAAATGGAAGGACCTACTGTTTTGCGCGGCTCTAAGCAGCATATGTTTTTATGAGAAGCTTTTTCACGACACATAAACACTCGGTCGTTTGCCATTTATCATTAGAAAAAACGTTTTCCATAAATTCGTGTTTCGGGCCCGAGTTCTAGAACTTGCCCACTTCCGAATGATAATCATGCACCAACCCATTCGGCGACCTCTATTAAAAAAAAAATTTTCTCTCAATTGGTATTTCGTGCCCGAGATTTCGAACTTGGCCACTTCCGAATAGTAGTCACGCATCAACTCAAATATACTCTTTGTTTCATATTCGCGCTGTGTACTGTAATTTCATTCTCATTGTCTATAACCGTCCGATCCATAATCTTTTGTAGGTCAAATTTGAGAATATTTTCTAAATAAATAATATTTTTTTTCGTTTTCGTTTTTTCTTTTGCGTGAATTTCGAATTCTCACTTTCACACTTCTCCCAGTTATTTACACCTTCACTCACCTGTCGAATATCGTATGACAAGGATCCGGCACCGATGCTGTGCCAAATTCCGTTACCACTATACGTTGTGCTGCACGGTTCTTCTTCAATGTTTCAGTCTCCACAAATCGATTCTGATATGTGACTCGCCCATTCTTTATAGCAAATCGATGTACCAGCGCCGAGCAATCGAATAAATGTTGGAACATCATTTCGCCCACCTTCCAATTTCCAGGACCGTTGCGCAATAAACTGCCATTCAACCAAGCGGGAATATGTCCGCTGATATGTCCTTCAATGGGTTCGATGATTTCTTGCTCGCAGGAGCGCAACCAAACATCTGAGGCACAATCGGGGTAGCAACGTCCGGAGCCATCAATGCGCACCGACTCAGGGTCATGAGTTTTAGGGTTGAATTTTATCTGCGGTGTAGAAAACAAACTTTGGTATTACTAAAGAAAATGTGCACTCTTTAAAAGACTAGGGCAAGAGTTAGTTTCAACCCTGGCAAGTAGGTCAGCAATAATGTGGTCATAAAAGAATGAAATGAATAAAATTAAAATAATTTTTTTTTCTAGCAGCGATGAGCGAACCTCCGAGTGTTTTTTTTGCAATGGAACAGCTCCACAAAAAAGCATCTGCCAATTAGGCGGACCATAAAACTATGCGGCCCTACTTTTGTAGACCAATATATAGACACGCCCATTCAATGAACGCATGTATGTATGTATCCCTTTTCGAAGAAGCCTTTGCGAATGAGACATTTTTTGTAGAATAATTGGCTTCGTTCAAAATATGAATTGATTGGCTAACTTCGGCGAAAATCAGCCATAAAGCAACTTCTCACCAGGCCAATCATCATTTACCATCGTAAGACCTCAAATATGTTCACATGGAATATGGAAGTTTCAACACGGAATACGTCAACAAGATATTACACTCCTTAATGGTTGTTATCATTTTCTCGAATAACTGCATTTCAGCACCTTTGGCAAAAACCACGCCTGTACACGCAGAAAAATATATTTCACTACGCAGAAAATGCCAAACAAATACATTTATTATTATTTCAAACACAATGCGGCACACTTTTGGCAGCAATAAACAGTCAACACAAAAACAAAAACAAAGCACAACTATTCTTGGCACTGACAAATGAGGCACTGCTAACTACGCAACGCACATAAACGCTGACTGCGTCTCGCCAGTGGAATCAAAGTTAAGCCGGATTATGTGCAATTGAATATTTGAGTATTAGAACGTCTTTAGCCACGGCCAGTAAGCATTGCAGTTGAAATCCCTAAGCTTTCACGGCAACCAACTTGCGTTAGCCGAGCCAAAACAAAAATGTTAATTCTCTCTCTTTATTCACGGATGAACGTGCGCAAGTGTGTGTAGATGTATTTTCAAGTTCACGTGACTTAGTGGTGGAAAAAGCTTTCTGCTCGCGTCGCTGTAGTCAAGCGTACAACGAAAAGTTTACATTCAAGGTCAATTCATACTACTTGCTCGACCGGCAAGGATACACTTTTCCGCATGGCAAACATACACACACACACACACACACTTTCAGATGATTCACTTTCGCTGGCGTGGTACACTTGTGTTACTTGCATATATTTGTGTGTGTGTATTTATGTGTGACAGGCATCTGTCACTGCTGTGAGTGTGTTGATCGTCCTTGCTCTTGACAGTGCACGAACTTGGCATTCAAAAGAGAAATACAAGGATTTTGGCTGGTGTACATTTGAACCGGTTATTATATTAAGGGCGAAAGTACATTTAAAAAAATGAGGCAATCATTTTCATTTCGGTTTGGTTTGCACATTTTATTTTCAAAAAACTCTAGGTTGACGAATATACGTTTAGAACAAATTAAGGGGGTCAGAAATGAGAAAAAATCGATCTTTTTTTTTACATATTTTCAAAGTTTAGACCTTAAAAAATATGCCATTCAACGGATTTTTCAAAATTCGAATTATTTTCGGAGATACAGCGGATTTTGTGCCGTGGCGTCTAAGCTGGCCGAGTGGAGCGAATCGCACAATGAACGGTGGATGTTACCGGACGACTTGAGGACTCGTTCCTTCCAGAAAATCTTTTGTATCCCACACAATCTTTATTTATTCTATACATATATATATACTTTATACTTCTATAATTGTTGCTCAAACTTCAAACGCGATTTTTTCAAAACTACTTTTTTTGAGATGGTCGCCATGATATCTCAAGTTCTACTTGACCGATCGCTTTGAAGTTTCATAACAATTTTTTATTATACATCTGTCTATCGCGCCTCCCTCGGATTTTGAAAAATTAAAGTTTGAAGTATTTTTAAAAAATTTGAAAAGGTAAAAAAAAGAGGGTAAAAAAGGGTTTTTTTCAAGTTGACGTCATTTTGGGATTTTTTTCTTTGATTTGACATAATCCGAACTTATGAAGAATTTTTTTAATTTGTTTGTTTTAGATCACTACAAGGGTTGGAATCATATCAACCATGGAGCACCGTTTTTTATGTAGCCCCCACTCCGCCGGCCTGTAATTCAACGATTTTTTTTATTAATTTTTTTATACTTTTCCAATATTAATAAGAAACATAAAAAAATGGATGGTAAAAATGTTTTTCATTTTTTTTATCCCAGTTTTATAAATACCTAAAATTAAAGCGTCTAGACCAGAATACCCCCTTAAAATTTACCTATTAATACAACTTATCACGAAGTGAAATTTTATGTTCAAAGTGAAAATTGTTTTCATAATAATCCAGAAAAATCTTATCCTTCAAAATGCCAATACTAAAGCAAAATCAAAATTCCTAACGAATATTATCCACAGTGACGATATCTGACAGCACTTAAAAATTTCCCAATAATAGGTTTGTTCACGTAAAAATTATCCAGTAACTTTCAAGCAACTTACATTCTGTCAAAAAAATATCGGGAATTATTCAGTCAACCAGAGATGTGCTCTGCGATTTTCACTATGGATAAAAATATCGAACAAAGAATTTGTCTTAAATTTTGTACTTTGAACGGGATTTCGTGCGCCGGATCGTTGAAAATATTGCAGAAAGCCTATGGCGAGTGTGCTTTATCCTTTACCAAAAACCGAGTACTATAAGACTTTTGCAGAGGGCCGAGAAGTCGTGGAAGATTTGCCCCGATCTGGTCGCCCATCAACGTCTTCAACGAATGAAAACGTCGACAAAGTCAAGGAAATGGTGTTGGAAATCATTTGAGTTTGAGGGAGGTAGCTCGTAATCTTAGCGAGTCTCACGAATCAATTCGCAACAGTTTACACCATCAATTGGACATGAGACGGGTGACTGCTCGACTCGTTCCAAGAGAGTTGAATTTCTTTCAAAAAATTCATCGGAAGGAGGTGGCTGAAGACATGCTTGAGCAAGTGAATTCGGACCCAACATTTATCCAGCGCTTCATAACAGGTGATGAGACGTGGGTATATGAGCGCTAGCAACAGAGGTTTTCAGCTAGCTTTTTCTTTTATGATTTCACTTTGCGTAAGAGCAAGGAGAATACAATTTCAATAGGAAACTGTGCACGGTAAATATGAAGTACCACCAGGCGTATGAGTGACATACATTTTCTCCCTCAAATGAATTTTTATGAGCTTTGTTGCCGATTTTCATATAATTGATACGAAACTGAGGTATTCCTGATATATGAATAAAGGCAAAAAATATTTTTAAGGAAATTTGAAATCCTGCAAAATCTCTTCCTTATATCTACGGGGAATTTTTTTGGTAAAAACGAGGTTTGACTGTGTATTACAATATTTATTTTTAATTTTCCCACAACTAACATAAAAAACATAAATATACGAATAATTCAGGTATTTCTTTCTTAGGTATCTTTCTTAGGCTTATTCTTTATAAAATCAACAGTCAGGCCGGCAATGTAATATTAAAAATTAATATGGTTGGCTGGCATGACGAATTCTTTGAGCCAGCTTATGTGAGATTTGAAAGCTAATAAATTCAATGAAAAATTTATAAAACTTGAAGCGTTTAAAAAGTGCTAATTTCAAACTATAAACATCACTATGTCACGTCGCTAACGATCGAGGCGTATCGGTATATTTTGTAGGCACAAGTCACCGTATTGGAGGTGACGATGTATTCTAACTAAAGACTAATAAGATTGTTAAACCCATCGCCAAAATGATAAAAACACAGCGTAATTTTTTGTAAATAATAACAAAATTTACAAATACAGCTATTTAAAGAGTAATTAAAAAAAAACACATAAATAAATATTACTACATACAAAGGTATGAAAGCAAAGAAAACTTTAATGCAAAAAAAATTTTTTTAGCCTTGCCACCTAATTTTTATTACAAAAATACGAATTTATGTTACGGCTGGTTTCATACCACAAGGAAACCAATTTAGTAAATAAAATAGTAGTTTTTTGGTGTTGCCACAAATTCATAAAGGTCTTTAATCTGAAAATATTACGGAATAGCGTTGACACCTGATTTCTAATGCAAAAACAGCAACTAATTACAAATTTCAATTAAGTTATAAAACATGGAAATTACATAAAAGTAAATCGCCTTTTAAATTAAACAAACGTTAAAAACGTTGCCCTCTCATTTTTAAATAAAAACAAAAATTGAAGTTGTGTTCTGTTCTTAAGAGATAATTTTAAACAAAAATAATTTTGAGTAGCGTTGTCACTTAATTTTTAACGAAAAGTACAAGATAGTTCCAAAGTTTTTAAATTTATAATCCGGAAGTTGAACTAAAAGTGTTTAAAAAATATATTGAAACAATTTTGTAGCCAAAATGATGAAGAATTACACACTTGAACTATGTTTTAGAATGCCGATATCACACACAGATTAAGAACATTTGATAAAAAAATTTATTAAAAAATTATTTCTATAAGTAAATGGCGGTGCTTGTTTTATGAAAACTGTACAACTCGCGAGTTAGACAAAAATAAATATCTCCAAATTCTCTACATTCTACAGCAGTTACACTCATGAAGGTGATTTAGTTTTTTTTATTTTTCTAGCTTGAAAATGGCACCAGAATTGCGATAATATCGCCATTTGGAAAAATTATCCCACAAAACATCCCTTATAATAATAAAAAAATATTATATGCTAATAATTAATAATAATAATTACACACATTCTGTCCCATGAACCAAATATACTTTTTCGGAAAGGGGATAAAAAATAAAAATAACGTGTATCGGCGATTTTCTTGTACACGTCTCAATTTTTTTTTTTTTTGTATTTTATAACTTTAAACGAGCAATTCTTGTATGCATATCTGTATAGCCACACGATCTCAGGATCAGCTTAACGGATTTGAATGAAATTGGGCACACAGATAGTGTATCACATTTCTAGACTTTTCACTTAGGTGTTGCCACTGACAATGTTTCACAGGGTTGCCACCTGTTCGAAATTAAAAAAAAAATTGCATGAGATATGCCGATGTGGGTATCAAAAGAAAGGTATTTCACTCCGCATTACAAAAGAGATATAAAACCCCTGCTACGTCGATCACGAGCGGCTGTTATTTTAAAATCAGCCGCCACTATATTCCACTGCTTAAAGCGTGATGCAAAGAGTTCGGCTGTTCTCTTTGACAAATTTCCTTCTCGTACAAGGTCATTGAAGTCGGCTTGCGTTACTAAATGCGGCACTGCAGTCCCAATTTCACTGGGTGTTGGTACGAATTCCGATACTTCTGGTTCCCCGCATCTCGCATTCGATGCAAGAAATGTTGATAGCATTTTTGGTGCTACTGTTGGTTCTCCATCCCTTAATTCGAGAACATCATCAAAAATCTCCATTGAAGCCGCTATACGTTCTTCTGGTGAGTACAGAACCGCTGGAATAACCGATTCTACATTAGCGTAGCGAATTTTGTTGCGGCGAATGTATTGGTACCCTTTAGTTTGAGCAAAAGTTACGCAAAAGTAGCACAGTTCATTGCAGTGCTCCGTACGTGGTAGCCAAATTGTTGGTACAGAGTACTTTATTGTTGACCTTCCATCAGCAAACTTGCATAAATTTCTATAGCAATAGTCGCACACGACTTCCGGAGTATACCACAAGTAAGGAACATATGCAGTCTTGAATATTTTCTGAAACGAATTAACCACTGTTTTCGTAATATTTTTAAAATTTTTACTTGGTGCGAATAAGCCACAAACATAACAAAAGTTATATCGAGTCGGGCACTGCATTTTTCGTAAGATGAAATATACAGAAAGACGTTTTCGCGCAACAGAACTTAAAACAATTGTCAAAGTATACGTCTCCTAGTAGCGCAACTGTCAGATGATCGGAACTTCCGGAACTGTAACAAACACACAAACGGCACAGAGTGTGTTGTATGAAACAATAAATTAAAGGTTAATAAGTTGTTTAAAAATTTGGAGTCCCTTCAAGTTATGCCGAAAATTTAGAAAAAAATTTTTTTTTAGAAAAAAAAAATTCAAGAAAATTTGAGAATTGATAACATTTTTTTTTTTTAATTTTACATAATAAAAACATTTCCACGAGTCTGCCTGCAGAAATTCAGCGCGATTGGATCACGGAAAAAGGGTTAAAAATTGATCCAAAGTTTTTCACACAGGCGGACTACGAGCTCTATATTTTATACATAAAAAAAATTCTGACGTGTACATGAAAATCGCCGATACACGTGTAGTTTTATTTTTTCTCCCCTTTCCGGAAAAGTATATTTGGTTCATGGGACAGAAAAAAAGTTCGTTTTTGTAACGCAGTGTTATAATAAAACTCAATAGCCACCCTGTGTTATTTCTCTATCACTCTTACTCCTTCCCACAAAAACAATTTTCAAAAACAAAACCACCGTTACAGTGGTATTACCCCTTGAGAATTAAAAAAAATCTGAAAAAATATTGTTGGAACAACAAGTTTGACTGCTTGCGCTAAGGGGAATCCAATTTTTTTTATTTTCAAAGGCTTCAGGCATTCATGCTGTCAAACAAAAACAAAACTGCGCACATAGAGCACTTCAAGGTACCAAAAAGGGCAGTTGAACTAATATAAAATAATTTGAACTAAACAAAGTACTTTTTCGCTTTCTCGGTTCAATACTGAAATGTTCAAAATAATTTGATTTTATGTATTTTCTTTTATGCACTGACTGGAAAGTATATCTCCCGAAATTATTATAAAGTCACCACTTATTAACAAGTTTCGACTATTTACTTATTTATTATTTTTATTTTATTATTATTATATTTAAATTATATTTTTCTAAAAACTTACTTATATATTATTTACTTTTTTTATTATATTTTTATAAAATTATAGTTCATCCTATAACAAAGGCCATCACATTCTTTGCACACATAATTCGAAAATTTTAATACGAGTTTTTAATTCCTAATCAATGTAAACTGTTTAAATTTTAATACAACAAAGTACATGTTTGTGGTCGTTCAAAATGCTCGCTGATTTTTGACATTTCCCCTTACGATGTCTCGTATTTTCTCCGTATAAATAAAGTCGTGCTTTTGTTATTTGAAGAAAATGCGAAAAACCGTTACTTTGTTATGCAGAACTATGGAACTATTCCTAAAAAATTCATTAGAAATCCCATTGAGCTTCAATGAAAACTTTATTTCCCCCCTTTTTTCATTTCCTCCCCACCCAATCTTATGTCACTCTCAGTCCTCTTGCATGGACAATTTTTATTCACTTTTCATTTCACTTTTCTTCAAGAAAATATGCTCCACAGCAACTTCAATGCTTATTTCTAAATATTCGAATACACGATTTTGAACACAAAATTTGTTTTTTAATCAAATTCCCTAGAAATAGAAATTTCCTATTACTTTTTGTTTCAAAATTTGATGCAAAATTTCATTATCAAAATTTTCAAAATAACTAAAAAATTGTGTAAACTTAAATAAAAATTCAAAATTAAGCAAACATTTGAACAAACCGCAAAGAAGTCCCTTATAAAAGTCCTTATAACGCCTTCAGCCATAATCGTTATTCAATATCGATTAACGTAGCGCGACGTTGAAGATATCTTTCCAACAACGAATTCAAGGATAATTAATAGAACTGCTGTCACAAACGAAAAAATTCACAAGGGTGCCTACAGGTAATTATTAGTTATGTTTGTATGTATGAGAAGAAGCGGCTGCCACAAGTCAGTTCCTAGACGAAGCGTTGCGCTCGAAATAAAAATGACAACTAATAGAAATGCGAATACTTTCCGCCCCAAATGGTCATAAACAACAAACAAAGTATATAGCAGAGAAGCCGGTCAGCGGCAAGTATAATTTGTGAAATCATATGCACATAACGACATATGTACATACAAATGTACATCTATTCGAATATAATACCTTAAGTAGTGAACACACATACACATACATATATAGATGGGTGTACATATGTCCACATATATGTAGCAAGGTACAAAGTGAGCAGCAGCAAGTCATAGAAAGGCACAAAACCAAAGTCGCTGCCACAGCCGCAACACTCCCTCCTGGTGGCAGCCACCCGGTAAACCTCGCTTAGCTGACGCGCCGCCGGTTATTTAACAATTTATGAATGGTGCGGATGAATGGTGAATGTCCGCATTGATTCCGAAATGTTAATTTGCTATAATATAAACTACAATTTGAGGCAATCAGAGCAGGAAGAGCATTGACCGTCATTTCGCTCACTTAATTATGACGAAATATGCATCTCATTTGGCGGCAAGCGATGTTCTTTCACCAAATCAAGGTCGTTTATGGCAGCTGCTGCGGCTAAAGATTTTGATACATATCTTATATAGTATAAAAACATGTGTGTGTTTAGCTAATCAATTGACTAAAAGAATTATGAATTTTGAACTTTTTTTATTTGAAGCAATTAGTTGAATTCGAAATGACAAGTTTTGCGAACTGTAAATGTATAGGAATAGGTTAAGTTTATATAGTTATGCACATTAGGGAGGGCCAATTTGTTCTTAAATAATGAAAATGCGGATTCTGAACAGACAAGGCCCAAAATAAATTTCGAGCCTTCTCATTTTTAATTTTAGGAAATAACGAAATTTTTTGAAAAAAATCTAAATACATAGGGTCTTCTTCTTCTTTCATAGCGTTCAAAATGCTCCCCCAAAGTGGTCTATCTTAAGCTGTTGCTTCGTAGATACGTATTCCCAGCTTCTTAAGATCGTGTTCCACTGCGTCTATCCAACGATTCCTCGGCCTGCCTTTGGCCTTCACGACCATTAGCTTTCCTGTCAAGGCTTTCTTCACGGTACAGTCAACAGGCATACGGATCACATGACCTAGCCATCTTATGCGCTGCGCTTTAACAAAACGCACAGCTGTCTCGTTCTGAGTTAGATCGTTCAGTTCACAGTTCAATCGGATTCTATAAGTACCATCAAACATTCTTATTGGGCCAAAGATCTTTCTTAAAATTTGTCTTTCCATGCGAGCAGTCCGAGCACAATCATCAACCTTAAGAGTCCATACCTCACAACCATATGTTAGGATTGGTCGAATAAGAGTCTTGTACATAGTAAGCTTTGTAGCTTTAGACAAAAGTCGGGACTTGAACAAGCTAAGATGGGCGTAATACGCTTTGTTGGCGGCGTTGATGCGATCCCTGACGGCGGAAGTTGAATCACCGCTACATGCGAACATAACTCCTAGGTACTTAAAATGCTGCACTGCTTCAAAAGTATAGGCTCCCACATGGAAATGTGGCATCTGTGCAGGCCGCCTCGATTTCAACAGATATTTGGTTTTGCCCTCGTTTACAGAAAGGCCAATATCGTTCGCAATTTTGTTAATTTTTAAGAAAATTTCTTTTAAGTCATTCCTATTTCTTGAGAGAATAGCGATGTCATCTGCATAAGCACATATTTGGGTTGTTTAAGTTATCAAGGTACCACCTTTCTTGACTTACCTTACGACAAAGTGCAGCATCAAATTGAATATGACTGTTGATAAGGCATCACCTTGTTTTAAACCTGTTTCAATAGGGAACGACTCTGTAACCTTCCCTTGAAAGATCACTTTTGCTTGTGTATTTGTGAGCGTTGCGCTAACGAGCCTTATTAGTTTGACAGGTATTCCAAGAATAAGCAATATGTGCTGGATCCTATCTCTTTTAACACTGTCGAAGGCTTGTTTGAAATCAATGAACAGGCAGTGAACATTTAGCCCGTATTCATAGTGTTTTTCAAACATTTGGCTAAGAACAAAACATGCACCTAGATTTTCTTTTAAACTAAAACATGTACAAATTTAGATTCTTCGCATTTCATTGCTAATCAAAATACGGCTCTTAACAATCATATCGCACCCTAAATACAAAAGGGGAACAACTCAAAATTTTCCACACTCGAGCTTGACTTGTTTACAGTAGTACAGAAAACAAACTATGTGACATATCACGCTGAAATTTGCCATGTAAGCTTATAACAGTCCTACCAAAAAACAAAAAATGTATTTTTGCCATATGTCATCCGCGGACCGTTTTATTGATAACGTCTCGTTCATATTTGAGCAGAAGTACATTTTGAGTTGTGACCCTTTTGTATTTAGGGTGCGATATATTAAAGCTGACATCATTTAAATGTCCACCATGAACGCATCTACAGTTGAAATCCGTCAAATAGTCGATTCATGAATGCCTAATTGTTGAGAACGTGGATGTCGATGTTGAAGATTGTACCGCAGCACTTTGCGCTACAGCAGCAATATTTTCAATAGTTCGCTCAGTTTTTGGTCCCCCAGTCCTTTTTCTATTCTCGACAAGAGCGATTTCATAAAATTTTTGATTAGTAGACTCATTCGGACGATTACTTCCACCAAAAGAAATCATTAATATTTGTCATCTGTTGTTCTTAAAGCCCGTGCTTATTGTGCTTATCGTGTAAGTATCCAAGTTAAAAATGACATAAAAAAGGTACCTTTTAGGAAGTATTCACTTCTGACAACTAGGCGGCACTTTTGAAAGGCCCTTCAGTATTTGGGTATGAGAAACTCATATTTAGCATTTATTTTACACAAAACCATCCGCTAGTGCGCGCAACATTGCAAAGTTTACTCAATTTGAGTATTTTTAGTATCTATTGTCTTAATTCTTGACCAAAAAAAACAACAATTTATTGCATTTATTTTATTGCAAATTATTACAATAAAAATACATATTTATAGGCATTAAGCCACGCATAGACCTTTTGGTCCCTAGCGATACCAGATGGAGACCGACCTCTATGAATACCTAAAGTAGACATCATGTAGGATGTGAACGCTTTTGGCGAATCTAAGCAGAGCTGAGAGATCCGCTTTTGAGACGTCGTCCAGACCCTAAAACAGTGAGGATCCCAGGTATTTTAAACGCGTTTTTAATAATGCCGGACCAACGTACAGAAGGTGTTCTAAAGTTTCCTCAGCATCCGCTCTGCAGTTCCTGCATTTGTCCGTGTTAGCAATCCCTATCTTGTACGCATGTGCAGCCAATAGAGTATGACCTATTAGCATACCTATGATAGTTCTGCAGTCCTTTCGCGAGAGCGTAGGTACGAATTGAGTCAGTTTTTTGTCGTTAGTTCTGCACATAACTTTTGCTGTTGGTCAGATTAGTCCTCCTAGTTTCCACTCGCTTTTTCATGTAGTCGTCCATTTTGGTGTATATAGTATTTAACGGTTTTAGTATATCGTTCTCTTGTTCAAATGGTAGTCTAAGAGCACTTTTTGGTATCTCTCCAATACTATTTCATTTACACCATAATTCCTTTGTGACCAGGAACCCATTAGATATGCTGCCCTTTGTTTGCTGCTAGCCTTTCTATGACCGCCTTGCTCCGTTGAACATTTTTGGACTTAATACAATATGAGCTTATTACTTTTATTGCTGCTTGACTATCCACGTATATATTAATTGTTGAGTTCTTTCTTGTTCTAGTGTAGGCTTGCTCCGCGGCTTTCAACACAGCAAAAACTTCGAAAAACTTATATTTGTAGATGAAAGTATTAAATAATAAATAGCTCTGGGAGTAGGTTGTTTAAAAAAATGCTATTCACTATAATTCAGTATAATTTTCATTATAATATTACACTGTATAACAAACAAAAATATTGTAATATACTTTTCCTCTCGCTTAGTCAAGTCAAGTCTCTATTCTGTCCTATCTTCTTCTTTCTGTTGCTTCGCGCTTTTCCTCCTTGACTATCTTTTTTTCAATTTTTTTTACTTTCCAAAGCCTTAAATACGATATAAAATGGTATTTTTAGAGAGTGTTTTAGGAGGTGCCTAATCTCTCGGTGTTTCTTGACTCGCCTTTTTCAAATTTCAATTTCAGTCAAGTAGATGAAACATCATGCAATTAACTCTTAAAATCTGCACTGATGGCCGAAAAACCAATTTTTCGTAGGTTGAAGCTTATGCTTACTACTAATATTAAATTTATTTATTCATATGTCAATCAAAATAGAAATTTAAATGCATGTCGGAGCTTAAGAAAAATACTACATTTTTGCCCCTTTTTCATTTTTGGTATCGCTTTAAATTACTATTTTATTAATTAGTATATTTAGCAATAATAAATTATTTAATCATTTGGTTTTTGAATATCTCTTTTACTAGATAAAAAAAAACTTGATTTAAAGCAATGGAAATCTTTATTCTGGCCTTTACACGCCCCGTTGCTTGTCTGTTTACTCACAAGTGTCAAATGTGATTGACGTACGACGGCATTTGCAACATTTTTTAAATCTTTTGATTAATTTGGCGCCACCTTGCATAAGATTATGTGCAAATAAACTACTTGCAAATCTGTTTTCAACGAGTTATAAGTTATTAAGATCCACTGGGACTCGGCGAAGATATTTTACAGTTTCATTTCATCGTACAGAATTTACCAAAATATTCTGAAAAAATAGGAAAAGAGATAACGTAACAATTTTTTATTTGCATTTGCCTAAAATGTGCAACAAAAATATTTGTCATAAAACTAAGATTTAGGTCTCTTAATACGCCAAAGTTTGAATGCAACGTAATTTCTGGAAATAAGTTAAAATGGAAAATATGTTTAAGGGGTTAGGGGTAGTCAGAGGCCCGAAAAAATTATGATTTGCAATTTTTGTTTGCTATTCAGTTGCTTTATTTAAAAAAAAATAAAAACATATCATTAATACACCATGTTTTGACTTGACTTTAGCATTATATTAATTAATTTTAAAATTTAAAAAAAAAATAATAATAATTGTAAAAGTTATCGCTGTTTGTGTGGAGCCCATTTCTTCAGAAGTCCCTTGCGCTGATCATCACAAGTCCTTGAAGATTGATCTAAAATCAATCGGACAGAAGAAATTAGTTTTATTAATAGATAATCTTGTGCCTGATCGAAGACTTTTTTTTTTTTGTTTTCAAAATTAACAATATTTTCAGATTTTCGAGAAAAACAGCGACAATATTTTATGTTTTTCAAAAGCAGTATAAATTTTAATAAAATCTACCAAGCGATTTTTAAGTCACAGTAATCACCACTTCAAAAATCATAGTTTTGAGAAAAACGCATTTAAAGTTTTGCTATCGATTTATGTAGAGTTATACAAATTATTTAATTACTTACTCTGTGCCATCTATTCCTGGGCCATAGTTCTTCCGCAGTCATAGCAGCTTCAAAAATATCGATTTTCTGTTGCCTATGTAGCATTTTACCATATCGAGTGTCATCGTTAGCCCCCTTATCTGCCACTTTCATACGTGCAGCGTGCAGCTACTTGCCGCTCCGGAGCACCCGAGCGCCCATTGTTAATTATTGAATAAGTCGAAAAGTTTTTGTCGGATTCACTTCAATATTTCTAAGATATTATACTTAAAAAAATGCAAAAAAATTCCATTTTTTTGTAATTCTGACTACCCTTAACCCCTTAAAGATAGATTTGGTTAGAAAAAAATGCCCGTCTAGTGAGGGACTAGAGAGTGAAAATGCTTCACTAAACTATGCCTACTTGTTTTTTTACATACAGCTGCTGGACACATTATGTATTTAAAAACTCAAATAGTTTCCTATGCCGATTTCCGTGAAAACGTGAAAGCGTGAAAACTTTGGTTCTCCATAAAATAAAATTCAAGCCGTCAATGCATATAAATATTTTTTATCCCTTCTACCAGAATCTATTGCCAGCACCTTGTCTGTTTTTGTGTTGTACAGGGCAATTAGATGTATACAGTTGAATATATCATTACATTGTGTCTTCTACATTTTAATGAGCTTTCATTTTGTGCATTAGAAAAATCGAAATGGGAATAATTAAAAATACGGCGCCTCGAAATCAGTCTAAAAGTCATGCTTCCCTGGACTTTTTTGTTCGGAATTTCCAGTAGAATACTCCTGTTGCCGATAAGAATATAGAAAAAGAATTACCCACCCTAATGTGCATGCATTTGTATCAAGTATTATAATTTTAAGAAGAAATTACCTTAAGCAAGAACCTTAAGGGATTTCATTGCATATCTTACTTACGTATATTTATATATATTGGAGAATACATAAGTACACAGTTACTTGCCCAGCTTAAATATTATTCAAGATGACACCAACAGAAAAAGGATAGTACATGTCGTACATTTTTAGATGAAAAAATACCCGGAAACAATTTATGAATTTTTAGTATATTTTTTTTCGATGTAATATCTATAACTTGCACTGCAGTGGAGGCTAATTATTAAAAATGTGTATTAGTTTAGGGAAAAAGAAATTCATTATTTTTGCGCAAATGGTTTAATACTGTGTTATGGTCGTTCCTTAGCTCCTGGGCGATGTTACGACTACTAACAATGTCGGTCAAATTCGATTATTTCTGTGATTTGATCGAAATTTTTTTGACATTAAAAATGCCTGAACGGAATCGCCGTAACCAAAATTGAACGTAATTAGCTGTTGCAGGATCGGCACAGCAAACATCAGTCACAATTTCAGCGGCCTGGCTTGCATTTTCGACTTTATCAAAGAAAAACTGTAAAAAGTACCGAATTTTCTCCATTGTTAACACCCTGTAACTCACAACTGAGTGGAACAAACAAAAAGTGGTTTGATCGATCACTACAGCCATCTATCGAGAAAATAGTGGATTTCTCTTTTCCCAAACTAGTATCTGGAGAGAAATATTTTAAAAACAAAAAGGAGCACAAACTGCGCAAAATATGGTGATAAGTAAAAATTACTCCAAATTCGGCTAATGTATTCCGGGGAAACAGAGTGACAAAGTTTTTAAAAACACTCCCAACTTCACCCTCATTTTTTTTTATGTATTTACTATAAAAATGTATTTCACATAAGAGAAGTATTAAGATAGTTTTTCCAAATGTATTCCAACATTTTTGGAAGTGTGTAGCAACAATGCAATAACCACAAAACGTAGAAATTGCAAAGCAAAGAAATTCTATACCTTCACTTCGCGTTCAACCAGCAGTCTGACGTCTACTACGCAGTCTTACCGACATGACCTTGGCGTCATTCTAAAGTTCTTAGTTGGGCTTAATGTGCGGTGTTGTTTTTTTGTAGAAACACACGTTGTTGTAGCTGTAATTCGACACTAAGTACATAAATATTTGTAATACAAAGGTCTCAAAGTATTCTAACTAATAATTCAGTTATTTTTTCACATTCTCTTTGGTCTTTGCGCTTCGCTGTACTTACATATGTATGTGTGCTTATTTGTGACGCTGTGAACAAACCACTTATCAAGTCAACCACCGCTAAGGGGCACAACAACGCCAATTTCCGTGCGTTAAAGAAAATTTTACCTGGAAGATTCACCAATCACTGCGCAAAAGTAGGCAACAAGAAGGAAATGAGGTGAGTGCGAAGTGGCAAATGATTACAACAAAAGCTATTTTGATGTTATTACTATGTACTATACTGATATATACTATAATATATATTCTATATACAATATAACATATCCTATATACTCATTATACTATTATAAGATTTATCGTAAAATTTATAATTTTTGCAAATAGCGTCATACGTCAATCATATTTGACTCTTATGCCTCAGTTAAACAGCCTAAGTACACAAACAGATAAGCAATCGAGAGCGTGAAGGCCAAAATAAAGATGTCCATCACTCAAATTAATTTTTTTTTATTTATTAAAAAAGTTATTCAAAAACAAAAATGGATGATTAATTTTGTGCCACTTTGTATCAGGTGCTTTTTAAGAGCTTATGAACTTTATTGAAATTATAATACAAAACAGGAATCTTTTTGAAATGATTATTTTTTTATTATAATCTAAAAGATAATTGGGCCGATGATTCCTTCAGCCCATAGGCCGCACCAAACGGTTGTTTTCAATGGATGTCATAGCTATTCTTGAATGGTTTCGGGTTATTCTTGAGCCCAAATACGGCAATTTTGCTTATTGGCATAGCCATTAGGCCAAAAATGGGCCTGATCACCATACACGATAAGTTGGCCTGAGCGCGCGATGAACCCTTTTCAGAGAGCGTCAATTTCCGTATACAATTAAACGATTTGAAAACATTGTTGAGAGGTAAATATTTCCATGAGGAAATGTCAATGAATACTGAAAAAAGTGATGTATTTATATTAGTTTGACGGTAGTCACGCGAGAACTGTCAAAAAACCCTATTGGAAAAAGTACCTCCAATCTAATCACCATTTCCTTATTTATTTATTATTTTTTTTTTTATTCATTAATATCTAACAAATTTCAGAACAGACATTTAAGATTTAAATTCAGAACTATAACACAACTTTGCAAGACTATTCGGCCATCAAATTTTTCGCGCAAAGAGCCATTGTTTCGTTAGCTGTGTGACAAGTGGCACCGTCCTGTTGAAACCACATATCGTTCACATCCCTATCTTCCAATTCGGGCCATAAAAAACTCGTTATCATCTCACGATAGCGAACACTATTCACAGTAACTGCCTGACCGGCCTCATTTTGGAAAAAATACCGCACCAAACAGTCACTCTTTGTGAGTGCATTGGTTTTTCGGCAATCACTCTTGGATTAACATTCGCCCAATTGCGGCAATTCTGCTTATTGACGAATCCACTGAGGTGAAAATGTGCCTCATCACTGAAGATGAAGTGCGCGATATGCATTTTGATTTGAACGGTCGTTTTCATAATAAGCCTGAATAACTGTAATGCGTTGCTCAATTTTGTGTCTTTCCATAGTTCAAATTGACTTAGTCTAAAATTGAAAAATGTCAAATGAAGTGCAGAAAAACACTTGACGTTTAGGTGTGGTTCACATTCAACATCAGCCTTTGAAATTTAACCACCCTTCGTTAAAAAGTATAGTAAAATTAGATTATCAGCATAAAAATAAAAATAAATAATTGGCGCGTACACTTCTGTTAGGTGTTTGGCCGAGCTCCTCCTCCTATCTGTGGTGTGCGTCTTGATGTTGTTCCACAAATGGAGGGACCTACAGTTTCAAGCCGACTCCGAACGGCAGATATTTTTATGAGGAGCTTTTTCATGGCAGAAATACACTCGGAGGTTTGCTATTGCCTGCCGAGGGGCGACCGCTATTAGAAAAATGTTTTTATTAATTTTGCTTTCACCGAGATTCGAACCAACGACCTCTCTGTGAATTCCGAATGGTAATCACGCACCAACCCATTCGGCTACGGCGGCCGCCATCAGCATAAGAAACCATTAAATTGATAAAAATATATACAAGTTACAATTGAATTATAACGAAATTAATAATTATGGAACTAAAATAAGAAATATATAGTATAATAGGTATTATTTTGATTTCTTACATAGAAGGTAATTTTTTAATTGCATTTGAAACACATGTTTGGCCCCAGAAAGGTCCAAATGCAAAAGGGCTGAGAGAAATTTAAGGTCAGACAACGTTCACGAGTGGCGCATTTGCACTATATACATAAAGTCCAACTAAAGTCAACGCGAAAAATCTTGCAATGGCAAAAATTTCTGCAAGGAACATTACACTGTATTTTTTCTAGAAGAACCGGGCAGTCAATTTTGCCATTAATGAGATCAAAGATAAATGATACTGCCTGTCACTTAATTGAAAGAGCCTAATCAAACGACAGCGGTATTCGTATGATGGTTTTGGGTCTGAGAAATTGAGTGAATGTAGTGCGCAACGCACCAAAATTGTTTGATCATCATCTGATAGATCAAGTGAACCGAAGCCAACTGAAGAAGACAATTTCCCCAAGCAATTATGGCGAATGGCTGCCATTTATAAGGGTATTGTAATATCCGTAATTTTAACAAAATTAGTGAAATATTACCAATGACGGATTAATCACAGAGCTCACTTCCTAACCATCTTTAACTGCAATTATGGGTACGACTTTAATTCTTTTCAATTACAAGTTAACGTTACACAATTTTAAGACCTATATTACCAAGCGGTTCTATCCGAATGCGCCTTTTACTGCCTCTATGTCTTTCTCATAAATTAAAAGTCAATGACTCAAAATTCCATGAATACTGAAAAAATAATGTAGAAATTTTGTGTTAACGTAACCAAATAATTATATACTGAACATCCTGTCATAGTGATTTTCCTTGAGTCTTGCAAATAAGAATCTTAGCTGTTTCATATTCTTTCGATGATTTTATGATATGAAGAAAGGCAGCCCCACTTAATGACCTTAATAGCCATATGAGCCGTTTGACTTTTTTGCTGGTGCTAGAATGAAAATTCTATTTAATTTTTTCTTTCAACTACCTTCAATTCAATTTTATAAAGTAGTAATAAGAAAAAAAAATAATAGAACAAAAAACTTAGTTGCGCATTTACATACAAGCAAGATACTAATTACATATACAGCTTTTAAATTTTTAAGTACCTTAATTTATTTTTAACTATCAATAATATGCTGCCAGGAATATTAACAAAGTAAAAAGCTTCAAAAATCCGTACATCCGAAAAAAATTGCAAGTGAAACTTCCTACTACATACATACATGCAGGTATGAAAAATCACTCATACGCCCTAGTGCGCTGACAAAAATAAATACGACGTAACCATAGCACTCGCGCAATCGCTATTGCTTCATTTAAGTTCATTATCGAAGTAACCGAATTGAATTGGAAATACGCACGTACATACATATGAATTTATGTGAATACTCACACTCACACAAAAAAGACTAGGTCAGTGACTCGAACGACAAGCAGCATCTGATATGTGGAGCAAAGCGATGCAATTGATTTGAATTGATGACAATTTACGATAGATTATTGCAGCTAATCGCGCTCAACTATCAATATTTTGTTTACTGGTAATGAATTGATAATTGTAAAAGTGCATTAGGGTTATCTAAAAGTTAGAAAGTGAATAATAAAAGTGAGTAAGTTGCACGGGCCACACAAAAGAAGTGAAATGTATTAAGGTATCTTAAAAGAGATACAATGGCTGAAAGTTCTTTCCCTAGCTTTGAAATATTTTTTCCTTATTCAATAAATAAATTAATGGCAATTCTTATATTATATATAATATACATAATATATTATTCTGCCATGAAAAAGCTCCTCATAAAAAATATCTGCCGTTCGGAGTCGGCTTGAAACTGTAGGTCCCTCCATTTGTGGAACAACATCAAGACGCACGCCACAAATAGAAGAAGGAGCCGGGCCAAACACTCAGAAAGGATGTACGCGCCAATTATATACAATATATATGTACATAATTCGCAATACGCTATGTGCGGGAAGTTTTACGGAAATAGCAGATTGCAAAATATTCATTTAAAAATTTTTAAAAATTGCTATAGACCTATAAAAAAAGATGCGCTGGAGAATATTCACCACTCGAAAAACTAAGTTAATTAAGGTTTGCTCATTAGATGATTGTATGTTATGTCGCCACTGCTTCTCTCCTGCCAGTATATTCACTTTCTGATGGATATGCAGCAGAGTCATTGTTCTGTGTTGCGCTTTCCCGTTTAGCTACTGCGTTTTACATGTGATGAGCTTCAATTTGATATTGTTATCGAAAAATTTGGTATTTTTTAGTATAAGCTTACATAGAATATTTTCACTTACGACCTTTAGTTGTTCTTTTTTCGGCGAACTCAAAAACTCGCCTCGCCCAAAATATGGAATTAACTCATCAAAATTTTTGTACGGTGATTTATTACGATTTTCGTCGAGGATTTTCGATACAGGAGTACATTGATCAACTTATTTCGCCGTTGAAGCATTACACTTAGCCACTAACAAATACTTAAAATGCCTTCTGTGCCGCAATTGATAACGCAAGGACCTCATGTGATATATTCGCGATATAGGAGCATCCTTGGGCTTTAGTAGGAGCAGCAATATTTCAATATTTCAAAAAAAGAACTTGTGTCGATTAGTGAGAAGAAATGTTGAAAGCACGAAATTCAAAGCACGACTATGACATCGCAGCAGGTGACGAATCTTGGATCTATGCACATGAGCCGGCAAGAAAACTGCAATCGAGAGTAGGGGTGTTTCAAAATGAGCTGAATCCTACAAAAGTGGTCTGCGCAAGAAACACCTTGACCTCACCTGTTTTTTTAGAAATTCTGAAAATTTAAAACAGTCAATTCTGAGTGCTACGTAATCATTTTTACGGAAAACCAACCGCTTTAGAGGAATCATCCTTCACCAAACAATGCGAGTTCTCACGTATCGACTCACACAAGAGAGTTTTTGAGCACCCAAAAGATCGAACAAATGGGTCATCCGCCGCACGGCCCTGTGTTGGGAGCTAATGATTTCCTTTTGTTCCCGAATATCAAAAATAAAATTCGAGACTAACTTTTTTCAACGCCTGTAAAAGCTGTTGAAGTCTTTAAACAGCTCGTTTGAAGGTATCCATTTCTGAGTAGCAAAAGTGCTTTGAAAATTGATACAAGCAAATGCAGAACTGGATTGACTTCCAAGAAGAATTTCTTGAAAACAATAAAGCTATTCCATTATTATTCTATTATATATATTTTCTTTATTGGACGGAAAATATTAAAGGCAACCCTCACAAGTGTAAAGGGAAGGCACAAGAACGATTAAAGTTCCTTACTACGAACAAATGAGAACCAACGAAAATTCAACCAAAATTAAAAAATTATTGGGTAGTCACCGGTAAAAAAATTATTTAAAATAATTAAATTTTCCTACTAATGTGCAATAAAAATCACCAATTTTAGTTAAAGTTTATATTTTTTCCAAATTTTCCATCCATATTAGGTTCGCTAGTGTTATATTCCTTAACAGTGAACCCAAAAACCGCCTAAATACCAAGTTTAGAGTACATCTGATATTTTTTTGTAATTGTAAGCCATAAAGATTCGTAAGCAGCGACAAGAAAAATCCTCCTGTAGCGAGTTTCAAGACCTGAAAATTCCCAAATCGTCGGTATCAGTTTGTGAACTTATCAGCCATTTTCTAGAAACCTTATTTTCAAAAATTAGGCCCCTCTTAGCTGTTCAATACACAATTAATTTTATTAGTCAAATACGCCAAACTCAATCCTTCCTAAGTTTTAGATGATTATTGCTTGAAATCTCATATTGTTTATAAAGTTCAGCAGTTAAGCGTTCACAATTAAGAAACCTTCCCACGGAATTTAGAGCACTAATGGATTTATATGTATGTATGCATGGAAGTGGGTAGGATGTAACTCTGTAACATTCCAATTATTGATATTGACAACAAACTTGATGCGCTAACATTTGTCTAGCCGATCAAAGGCTTGCCGACTGCAATGTCACACGTGCAGCACGAGCCACGTGAGCTGTGCACTCAATAATAATAAGATGTGTGTGTATGTATGTATATACATAAGTGGGTATGAAGGCAATAGCAATAATAACTGCAGCACGTGCTCGTGGAACTTAATCAACAGAGTAACATTAATTGTTCGTTATTGCATATTTTTCTAAAATTAGATATGAGGATCAAGCTTTTTTTAAACAATTAACAGATTTGTTTCTTGCGTATTATTTAGCGGATACTATTTAGGATAAATTGACTGGCGAATATATGACAGAAGTCAAAACAATTAAACATTTCAAACCTTACCTTTGAGAAATTTATTTATAGTTCTCAAGTTGATATCACACGATGAGGGAAATACGGAAGGTTTGGCCAGCATCGGGCCTTTAACCGGCTCTTAGCGATTTTGAGCGTATCAGCTGATTTGCTCACGAAAAATCATTGACTCATTCTAAAATACAAACAGAGAAATACCTTTGCGCTTTTAGAAATAGTTAAAAGGGTGGTCCGCTTGTGTAAGTCAATCAACCTTAATTTACTTATCAAGGACCAGTTTCTCAGTGAAAGCTTAACTCTGATTTTCAGATAAATTACAGGGATTCACGGGCATCAACTTCCTGCTAGTTGACTAAATGACAGTCCAGAGTACGAGTATTGTTAACATGCGCGCGGAAGCATTTTGCCGAGAGTAAACCCGAAGGAAGAAAATCAGTAATGGATTTCAAACGGAATAGTGAGATTGCATTAGATTTGGCTGGAAAATTACAACCAGCGATTATTCGTGAGTTCGAGCAATGCAATGAGCTCGTTACAATGATACTGGTAGCATTGCGAAACGTCATGGATGTGGTCATCAAAAGACTGCAACGTCACGTGAAAAGGTTCAAAAAGTGAAGAAGCGACTTGAGCGAAATCCCCGACGAAGTGCCAATCAAATGGTGAAAGAACTGAAAATATCTGACCGTAGCATCCGCCGCATACTGAAAAATAATCTCATAGTTAAGCCTTATAAGACCCAAAAGGCGCATGATCTAACAACAAAGCAACAACAAGTCAGACTTGAGAGAGCGAAGGAGTTGCCTCACCAAATGCGAATCCGATGGATTATTCTCCTTGAGCTCTTTTGGTGTTCAAGGTCCGAACTAAAAGATTCACCAGTCTCGAGGCGCTGAAAAAAGCCATTGTGCGAGTGGTTCACGTTCGGGCAGCTTTCAATTCGAGCAAAAGTAAATTGATTCTTAATTTTGTATTATTTTCACACATTTTTTATTTTGAATTGAATAAAAGTAATTTTCCAAACCAAATGTATGGCCTTTTTAATTGCTTACACTTCGAGTGCCGGACCCTGTAAGTTGAAACGCTCGATTTTCCAAGATTTAATTCAGTTCAAAAATTCAGCACATTTAAACTGAACTTCAGTATAAAGATCAAATATGATTGTAAGTGGAGCCCTAGCAGCATACCAAATATAGGCCTTTAAACTTTTTTAAATATTCTACCACTGGACTTTACAAAATAATAAACTACAGTTTTGTTCCCCTTCGTATGTGAGCAGAATACCAGTGAAGTCATAAAATCCGAGGATTGTTGTTGTTGTTGTTGTAGAAGTATTCTGACTGGTCCTGACTAGTACCAGGTGACCAGACGAGCGCTGGTTATTCAGAACCGGCCGGCCAATTTCTTTAAATGCCGGCAGCAACATTTCCTTGTTCTTGCTTCAAGTGCTTAAGGTTAGCGCGTTGAGGACCTTGTTGTGGTTTTGGACCTGGCTAGCAATTGCGGTTGTATGTGCCAAGAAGGAGAGCAAACATTTGAAGATTAGTAAGGGTGAACGGACACCACCCTGCGGCACTCCTTGCTTTATCCCCCTCTATTTTGAGCTGTGGGGTCGAAAAATGGCACACTATTGCCGACCACACAAGTAGTTCCCGGACCACCTCTTCAGTCTCGGTGAAAGGGTCGACTGTTGGATATCATCTAGTAGCATCGAGTGACTTTTTCATTAAAAAATTTTCCAATTATAGTGAACTGCCATGCCTAATATTTCAAATGTTTTTAATAAAAAATTTTTTTTAGTCTTTCTACTAAAGTATTCACCACACCCAAGAAAATAATATAGAATTAGATGGCTGATGGCTGATGGCTGACGGCTGACGGCTGACGGCTGACCGCTACAGCATTTGTAGGATAAAACCAGAATCACTCTGGTACGTAGGACTCATTATTGGGGAAACCAGTCACTACCCATCGCATACAAGAGTTAGAATTACCCCCTGATATCTATTCTTGATATTTTTGCAGGTTCAAGTCCTGTATTTTCATGGGCCTATCGTAATATATCCTCCATAGTAACACTTAGGGCCAGTTTAACTATATTTCCAATTAAACTAGGTGTATACGCCTAATTTTGAAGGCTCAAACTCAGTTTAAAAACTCACCACAGCTAAGCTAGCGCTGAAAAAAAAACTGGGCCTTAATCGAACACAGACCTAAGCAGGAGCTAGTAAGACAACCACAGCACCTTACTAAATTATTAATATAAAAGGTAATAACAACACATATGAATTTCTATTTAGAAAACATCTGGAAGGGTTTAAAAGCTACCACACTATTTCGCCTTTTACGATTCTAGTCTCCCAACAAATATTCACACAAAAATTTTACACCATCGAAAAAAAAATTTTGTTCTCCTTAATGCCTTGGTTACTGTGGTTAGTTCCATATCGAGGAATGCATCAATTTAGTTATTGAAAAGGTTAGTTAACATTCTCTGCTTTCGCATTTTTTAACAGCACTCTGTTAAATACGCACACATCTTATTTTCCCACCAGATGTCTCGCTAAATGCAATCGCACACGGCGACTTCGGTATAGCAGTTGATTTCTTTCGTGTCATAAGGTAGTTTGAACTGGTTTGAATGTTAAATGTCCTGTTTGTCTGTTGTTGCTTTGTTTGTTTGTTAACATGCTCCTTGAAATTTTGACCCACAAACCAGTTCAAACAACCAAATTCCAAAACTAAAATGCGGGTAAATGTTGTTGTTGCCTTACCAAAGTCACCTTCTATGAATTCGCTTTAGTATTTGCCTAGCTGCACTTCGTAAACATCAGCTGCACAGTCAGCTGTACACTTTTGACATTCCATTTCACCTGCATGTGGCAAAGTAAATAAAGAAATAAACCTTATTAGGCACGTAAGATAAGTCGGCAAATAAAACAAATGTAAAAATAAAATAGATAAAAAACAAAACAACTTAAAGAATCAATAGCGAAGTGTGTGCGGAAGAAGTAAATAATAACAAATCGAAGCAGTCATAAATAAGCTGTGTAAACTAAAGCGTCGCTTTGGGGGGCATTCAACGCGCCTAAGCAGCTTAATTCCGACACATTGCAAGAGAATTCCTACTAATTGATTACTTCTTTATTGTGGTTATTGTTTGTGTGGATTAATTTGAATTTTGTTTTTTTTTTACACAACGCGATATTCACTTACATTCAGCGGCTGTCGTAATTATCCATCGTACTATCGCTGCCTTAGTCAGGGGAACTATTTAAATTTTGAACATCTGAGTGCTGATAACTATCCGTATTATCTGAGCAGCTTCTCTGGAGGCAACAGCAGTAATAGCAATGCCAATAATCCACTTTTCAATTTCGGGACCAACGTAGAGAACGACACCAACGATCTATCCGGCAGCGAAAATCAATTCAACGATTTCTTACAATTACCCCTAACACCTTGGCGTACTTTGGATCAAAATTTAGATATAGAACCTTCAACTAGGAGTTACAGTTCCTCACAATATTTCAACTCAATGAATAACGATAGACGCAATGGTGGCGGTGGAGGCGTTCACGCTACCAATTCGACAGACTCAATTAATAATTCTTCGTCTCGCACACGTCGCGCACGTTCAAGGTTGGGTCAATTGAATCCACTTTTCCATAAAAGGGATAAAGCAGAAGATGAAAATGCATTGCCATCATTACTAGTCAAGCAGGCACGCAAGACAGGCGCAATGCAGCTGAGCGGCAAAGGCTTAACCACAGGTTAGTACACAAACAAGGCAAAAATAAGCAACCCTCTTTCTTTAATTTGTCGTGCAACACTTTGACCATATTTGAAAATCAATATCTCCTGCTTAGGTTAGTCTCTATATGCGTCACGTTGTTTGCAAGGCGGCACTAAACATAAGTGAGTTTTTCGTCGCCAGTTGTGAATTATACATATTTTCCTACAAAGGTCACTTGTCGGTTGCTTTTCTTTTAGTGTGTTAATTTCGAACGATTATAAAACGAATAAGCGGTGTGTTCTTATAGTTGTGTAGAAGCAAATTAAGAAAAATATGTTAAAAATTGATACTTAAGTATTGGTCAACATTTCGCGGAGCAATATAACGAAAATATTGCACCTAATAAGCAAACACACAAAGACATATAAAAAATAAATTGTAGCAGTATAGAATTTGCGGTGCACGCTCAGAAGTGTAAAAATTTGTGTAACAGCGAGTAACAAAAAAACTGTTAAAAGTAAATGCTAAAAATATTTCTTTTAAGTGATTTTGTTCAAAATATTAATTTTAAGTCAATTAGTTTAAAATATAAACGTAAATTAGGCACCCTCCGATATACATATCTAAATTATTTTTACGGGACGCTAACTAAGCATTGAAATTAAAATTAAGCATTAAATGAAAATTGAATTCAAATTATAATAAAACAATAAGTAATAAGTTTATAAGTGCATAAAATTTTTTTTTTATAAATTTTTTTTTTTAATTTGAAAATATTTGTATTTAAGTTAATTAACAAGTGATGAGTTGCTGATGGGCTTGCCAAGAAGTGGTCGACTGAATTTGACTAAGAGGTCTCCCACCCGGTCATCGGCATCCCCATGACTGTTGTTGAAGGGAAATTGAACAAAGCTCAGATCAGATGTGGATGCATGTGGCTTTTCATGTGCTATTTCGAAAACCCTTTGACCCTAGTACAATAGTCTCAGCACGCAGAAAGTTCTGGAGACTTCACACCATTCAATTGCCAAACTTGTAGTCATTAGACGATCGGTACCCACGCAGAAAAGCTGGGTATACCATTTAATTACCATTGCAGAAGCTGTAGAAATCTTCACAGAGAAGGAGACTATTACCTTCTCTGAAAAGTCCGGATTTGACAACCAGACGATTAAGGTCACTGGGGGCTCCTTTCTTCGACAGGCTGGGACAGTGTGCTAACCTAAATCCTATCAACCGTCTCCGTTACATCAACAGCTCTGGTTAGCTGTTCTGCCCGTTGAAGGTGTCAAAATGGCCGCTTTGGTGCTACTTGGGGAGCGTCAGTCTGGTACTTGAATCATTTTACCTACCTACCTACCTAAATAACAAGTAATCTGTCGTATTCAATTGATTTTTAAAGTTTGATGAGGTCCATCATTGTGGTAAATATTTAAATCGTGCGTTGCTTCGACATAATCCCCATATGTTGACTCAAATACCTTATCTGCAGTACACACATCTAAACCAAAGATCGCATTTCAACTCACGACAATCATTTCCATTTTGCCGAAACTACCCGGACTTATATCCAAGCAATTATTTCATCAGCAAAATCATCTGAGCTCTCAAAAGATATAAAGGGTTTTCCAATAACAGGTGTTATCTATCGAGAGATGAGTAACGATTTTTTATGACCGGAATTGGATGGTATTGATCTGGACAACGTTTATTTTGAACAAGACGGCGCTACGTGCCACACAAGCAACGAAACCATTGATCTTTTACGGGAAAAGTTTCCGGACCGTGTCATCTCTCGAAGAGGGGATCACAATTGGCCACCGAGATCGTGTGATTTAACAAATTGTGACTTTTTTCTTTGGGGACACGTGAAAGGGAAAGTCTACGCCAACAGCCCAGGGTCGATTCGTGACCTCAAAGATGAAATTCGTGAGGCTATCGAGGACATAGGGCAGCCACTTTGCATTTCGGTTATGGAAATTTTCATGGAAAGGATATTGTCCTGTAAGCGTGGTTTTGGTAATCAGTTGCCTGATGTTATTTTCCACTTTTAACGGCATACCTTCTTTATAATGAAATAAACATCCGAACATTTGTATTAAAAAATAGCATTTTTCTTTGAATATCACAAATAACACCTCTTATTGGAAAACCCTTTATTTGGACCAGTTCGAACCTTTCAAATAGGTGTTGCTCATTTCATTGTTCCTTTCTGGTTTCAAGGAAAAGGTTGCATTTCGCAATGAAAGCTAAAAAAGATGGTTTAGAGCATCGGTAGTATGACAACAATAACGGCAAATAATTTTTCAAAAAATGTGCGAAAACATGAGAGGAGTTTCGCTCGCAGTTGCTAGTAGCCGAATGAGTTTGTGCGTGACTACCATTCGGTAGGGATAAGGTGCAGCATTAAAAACCAAATTATGGAAAAGGTTTTGTTTAATAGTAGACAATGGCAAAAACCTCCGAATGTATTTCTGTCACAAATAAATTCCCATAAACAACTGTTCGGAGGTGACACAAAGCTGGCACAAAGAATTTAAACGTGGTCGTACAAGCCTTGAAGGCGATTCACGTCAAGTACGTCCAAAAACAGCAACAACACCAGAAATCGTAGGAAAAATGCAAGATATCGTATTAGAAAATAGTCGAGTGACTGAAAGAGCTTTGGGGGAAGCCAGAGGCATCTCTTTGAGCAGTAATACTTTGACTAAAATATTGCGTTTCAGAAATCTGTGTGCGCAATGGTTCCCGCATTCGCTAACAATGGAATAAAAACACATTCGAATGCGACTTTCTCAGAAATATTTATAGTGTTTACGAAAGGGTAAAGTGGATTTTGTGCATCGATTCATCACTAAGAATGAGACCTGGACCTATCACCATGATCCTAAATCAAAATAACAACCTAAGGAGCGGTGTGAACCTGGTTCTTCGGCTCCGAAACGTGAGCGTGACCATAAATCGGGCCAATGGGGGTTAGCATCAGTTTTTTGGGACGCGAGAGGAATTATGTTTGGGGATTACTTGCGAACAGCTTAGACCAGCTGAAGGAAAGAATTCGTGAAAAAATACCCAGTTTTTTAAAGAAAACAATTATTTTCCACTAGGACATTGCACCGTGTCACAAGAGTATTTTAACAATGGCTTAAATCCCTGTTTTGAAGTTCGACTTATTGGAGCATCCACCGTATTTATCATATTTCGTTCCTAGCGACTTCCGTCTGTTTCCAAACCTAAAAAGCCGTTAATCCCAAAACCCGTTTAAAAGTTAAAATTGATAACAAAAACTTTAGCACCAGCACGTTACGCACAAGGTCTACTCAGATCTTTGCTGGTCAGTAACCATCCTCTCCGCAAGCACAACTACTCTTCTATCAAACCCTTCCCAATTATTGTAATATACAACGAATAATCTACGCTCTCATTTTTACTTTGCCGCATACATTCATATGAGAAACCAGTTTCTACCAGCTTTTCCGTACTTCACGTCCAAATTATATTACTTTATACGCTGCAGTATGCAATGGGTTCTTCTGCACAAATTAATGTAAACTTGCCACCTAAAATTCACGAATGGCATTCCACCATTTTTTACTGCTATACCTGTCTTCGATGGAATAGTTGCCCGCAATACGATGGAGCGCTTCGAAGGTAATTGTGTCAACGGTTATACTGTCTAGCTCATCCGCTTACAACAGCAACTCACCAAATCGGGTAATCAAGTGGCATACATACGTACTACATATGTGCACATGCATACATCCGCATGAGTTTGTTTATAAATGCATTTTTGTTTTTTGAATGAACTTGACAATGAATTTCCCAGTTCAATACGTTTTGTTACATTTGATATTTTATTTTGTATTTTATTTCTAATTCATGGCAAATAAGTTAGTGTAGCTGGAGCTGCTATATATGCACATATCATCTTGATTATTTTTATTCTAATGCTGCCAAGTATCAAATTACATCACCTCAAGTTGCGTCGCAATTGCAGTAACCCAATTATAGCAAAACTAAATTTCATGCTCAGTTAACCGTCACAATTGTCGCGCTCAATTCAATGCAAATTTCTGTGCAAAAAGTTAACATTAACGGAGAATTTGCGATGCATCGGCACAGTTAAATATTGTATCTCAAAGTTCGTGGTTGCCTATTTGGCGAAGCAAATTCTAAGTGCATTCTATACGTACAAACTCATACACAAACTTTTCTTTCTACGTTCGCCCTTGCTATATAATCCTTCAAAATTGCGTCCTTAAAGCGTTCGCGCAAAAAGCTCACATCGTTCTGTATGTGTGGTCCGGCGCATAGGCGTTTATACTATCATATACGCGAATATCGAATGGCCTCCTCGACCAGCGAACAAGAGACCGAAGATGAGATCGAGCCGCAACCCACAGAACCACTGTCCACAAAGAGTAAATTTTCCAAACACGAATTCATAGAATAGATAAGCTGCCATTATTTTACAAAAATCCAAAATTTACGAAAAAACTATTGCATGTTTCGCGTCAGTTGAATTAGGGATTTGTTTATGTATACTTACAGATGTATTTTATTTTGTGTAAAAACTAAACTCTTCAATAATCTAAAAAATAATTTTACATTTTAGTGCCTGATAAAATTTACCAAATAAATGAAATTGACAAAGATTTGCCAACCTCACTGGAGCAGCTGACAGTTAAGGAGGAGGATGCTTGGTGGAATCAAATGCCTTTAACGAATTTAGACCTGAGCTCAAATGCTTTAACACATTTGTCGCCTAAAATAGAAAACCTCGACACTTTGACCACATTGACAGTGAGTATCGATTTTATGGAGAAAGAATATGTCTGTGTGTTATTTATATTTATTTAGTATTTATTAATGTTTTTTTCCTTTTTCACTCCTCTCGGAAGCATAGGGCCTCGACAAGACTCATTCTTGCGTTGGTTTCGTTAATCTATTTTGATTTCTGACAGCGTAGGTGATTAACCTGCCGCTACCAGTCCTAAATAGTGGAAATGCCCCTTATGTCGCTTAGGAACAACGCCTTCTTACTGCTTGGAGCGCCATCTGTGTTTCACATTTTTGTGGCAGAACTGGTTGTCGCACAAATGGTTGACGCCACTGATGCATTGTGTAATAGTGTATTTTTCGTTGTGTTTGCTTGTTTTAGCAGCCACAATGCAAATAATGCGCTGACCAATGTGCGGGAGTAAGGATGAGAAAGATAAGTTTTTGGGGTTGAGGAAATTAGTTTTTTTTTTTTTTTTTGTTCAGAAAGAGGGAAAGTAGGTTAATTTGGAAAAGTGCGAGGACCGTGCTTTACGTGGAATTCGAACCCATAACCTCTGGGATGGCAGGCTAGTGCACTTACGCTAGCCTACCGAGACCGCTTATTAATGTAATTAGTATTAAAAATAACAGAAAACTTTTTTTTCTAATAGCGGTAGCCCCTCGGCAGGCAATGGGAAACCTTCGAGTGTATTTCTGTCATGAAAAAGCTCCTCATAAAAACCATTTGCCTTTCAGAGGCGGCTTAAAACTGTAGGTCCATCCATTTGTGGAACAACATCAAGACGCAGTCCACAAAAAGGCGAAGGACCTCGGCCAAACACCTAACAGAAGTTTACACGCCAATTATTTGTTTTTATTTTCTATTTCAATATTTATTTATTTATTGGGGTCATATTTACAAAATCGTGCGCACTAGAGGTATTATCATAAACTTCTGTTAGGTAAAAACAAATAAGGTCTTGAGGTAAAAAATTATATACATCGCCCTAAAAGGAAGTAATTAGGCTTGCTCTGCATTTGTACTCTAATAAACCTTTTCGGAATGAAAATTAATTAAAATTATTTCAAAAGTGTTTTCTGGTAGAACTAAAAATTGTTCATTCGATCTTACTCTGAATTGAATAAACCAAGCCAAAGCAGAAGCAGCTGCCAATATGACACTCTTAGACCTGTCGTAGGTCCGTTGTGATACCGCTAGAACTTCTTCCTTATATTATTTGATCCTCTACTCACCACCTTAAATGATGCTGAAGTCTAGACACAAGCATATGCGGACGACGGAGCCTGTTTGTTAACGGGGCCTTCGCTTATGAAAATCTGTAGAAAAGTGCAGAAAACTCTGCTCTACAGCTCTTGGTGCTGGTCGAAGGAGCTATCGGCAAACCCCATCAAAACTGGTATTGTCCTCTTTTCCAGAAGAAGGAAGCATGATGGACTCGTTCTGCCTAAGCTAAAAGGAGCCACAATCCAACTATCCAAAGAAATCAAATATCTTGGAGTAATCCTCGATAGTAAATTTCTTTGGAAGTCAGACGTTGAAAGAAATACATCCAAAGCACTGACAGCTTTCTGGCAGTGCAAAGGTGTCTTTGGGAAAACGTGTGGTCTTTTTTCTTCAAGGTCCTATGGATCTACACAGCTATGATAAGGCCAATTATCACCTATGCATCAGTACACTAATGTTACCTGTCATGTCCGACAGTACAGACAGCTGTTTGGACTGATAACGGTCCATTTTCTGTGGGCGAAGCACATGGAAAAGGAAGGCATCTGAGACAGTATACTCTGCCCACCTTGTGAAGAGGAAGATCAGACGTCGGAACACTTCCTGTGCGTCTGCCCCGCCTTCGCTCGAATCAGGTTTGAGGTATTTGGCACTGATGTGTTAAGAAGCGACAGATTTCTTCGGAGATTTAAAGAAAATTAAAAGGGAATCCAAGTTCAGTAAAATTGACTTATGGTAATTGATGTCTGAGTGTTGCCCCGACAAAAAAAAAATATGGGATCCCTTTCAAACCATCCCGCGGCTAATCCTTCACACTCACAAAGGAGGTGTCTAATAGTTTCCTCCTCTTCTGTATTATAACAGCTTCTACAATATTCGTAGTATGGAACTGCCGGCCTTCATTTACTTGTTAGACAATGACATGTGAATTTGCTTAATTCGCAAGTTTTTAAGTTTTGCCTTTTTGAATTCACTATTTTCGTAGTTTCTCTGTCGATCAGTAATTTTCAAGTGGCTATGGGCATGGGTGTTAACGCTTTATCCGATTGAATAGTTTGGGTTCTACCTTTTCTGGCAAGTTCATCTGGTATACAGTTTCCTACTATATTTCTATGACTTGTCACCCAAATGAGGTTTACATTGGGATAAGACGTTTAGTAGCTTATAATATTCTATGGCTGTTTTTGACAAGTGCGTTTTGGACTCCAGCGCTTTTATGCTGACTGGCTGACTGAATAAACGACAACATTCCCGGTGGATAATACTCTTGTATTTATCGCTGTAAAACCTTCCTTAAGAGCAGTGGCCTCCACTTGAAATACACTCCACTAATCTCGTAGGTGCACACTAAATCGGAATATAAAACGGGCCTGATAAGCTAGAAGTTCTTAAAATACCATAGATAAACTTATTTATCAGTATTTCTGCTTTCATACCATCATTGTCTCGCAAAAATTTCGACGCAAATTCTAATCGTTGCACGATTTGAGTTTGGAACGGGTGAAGTCTAAATTCATTAATTTTTTCCCCCCTTTGTTCACTCCTCTCGGGAGCATAGGGCCTCGACTAGATTTGTCTTGCGTTGGTTTCGTTAATCTATTTGATTTCTGACAGGGTAGGGGACTAGCCTGCCGCTACCAGTTCTAAGTGGTGGAAATGCCCACCTGTCGTTGCTTAGGAGCAACGCCTTCTTTCCTGCTTGGAACGACATCTGTGTTTCACATTTTTCTGCAGAAGGATCGCACAGATGGTTGAGGACTTCGCTAAATTTAGAGTGTCTGCGCTATTACCGCTGGCACTGCGCTTGCACCACCGATGCAATGTGTAACTGTTTGTTTTTACTTGTTTTAGCAGCCACAATGCAAATAATGCTCTTCATAATGAAGTCTAAATTCCTTGCTTTCATGCATAATAGTTTTTCGAAGCCACAGGGCAGTCGCTCTCTTGCGCACGGACTGACGCAGATTGTCGTGCTAACTTGCTGCGTCTAGATGTTTTTATTGATTTCATTTGTTCAGGGAAATTTCAAGTAGGCACGCCTTACTGTTTTTTTTTTTTTTTTTCTGGAAGGGTGTATTCGAAAATGTACAATGGCTTTGTTTGCCACCTTAGCTCAAGCCTGTTCGTTATTTTAAGAAATTGTATATGGCAGTATGTAGTTTAATGTGTAAAAATTATAAGATTTTTTAGAACTAAAAAATGGGAATGTGTATCTTAATTTATTTTTTACAATTTACATTACATTTCATACTCTATAATTTTTTATTATTCTTATTTATGCTTTTTGCAGCTCCACGACAATTTACTAACCAGCCTTCCTAGAGAAATATGCAGGTTGGAAAAGTTGGTGCGTGTCAATTTGAGTCGCAACAAGTTGAGAGAGTTACCTGTTGATTTTTATACGTTACCTGAGTTGCGTTACTTGAACATATCGTACAATGAATTCGAGGAGCTGCACCCTAGTCTCAGCGATTTGCACATGCTGGAGTATTTGGTATGTAACGAAATAAAGAAATTAATGAAATATTAGTTGCTATATCTTTATGCTATATATATATATCGTGCATTTTTAGTTACATATAAACATAGGTAATGTGTTACTATGTAGATGAATGAGTTGAAAATAGAATAATATCATATATCCATAATATATTTATATGACACCCGTATAAAAAAATGAGACCCCATATTAAATATTTCTTTGATCTTTCACGTCCTTACTACAAGGATATCCGATATCAGTTCAATATCTAAATAAAATTTGCCAGGTGTATCTATGAAATAAAGAAACTAAGGCTGTAAAACGTTCAATTTCGATTTTACCCATTTAATTATTATCAGCTTGTGAATCTTCTGTTGCTTGAAACAGTGCAGGAAGTCTGCTTCTTTCAGCTCCTTTAGCAGATATGCCGCGATTTTTTTTTACATAACTCTCTGAATTCTTGTTGTTTGCTGCTGGCGACTTCTCGCAAAGGTGATATAATACAAGGATTGGCCATCCGAAGCAAAATTGTGAAATTAACTTTGTTTGTTTCACATCAGGTGTTTTTCTGCCCGCTCATTTCACAAGTTTTCTTCCTATCTTCTAATCAGTTGTTAGTCAGACGACAAGCTACTTCAGCTTGAGCGAAGGTTATGTTTATTTTTACCAACGTATATCACCACAGATTCTCAGTTCTTGCTAAAAAAAGAGAGCTGTCATAACCCCTGTTACGTCATTAAATCAGCTGATTCCTTAAAATTCACTGAGAGCGGAGTAATGATTTGAAGTTGGCCACATCTTGGCTTCTGCACATCGTACATATAACTATAGTATTGTATATAACTATTAACTATATCACTGGTAACGCTAACCAAACTTTTTTCAAATACTATTTTTTTTGGATTTTTTAGCATTGTGCAACATGCTAATAACTTAACCTCTATTTTTGATGATAAATATGTAGATTGGTTTTTCGTACTCTATTCTTAAGTAATATTTTCAATTCAATATATTTTTGTTAAATGAACGCATATAAAATACCCAATTTCCCTAGAATGTGTTGATATTTTACTTCTTACACTGTTTGCCAGAATGAAACTATATCCAAAATAATAAGCTTCCGACAAAAGATTCTGGTAGAAGGGACAACAAAATTTACGCGTATTAGCGATTTGAAGTTTAAGTCTGAATTTTGTTTTAAGGAATCAGAGTTCCCACCTTTACTCGTTCTTATGGTATAGATAAATTCGTTGTTGGATATTTTATGTATATAATATAAGTATATATATTGTATATATGTGCTCATAACTACGAAAGTAGCCTAAGTCAAATTTTCAAAAAAATTAGTTTGATGTGAAATAAGTGGCATTCACATTATCTTAAATTATATGTAATGTAATTTTCACGATATCGTCAAATGAAAATTCAATGGATGCGTTTCTTGAAAAATGAATCTTATAAAATGTTCTAGAAAACTTCTTTACATGATTCGAAATTCCACGTTTTAGGTCTTACACCTAAAAGAGGAAAACCAAAATTATAAGAAAATATTAAATTATTTCCCAAACCAGTAACGGAAGAAAAGTATAAAGATGTTATGTGTTTACTACCACACATCCCTCCAGTTTGTCATTAACATTTTAAGAATGTTAAAAACTAGAAAAAATTGATTATTTTTTAAAAATAGTAAATAAATGTTCATGAATTATTTCATTAAAGTTATTGTTTCAAATAAAACTCATCGTTCTTTATTGCATTAAGTGATTTATAGGACATTCAATTAATTTTGAAAATGGTCTAACTCAATTAGAGCTTTTAAAACAACATTTTCATATGACATTCATATAAAATTTGATATTGATAATAAATTTCCATTAATCAAGACTAAGAAAATTATAAATTAAAAGGTCGCATAATATAAAAATAGATTTTTTAACTCGTCCAAACGCTATTCATTGAATATCTCGAAACAAGAAAGATATGACTTAGACCACTTTCATAATTATGAGCACATATATATTTTTGTGTGGTATAGTGTCTTTATGGGGGGAACCAATTCGCAATACCATTCAATGCAATTCAAATTGGTTTTAAAAAACTTGCTCACATTTTGCTCGAAAGGTAGTTCGATTTTCGAAAATCATTCATATTGATCATAAAAAGTATTTATTTGGCGAAATTAATTAGAGTAATTTTAATTTTAATTTCCAATGCAAAAAAAAAAGATAAAAAAATGTAACAGTGATGCCAAATATGGGCTGCTTAAAAGAAGTACTTGATACAAAAATAGTGGTGGTGGGGGAGGTGTTGCCCGAGTGACACAGCCAATAGTTGGGTCTTGGCTCAAAAGACACCATTTGGATAAACCACTTGTAAAACCACTGCTTCTTATTAGTCGAACCAGCTTTATTTGACTATGAATCTGCCTATGCCGTCTTTTTTCTTTTCTGCAATTTCTTTCAAGCTAACCATCGAGAACTCCCCAGCATTTATATCGTAGAACATCCAGACTTGAGCACTCACACAGATAATGAGCTTAGATTTTTCTTGATTGCAGCTTCTACGTCTATCGTTGTGTCACTGTGAAATAAGCGCGAGAAACCTGTGAAATTTACAACAAATGCCACTCTTCTGACATCACCTTTTTCTTTTACACCATGATTTTTAAATAGTACCTTTTATATATATATATTCACGAGTGTTTGTGTACTGCAAGGTCACCAATACAGTCCCGATTTAGAAAACACAAAATTTATTTTAACTAAATAAAAAAGAAATTGCTTGTTAAGCTTACCGCGAAGCTTAAGCGAAATGCATACGCAATATGATAAATTTAGTACAATTTTGGTAGTTAAGTTATGTACAATTACTTTTGAATTATTTTATATTTATTTATATACTGTATACTCAAAAGCATTATTTTTATAATAGTAAGCACCTACTAACTTACACTTTTACAGTCTAATGATCAACTCTTATACAAGTGCATACATACATACTTACATACGTTTATAACGTGACCAAAAATTATTTTTGAAGTATTAAATTTCATTTTGATAAAAAAAAATGTAATAACCAACCCAACCCTAAATTTAAATAAAGAGTCTTTCAAAAGTGACGCCTAGATGTCAGTAGAGAATAATTGCTAGCCGGTATCATTGTCATATCTGACATTTGTTAAGTAGACAGATGTGCATTTTTACTTGACCGAACAACGCGTTTAAATTGCTAAAATTTGTTATGAAAATGGTCGACCTTTAAGAACAGCATATTGCAAAACTCGTTATTTTATTGGTCGAAATAATCGTCCGAATGAATCGACAATTCAAAGATTGGTGAAAAAATTTCATTTCAAGAAACTAGTTCTGTTGAAGATAAAATAGGACTGGCAAACCAAAAACGGGGCGAACTGTTGAGAATATCGCAGCTGTAGCGCAAAGTGCTGCGGAACAACCTTCAACATCGACGTTCTCAGCAATTAGGCATTCATGAATCGACTGTTTGGCGGAGTTTACCTGTAGAACTGCTCAAAGTGGCCATTTAACCCCTTGCCGTGCCATTTAGCTCGACGAAACTCGGGCCAAAGTGTTACGCGTCAACGCGTGGTAAACAGATGAGACTGATGCGCGAGATGATGTACAGCAATTATGAGACTCGTAACTGACTCTGATGGCGTACAGATAGAAACTAACATTGAATCACGACCCAGGCTCGTGATGTTTATGTTTGATCCGACGATCTATTCGTGAGCCTGGCTCGCCATATTCATATTTGGCCCAAAATTTTCATCACGAGTTAGACTCGATAAAGCACTGCAAGGGGTTAAATAATATAATTTTTCGCACATAATTATTAAGAGCCGTATTTTGAAAATAGTGGGACCTTAAATAATCTACATTTTTTGCATAATTTATTTTAAAACAACATCGAAGCGCGTCTTTTGAAGGACCTTTCATCGAGTTTTTTTCTTTTTTTTGACTTAAGTTTCATTTGGAAATTATCGATAAAATTCGTTTAACATGAATAATTAAAACATTTACAATATATGGGGAAAAAGATGTGAACTACTCAATATAATAGAGCTTGGAGAATGGGTAAAGACATTTATTTCAATAATTTTTTTATTCAATTTGGAAACAAAACTTTAGTTAGTTTGTTTACTTTATACATCAAAACTTTACACAATAAAAGTTTTCGCAACAAAATTCATATGAAATCATTTAATTTCCTGGTCACCAGTTAAAAATAATTGTCCATTAATTACACTGTGCTCGGGTTTTCAACTTCACTTTGTTCCTACATATACGGGGAATGCTACTGAAGTTGATCTCGCTTAATTGGAACCTTCTAAATTTAACGGCGTTCCCCGCTTTGTCATATTGGCTCCAGCTTTCGAGATAACGGAACTTCAACATTTTCTCTTCGCCACTTTAGAGCTCAGATAGGAACAACCTTACATAATATGAAAAAAATGCTTAGGCAAAATTTTAGCAGAATGGTTTTAAAACTGAAGGAGTTATTTAACAAAATCCTAATTTAAGAAAATTTACCAAGCAAAACATTAGACGTTAGTGGTGCATTCAACAATGTGTCGAGAGAAGCCATTTTAAGGGGCTTAAACACAACGAATACAGAACCCGCTGTTTATTAATGGATAAAGAACCTGTTAGGTTGTAGAATAATAAGGGCGGAATGGAACGAAGCTAAACTCTCTTAATCACTAGCATGCGAGGGTACGCCACAGGGCGGTGTTCTATCGCCACTTCTCTGGCTACTCGCTGTTAATGAGTTGCTAAAGAAATTTGAAGGTACGGCATCGAAACTAGTAGCATATGCAGATGACATAGCCATAGTAGTAAACATAGTAGTGACAGGCAAATACCTAAACACCGTGAGCGACATAATGAATAATACACTCGCAGCAGTGCACCAATGGACAACACAGGCAGGCCTAGGGATAAATGCCGATAAAACGGATATGATACTTTTTACTAGAAGGTACAAGATCCCCTATTGGCAACCCCCAAAGCTAAACGACGTGGAACTAACTCTTAAAAACCACACAAAGTATCTTGGAATAATTATGGATAGCAAACTATCATGGAAACACAATATAAATATTAGAGAGGAAGAAAAGGGCCAGTAACGCACTATACGCATGCAAACAGATGCTGGGAGTTACATGGGGTCTATCTCCTGCTATAATGTATTGGTATTACTATATAGCGCTCTGGTGTGGTGGACTGCGCTAAGAAGACCGACATAGAAAAAGCCTATGGGAAGTATACAACGTCTTGGTGTACTCCGCACAACAGGTGCATTGAGAACTACTCCAATGGCAGCGCTTGAAAGAATACTCAACTTGTCACCGATTAATATTGCGGCGGAATACCTAGCAGCTAAATCCGCCGTAAGACTCAGCGCGACAGGCGAATTTACCTGTAAAACATTCGGACATAGCGCAATAGGCATTAGTTATAGGGTCCAAACAGACTATATGACTCCGAAATGCAATTGGTTAAGAAATTCCGAACAACAATAGAAGAAGAGGGGTGGAAAAAAGGAACGAAACCTAACCCAAATACTCTTAATATATTTACTGATGGATCGAAAATGTTAGACGGAGTAGGAGCAGGGATCTACTGCGCAGAGCTAGGAATCAGGCAGCCATTTAAGCTTCCTGACCACTGCAGTGTCTTTCAAGCGGAAGTCTTTGCTGTAGGTAAGGCATGGAAATAGCATTCGCAAAAACATCAAGCAATTCCAAAATAAATATGGTATATACGTTGACAGCCAACCTGCGATAAAAGCAATAAACTCATATGAAATTTCATCTAAAAATATTCTAAGAAGCAGGGAAGCCATAGAGAGATTAGCTGCAGACAGACGGTTGCATATCTATTGGGTACCCGGACATAAAGGCATTGCAGGAAACGAAATTGTAGATGAGATTGCCAAAAGCGCTGTTTACAGACAATTCGAACAAGAAAACGACATACTGAAACCTTTAAATACGGTATACAAAGACATCGCTGCGGACATGAAAATACGGATAGATAGGATACGGAAAGTAATGTTAAATCTAGTAATTAATCGAAGGAATAAGCAAAATAAATGTTTTTGACAAAAAGGCGGTTTCTCAAAAAAGAAAATCGATTTTTGACCAAAATTTCGGAGTTAAGTTGTTTATAAAAAAAAAATATGTATCGGTAAGAAAAATCTTCGATTAATTACTAAAAGATATATTTAAAAAGCTCGTGTCAAAATTTGAGACTAATAGGTCTAGCCGTTTTCGAGTAATGTTGGTCGCCGACTTTGAAAACACCATTTTGAGAAAAACGCGCTGCCGCTCCGGCCTTGTACTTTCAAGCACTCTGAAACGCCTTTTCATATCTGCGTGTAACTTCGAAAATATTCACCAGAACGATAATACATTTTCTATGTGTATTCTTAAATATACATATGTACATTAAGAAGAAAGATAAAAAAATCGATATTTTGAAAATTCTAACTGCATATAACCCTTTCAAAGTACTCCCTATCAACTGCAACGCACTTATGCCAACGTTTGATCCAGCTCTCGAAACATTTTGAAAACTCTAGAAAACTATTCTTGCTGAAATAATTATTGACATGGCGCAGTCTATCTTTACAATGGATGTACCCAGCGTGAATTTCGAAGCAGGTTCTGTTTAACTAAATAATTTGGAACACACCCCTTTAGGGCTAGTGGTATTGCATACCCGGTATACTAAATTTTGTGATAAAATTCAGAGCGGAAAATACTCTATTCAGTTTTCCAGGCGAAATTAATTCATTTAATTTAGAAGAATAATATGTTTAGGAAAACAATTTTTACGAAAGTTGGTACTTTTAGTTATCCACAAATGTTAGATTTAGAATTTCGGTCTCAATTTCAACAAGAAATTAACTATCACACCCATTAAATTTTAAATGTATTTTACATATCATTAAATACCATTACAATTTTAATTTGTTTAGCTTTTTTTTAAATTAACATACAATAACTCTTCATTAATAATAGTAAACATCTTTCTATACTTATTTTTATAAATACGTAGTTTACATAAAAACCACCTCATTTATGTCCCATCATTACTCGTATTAATAAATAATGCAAAACGCTTCGGCTTACGGTTTATGGTTTATAATTTTTTTTCACTAAAAGGATGCTTCACATAATTCACTTACGGCGCTGCCCAATGGCATTGGCTTCCTGGTGCGCGTGTCTGAGCTTTTACTCTCACATAACCACATAAAAGAACTACCCTCCGACCTGGTGAATATGCGTTGTAAGTTGATGAATTAACAAAATAAAGTATATTTTATCATTTCATATTTATTTACTTACATATATACATACATATATATATGCAATATACGGCTTTTGTTAAAACAACTCAAATTGACTTAGTTCTTTGTGCCGATTAACCATTAAGTTGATTGGATTTAGTAGAGGATTGAAATTATTAACCATTTCTTGGAGTTGTATATAAAATGAGTGACATAATGAGTGGCACTACATATTGTTAAGTTTTAACTACATATATAAATCGTGTTTTTTTAATGGCTTGAGAACTTAAAATGATAATCCGAAGCAAAAATATTTTTGGAAAGAATTTTAGTTTTTGTTATAATCTGGTTCATAATTCCATGGCATTTATTTTTTGAATATGAAATCTGGCACATGTCCGCCGCGGCTACGAGTTACATAGTCCATTCATTCCATTTTAATTTTTGACTACTTTTTTCAATAAATCTGAATAATAAATCTAAATGAGCCCCATCAGAAAAAATGCCACGCAAACGATGGCCATTTGGCTTCAATTCGTGCACGAGCTGTATTTTATGGGCACGTAAGACATAAATTTGTTTGCGTAAATTTCCAAAATTTGGAAGCGTTAAACGATTGCCAAACCATTGTTATCGATATTGTTAGCTCTCATGCAGCTACAAAAAACACCCGGTATGTTTATTTTTTAAATTTTTTTTATATATTTCAAATTAAACTTAATTTCTTCTTTTTTTTTGTACAAATGTATTTCATTCTAAAGGGTGTTTGAATTTCAAGGGCCGATGTTGAATGTGAACCACACCTAAACGTCAAGTTTTTTTCTGCATTTTATTTGACATTTTTCAATTTCAGACTAACTCAATTTGAACCATGGAAAGATACACAATCGAGCAACGCGTTAAAGTTAAGTTATTCAGGCTTATTATGAAAACGGGAGTTCAAATCAAAATGCATATCGCGCACTTCGTGATTTTTTTGGTCAATTTAATCGTCCAAATGTGCGTACAATCGGAAAAATTGTGCAAAAGTTTGAGCAAACTGAGTCTGTAGGAGATGTGAAAACACCAGTGCATGCTCGTACAGCTCGTACTCGATAGTGTGGTTGAAGAGCCGCCCACCTCAACTCGTCGTCGTGCCCAACAATTGCACCTCTCACGCTCGTCGTTGATGAACATTATGCACAAAGACTTTCATTTACACGCTTACAAGGTGCAATTGACTCAAGAACTAAAGCCTCTTGACCATTTCAAGCGTCGTCAATGGTCAGAATGATGGCGCGAAAAATTTGATGGCCGAATAATATCACGTCGCGGCGATGTCAATTGGCCGCCAAGATCATGTGATTTGACACCGTTGGACTTCTTTCTTTTTATTTGAAAGAAAAGGTGTACGTCGATAAGCCAACGACAATTCAAGAGCTAAAGGATGAGATACGAGGGCGAGTTAATAAGTCCGTGACTTTTTGTATTTCTGACCTCTTTACTGAAAAAGAAATACTGCTCCTGTCAACAGGCATCTGTCAGTTGGCTCCTGTCAAAATTTGAACGTGCTGCGTCAGTTAGTTTGGGATTTACAGCTACCTTTATCAGACTACCCAGTAATTCACAGTCGACCACAAACGCAATCGTGTAACAACTTCACAGGAAGGTTTGGCGTTGTTTAATCGCAATATGGAGAAGTTTTTGCGCCGTTTTGTAACCGTGGACGAAACATGGATTCATCACCACACACCAGAGACCAAACAACAGTCGAAACATTGGGTTTTTAAGGGAGAATCGACTTGATAAGCACACGAAATTCAGTTTTTTCCATTTTCTCCTCAAATTACTGGGTAGTCTGATAAAGGTAGCTGTAAAACACAAACTAACTGACACAGCACGTTCAAATTTTGACAGGAGCCAACTGACAGATGCCTGTTGACAGGAGCAGTATTTCTTTTTCAGTAACGAGGTCAGAAATACAAAAAGTCACGGACTTATTGACCCGCCCTCGTAGTTCGGCACATTAACGGCATAGAACCTCAATTATGCCTCAGCGTCATCGAAAATTTGGACCATCGGATGGAGGTGTGCCGGCGAGGCCGCGGCGGCCATTTGGCCTATATTTTGTTCCATACGTAATTGAGCCATACCAATACAATCATAATAAAGAGAAATGACAATAATTTCCTAAAAAAATTGTTTTTTATTCAAAATGAACACCGGCCCTTGACATTTAACCAGCCTTTATAACAAAAATCACATAATTTCAAGTTTCCAAATTTTTAAACATTCATCCAATTTCCAAAATGGTTTCATACTTTTTATTTAGGTTTTTTATGAAAATTAGCCTATGCAGGTTTTTAGCTACCTAATTCTAGTATAAAAGAGTGCAAGTTTGAAGTGAGTAAAAATTGTCGCTGATTTTTCATAATTTTTTTCCTTGACGAAGTTACTCATTTTCAGATTTTTTGTTTCCTTTCAAATTTTTTACGCCTTTGCAGCACTACGTGTGAGGAGCTGCCATTCGAAATTTTTATCGAAAAGATTGGCATTTTCTAGCATAAACCTGCATATAATGTTTTCACTTATGGGTTTTATTTGTTCTGTTTTCAAAAAAATCATCGCGCCCGAAAGATGGAATTAACGCATGAAAATTTGTGTGCGATGAATTATTACGATTTTCCTCGTGGATTATCGAAAGAGGAGTACTTGTACATTATATAGAGCATCACCCTTTGCCAATGTGAAACGCTAGTACAACGAGTTCCAATGTTACCCTCCATCCTTGCAGGAGGAATTGCGTGAAGGCTATCAACGGTTGATGTGCCATAAACAATCCATGCTGTGCGTCAATTGATAACGCAAGATCGTCATGTGACATATACCGAGATAGCAGCATCCTGGAGCGTTGGTGGAGCCAGTATATATTCAAAAGGGCATGAACATTTGATCGTCAAGAAGATTTGTTCGCGTTGGTTAGAATTGTCTAAAAAAAGACTCGAGTCGATTTAAGTAAAGAAATGTTGAAAAAATTCAACCGTGGTGGTACGAATCAAGTCTATGGCATCGTAACAGATGACAAATCTTGAATCCATGTATATGAGCCGGAAACGAAGCAGCAACCGACAGTAGGGGTGTTCCAATGACGAGCTTAATCTAACAAAAATTGTCGCCTGAAAATCTGAGTCCGCAACTGTACCACTAGAGAAGCTTAAAAGAATAAACTCTGAGTGATACATAATAATTTGTTGGTCAGAAGTTTACGGAGAATTAAGGCAAACCAGCCTTCGACGACTGAACACCCAGATCAAGTCAGTATTTGGCCTTTTACTCTATGTGTGGTTCCTCTCCGCACTGAACTGGCCTAGGGTCACCTCCGTTATTATTTGAGAGATGTACCGCCCCAGTCAAACTCCGCACCTGGCAATGTTCTTGAATTGGATCATACCTGAGTGTTGGAGCTATACCAAGTTTTAAGTATAATAATAACACATCAAAGTGATATCATTTTATTAAAATATGTTTACAATTATATGCCAAGCTCGTGATACTTTGATCAAGAAGCTTACATCAAAACCCGATACCATAAGATACATAAAAATATCCACATAATGGCTAAGCAATGGTACACGTTCCATTTAATTAAGTATGCTTAAAAACATATAGCACTCGAAGCAGCTAACCACCCGAACAAAGCTAAGGATTTTCAACTTGAATGTGAAGTCTGTACTGCTGTATGGCTGCGTCCGTAGCGGTTTCAACAACAAAAAATCTCCAAATCTTTATAAACCGCTGCTTAAGATCTATACTGCGCATGTGGTGTCGAGATAACTGGAATTCTAATGTCGAGCTCCTTGCTCAAAGCGAACAAAGTTCGGTTAGGATTGAAATACACCAGCGAAAGTGAAAGTCAGACAATCCGTAAACCTGCGACTGACGTCAGCCGAATGTCCTCGACTGGAATCTGCATAGCTCTCGCCGAAGAGGACGCCCGAAAGGAACATGGAGACGAAGCCTGTATGACGAATTTACGACATCTGACATCTCGACAATGGAATTTATTTGTATCGACAACCAACTGGAGGCTTTTTGAGAGTTTTTGAGCACTCAAAAGATCAAATTAATGTATCATCCGCCGTACAGCCCTTATTTGGCACCTAATGTTTCTTTATTGTTCCCGAGCAATAAAAACAAGTGAAATCAACGTTTTCCAACGCTTGAGGAAACTGTTGAAGACTTTAGACAGCTCGTTTTGGAGGTATTCATTCCTGAGTGGCCAAAGTGTTTTGGAAATTGGTACAAGCGCATGCAGAAGTGGATTGACTTCCAAGGAGAATATCTTAAAAAGCAATAAAGCTATTTTGTCATTTTTGTGTTAGTTGTTTGTGTTTTCATTATTGGACGCAAAATATAAAAGGCAACCCACATAGGTACATGGAGAAAATGCACAAGCGAGTGTTGAGCCACTTTCAATTTGCTAAGCTAAAATTTAATGAGCTCTGAAACAGCGGACAAAATTACTTTATTTTTTTATAGTCTCGAATTTTTGTAAGTCTTTTATACAGCTCGAAACTTGAATTAATATTGTATTTGTTATAGACCGAACAATATTTATAAAAAAACATTTGAAATTAAAAAAAGCAATGAATAGTCAAACCTTGTCAGTATGGTATGATTTTATAATTTTACCACGCAGTATCGTTTTAGAATCCCTAACAAAATTTGTTTTGAAATATTAAATGCGTTTCTGTAAAAAATAAAACTGCCCAAGTCAAAAAAGTTGTTTTGGCAAAAGTTCATCGATATGTAAGAGTACATACACATATAAGTAATTAAAAAAAAATATCTTTTTATTATCAATAAAGCTCTACAAAAATTGGACCTGAATCATAATGACTTGATTTCCCTGCCGGAGGATATTGGCAGTCTACGCAAGTTATTGTGTTTGTACCTCCAACATAATGACATAACGCAACTGCCGAACTTTGAGGGCTGCCAGTGTCTGCAAGAGTTGTATGTTGCTAATAATCTAGTTTCGGTAAGGAAATTTCGTTTCTATTTGATTAAATTTAAGGGTGATAAGGGTTGAACTCGTCGATATACAGCCCAATTCTAAATACTCCCACACAGAAATTAATTTATTTTCAAGAAAAAAATTGTGTAACAATAAACCCCCAGAGAGAAGACTTCCCTAAAAAATTCTGAATACTCCCGAGAGTTCTCTCGACCAAAAATTGTTTTTCACAAGTCAAAAATCCTATACGAATCAAATTAACTCTCAGAGACAAGATCTCCAAAATCTGGCAAGGAAAGTCGAATTTCGAATTAGTAGATTTGCATATCACTTTTACAAGCAGTCTTGTTTGTACATATTTCGATTCGGTTTGAAAAGCAAAACGATCCTTAATATCTCAATTCTGTGTAAGACTCAATTGATTCTTCGGATTTCAGAGGCAACACTTTTGAAGTCAACCAACTTGATTGGAATCGGCGCAGCGCGCATTATTTGATTTCGTTTCTGATAAATTGCGTAAAAATCAAGTATTTGCTAGAAATAAAAATAAAATATGTCCAGGGAGCTTCTATTCAGAATCGGGCTGTATCATTCGACCCGGTCGCACTCTTTTCGCTCATTGGCCTCTTTGCGCAAACGGCGGAATCATGGCACTCGTGTTCGATGCAAAAATAGTAAAATAAAATTACGGTAATTCCGCTGCATTTAATGCATTTTTCATTATCTCGCAACACTCGCTAATCAGATACCGCAATCTGACATTGAAATTTTAGTTCGAGTTTCATGCAAACATGAGCACCTCGATTCTGCCGCTATTTGTGGCTTTAATTTTTTTTTTTAATAAATTTTTTATACTGTATCGTTTTCCTTTTTTTTATAGAAATTACCAGAGAGTTTTTGCTCAAACTTGCCGCATTTGAAAATTCTCGATTTGCGCGATAACAAAATTACGAAGATACCAGATGAAATTTCACTACTGAAAAATCTTATTCGGCTCGATTTTACCAACAATTCAATAAGCAATTTGCCATTGTCGTTGGCTTCGTTGGCGCATTTGGTTAGTTTGCAACTCGACGGCAATCCGATCAAGTCAATCCGGCGCGACGTGCTGCAGTGCGGTACAACGCGTATCCTACGAACGCTGCGGGATCGTGCGCGTGCTGCTATCGAGAAGGAACAACGCCTTCTTCAAGGTGATAAAAATTCCCCATCATCGACATCCTCAGCCACATCTTTTGTACCTGCCAACTCCGGCACAATGGGTGCGGATGGTTTGAATAGTCCACGGCGTCCGGCTGGCGGTTGTGATGAAGATGCAACTTTTCCCGATAAGTGAGTGTATTGACTATGTAGTGTTATATGTGTTTTGTGTTACATGTGTTTGTGTTTGTGTATATGTTTCTGTGTGCGTGTGTGATTGAGTGTACCCAAACCCCTCCTTCCCCCCATATAGACATAATGCCGCCTACTATGCTAATGTGAATATGGATCAATCGACGGGAACACAAGACCAAGCCCAAACGTTCCACTCAATGCAGCGATTCGCATTCAATTACAATAGCATTCAATATATGAAAATTGATGTATCCAAATTTGAAAATCCATATTTCGCTTATAATAACTGCTACGGCACTCTAACGTCCAACTATGATCCGCATTATCCAATATACCAACAGCCCATACCATACGAAAACCCGCACGGCCGTGGTGGCTGCAGTATTTATTCGCAGAATATTCTATAACCACTTCTCGTGCTTGATATTTCAGATATAAGATGAGAAACACACATACACTGAACGTGACCATGCAGTACCTATCCACAGTGCCTGACGAGGTATTCCAAACGGCAGCGGAAGAGCATGTCAGCTGTGTGGATCTCTCCAAGAATCGTTTCGAAAAATTGCCTGATTCGTAAGTATTGCAACTAACATAAGGAAGTATTGCAACTGATTGAGATTAATACGTGGCATAAGACTTATAAAGACAGGCTAAGTTGAGGTTATTCTATAGGTGAAGAGTTTAAGAGGTTATGTTTAAAAAGTGATATTTTTCTATTTATTTCTTAATTTAAGCTATAGGGGGAAAACTTTAAAAGGCTAGTGAACGCACTTTTTGACTCGCCAGAAATTTTGATATGCCGAACTCTTCTATATCTCCATTCCAAACAAATTGATATCGAAATGAATCAGCCCTATTATGGCCGCCGTAGCCGAGGGGTTAGTGCATGACTATCTTTCGGGAGTACGTAGGTTCGGATCTTCGTGCATGAAACACCAAAATTATATAAGAAGTTTTTTCTAATCGCGGCAAACCTCCGAATGTACAGTCTGTGTCAGAAAAAAGGAACCGCAATCATTCATGAAGTATAAAAATATATATTTAAACATTTTTTTACATGAAAGAATGTATAAAACAACGAGTCGCAATTACTCAATAAGTCGTGTAGTCTTCATCGTTGGCGCGTATAGCCTGGCATCTTCTTCATGCTTTAAACCAGCTTTTCTGCGTAGCTCGTCGACAAACAGGACTAGATTTTGCGAACTTGACGCACGAGTTGCTTTAAATCATGGACTGGCCTTCCGTCAAGATGCGTTTTCATAGTTCCTCACACAATTTCAATGAGATTGGCGTCTGGGGACTGGGAAGGCCAATCCAATACTGTGACGCCATTTCCTTGTTTTGTTGTTTCTCAATGTGTTTTTCTAAGAGCAGTGGTTTTGATGATGTGGGACTGTAGGATATGTTTGCCCACTTCCGTCAACGTTCGATGATGTTGATACTCACATCTATTCCCTTTTTAGCAAAATCTGATCGTAGTCACAAAAAGGGTCCCGCTTAAAAAGTTGGACGATCACTTTATCCTGCTTTTTAGTCGTCACTCGCTTTAAGCCGCGCTCAGAAAAGTCATCAACATTTTTGTACACCTTATACCGCTGAATGCACATCACAACAAACTTTAATGATTTTTTATCACTTTTGCAGCCGCGGCGTAAGATAATTTCGGCCCTTTCGAATGCGTGCATAAAAATACCGCCTCTAAACGCTTCGCGTACTTCTCACTTGTTTTTGTTTTGTTGCGTTTACGGGAAAGTTTCAAACGACACTAACGTGAGGTAGCACTGGCGTCGTAGCCCTTGAGCGGGGCTATTATGCAGCAAAAAGCAAAACGCAATATATATTTCGAAGTTACAAGAAAAAAACAGTTCTTTTCTTTTGACACAGGCCGTATTTCTGCCATGAAAAAGCTCCTTTTAAAAGCCATTTGCCGTTCGGAGTCGACTTAAAAGTGTAGGTCCCTCCATTTGTGGAACAACATTCAGACGCACGCCACAAATAGCAGAAGGAGCTCTGCCAAACACCTATCAGAAGTGTACGCGCCAATTATTTATTTCTTTATTTTTTTAACGGAGAATTATATTCGTAACTTTTATGCGGCGGACTCGGTGATAAGAGTAATTAATGCTCGTTATTGCGGTTCCAAATAAGTTTTTTGGTTGCAAAAATGTGGCCTGTTTAATCCTAAAATAACCAAATCGTCGGAAAAGAGTCGATATTTGAGGAATCGGTGCGATTTTACACAGAATTAAAATAAAATCAGCACAAAGAGAAGGAGGAGTTGTATTGTTATGTTCTTCAAACAGAACCTGATTTCATAACAGGTATAATTTTTTCAACTTAAAAAATGTTAATTAAGCCTTAAAATTAAAAAAAATAATTATTGTATTATTATTATTTACAGTCTGTTACATAAAAGCGTGGTCACTGTTAAATAATAACAACAATTGATTTTTCGAAAATTCGCAATTTTATTGATAATTTGGTCGTCAATACTCAATGCAAATACCTCAGTAGCAAGTCCAATCTCCTGCATTGTCAATTATGGCCTGGCACTGTCGGGGCATACTTTCCACTAGTTTTTCTGCATATTCTACCGGAAAAGACCTCCAAATTTTCCGAATTTGTCGAGAAAGTTGATCTAAATTACATGGCTTGCGTCGGCGAAGTTGCATTTTCATCAGAGCCCACACATTTTCTATGGGATTTGTATCCGGTGACTGAAATGGTCAATCTAAAGTGACAACTCCGTTTTGTGCCTTCCACTCGCTACACGTGTTTTGCACTCAACATTGGTTTTTCCAAAGTTCTGCGATATTTCAGTTTATTGGCAAGCAAGTGTCTGCGAGTCATGCCATAAGATATGTCAACACCTTTTGCTTTCAATTTCACAGCAGCTCCACGTAAAGTCAAAGTTGGATCTTTCGAGAACAATGCGAGAATCTTTTTGTTCGTCTTTTTTTGAGACTTTGCCTGCACTTCCGCGATCTGGAAAATCATCAACGTTACCGACCTTTTTATAGCGATTTATCCACTTGCTAACGAACTGCTTCGACTTTCCCATATATTTCGCAGCAGCAGTTTGCGTTAATTTGGGTCCTTTTTCATGCAAACATAGAAAAACTGCCTCAAAGCAAGAGGCGTAAACAACACTCATTTCGAAAAACCACTCAATTGAAGACTAAATTTGACAGACAGCTGACTTTTTACAAAAATCATGATGGACTAAGGTACCCTATATGTCATAGAAAAAGAAACAGGACGCTCTGAACTTTTATCTACGTGTAACAGTGACCACGCTCTTACGTAACAGACTGTATGAATTCAAATGAAATGAAACTTTCAGGTGAACTAAAATTCAAAATGATCATAAAAACAAAATATCTAGATTACTTTAAGTGAGAATTCTGGAAATATTTTTTGTTGTTAATTCGAGACTGATGACACTTATAGACACTAAATCAAAACGACTGTATTGAGAATAAATATTAGTTCTTGCCATCTATTGCATCACTCTTTGTTCCATTTTAGACTTCAACTACTCAAGAACAGTGCCAGCGAGTTGGTGATGGCCAACAATCAAATAACCAAAGTGCCAACATTTATCTCACAATTCACACGCCTTTCCCTGCTCAATTTGTCATGCAATCACTTGTCCGATTTGCCGAAAGAGCTGGGTGTCCTGAACACATTGCGAGAATTGAATATCTGTAATAATCGGTAAGTACCAATAAAAATATTTTGAGTAGCTCACACAAAAGTATTAGCTTTGAACTGTTAACTGGTGTTGAACGACATGGACTTATTACAGTTTCGCGTATAAAGGTTTTAATTATGCAGTCAAAATTTCTCGACTTTTATTTGCATCGCACGGGGGAAAAATGATATTTCCACCAATACTAATTTTCCGAGTCCTGGATGTGAAGTGAAACTTTGGAGGCCCTTTCAAAAATAGTAGCTCAGAAATGTTGATGAAAAACTAAAAATGCAGACGTATTACAACTGAAATTTGTATCTAGTATTTACAGGGTCCGGCATTCGAAGTGTAACCAATTAAAACGGCCATAAATTTAGTTTGGAAAAATACTTTTATTCAATTCAAAGTAAAAAATGTGTGAAAATAATACAAAAGTAAGAATCAATTTACTTTTGCTCGATATGACCACCTTTTGCCTTGACTATGGCCTTGAGACAGTCCAGAAACGAAAACGTAAAACTGCAGCAAATTTGGTTTCATTTAGCCTACCCCTGTTGCATGGTCTCATACACAGCCGTAGCCAATTATGAGTGTGTATGTATGTATACACGAACATGCTTATGAGAGCATTTGTAAGAATATCCTTTTCGTTCATCATTGAATACCTACGAATCCTTCTGTTAGTAATTCCCAACCACTTTGTGAGTGATCCGACTTAAGTACTCTGCTTTGAGCAGAGGGAAGCATACTTACCTGGCGTAGAGGTGAACCGTGATCACGAAGGCGGTTCCTCCGGAGCGAGACCTGATCATTGCACTTTCGATTGGGTTGACCTCTGCGATTATTCCTAATGCGAATAACTCGTGCGTGTAATTTTTGGTAGCCGGGAAGAGCGTACGCGCCGTCCCGACATTTTGAATACATTCAGAAAATCAGATATACCGTAAGTTTCAATCAGTTCATATAAGATGGAGTTTAGTGCTAAGAAAGAAGGTATCACGAAACTGATTCTCGATAGTAATAAGCGTAGATTGTGTGGTAATCTCCTTCTTGTGAACTGGGTACGGCGTTTTCCCGTATTCTGCTTAAGGGGTTTCGTCGGGTAAAAAAGGGCCTATTTTCAATATTTTTTTTTTCTATGTAAAAATTATTTATTTAATTCAAACTTTTTTCTGTCTTATATAATATATACATATTTAAATTCTGAAATTTTCAAAAAAAATACTCCTCCATTGTGACGTCATTTCCGGTGACCCCTCGAAAAGAAAAGGTGTGTCCGCGTTGTCAGCATAACTCCTGACAAGATCATCAAAAATGAAAAAACAAAATTAAGTGTTTTAGTTAAGGCCACAAACTCGTGCTTAAACGAAGCAAAGAAAAAAAGTAAGAATTGGAATTTTGGCAGACATTTTTCCAAAAAAATGAAAATTTCGGTCAAATTTGCTCGACATTTGTTTTTTTTTTTTTTTTAAATAGTAGTAATTGCAAACAAAAATCCTTCGTTCAAGCACGAGTACATTGTATCTCGAACACCAGTGTAAAATTTCATCAAGATCGGTTGAGTAGTTTTCGAGAACATTTGACAACCAACTGTGAAAACACGGTTCCGAGAAAAACGCGTTTAACGTTTTGAACAACAATAAAAGTGGCTTGGAGCGCACACCTTCCAAAAGCTGTATCTCCGAAACTTTTATTCGGATCGACTTGAAAATTTGGGATAATATTCTTGAGATGTTGTAGAAAGTAATAAGCCAAAAAAATCGATTGTTTGAACCCACGAAACCAATGTAACCCCTTAAGAATTGTAAGCAGTATTCTGCGGCTTCCTTGTGGTTTCCAGTCAATGGGCCAGAATCCAGCAGAAGCCAATACTTTTGGAGATCCGGAAGAGAAAATGGGGCTGTATGGGCCATGTTCTACGCAAAGGAATTGGAGACTTAACAAGGGCCGTAGAACGTGACCCATACAGCCCCATTTTCTCTTCCGGATCTCTAAAAGTATTGGCTTCTGCTGGATTCTGGCCCATTGACTGGAAACCACAAGGAAGCCGCAGAATACCAGGAGACGACGGCTGGAGTCAGAAGCCCGCGCCATACAGCTTAGCTGGATGGAAGTTAGGAGATTGGCGCAAAACAGACCCGAATGAAAGAAATTCGTTGTGGCACTATGTTTCACACTCGAACTCTAGGAATTTATAATGATGACTCAGCTGCCAGTCACATTCTTAACATAATGGAGGAGGTTGGCCACTAGATCGCCATGCTTTTTCATAGCGGAAATATAATAAATAATATTAGCTATGTCTATAACGAACGCCGTAGCCGAATGGGTTGGTGCGTGACTACCATTCGGGAGCGTGTAGGTTCGAATCTCCGTGCACGAAAAAGTTTTTTCTAATAGCGGCCGCCCCTCGGCAGGTAAGGGCAGTCCTCCGAGTGTATTTCTGCTATAAAAAAGATCTCCATAAAAACCATTTGATTTATTACTTATTTATTTTTTTATTATAAGAGTTTTGGAGGTCGAGTAATCGAAAATTAGACCGATTTCCATTATTTCAAACTTAATAGAGTACTTCAATATTCTTCACTATACACACGAATGTTTCTGTTTACAGTTGAAGTTCAAGCGCTTGGATTGGATTAGATCTCTCTCCTCTTCTTTTTTGGCGTTGAAGCTACTTAAGCAATTTTGGCTCAGTTTATTTCGTTTCTTTCTCGTGCTAACCAGGGTCAATTGGACACACCCAATCAAGTGTTTCTATTTTACATCTGACGTTTCTCACGAAAGCCCTTCGTCTTCTTCTGCAAGCCTCAGCAAGTAGGATAACGAAGGAGCTGGAGTGTTTTTGTGCATTCGAACGACATGACCTGGCCGTCGGAACTGCTAAATCTTTATTCGTTGTACTACAGTACATAGTATCGCATACATAGATTTTCTCATATGTGTCGTCCGTTGTCGTAGGCAAAAATTTTCGTTAATTTATAGAAAGGACTTAACTGATTATTTTAAAGCAACCGTTTTTAAATTATGCAAACGAATATGGGATATATCTGTATCTATACAATCTGATAAATTCTCTTATTTCAACTTGAATAGTTTTTATCACAATATCTTATGCAACATATGTACAAGGTGGCGCAAAAATATCAATTATCACTCTATTTGTGAATAACTTTTTCACCAAATACAAAAAAATTATTTTTAATGATGACCATTTTTCTTACCTTTCTACGCCCCATTGCTTGTCTGTCTAGTTCCCAAGTGTCAAATATGATTAACGTACGACGTCATTTGCAAAAAATATAAATCTTCTGATAGGGTGACTAATTTTGCGCTACCCTATAGCAACTAGAGTTAGAGAAACCCGGGTATTGAACAGTGCGAATAGCTTCACGCTCAAAACTCGTTCATTTCTGAACTGCTCAAATGCTTGAAGCAGCTAAACAAAACTTGTCAACTTTATTTGGCAGCATTTCCTTAGCTTTCCGGCACTGTGAGCACTGTTTGAGTAATTTAATAATAATAGTAATAATAATTGGTGCTCACACCCTTTGTGAGGCATTTGCATTTGGCACTCGTTTGAATCGGGGAAGTCGAGTGATTGTCCTTTTCCATCACCGCAACACACCTGCTCACGCCTCAGCAGTTGTAGTTACAAAATTATTGGAAATAGGGTTCAAACTGGTTTCACATCGCCCCTATTCTCCAGATGTGGCTCCGTCGGATCCCTCGTACAACTATTTGTTCCCAAATTCGAAGGAATGGCCGGCGGGAAAAACATTTTATTCAATCGATAATTACAGAAACCAATTGCGGTTTTTCAGACTGGACAAATCCTATTATTCAGAAGGGATCAGCAAACTAGAAGTGGACGAGTCTAAAAAGAGAATATGTCGAAAAATAAAAAAGTTTTACCCCAAATATGAAGTCGTTTATATTTTTGCACGCACTTTTCAAACGACCTTCGTACATTTAAGGTAATTCTTTTGTTTGGATAAACTCAACTTATAACCGCGTTTCGCAAGTGATGGCAAATTTTCAGTTCGTTCACTATTTTACTTTTTCTTCTCTCTCTTTATTTGAATTGATGGCTGGTGGTGACTAATTTTTCAACGAATACAACCAATCTAAAAGAAAGAACAGACGTTGTTTACAAAATTTAGAATTCTAAAAACACCTACAAATATCAGATCAGTCCATAAGTTCGTGCGTTTTTTAAAGGTGGTTTTAAAATTAATAAAAAATATGTTTAAAGTTTTTATTAATCAATAATATATTTTCCTTCATTATTTACAATGTCTTCCCAACGTTTGGGCAAATTTTTACAATAATTCCCTACTCAAAAAATTGTTTGTCCTTGGAGCCAAAATACGCTTCGATATCCCTTTTTATAGCTTCTTTTGAGGAGTAGTTCTTGTCACTCATATGGGATTGAGGTCCACGGAAAAAGTGATAATCACAAGGTGCAATATCCGGAGAATTCGGTGGATGGGGCATTAGCTCCCATCCGAGCTCGTTCAGCCTTGCGGTATGAGGTCTTGCGTTGTCGTGGTGAAACAAAACTTTGTGTCGATTCACTAAAAACGGTCGATTTTTGTTAAGTGCCTCATTCAGGTTTGATAGCTGATGGGAATAATAATCAGCAGTTATCGTCTAGTTGGGTTCCAGAAGTTCATAATAAACAATACCGGCCATATCCCACCAAATAGACAGGAGAATTTTCTTGGGGTGAAGGCCATCTCTAGGGGTCGGTTCTGGTGTTTCATCTTTATCTAACCATTGGCGTTTGCGAACAGGATAATTGCAAAGTACTCATTTTTCATCACCAGTAACGATACGGTTCAAAAAACTTTCATTTTCAAGCCGTTACAGCTGAGAACACACATTCACTCTCTGCTGAAGGTTGGCGACGGAAAGTCTATGCGGAACCCATTTTCCCAGCTTTGAAACCTTTCCCAACTGAGCCAGGTGCCTGTGAACTGTTCCATGCGATGAATTTAACCTCTGAGCTATCATATCGACTGTCAAATTAGGCTCAGCTTCCACGAGTTCGGGCAAGGCGTCGGAGTTAAAGACTTCAGGACGACCAGCGCGCGGGGCATCCTCCACGTCGCCGTTACCACTTCGGAATTTTGAAAACCACTTTTGCGCAGTCCTTACACTCACGGTATCCTCTCCGTGAACACTTTTTATTTCTGCAGCAGCAGTTGTTGCATTTTTATCACTTATAAAAAAACACAAAATATTCGAAGATTCCATTTTATTTTTTATCAAGACGAGCTTCTATCCGCGATTAAAATCACTTGTTGAATGCACAATATATCAAAGAAAATATAAATAGTTCCGTTATATTCCGCGAATAATTTTTTGTATGCAAAAATTGTACAAAAGTGAAATTATGGGTAAAATACGCACGAACTTATGGACTGACTGATACGTAACTGCTGATGCTTTCACATTTACTGAAAACAGATTATAGGCAACCTTCAACATTCTTGCAACCGCATATTCAAATATTATTAACTGCCCTCTGCTTTACTCTTTAAAAGTAATAAATAAAATTTCATATTTTTCTTCCATTACAGTTTCGAACATTTACCCAGCTGCCTTTATCAAACGCAAAATCTAGAAATTCTCCTGGCCAGCGACAATCGTATCAAGCATATCGATGCCTCACCAACAGGATTGGGTGCTTTGAAGCGGCTTGCAATTTTGGATTTGCGCAACAACAACATTGAGCAAGTGCCACCCGTACTTGGAAACCTCAAACACATTGTGTAAGTAAAATTGGCTACGCAACTTTTGTAGAAACTTCATTAATTGTTTTTGTCTCCTTTTTCCTTTGCTTACAACGCTCAGCACACTGGAATTGATTGGCAATCCCTTCCGGCAGCCGCGCCATCAAGTGCTTGCTAAGGGCACAGACGCTATTATGTCATATTTGCGTGATCGCATACCGGCTTAGTGCTGAAATGCGGAGCTGCGCCTCCTCGTTCGGTGTAGAGTTAATAGAGATACATGATACTTTTTAGAAACGAAATGGAGAATATTAATTTTGGTAGTCGCGCGAAATTTTCAATTTTTGCTTATTTTATATAAAATTAACTTAGCCGCTGTTGGCACAGGCGAGCTTTGGCGCAAAGCGGCTGAGTTGATTTAGCTTTTGGAATTTTATTTGTGACCAGAGGATACGCAATATTTACATGCATAAATACTTACCAGATAATGTACGCTTAACCAAAAAGAAAATATATATATTTTTCGCAATAAAATTGTGCTTCATCTTTCCCTCTCCCTATTCATGTTAAAGCGATTTATGTGAAGAGATATATTTTTTAATAAATACTAATCCATTAAACTAGTCATCATGTGCAACATGCGTAACGTGCATTCATACATACAAATGTAACTTACTAAAAATTTTATTAAAAACACAACTTAAAATTAGAGAAGCCATAATAAATTATTCAATATAAATTTTTAACACGCAAGAGAACTTTGATAATTAAGAGAGAAATAAGAAATAAGTATTTGTCGCTCAAAAACACTCTATGTATTAGAAAAATTAATTTTTTTCTAGGCCTAGCCTTTAAATTAAAAAAGAAACAAAAACAACAAATAAATATTCCGTAGTACTTCTACTTGTTAAAAGAAAATCGAAAAGCTGTAATGCCAAACACACAAATAAAAACCAAAGCGTTCATATAAAGCTTCTAAATATTTGTTTATTTTGGTAAAAGATGAGGACATTTATGACTAAAAAGTATTTTAGATTATTAAAATTTTAAAACAATAAATGCAATATGGTTTTTCAATAAAAGTATAATAATTTGTACTTAAGCGGATAGGCTGTTCTTCAAATTATTATTGTTTTTTTGGACATTCTAGTTCAGGCAATCGCCGCGTGTTACTTTCGCTCTTCCGTTGTGATTAAACAAAACTAGTGATTTCCTTTGGTGCTTAGTGTTAGTTATTTACTTACAAATCTACCACACTCTTCCTCTTCGGTTAAAATGTATAGTAGTACAAAACAGGTGAAAACCAGTGCAGTGTGAAAATGAATGGTCGTATCATCTACATAATGACTTTTGGAAACGCATAACTAGCCGTAAGCCGGCCAGTCAAAGTCTTTTATTATACCGATGGCTCTGTACTCGAAGAATTATCGTCTTACGCTGTTGTAGAACAACGGATGGACGGAACCGTCCAAACAATCCATCAAGCCCTTCTTCCACCAAACGCTGGTATTTTCAACGCCAAACTAGCAGCAATTAATTTTGCCGTTCACTACGCAGCCAAAACCAACAAGCGGGCCGTTATATTCTCGGACAGCTTGAGTGTGTTAAAATCGCTAATAAATAGAAGCCGTGAAGCACACCGTTATGTAATGAGAAGAATAAATGGACAGAACGAATATAAACTAATACGGATACCAGGTCATAAGGGAATAAGAGGCAATGAGCTAGCGGACAAATCTGCGAAACACACTTTTAACATCCCACTCGTAGTGGAGACTCCTTGCTTAACCACTGTCATGACAAACTTCCATAGATCGTATCTCAGAACATTAAGAGATAGCTTGTGGGTATCGTCAACCTGTTTCTTAAGGACCCACAACTTTTAAATGCGAACGACCAAACTACCACAAAGATCACTCACGCGAAAAATTCATCACAATAGCCAGAACAAGATTTATATCTGAGCGCTACTACAGCCGTGTAACCCCAGGAGAATGCAGGCGGTGTGATACACTTCTTAGCATAGAACACATTTTAAAGGACTGCCCCATTTCGAGCCACAGCAGCAATCTATCTACAATTCTAGAATGCAACAAGGAAGATACGATTAAGATACTAAGCGACCCTTCCAAAAACACAATCTGCTGCACGAAATATGGACACGCTTGCGAGGCAAAATGGTCCAGTAACCGACCCTCCAAAATATAATTTATAAAAAAATTTGTAAAGTATAAATTTAATAATAATAATAATAATATTACTGTTTTTTTGTGCTTAAAAGATACCCTAATACCTTAATACATTGACAGACAGTAGGGGCAAGTGAAGTTCGAAAATTAACACTCTTTGTTCTTGTAATTTTTGGAATATTAGAAGTATAGTTGTACTCTTTCTGCTTTGGCACCCACGTTACTGTTGACAGTTATGATTTCGAGGTTGTAAGAATACTTCGTTTACCCAGGAACCATCTATAATAATGTCAGCCGTGAAATCCAACGGACAATCTCTCTTGCCAACAAGTGCTACTTTGGACTAAGTAGTCAATTGTGTTGTAAAGTCCTCTCTCGACGAACAAAATTAACACTCTACAAGGCTCTCATCATGCATGTCCTAACGTATGGCGCAGAAGCGTGGACGATGGCAACATTCGATGAGGCGTCCTTTGAAGTGTTTGAAAGAAAAAGAAAGAAAAATTCTAGGGAAGATTTTTGGACCTCTGCACATGGCGAGTATCACAGACTTTGGAACAATGAACTGTATGAGCTTTACGACGACATAGACGTAGTGAATAAAAATCCAGGGGCTAAGTTGGGGTGGGTCATGTCGTCCGAATGGATACAAACAGTCCGGCTTTGAAAGTATTCGATGCGGTACCAGCTGTTGGTAGCAGCGGAAGAGGAAGGCAAGATCAGGGGGAGGACTTGGTTTCATTTGGTGTTTCTAAATGGCGCCGGTTAGAACGAGAAAGAAACGACTGACGCGCTTTGTTAAGCTCGGCCAAAATCGCGTAAGCGGTTATCGCGCCAATCAGGAAGAAGAAGACGAAGACAAGAAGCTTAAATAAATTTAGTTTTGATTAACACAGGTTTAATGAGCCAAATAAGCATTTTTTTGTGTGCCACGAAGTATTTTGGGAGTTTCACACAAAATAATCAAGGCGCATTTATTAAAGGTGGTGACACTAGACCAACAACAATGGTTTGTACGTTTAATTGTCACGGCAAAGTATTGGAAAAGTAGAAAGGAAAAAATCAATGCACCTTGCTTTATTCTGTGCTGGCAGCCACATGGACACAGCGACAGAAAAAAACAAATCAGCTGATTTACGAACATCACCTTCAATAGATTCGCCTTGAAAATCAAATAAAAATAAATAAATGTCAAAAAAATGTATTGTATTATAGTTTTATAAGTATTACACATTATTTTCGATTTGCCATGTTTCAAATTGTGGTTTAGAACACGGTGTAGGACACAGTGCAGCCTGCACTGTGCAGGTTTTGGCATGCAATATGATGCTTCCCTCCATATACCCTGTTTATAACATTTTTTACAACGCTGAAAATAAGTATGTTTTTCGCTGATAATTTTCAGGAGGAGAAATTTTCTCAGGAAAATGTTGTGTTCCATTGCAGTTGATTTCATTGGTTTGGATTCGTGCACGTTTAAATTGAATCAGAGACCTTCCATTCTACTTATAATCTACACCAGTTAGAGATCGTATGATTGCTTCCCTATATTCTATTGTACAAGCTTTATTTGAGAACCTGAATTTTCTTTAAAGATGTAGTAAGAATTTCACACTGCTACATCCATGAAAGATTACCTCTTTAATACCATCTAATTGTTTTTCGTGGATAGAAGTAATAGGACATCATCTGAGCTGCTCTGTCAACATTTCAAAAGTATCGCGAATTTTGATTTTTTCGTGGCGATATGTTGGTACTCCAGTCTCTCACTCATGCCGACGAATTGGGCCATTTTGAATGTTCAGTTAATTGTTGGCAGCGGCTTTGCTTGCACGTGTTTCGGCGCGATCTTCGATTTTTACCTATTTAAAAAGAAGGATCAAATAAAGTATAAAATTTTGTGTGAAAAAGGAAATTAAGTGTGCGGATGCATTCCGAATGTTGACTGTGGCATACGGAGAAGCTACTTTGGACCAAAGTAACGTTTACCGGTGATACAAAATGTTCTCAGAAGGCCGAGAAGATGTGAAGGACGAAAATCGTCGCCGAAAGCCGGACACCCAAGCACTTCAACAACAGACGAAAAAATTGATGAAGTGAAGAAAATGGTATTGGCCAATCGTCGAATCACCGTTAGAGAAGTTGCTGAGGACCTAGACATATGGTTTGGCTCGTACTATTCGATTTTTTTTTTTCAATGATTTGGGCATGAGACGGGTGACCGCAAAATTCGTACCAAAACTGCTCAATTTCGAACAAAAGCAGCAGTGTTTCTTAAATTCTGAATGGTAGTCACGCACCAACCCATTCGGCTAGGCGGCAACAATTTAATTACACTCATTAAATATAATTAAAGTAATCGTGTATTACCTTTTTGTCGTTACTCTTACTGATCACAACCTTGAAAGATTCAGGAATTAAGTTCCAGAGCCTCACAACATTAATGAAGAACAGCCTTGATGAAGACAATTAGGCCTTCTCGCTTTTTCACTGCGAGAAATCTCCAACTTTCCCCCGCTAAATCCACGGCGACTCTCTTTATGACCTGGGCAAACTGTCCCTCAAGGTAAAAGTCGATGACACACCAATTCCGACGGTAAACAATCCCAAAATTTTGAGTGTAACCTTTGACAGTTTGCTCTCCTTCTCAGCGCATACAACCGCAATTGCAACAAGGTCCTCAAGTCGCTTGCCGGCAGCACTTGGGGCAAATACAAAGAACTGTTGCTATCGACATGTAAGGCAATTGGTCGGCCGGTTCTAAACTATGCTGCACCTGTCTGGTGCCCGGAACTAGTGACACGCAGTGGATAAAGCTACAGACATACCAAAATACTGTCATTCGGACAGCGGGCGGTTGCCTCCTGATGTCCCCTATCCAACACCTTCACAATGAGGCACAAATACTTCCTGTAATGGAGCACAATACACTGTTCATCAAGCAGTTCCTGCTGGGGCGCTACTGTTTCACCCTTGCAGACACCTGCTTGAGCCAGAGCCGCCTCCTAGGCACGTCAGGAGACACCATTTAAACTATGGCAACGAGATCCAGGACAAAAATGACAGAAATCTACTGGACCAGACAGTATTTAGACATTCAATAACGACATTCATCGGGAAACCGTCACCAACCACCACCTATTGCAGATGAAGAACTCCAGCTTCCCCGTGAGACACGCGTAACACTGGCATAACTACGTTCTGGATACTGTAGCAGGTTAAACTCCTACTTATCCAGAATTGACCCCGACATACCAAAAATATGTCGGGCATGTGAAGATATCCCGACACGACACCAACCACCTTTTCACATGCCCTCTAAAACCTACTCATCTAACACCCCTCTCCCTCTAGACCCAACCCGTCGAAACAGCATGTTTGCTGGGCCTACGTTTAGATGAGTCAGACGAAGACGACCGGTGATATACCCTACACTGACGGGACTTCTATTACTGTTAAAACAACAACAACAAGTAGGCATATTTGGGGATAATCAGACTTTGATGCCTATTACATTTCATCAATTTTAATTTCTCGTAAAGGTATTTGCGAGTGACCTGCCTGGCGGAACACACCCACCTGCTCTCTTTGTTTCAGCATTTTGTTTGCAATTTTTGGATGGTCGACCAAGGTTAGTTAAAAGAGTATTTTACAGTTCCTCGATTAACTGACACGTATTTGCTTCCATTTCCGCCCTTTATACGTCATCACCTAAAGTTGTTGGCCTTCCTGATCGGTGTGAGTCGGAAAGATCGAAATTATCGGCTCTGAACTTAGAAAACCACATTTGGGATTTACAAACATCTAAAGCACTTGGATAAACATAGCAAATGTTTTTGGTAGCAACTGTTGCGTTACTACTCTTTTAAAACTCATAAAACATGCGATGGCGGATATGATTCGCTTCTGGTATTTGGTTAGCCATTTCACTCTAAATGACGAAAGATGATTTAAGGTTTAAGTTTTCACTACTAAATAAGTCTCCTTAATTTTGAAATGTCTTCCAACTACACAATGAACTCATAAACGGGAAAGAAGAATTGGCATGCGCAGAAACGACATTACTTTTCGGTCCCCATGATATTATTCCTAAGCTCTTCTAACACAGTATCGGCTCCTCGAACAGTCAAGAGGCATCTTGGCGTGAGTTAATGTAATATTGTAAGGGTGTAGCGCAAGAACGAGGCTTCATGGGCCAATGGGATCTTGTAAGTAAACCCGTTATACGTCTACACGCATATCTTTGTTGTCATATAAGAAAGATCTTATTCCAGATAATGGCTTAGAATCGATTCATTCAAATCATGTGAAGTATCTCACATTTGTTTTCTCTTTTGATCTCTCCACCCTCACTGGCGTAGGCAAAAAAAAACATTTCGCAAGTGCACTTGCTTCATTACCGCATATCGTAAAACACTAAATATGCACAAATGACATTTCGAAGATAAGCCATCCCTATTAAAAAACCCTGTATAAGTATTTTATCTCCCAAAAAAAAATTAGTTTTAAATTATTTATTTATTATTTTTAAATTAGGCTTATTTATATATGTATTTATTGCATTCAAGTGTAAGTAATAGTAAAAGCTCTGCTACATTGCAACTTTCGGGTGACTTGCCTACTGATGTTCCACCACTTCGGCGCGCAAACGTTTAGCCAAAGTCTTACGCAACTGCAACGCCGAACTTTGTGTCTCATCTCCACCTTGGCCTTCAGCACCTTTCTCCTTCTCTAGCAGCTCAGTTGTTTTTCCACCGTTTTCCAGTAATTTCTGTGCCGCTTGGGCTGAAGATGGACGACCAGTGGATACCAAATCAGTAGCACTTTTTCGTGCCACCGTATCGAGCAGCTGTTTGACGCGTGTCTTTTTCTTAATTTCAATTATTTTATCACGTTGCTGACGAAGATACTCCTGTCTCGACACAACATCTTCGGGATCGACCTGTGAAAAGCAGAGACAGGAAAGACGAAGAGAAAGATAATAAATTAATTAATAACTGGCGCGAACACTTCTGTTAGGTGCTTTGCCGAGCTCCTCCTATTTGTGGCGTGCGTCTTGATCTTCCACAAATAGAGGGGCTTACAGTTTTAAGCGGACTCCGAACGGCAAATTTCTTTATGAGGAGCTTTTTCATGGCAGAAATACATTCGGAGGTTTGCCTCTATTGCCGCTATTGGAAAAAACTGTTTCTATAACTTTGTTCTTTCATACACGGAGATTCGAACCTACGCACTCCCGAATGGTACTCACGCACCAACCCATTCGGCTACGGCGGCCGCATAAAAGTAAATAGGTTCCGTAAAAACTTAGCTTTACACACCCAGCACACGTTTTACTTTCTAACAACAGATCAAGCAAAATCATCGATTGTATTAAAAACATACTAATTTTCCATCGAGGGTAATACACTGGCAGATACAAATGCCAAGAACATATCCGTTACACTAACAATCACATCCGAAGTCATCCTACCCAGCGACATATACCGACTTGTTCATGAACAGAGGCAAACAAAGTTACTTCGTGAATGATCATATTGTAAACACCATTATTCGTTAACCCCAAACGTACAAAACCTGCCCATCCATCATCGGTACCCACCACCCACATTACCCCATACACACGACTCCGTATTGGGCATACCATAATTACTAGCGCACACCTATTAAAGGGTAATACATCCACCACCTGCCCCTTCTGCCAAGCCACAGCCAGTATGCATCACTTACTGGTAGCCTGCCCAGAACTTGCATCTCAAAGACATCACGACTTCAACAACAGAGATCCTCTTGAACTTTTAAAAGATGCCACTGAAGATAACATACAAAAATTTACACATTTCTAAGGACACCAACCTCATCCGTCGTATCTGATGCAACACACATCACCAGCCAGCTGAAAGCCTCTGCTGCTGGCGCTGCGGTTGTTTGAGTTTACTAATAATTTTATTATCATGCAAGCTTTAAAAAATAAATAAAATTCGTAGCAAGACGCATTTCTTTATTTTCGCGAAATTAGTGACTCACCCATTTTAAAAAATTTGGTTCTAATCGTATTTATTTCCATGTAAGCATTCTTGGATACAGACATTACTTTCTTGGCTACTTTGAAAATTACCGTCACCATAACGCATATATGAAAGTTAGGCGTTTTTAGCTCCCTAGTTTTCTTATTTTCAATGCTCGTATCGACATACCTTGAGCCAAGACCCGCATAGGCACCAAGCTTCTTTAAATATCTAAATTTTTGGCCTGCATCATCCCGAAACAAGGACATACAAACAGAAGGGCATGGCTAAATCGGCTCCTCTTGGCATTTTAAACAGTTTGCTAAACAAATGTTTTAAAGATGTTAATCCCGAGATTTCGGGATTAAGAATTTCTTAAGTACCGAAAAAATTCGGATTCACTTGTTGGAGTTAAACTATAGAACTGGAATTTTAGATTTGGATTTAAATCGTATTGCAAAGTTTTCCCTTTTTGTCACATGGCAGTTTCCAGTTCTAAAAAATTTACGAAAAATTCTTGCAAAATTGTTTTTTACTTTGGCTGGTTTTACGTGTAAAAGACGCAACGTTCAGTATTTTGCCTTTTCTACAACCACATTTTATGTTAGATTAGGTTGAAGCCGTTGTCCACTGTGGGACACACCCAGGCTCATGGCCCATTGTGATGCCATGTAGGGGGCTTTCTCCTAACCCTCCTAAAATCGGTGTGTACTGTAAGATCCTTAACTCCGACAGAGCCGAGATCTTCCAATTCATTAAGGATTATCTACCTAAAATGGCGAGACTACGTCTGGATAGAACAGGGCAGTGACACAGAAGGTACGGGATCGTCTCTTCAGCCACATTTTAAATTCTCGAATTGCTGACTAACTAAAAATTAGCTTAAAGATTTAAGAGAATTTTTTTTTGTTTTGGAAAAATTTTACATTTTGGGGGAGATTTAAACTTAATACCGTAATCTTGGGTTATTTATAAAACTGCTTGCTGCTTTAAAAATTCTTTGGATTTGCTCTTTTGCATCAAATTAATATTAACACGTTGAGGGCGGCGTCGATATTTCTGACCTTTTCCCTCGGCCGGCAGAAAGCGATCGCTCTCTAGTATGCAATAATAGGATATCAGCGATCAATTCCCTGTTCCTCTTTCAAAAAGTAACCGAAAAAAAAATATCAGGGACTTCAGGAATTTTGGGAAACAATTGGTAAATGGACCCACCCGGCGAGTAGATGAATAAATTCCACGTCTGTAAGAAAAAATTGTTCATAAATTACAGAAAAAGTAAGGAGACATCCATTAAGTTCGGAAATATTATTCTGGTTGTTATGATGCAAATTCAAGATTATTTGGGACTAAGAAAGCATAAAATTCAACAAAAAAAGTAGTTACATTTTCTTACAGGTGTAAATTCCAGCCACACTTTTGCTTAGAATGCTTCAATAAAGTTCATTAAAAGTATATTTGACTACATTCATTTAGGTTATAATTGGCGCGTACACCCGTTTTGGGTGTTTGGCCGAGCTCCTCCTCCTATTTGTGGCGTGCGTCTTCATATTGTTCCACAAGCGGACATACCTACAGTTTCAAGCCGACTCCGAATGGCGGATATTTTTCATGGCAGAAGTACACTCGGAGGTTTGTCATTGCCTGCCGAGGGGCGACCGCTATTAGAAAAAACTTCTTCTTAATTTTGGTGTTTCACCGAGATTCGAACATACGTTCTCTCTAAATTCCGAATGGTTGTCACGCACCAGCCAATTCGCCTACACCGGCCGAAGGTTACATTTAATACTGTCGGTCCCACAAAAAGACGGGAGTCCCCAGGCACCGGAGTCGCGCTCAACGTGTTAAGCGCCTTCGATTTGCCACTTCTCTGCTCGCTTGACGAAAAATTTGCATATGAAAGCAACAAAAAAGTTATCGAGAAAGACTCGCCGCTAGCGAGTATGGTTGCAGCTTCATTAAACCGCATTCATACAGAGCAAATTTTGTTGCTGTCTTTTGGTGTTGCCCATCGTGTTCACACACCTGGAAATTGTTGGTTTTTAGTATACAACCAAGAGCAGCATTGAGAAGAACGAGAATCCAACGGTTGTTGACAGAGCACGGGCATCACAAGTAATGAAATAAAGCAAAAAATGTTTCCCTATGTGAACGCGGTCTTACTAATATTCAGTAAGTGTTTCCAAACAAATGCAATTTTCGGCAGCTCTTTTCCAGTTGGTTCATCTATTCGCCACTTGTCTAAGGCTTGGCGAATCGAAGAGGCCTATTACGAGTATTTATCTACCATTTTCGGGGAAGAATAATTAATATTTAAACATTTGTTAAATCCCCACGTTAAAGCATTATTAGTTTGTACAAAAAAAAGTAGTGGACTTATTAAATTTTTACTGAATTTAAGAAAGTTATGTTCGGGACTAATTTCGGGATCCCAAATTATATTAGAGGCAACTCAAATCCCGAAATCAACAATTACCGCTAATATTGGCATTGGAATATTGGAATGTATCCCGTTTCCCTTAAACTAAACAAATAACCGTTGCGTGAACAAATCCCTAATGCAGTGGTGCGTTTGATGTAAAAAAAAGTGCACGTAGAGTAGTACACATAACAGAAGTGAAACTTTCAAGGCAGACAAAGAAGATACCCGAGAGAGAATGAAAGAGAGAGAGAGAGAGAGAGAGAGAATATATATCTAAATAAATTCACAACATTTGCAGAGAATACAAATAGACAAAATTTACAAAAAACGGATAAGGGTCGACCGGTGTAGATAAACGCCGGACACAAACCGTGGCAAAAACACGCACTACTCCGAGCATTTATCAGCCGCACAAACGCAGCGATTCCAGGACCGCAGCAACTGCACAAATTACCGCAAAGCAATACCAATAAACCCGACACCGGAATGGATAGCACTTTACAGTACAAAGAAGCACTAGCCCATAAACGGAAATAAGCGCCAAAAAATAGGCACCAAAAACAAACGCCAAAAAAATTGGTTATATCTTTTTTCTCTCTCTCCTTTTCCTCCACGTTATATCTTTTTTCTCTCTCGCGGAACGAAAATGCCCAAAACGTTGCATGGCCTTGAAATTTTACTTTCCATTCTCGCTCGTCCATCGACGCCTAAGAAGTTTCACTTCAAAAATACAAATGCGTTTTAGAAAGTACCTTCTGGTTCTCAAAGAATAAATTAAGCCGCTCAAATTTATCATTTACAGCTGCGTCTATGCTTTCCGGCTCCGGAGTTACTGCTGCTTCGGGGCTCTCGAGTTCTTTCTCAATGGACTTCGCTATGAAATCCTCGACGGCTTCGCCATATTTTTCGCTGAAAATTTGCAATTTTATACAAATTACGTGACATCAATGCGAGTAAAAGCATTTGGAAAACACAAAAACAAAAACAAGCACAACCAACCAATGTGAGCAACTACTCTCCGTAGGACTGGCGTTATCAACCAGGTCGCTTTCCTGCAGCAATGCCAATTGATTTTTCTCTATAAGATCCAATGCCTGCAATTGCAACTCGACATTCCGTTGGGTCATCATGCGTATGAACATTTTTATATCATTGGCCGCCCAGATCTGCAAAGCCATGAAAAAAAGACGCAATAAAAAAATTAAAGAATAAGAAAAAGGATAACTGCTACAGCAAGTCCAACAATTACGTATTCACCTGCTGAAAGAGTCCCTGATGAAAATGTAAATGATTATCCGGATTTCGACCCTCCAAGCAAGCCGTCTCAAATTGTTCGGGCGTAATTTGCATTTCCTCCATAAAACTGCCCAACATGTAGTCAACCAGATTTTTGTACTCATTGTGTATGGCCACAATATCGGGACTATCTTCAGCGATTTGCATATTGGGATCGAAAACTGCAAATGGGAATTGTACATGATTAAAATTTTCAAAAAAACAGAAAAAAAATTACTAAAATTTTTATATTCCACTACAAATACCTAAGGACTTTTCTTCTATAAATGTCTGCAGTGGCGCATTCCAAACAGGTCCATGCAAGAAACACACCAACGAGTCCAATACCCATGAATCTTCAGAGGCCATGTTGGAATTTATACAAATTCTTTTTTGTTAGTGTCTTCTTCCACTTGACTTGAACGACAACTTAAATCGAATGACTGTGATTTCGCACTGAAGCGCCATAGGAAGTGGTGTTCAAGGCGGATACGTTTGTTGTGGTCATATGCTTTTGCGAAAGTTGTTGCCAGGACAACCATACTTACTAACAAAGGCGTCGACAGGATTTTGAAATAAGGGTTGGGCGCGTTTGTAGTGAAATTTTATTTTATGAGTGTAATAACAATAAACGGCCGCCATAACCGAATGGGTTGATGTATGAGTACCATCCGGAGTACGTAGGTTCGAATCTCCGTGAAACACCAAAATGAAAAAATTTTTTTCTAATAGCGGAAAAGGAGATCGACCAACACCTAACAGAAGTGTAAGCACCAATTATTTATTTATTTTTTCTTTTTTTTATTATTTCGTGGACTCATGGCATGTGCCTCCCCTCCTATCTACGCTACTGGTCACTATAGGCCAAGCTGCGCATTACTACACAGGTATTAAAATAGGCAGGATGCCATAATTCTTGCTAAAAGTTACAAGTTGCATGTGTGTATGTTCTCAGGCGGAAAATTAACACCTTTTTTTTTGGTATTTTTTACAAGCGTTTAGGAGTGGAAAAATTTTTAGAAATGTATGTACATATATCGGTAGTTATATATAGAAACTTATTCGTCCTTCAGCTCTTCTTGAATTGTACACTTTACAGCTCTCACTATGCCTACGCATGCTTTTCTCTTTTCCTTTCAAGTTAATAAGCAATTGTTTGCCAAGAATCTGGTTATGTTCTGAGCTTGGGAACCATTATTAAAAAAATTCCAATGAAATTCCTTGTTACTGTTGCTGTTGTTGCTGTAGCAGTAACTTTACCCTGTCATTGTAGTGTAAATCACCGGCCGTCTTCGTCTAGTTCATCTAACAGTAGGCCCAGGAAACTTGCTGTTTCGACAGGTTGGGTCCAAAAGGAGAGTGGTGTTATGTGAGTAGGTTTGATTGGGCATGTGAAAAGGTGGTTAGTGTCGTGCGGGGTGCCTTCACATGCCGGACATATGTTTAGTATGTCGGGGACATTCATTCCCATGGCAGCCGGTTTTACGTTACCGGAATGAGTCGGGCTTTTCCCGACCAAGGGCTGCCGCCCCAGTAAACTAGCCCTGTCTAGTGTACCGTACCCCACCCCCAATCTATCGTCACAGGAGTAATCCTACGCAGCTCCAAATACTTCTCAAACTTCAAACTGCCGCCACTAATCAAATCTTAATGCTTAGGAGCGCACCGATGTAGCAAGATTCCCTCTCTGTCACTCAACCCTCCTGCTTGGCCATGAACTGGGCGATGGTATACAAGAAACCTCTACCTCTCGCCAAATATTGTGGTATAACCCAATGCGTTTGCATACTACCACCATCCGCATCAAATCGAGATTATCCAACATCCTAAGCAATAGCCTCAATTGCCCTTCGGAAACAAGGAGGGTGCGACCAAAAGTTGATTCTATTAGCACTTCTATTAAAATCGAGCTTAGTGATTTCAAAGCCAGTTTGGCAGTTTGGGCAGTTTGAGCGGTTTGGGCCAACTGCAGTAAGCCAATCAGCTAATTTTTTCAAATTCGCTGAGAGCCGATTAACTATCTGATACTGGCCACACCTTCCGAATTTTGTTACAGTCAAAAAAGAGCTAAAAAATATTACCTGTCCGATAACACCGCGATGAGTTCCTATAAGACGTGGTTGTTTTGGTCTGGGTTCATTCATGAATGTTTTATGGGAATCAGCCTTGGAAATCATGTCTTTGGTTACATTAACGCGCTCATTTTGCAGGTCCTTTGGCACCAACTTGGCAGAAACACGGCGCAAGCCCAAATCAATGACTATAATGCCCTGAAAATCGAAAACAAGTGCGGAGGTAGATTAACTCAAAAATAAAATTCTGGTAGGAATATTAATCACAGATGTGGCGACCTAACAAAAAAGCAAAACTCCAATCAGTTGATTTAGACCGTCACTTAGTGATTGTTCCGGGAGCTTTTTGATCAAGGTTTTTGTTGGGGTCAACTCTAAATAATCAGCTTCAATAGTTTAATCAGCTTCAATATGCAAAACGTATTTATGTCCGAGTGACACGGATCCCACGAATCATCTGAAACTCTTAATCTGTAATAGATGATATTGCAGCATTCAGAGGCGAGAGTTTGTAAAAGCAGTAATAGACACTCAAGCCCTGCCAGTGCAGTGTAGTAACGAATCGCTAACGGAAGGCCTAGGAAACGTGCTGTTTCGGCAGGTTCGATTCAGAGGGAGAGGGCTTTCGGGGGTGGGGAGTTTAGGAAGGTGGTGAGAGCCTCCCGATAAATGTCGTTTACCGTCGGTATATATACTGTACGGTTCTGTAGTTGCCGTTGTGTTTTACCGTGGACCTCGTCGGTGTAGTTGATGGTAGTAAATTGACAGGTCTGGAGTTTTGTCCACTGCGTATCACTAGTGCCAGGCGACTAGACGGGCGCAGCATAATTCAGTACTGCCATCTCTTTGGCTTTGCACGGAGTTTTCAAACGACTCTTGTATGTATGCACATATCGCTCATTACCTGCAAGAGCGACATAATTCAAAGAAAAACTTTTTTATTCAACTTTATGTTTTTTTGTTCTTTTTGTTTTGAGTTATGGTGTTCTTTATCGCGGAAACCAATAGAAGGTGGTCTTTGACTATTAACTGCAGGGGAGACCCTCTGGCGCTCTGGCCAAGATTGAATCTAAAAAGGGCAAAATGTCTGCTTGGCCTAAACAGATCAAATCCCAACTACCCTCACAGGTGCTATAACGGGTCACTGCGCTATTGGCACCCTAGCCAGTAGAGTGGGTGTACCTCACAATGACTTCTGCAAGAGTTGGGGGGATGAAGAAGAAATTCAGTCCGTATAACACCTCCTCTGTGAATGTCCTGCACTTCAAAGAAGCCCTGCCAAATATTTTGGCGATTATTTACTGGCTGGCCGAAGCCACACAGAGACCTTTTTGGTCCATAGCCAAATACCAGATCAGTCTTTTTTTTTCTTTAGCGAAAATATGTATCACTCAAAATGCGCGATCGTGAATTTTACGAATCGCTCCAGCCCCAGTTTAAGCATAGATGCTAGTCTTTCAAAACTGAGGAGCACCCAGGTAGCATAGTTTAGATTTCGAGAGAGCCGGACACCAGCATAAAAGACGCTCCAGTGTTTCTCTTGTGCCCGGCTCATTACATTTCCTGCAAGCATCGTTAAAGTTAGATTTAGCTTGTAAGCATGGCAGTAACTAGGCCGCGCCCTCTTAGTACACCAACTAGAGTTCTACAGTTACTAATTACCTTCTTGAAGAGATTTAATTGGGGCTGTGTTCGTAAATGCGACATGACTTGCAGCATAAGCATCAGTGGCAACACTGCAAGCTTGACATTTGATACTTCCTATACAATTTTTGACAATTTGCAAATACGTTTGTTTGCATTTTTGAACGCGTATAATACTAAAATGGAAATTTTGCTGAATCTAACACTAGACGAAATTTGTGAGCAAAGAAAATATAGATTTTCTTTAAATTTAAGAAAAAGAAGGCTATTGAAGTCAAAGAGAAAAATGTTTAGGTACAAATGTTTGTCTTTAAAAAGAAAAATACCTAAAAACAAATCGTTTATTAAAACAATAAAGTCGTTTCCCGAGGACATTTTCTATTCCCATTTCCGAATAAATTGGGCCACTTTTAAAGTCAGGTTTTATAGGTTTTATGAAAATTAATAATTTATAGTTTCACTTTCCACAATACATTTTTTCTCCTTCTACCCGATTTAAACTCGTCCTCCATATTCAACCGTACTCTCAGCAATAACTGTGTCTCCGCATTACTGAGATTTTCACTAAAAACTTAAAAATAATAATTTATACAATTATTATTAACATAATTTAACTAAATTTCAATACAAAAATTAAAATAAAACAGTTTTGCACTTACTTTTCATCAGACATCGTAGTTATATGCAGCAAACAATTTTTTGATAGAAATTATGAGTGACAACTGATAGAATTATTGTCTTTTTGAACGCTTGATTATTGCAGTGCTGCCATATTGGCATTTCTGAACATTTTGTTTGTTATGCAATTGTAGTTTGCGCGTCATGTTGCATTTACGAACACAGCCTGGTTCAACCCGGTTCAACGAGTGTCGGCATATAGCCGCCCAAATTAGTTCGTTCTGAGCGATAAGATACGCATAGTATAGTAAAATAGTCACGTTTTCATTCAAAGACATTAGAGGCCATTAGCGATGAAGTCTTATCTTCCTTATAATGTAAACTTACGATGTGAGACGACGGTAGAGTCAGAACGAATTTCACTGCCAGAGGAAGCAGTAGGTTTTTTATATATTTTATATTTATCCAACGCACGATGGCTGCTAAGCGCTCTAGAGAAGATACGTTAGATAGTGACAGTTCTAACGAACATTACTTTGAATCTGATAAGAAGGAAGATGACGGCATTACTTCGTCAAGTAGAAGTGAAATTCGTTTTTAATTGTATGAACAAATTTTCTTGTGTTAAATAAAGCCTTCGTTTTTATAACGTTCAACGTATTTATTTTTTTTACTGCGCACTCCAATACCACTCGTCCTCGGCGACGCTCGCCCGTCGAGCGGCTCCGTCCCCAAAGGGTTAAACAAATGCAGGTAAAGCAAAGAGCCTTAGGGCCACCGAGTGTCTTGACTTGGACAAACAACCTGGCTAACCCAACCTAAGCTATGGCGTTCTCTTAAAATACGAGCCATATCCACATAATTTGTTAAAACACAAAACACTTGCTTTTGTTTAAAAACTATTAAAAACTATTATTTAATTTATTACTTTTTCTTCTTTCCATTTTATAAATTTAGTTTTATATATATATATTTATATGTGGAGACGTAAATAAAACTTTAAAATACAAAGTTTTCATCTTGCATTTGATCTGTTGATTTTATTATGTTTGCTTTTGCTGATTTCGTTTCATTTATTTCGTTATTACTCCTGGCTGTGAAACATTTGCGATACAAGAAATTACAATATTTAGAGAAATAGAACAAACAAAGAGCGTACAAACGAAACGGAAGCGAAACTGCGTTTCTTGTTTTTTTCTGATTTATTTTTTTTTTGTTTCCTTTCTGCTTTTAAGATTCTCTTGGAAGTTGGATAATCATACGTACATATGTGGAAGTAATTGCATTCAGCAAAATTCAGTTGAATTAAGAAATTTTAAGAAACTAGAAATTGTGAAATTGAGAAATAAAACACATAATTCATTAATGATAAGACAGAAGGTGGAAAACAAAAATATCGCATTTTTACAACTTTTTAACAAAGCAACTTTTCTCCAAGTAAGAGAGAGAGAGAGAGTTTTGGTTCTGATCTGAGAGTGGGGAAGTGGGGAAGTGATTTAGGCGCGACTATGCACTTGTAAATACATACATCTGTATATATAAAACACACATAATTAAATAAATTTAACTGCATAATTAATCGTAATATCGATAATGATAATTTTTATAATTATAATAGTAGTTTAATTATAGTAAGTAATAAAAACTATATTTTCATCCATTCATCCATATTTTTAATGATTAAGAATAACTAACATAACTTTCGTCTGTGTTTCTGATGCACTGCAACAACAACTTCACATACTTGTTGCCGATCAACTTATTTTATTTATTCATTTATTTATTTATTGTTTTTAATTTTGTTATTCACTTCTCGTTTATTGGTTTTAACACAAAACCTCTAGTTTTTATACTTTTCTCTTTTAATTGCAAAGCAAAAATTTTTTACTCCTTACGTGTAAATGTTGTAAGTGGCGGTGTTTGTGTGCGATTGATTGTAAATGTGTATGTGGGTGTGCAAATAGCATTTTTTTCAAGTAGTTATCGACTGCCTATTGAACGTGTGAACTAGTTTGAGATGATGGGTGCTTGAATGGAAGGAAACAAGTGAGTGGCAGGACACTAATTTAGTGGCACAAAAAATCAAGGCCTCTATTTTAACTGCGTACAAGCGAATAAACAAGAAGGAATAGAAGTAAAAGTAGACTTGTGAAAGAGAAAGTAAATAAATAAGAAGGAAAAGTATTATAGATAAGTAAGAAAAATAAATAACAAAGAAAAATAAATACGAAAGAAAAGTAGATAGAAAAGAAAAATAAAGTAAGGAAAAAAAAATTAAGAAAAATAAATATTAAATAAAAATAAATAGGAAGGAAAAATAAATAAGAAACAGAAACAAATAAGGAAGAAAAATAAATAAGAAAGAAAAAAATTAGGAAAAAAAAATAAATAGGAAAGGAAAATAGATAAGAAAAAAAATAAATAAATAAATAAGAAAGAAAAATAAATAAGAAAGCAAAATAGAGTAAGAAAAATAAATAAAAAAAAAAATAAAGAAAGAAAAAAATTAGGGATAAAATTAAATAGGAAAGGAAAATCGATAAGAAAAAAAATAAATAAATAAGAAAGAAAACTAAGTAAGAAAGAAAAATAAATAAGGAAGAAAAATAAATACGAAAGAAAACTTATCTATAAAAAATTAAAAAATTTTTTTTTTTAATTTTTAAAAATATATAAAAATAAATAAATAAGAAAGTAAGATATAAATGGACAAAAGCGACAGACAAAAAACCATGTACGCAAAACTGAAAAGAAAACACTTCAAAATGATCGAATATTTAAAGTAAGTAATATAGTTTAAAATGTATGCGAAAATACATACAAACATATATTTATTTTATTTAATATTTAGAACTTAAATTTTTTTTTTTTTTTTGGACTCCGCTGACTGTATTTCGTCTTAGCAATCCTCTTACTCTCAAAGGTTTGCATGTATGTATGCGTGTAGTTATATCTATGAAGCCGCATTGGTGTGTGTGTGTGTTTGTCTGTTTTTTGTTGATTAATGATATATTTTACATACCATCGATTTTCTCATTTTTTGTTCTTATTACTTTGCTCATATAGTACATAATATGTATACGTATGGACCTAAACATATTTTTTATCTGTATATACTAAATTATATTTCTTTATATTACAACAAAACTAATGAAAACATACATACAATTTGATATTTATAATATTTTTTTTTCTTTTTAAATATATGTATACATATTTTTTTTTTTTTTTTTGTAAGTTTGAATTTGTGTTTGTTAAAGCGCAAATTTTAAATTTTGGAAATGCTTGAAACACGGCTTTGTTTGAAAATTAAAAAAAACAATTTTATTAAGTTTTGAAGAAAAAGGCACGAAGGGAAATGAGTTGAAGTACGTATGCGAGTGAAATAAAATCGTTAACTGGAAATAAAATGTAAAATGTTTCGCTGAAATAAATTTTAGCAGTTCACCTATTTTAATCGCAGATTTTCACTGGCAATTACGGTACCTAAGTGAGGTGCAACCCGCCGCTTTTGAATATAGAAACAACAATCGAGTCAAAATTATTAGTCACTTTTCTGTTTTTCTTTTTGCAAAACCCAAAACTGTTTGAAAAAAATTGCGCCTCCTCCGAGGAAAAGCAAAAAAAGCTATAAATTTAAATGTTATTTTTTATGAATAAGCAACTCATTCCTCACTTGCAAATGCAGTAGTCAGCAGCCAAATATTAGATTGATAGATGGATATATTTCTTCGAGGTTCGCACTTCGACCTCAGCGGCTTTTGTGGCCTCTGCTCATCACAATACCTCAAGCAGACCCAGTTCCCTTATCAAACTCAGCAGAGAGCTGGATTGGATTGAGCGTGGCCGAATATTAAACCTGGTTTTAATATACTCAACAAAGGTAAGCGACACAAATTCACAATGTAGCAAGTTTTTTTTTTTTCTCTTTTTTTTGTAACTGGAAATCAGTGAGATCGAATAGTAATTTTAATAGAAATGTATTTTTTTATATCAGTTGATAAATCTACATTTATTAAAAAAATTTAATATTAATTTTAGGCAAATCAAGACTGGCAACATTTTAGTTCCGTAAATTAAAATTTAAATAACGTGTTAAATTTAATCGGCAAAGAATTACGATATACAACCCAATTTTACGGACTAATCAGAAAATCGCTTCAACAAAAACAAATAGAAAACTACTCAGCCACTTGTTTCAAGAGTCGTAAGTGAGTTTTGTATGGTTTTTGTATCTTAAACATAACCAAAAACAACAGCTTTGACAGACCATGTGGAGATACAGCAGTTGAAGCATTTGATTTTTCACACATTAAAGCCTGTTATGCGTACATAATTTCCACATCTCATGCATTTGGATATTTTCGTGTATTTCTAGTTAAACATACATAACAATATGCGTATGTTGCTACTACAACGACACTCATTTACAAATACTAACATATTTTCATAATTATTACAAAATCTTCCTAGTCTCTTCTGGTGTAGCATTTTACAATTTGCTGCCTTTTAAATTTTAGAATTTTAACTACAAGATGCAAGATTTTTGTGTGTCTCAATGCATTGTGTAGGTATTTTCATGTGCACGATCTTGTTGTTGTTGCTGTTAGTTACATATGCTTATTTAAATGAATTACTTTTCAAGGTATAGCTAAAACTCGGTTCATTGTGAATGTGATCGTAGCTGTTTGAGTGAGGCTGTGTATGAGTGAGCTGGTGCATGTGTATGGGTAGGGTTCGGCAGGCATAGATGCAACGAGCACACTTTAATGAATGAACTGTTAGATCGTGCCCCTTAGTAGAAAAGAGGTGGCTGAATGATGAGTGGACTTCTAGAATGTACCAATACAATGCATAATATATACATAAATATATATGGTAAGAATTTCGAAAATTAATTATATAAATGCAAGAACATTTCATTTGATTTATTTTTCATTTGTTTTTTTTTTCAATTTTGCCAATGACGTTTTTTTAATCAAAACAAACGAAATTATTTTAATTGCACGACTCCAAAACGTTTGACGGTACGGCCTATATAGGTGAACATGTCACTTAAATATAGTTAAAATGGTGCATGCCACTAAATACGAGTATATGCTTGTACCATCATTCGAAAAATCGTATTTTTTTTGTTTTGCAACTCATTTCCCTCACCTTCGATATTTTTCTATTTAAATTTTTGCGCGAATTAGAAGAGAAATTTTAAATTCGATTTTGCTAAACATCCAACTCCGAAAATTCCTTTGAATACAGTGTACTCTCTCTTAAGCGAACACCTAAGGGACTCCAAAATTGGTCCATTTATGAGAAAAGCGTTAAAAAAAGTTAATAATATATTTGGGGGAGGGTCGTACGCTAAAGATATTTTTTTTTAATTCTTAAAGATTTGTGGTAGGTAATGAAAAAAGTGTCCGCTTGAGAGGTGTCCGTAAGGAGAGAGTTCACTATAATATAGCGGCCAAAGTCATGTAGTTACTCGCAACTACCAAGAGCGGTTTTTTTTATAACGCTTACACAATATCCTGTTTTGATAATGCATTTTTAAGGGAAAGATTTGCAGCACGGATTAACAGTACGGATGATTGCAGCTAAATGCCAGATTTTTCAGTTCAAATTTAACACAGTGTTTTCAGCTAATCTTGTCATGGTGAAAAGATCTTCGCAGGCATGGACAATGTCAGACCGTTAAGCGACTCTCAGTGAATTTGACAGAATCAGCTGATGCGCTGACGTAACAGTAGATATGTTTACAAAAAACAAAAACACTCAGATTGTGTTGGTGATATACGAAAAAAATCAACATAACCTTCGCTTAAGCTACTTCCTTGTCATCCGAACAACGACTGATTGAACGCGCGTGTGTGAGAGTGAAACGAGCGCGCAGAAATCGTTTCCAAGCCAAAGTTGCGCGCACAATTTTACTTTTCGCCATAACTACTGAACAAACCTGGTAATCTATCATTCTTGTAATCTTCCAGTATTGAGTTTAGCTTAAAAATTCACTATGGTTAAACTTGCAATGAAAAACCGGCCCGAACTAGGCTAAAATAATTCCCCACAGTTGCACTCGTTTTAAATATTATTCGAAATTGGTAATGATATAGCTTAGCAACAACGATTGCGAAATCTCACTGAACGGTTTGTTTAGGTTCTATACAGAGAAGTGGTGTATTTTCTTCTTTTTTTATTTTTTTGTATTTATTGTGTTGCCACCTGCAAATTAAATTTAACATTGCGACGACAACGACGATGACGTTAATTTCCTTTACTATTAAATTTTATTAATTTATAAAGTAAATGTATGAAGTATGTGTTCATTTTTCATTATTCACTTGCTTACTTGCAATTTGTTATTTTTCAAATTTTTTATTTATTTAATTTTTTTTTTTTTGTTTTGAGATTTGTATGATTTCAATCATTTTCTCAACTCCGCTCTTCCCACTCATACTATATTTATGTATGTATTTATAATTCGGCAAAATTTATTTAATTAGTATTTTGCGAATTTAATTTCATTTTATTTATTCTCTAGTAGATTACGCGTTATATACTTGTATGTAGTATGTATCTATGCATCTATGTTTAATTATGTATGTACGTTTTTGCTTTTTCTTTAATTTTAATTTTGTCTGTCATTCATCCATCTGCAGTGTCAGTTATCAACAATCAACACCAAAAGTTCCCTCCAATTTCTTACGCTCGCATTCTTCTGTGGCTTAGCTTGTTGTTGCTGTTGTTGTTGTTTAGTCACATAGACCGACTGGTTGTTGCTTGCTACTTTGTTGTTGTTATCGTTAATTATTTGCTCTATGATTATTGTATTTCTGTTACACCTAATGTTGTAATTGTTGTTGCTGCAGCTGCTGGCTTGTACTTTGCTGTACGGCACGGGCTACTACAATTTTTTATGGCTATTGCTTTTACAAATTGTTGCAGTTGTTGTTGTAATGTGTTGAAGACATTGTTGCGAATGTTTTAATAATTGATTCTGCAGCTGCGGCGGCCGCTGCTGCTGCTGCCGCCGCCGCTGCGGCTGCTGCATTAGTAGCGTAATTTTGCTATGCCAAACGTGGCTTCTTCTGGTGCGGCGACTCCTCCTCCTCCTCTTCCTCGTAGTCATCCTCATCGCCGGAGTCACTCTCATAATCAACAAGACCCTGTAAATTAAACAAATACGCATTTGAAAGCGAACATTGTAAAATTAATAAAAGAAGTTTTATGGTTATTTTAGAAGTTTTTTGCAACTTTCAATTTAGTAACACTTTTCACTTTCCGATCTTTTGTCTTATTCACATCTCTGCTTACCTTCTTCAAAATACTCTCCCCAGTGACGACCGTCGAAATAGCTCCTCCCTCTTTGCTGTTACCGCTACCCATATTATCGATACTGTCGTTGTGCTTCACAACGGCTGCAGCCAAACTCGCCGCAGTTACTACACCACCACCGCCACTCATATTGGGCGTCACACCAGTCACTGTGGCCGCAACAGCTGCTGCTGCAGCGGCGGCCACCGCAGCGACGGCATCACTCGATGCAATCGATGTCAGTAGCTGGGAAGCAGCTGCTGCTGCAGCGGCAGCCGCCGTCTCTGATAGTGCAGACGATGTGGATGGTGTTGCTATCGATGCTGATGATGACGATTGCGATTGCAGGGCTGTAACCGCTGACGATGGTGACGCTGTGACGGCAGTTGATGATGTTGCGGCGGCGGCCAATGCCGATTCTTGATGTGGTACAATCGAAACCAAATGCTGACGCAGTTCAACAATATCGGGATCTTCGTGTGAATGTTCTAGATGCTGATGTTGATGCTGGTGTTGATTCTGCGCCTCCAAATGGGCAGCACCAGCTGCCGATGTGCTGGCCACACCTGCCGCAGCGGCTGCAGCTGCTGCCACCAATGTGCTATTCAAATTTAGTTGCTGCTGTTGTTGCTGGAAATTGTGCAGTGCCGTTTGCTGCTGATGATGAAGCGCAATATTGGCTGCCACAGCAGCTGCACCTAAATGCGCCTGTGTGGCAACAGCGGCAGACTGTGAATGCTCAATACTACTACTACTATTGGACGCATTCGAAACCACATCGCTGAGACTCACACCGCTGATGGATGAGACACCACCGACACCGCTAACGCCTACAGCCGGTGTTAATGTCGTTGAAGTAGTCGTTGTGGAGCTCAAACTATTCACGCTGCTACTGCTGCCCAGCAGGCCGCCATGTTGTGCACCTTGGGGTGGCGATTTTTGTTGCATCGATGATTGTTGCTGTGACGGAGATTGTGAAGGGCCATTCTTTTCAGTGACGGCTGCAAGTGCGAAAGAAATATGTAAGACGGAAGAAAAGCCTTAATGACTCAAGTGAAAAATGGAGGTGAGAGAACTTACATTTCATAACACTGTTATAGGTGTCATATTCGTCGGCGAAATCCTCCTCCTCATTGAACCACATCTCCTCTTCGTCGTCCATTTGTCGCGGGTCACGACGGAAACGACTACGTATAATGGGTATACCGCTGTATAATTTTATATATACGACCAGAAAAATATAGCTGTTAGTATTCCTCACTCTATGTCATTTAATGGGTATTTTAAATATGACCACTTACGTATCCAGCGACATCTTGTCGCGATCCTTTATTCGGTCTTGATACTGATCGTAGCGATTTTTGAGATATTTAAATGTTTGTACGTATTCGATTTCATCAAATATTTTACTGAAATTCTCCACGAAATAGACGCAAAGTGTTTTGATGTCTTCAAGTTTTACAAACTCGAACAATTCCAGAATAGCCGATTCGAGTAAATTGTATCTGCCGTTATTTCTAATGAATGCGTCGACAACTGGTGCAAATAAGTTACCTTTAACTATATGCCTGGTGTTAAAAAACAAAGATTATATAAATCATTTTATTGTAACCCAACAGAAAATGACAAATAAAATAATATACAAAGATTGCCTAATAACCCCTTACTTTAGCTTTAACCGAGTCTTAACTTTGTGGATTGAGTGAGGAATGAGATTAACCAATTTGCCGTAGCAAGACAAAATCTCTGGAGCAAATAGATGTGCACATTCACATCCAAGATGTCAATTCTGTGACTTGATTCGATTACCGCACAAGAATCAAAACATGAGATCAAACTATAAGAGTTGCGTAAATCAGCTGGGATCGAAAGTTGACGGACAAATACCTTTGCAATTTTGCAGAGCAATGGCTTGCTCAATCAAGGGTGTTCGGAGAAGACCGCCCAGTAAATATATCGGCTACTTAAAAACGACAGCCTGGAACAACGTTGCCGGAACAAGCGGGTTTATAACCGACCAAGAACTGTCACTTCAGCAGCTGTTACAACAATAACAACAACTAATTAGAAACATAATAGACGCATTTTAATGCTATTCACAAAAAAATTAGCCTCCAATGTATGGCATTATCGGCCAAACACCTAACAGGCGTAATGCACCTGCAAAATCGCCCGTCAACTGTGGCCGTCTCTTTTTTTAACGAATTGGAATATCTTAGTTCTGCAGAAATAGGAGGCATTCTAAAATTTTTGAAAAGCACGCACTGGTTTTATGAGAAACGGAAGGCCCCCACGAGGCATCACAATGGGTTATGAGCCTGACAACCGCTTCAACCTAACCTAACAGGAGTGTACGCGCGAATTATTTTTTCAGGCTCTATCCAAAGCATACTCTAAGCCTCAACCTTCTTATTGGCAAAGACTTTCAATCTGCAACCTCACGCGTATCTACACATAAAATACCCTCATCAATACACACCTGCGCCTTATTTGCTAAACATGCGGAACTGCCCTCTAAACTACACACTCTGCGGTACACTAATCACCCACCGTGGGCGGTTAGCAAAAAATCTTTTATCAACAACCGAGTTAATTTACGGCCGTTTACAGGGCCAAGTTCTCCAAATCTATCGCAGTCTACAAATTTAACGGGTGGCAATTGGTTTTTACTGGCGGGTCAAAAGGATCCCACACTTCTTACGCAATGGTAAAGGAAAATCAGGAAGTTCTCGCGTACGGCCTTCTATTTTCACCGCTGAAACAACCGCATATTACAAGCCGTTCAATACTGCGCCAATAGTAAGGGTAAACATATAATTTGCTCCAACAGTTTGACCTGCTTCCAAGCCATAAAAAATCAAGCAAAATCATCGACAGTATCAAAAACATACTAATTACCCATCGGAGTAGCATCAAAATTATGTGGATACCTGGGCACTCCGGCATCCAGGGTAACACACTGGCAGATACAATTGCCAAAGACATGTCCATTACACCAACAGTCACATCAGAAGTCATCCTACCTAGCGACACACACCGACTTATTCATGAACAGAGGCAAACTAAGTTACTTCGTGAATGGTCGTATTATAAACACCATTATTCGAACACTAACCCCGAAGGTTCAAAACCTGCCTATCCATCATCGGTACCCACCACCCACATTACCCCATACACACGACTCCGTATTGGGCATACCATAATTACTAGCGTACACCTATTAAAGGGTAATACATCCTACACCTGCCCCTTCTGCCAAGCAACAGTCAGTGTACATCATCTACTGGTATCCTGCCCTGAACTTGCTTCGCAAAGGCATCACCACTTCAGCAACACAGATCCTCTTCTACTTCTAAAAGAAGCCACTGAAGAAAACATTAAAAACATTTACAAATTTCTGAAGGACACCGACCTACTCCGTCGTATCTGATCCAACACACGTCACCAGCCAGCCGAAAGCCTCTGCTGCTAGCGCTGCGTTTGCTTAGTTTACTTATAATTTTATTATCATGTAAGCTTTTAAAAATAAAAAATAAATAAATAGATTTTCTGAAATTGTTCAAGAGTATTGAAAGAGGCAAAATTGAATTCGCGCTACGCATACAAGAAATACCAAAAAAAATTGGCTTTGCTAGTAAGTTTAACCCTCGCTAAGGCCTATTCCCAAGTGCCTATACAAGGCAAAGCGTCTGATTTATTCAAAGTTGAATCAGGAGGAAAGTAGGGAGATGCGCTGTCTACGCTTGTGTTCAATCTGATCCATCAGCAATATTTTTTATTTTTCGCTTGTCATTTGTAAACTTCATTAGTATACATTTCATCATGGAACGCTACACCCTTGAGCAACGATTGCAAATCGTACACATTTTTTATGAAAATAATCGTTCTGTTGCTGCTACTTTAAATCCAAATAAGTCCAAAAATCATCTTCAGTGATGAAGCTCACTTTTGGCTCAATGGCTTTGTCAAAAAGCAAAATATGCATTACTGGGCAGAAAGCAATCCACACGTGATTCATGAGGCACCGTTGCATCCCGAAAAAATCACTGTTTGGTGCGGTTTACATGCCGGCGGCGTAATTGGCCCATATTTTTTCGTTGACGAGAACGGTCGCCACGTTACTGTAAATGGAAATCGATACCGCGACATGATAAACGATTATTTTTGGCCGCAATTGAATGGTATGGACTTAGACGACATGTGGTTTCAACAGGACGGGGCCACAAGCCACACAGCACACGCTACAATTGATTTGTTGAAGAGTAAGTTCGATGAGCGCATTATTTCCAGAAATGGACCGGTCGAATGGCCGCCGCGCTCGTGTGATTTGACGCCTCTAGACTATTTTCTTTGCGGTTATGTGAAGTCATTGGTCTACAGTAACAAGATGGCGACGATTTGTGAGCTCAGAGCCAATATTGAACGCGAAATTGCTGGAATTTCGACCGATTTATGCAAAAGAGTGGTCGAAAATTGGGTTCAACGATTGCACTTCGTAAAACGTGCACGCGGTGGTCATGCAAAAGAAATCGAATTTCATACTTAAATGTATATGTTCAAACTCGATAATAAAAAAAAAATTAGTTAAAAAGGTCAAACCGTTTGTGTTTTATTCAAAAAAAAAAGTTGAAGCGCTCTTACTGAAAAACGCTTTATAAAACACTGGTTCGACCAAAGTATGGATGCGAAACGTGGACATTGAAAACGGATACAATTAAACATAAGCATATTGGAAAGAAGAATACTGAAGAGAGTACCGGATCCTGTACTAGAAAAACATGGGCTCTATCACATCAGATACAACAACGAGCTAGAGGAGTTCCTACAAGGGGAAAACGTTACGCAGTTTGCCAAATCACAGCGCATCCGATGGCTATGACACGTTTGCGACAGTCGGTTCTACGTTACCGGAACCACTCGGATTTACTATATATTCGGCAAGGGGCTGTCACTATAGCAGCACTCCCCGTACATGTATGGGGAATGTTTTTGCTGCTACAACAACAACAACACATTTGCGAATGTTAGATGAAAAAATACCTCGCAAAGTTCTAGATGCGCGCATGCTTGGTGAAAAGCGAAGAGGAAGGCCGCGGAAGCAATGGTTAGACTACGATGAGGACGATCTAAGAAGCATAGGAGTGACCAACTATCGTAGTCTGGCTATGGACAGAGATGCATGGAGAAGAATTGTGGAGGAAGCTAAGGCACACAACGAGCCGTAGCGCATCATCGATTCTTTTCAAATGATTACTTATACAGATATACACACATATATACATACATACACACATACATACATACATATTTACTCACCTATTGTAAAACTCGTCTTTAAGTGCAATAATTTTCCTTAAAAGTCTAAGCGCGCCAAGTACGAGGAACGTATGTGTGCTTTTCATAAGCACAAGTATTCTCTTTAGGAGATCCTTTTGTATGATAAAGTTCTTAATATGATAAGTATGATGCTCCACACAAAATGACAATATGTCCAAAACAATGCCAAGCAATTGTGCGGTTTGGTAGTCTTCACTATCTGGACGATCACCGATTGTGTTAATAAGTAGTGGTGCTGGAACATTATCAAATTTCAACAATTAATTCATATATCACAATTTAAAATCAATCACGTTCACGTCACTTACCAATCAGTGTTTGTATGCTATGCTTATAGAAGAAATTCAAAAAGTCTGCTTTCTCAGTTAGCATACTTTCTGGTTCCAATAAAATTTTAATGATGCCCATTAATTGCACGGCGACCCCCAGCTCTGGCTCTGAGTCGCTCAACATTTGTTCAATGGCAATGTTCAATAACATGCGATCCTGCAAACGTCAGCGAAAAACGCGGATGTATTAGTGAGTGACACACTTGAAGTGTATAACCAAAATTTACCACACTTACCCCCTCTGTGCGGTTGACCTGCTGCAGTGTGTAATTGCGTACGACCAACGGTGAGAACTCCACAATCGCTGTGAGTATGTCTATTGAGGCCGCCTTGGTCTTTTCGTCGTTCATCACCAATGTGATCTCGAGTGCTTGCAATATGCCCAAACAGGTGAGTGTCTTGTAGAAAGAGTCCTTGCCTTGCGGTTGTAAATTTTGTGCATAATTGCAGAATTCCTTTAGGAATAGCACAATATCGCGACGCTTGGCATCGTTGGTGCTGGGATCTGTTAAAAGTGTGAACATATCGACCAGGAAGCGTTCATCCTCTTGTATGAGTGTGACAATTTCCACTTTATTGAAGAATATAAAACTGGACAGCGTGTTCAACATGTTGTCTTCGACAAATACCGATGGGGTCGGCAAAATAATATCTTGTATGTATTGTACACGGAACGTTTGGTGAATTTTAGCGAGCAGATCCTGATTCTTAATCGGTACTGCTTCGCGGAACTTGGCCCATTGTTTTAAATACTGACGATGCTTCTTTGGTTGGGTGGAACTCGGATCATACTCTAGGCAGCCAACCACATCGAAAATAGTATCTTCGGCGAACATAATTTCGAACAATGCATTCTTGTTTAATAGAAAAATGTTCTTGAAAATTTCGAAGAGGTGATGCAAACCCTCCGTATTGTCGAGATCCTCGCACACATGGAATAGATTTAACAATTTCTTAATATAGTTCTCTGATTCTAAAGCCATGGAAAGCTTTTCCTTTCGCAAAGGTGTGGTTAAACAATTCTGTATGGTCTCGGATATCTCTTCCAGACGTGCAAGCTCACATGGCGGCAACTCAATGGGCGGTGCCGTGTCTGACATATCCTCAAAACGCTCATCTTCGGATTCTTCAACGATATCCTGCGTTATTTCAACTGATGGATCCTTACCTTGAACCTGCAAGAAGAGCATAATAATGAGTTTACTGAATACTGAAGATAATAGTAAAAATAAGAAATATACGCCAAAATAAAACAATAATTATAAAAATCTCTTATTCATGTACCAGCGTTGTAAAATGATTTAGTCAATGTGGATTTTTATTCAGCCGTAATTCATTTTAAAAATGAATTGTTTTTAAATGCAAAAGCCTCTTTACAAAAGCAATGAAAAACTTCAATTCAAAAATCTTTATTGCGCCACTGAATAGAACAAAGGCATTCCAATATTGAAGGTGCATATAACAGTACCATTCAATCAGTTATTTTACTCGGTACTTTTACTGCTACATAAAAGAGTGCAATTAAGTAATTATAAGCAATATATTTTTTGCATCGGTATTTTGAAACTCCAGGGACACAAAGCCAACTTTAAATATTTTTGTACAACTTGAGGATGGCTTTAATAAATTATTTATACTAAATGATTAGGACTAAATGAATGACTACACACAGCAAAGATTACATTCATTTCAAAGCTCACTCAGAGTATGTAGAAAAAAAAATATTCCAGCATAATTTTTGCTTTCTTTTTTCTCTCTTTAAGTACGTACAGATTTAAAAAATATAAACTATGAAAGAAGATTTTTGAAGTGAAACTTGTTAGGCGACGATGGACGAGTACTGAATGGAGAGTAAAATTTCAGGGCCATGCAACGTTTTGGGCATTTTCGTTCCGCGAGAGAGAAAAAAGATATAACGTGGAGGAAAAGGAGAGAGAGAGCTATACCTTAAATATATCTTAGATACACTTCGTCGATTTTCTCCTGAGTCTGGTGAAGGTTATGGGATTTGCAATTATTTCTGTGAAAAGAGGTTTTGTGTGCAATTGGGGTCGTGTTTTTTGTGATGTGGCATATTTTATTATTTCTTCTGTTAGTGTGGGTACTTTGAGATCATGATGAATTAGGGCATTTCTGATATAATAAAAGGCGTTTGAGATCATTCTAAGGGTTTTCGACTGGAATCTTTGAAGTATTCCGATGTTGGCGTTAGACTGTTGACTTAAATCCAAAACTGAATGCAATGTGCCCATATCGATGTAATAGCCAATATATTCTTCTGAGTTTTATTCCTAGAGCCGTCCGTTTGGAGAAAATATGGGTTTCCCATGTAAGTTTGCTATCAAGATGCATGCCGAGATATTTTCGGACGTTAGTTTGGGAGATAATTGTATTATTGAGCTTAATGGGTAGGGAAGTTTTTCGATTTAGTGTAAAAGGGACTTGGGATGATTTTTTCTTAAGGGGTTAGAGGTAGTCAGAATTTTTGGATTTTTCGAAAATTTGATTTTTTTTGGATTGTCTTAAAGTGTAATATCTTAAAAATATTGTGTAAAAATTTGAAGTGAATCCGCTCGGGCGCTCCGGGGCGTTCGTGAGCAAGTAGCTGGATGCTGCACGTATGAAAGTGGCAGCAAAGCGCGCCAACGATAACACTCGAGAAAGTAGAATTCTACGTAGGCAACAGCAAATCGATATTTTGGAATCTGCTATGACGGCGGAGGAACTATTACATGGCCCAGGAATAGAGGACAATAATTCGTGTAACTCTACATAAATCGATAGCAAAACTTTAAATACGTTTTTCTCAAAACGATGTTTTTTGAACTGTAACTTAAAAACCGCTTGGTAGTTTTCAATAAAATGTATACTGCTTTTGAAAAACATAAAATACTCGTGCCAGATCGAAGGATTTTTTCTTTTAAAAAGTTTGATTTTTTTAAACAATTAATTGTCGAGTTTTTTCTCGAAAATTATTTCCTGAAAAATATTTCCTGAGGCCGCCATATTGTTAACTTTGAAAATAAAAGCTTCGATCACACTAATTTCTCTTGTCCGTTTGTTTTTAGATGAATCTGCAAGGACTTGTGATCACCGTAACGGACTTCTGGGCTCCACACAAACAGGGATAACTTTTACAATTTTGAATTTTTTTTTAGAAATTTTGTTAAAATCAAGTCGAAGCATGATATACCACTTTAATGCCATGTTTTTAATTTTTGTAAAGTAAAGAATTTGTCTAGCAAAAAAAAATTATTGAAAATCATCATTTTTTCGGGCCTCTGACTACCCCTAACCTCTTAATGCGTCACTCTTTCAACCAATGAGTTATTTTATCAACACCTTTCTGTAGTTCTTGGGAGGTCACAGGGGGTGGGAGTCAAATGTGAATACGGCAGTGAACATTCCAACTATTGTTTCTTCAGAAGCTGGTAGATCGTATGTGTACAATAGGTATAGGATGGGACCCATAATACTACCCTGGAGTATACCATCGCCTTGTTTGACAAAGAAATACCGTTTCTCGAGGTAGGACTTAATAAATACCTAATAATTCATTGGTAAAGTGTTTTTTGTCTTATAGAGTAAGTGAAGAATATTGAAATCTTGAAACAGTACGAGAGTCGTTTAAAAAGCCCGCGAAAAAATTAAAACCACCTTAATTGTTTGGCGTAAACCTTTTTTTATTTCTCGACATAGTCTCCTTAGGCTTATACACTTCGTTCAACGCTGTTCTGATTTGGTGATTCCTTCCAAATAATAGGAGTTATGCAAGTTCGAAAAACAGTCAATTTCAAAAATGTAGTCATTCGAGGGAGACAAGTCTGGATAATAGGGGAGATGTCGCTCCCACGACAGAGGGTTTTACGTTACCGGAGCAACCCGGATTTATATCCCGCCAAGGACTGTCACTCCAGCAGCATCCGCCGGATATGTATGGGAAAACGATAGAAAACGAAATAGACGGGTCTAACTGAATCTTGGTTTTTGCGTTGTTCCAAGAGATGCTACTAACTAAGCATACCCTCGATACGCGTCCGTAATGCTATCTCTCTGACCCTTCACGGACTTTGCAAACGACCCTCGTACATAATTAGTGATTTCAAACTGGTACGGATTTTACGAACATAAATTGTACATCTTTGCTATGACTGCTTACTTCCGCTAAGTGGAGTTTGACTCACAGCAAACATGCACGGAAACAGCAATTTTTTGAAAAAAAAAAAAAATTCTTTCGTTTTGAAAATATTATATATTGTATATATATGTATATAATTGGCGCGTACCCTTTTTGAGTTTACCTACGTTTTCTCTGAATTCGAACCTACGTTATTTCTGAATTCCGAATGGTAGTCACGGCTACGGCGGCCGCATTGAAAATATTAATAAATATCAATTGAAAATAATTGTTTAAGCCGAGTGATAACAAACATTTCAAAGTTATATAGCGAAAAAAAGTACTCCACTCGGTTGAATTAATTTGAATTTGAAAATTAACTTTACGACTCTTTTGTATGTTTATGCAATTTATGTCGAAAAAAACCACAATGGAGAAGCCAGCTTCAAAATACAAATAAAAGTGCAAATGGAAGCATTCCTTTCGTAGTTATTAGTTCTTTTTTTAAATGTAGAGATGCAGAAGGTGGCGCAAAATTAATCACTTTATCGATTGCAATATAATAAGGCACTAGTAAGTGCGTAAGATTTTTGGACCTTTGCTCGTTGGCAACGGCGAATATCGCAGGCGATGGAACGATGAGATGTATGAGCTTTACGACGACATAGACATAGCGCAGCGAATAAAGATCCAGCGGCTACGTTGGCTGGGTCATGTCGTCCGAATGGATACAAACGCTCCGGCTTTGAAAGTATTCGATGCGGTACCAGCTGATGGTAGCAGAGGAAGAGGGCGGCCTCCTCTGTGTTGGAAAGATCAGGTGGAGAAGGACTTGGCTTCACTTGGTGTGTCCAACTGGCGCCGGTTAGCACGAAAAAGAAACGACTGGCGCGCTTTGTTAAATCGCGTAAGCGGTTATAGCGCCAATTAAGCAGAAGCAGTACACATTTACCTATATACATACAAGGTGGCGCAAAATTAATCACCCTATTGAAAGATTTATAATTTTTTTGCACATGGCATCGTACGTCAATCATATTTGATACTTTTGAGCTAGGCAGCTGCCGTATACAAACAGCATTCCCATGGCAGCCGGTTATACGTTACCGAAATGACTACAAGTGCTGCCGCCCAGTAAACTAGCCCTGTCTACTGAACCGTTTATCACCAGTATACAAACAGACAAGCAATAGTGCACGGTCAAAATAAAGATTTTCATCACTGAAAATCATTTTTTATTTTATTCAAAACTAAATGGGATAATTAATTTTGTGCCATATACCAATACATATGTAACTTATACCCTATATCAAAAAATATCCAGCTTACCTGACAAATTTTTTCCCATATTTCATCGCAACCAGCTTTCTCCTGAAAGCTTAATGCCAAATCGAAATTATCGCCCTCTGACCATACGATCAGTGTATCCTGTTGTTTTTGGTAGGCGGTGTCGGGCTGAATTTTACTTTCCAAAAGTAAGGAACCATCCGATTCGGCACGCACCAACAATGAAATACCTTTTGTTATAAACAAAATATAACATATCTTCATTGCACAAGGGTACAATAAGTAGCAACAACACAAACTTACCTTTTAGTCTATCCACATAATTCGAAGATACATGACCAGTTCCACGATCGTCCCATTGTCGCTCCGCATTCAGAGCGTACAATTTAACACGTCGGCGGGTATCTGTTGTCATATTTTCCTCCAAATTGACTACTCTTAATCTTTTTAGTTTTACTCTAAGCTTTCTTTTGAATATTTTGTTACCCACAAATTCCAGTGCAAGGTCAGCAACTCTTCCGTACTTTTCAGTCTGCAACATAAAAATCTAGAGTTAACAATACTATTAGGCTGTTTGTTAGTATTTCTGTTGGTGCAGTACGTACACTTTGAAAGCTTTCGATGCTAGTTAGTCCCTTGCGCTACTCAACTGGTTGTGTATTGGCAGACAATAGACAATTAATTAATGCACAATGGCAGCTTTTTCCTTCAGCAAATCGCCGGGAAAACTATACGAATGCGCCAAACCAAATTTAATAAGAAAAATATTCGTTTAAATGTGTATGGTTTTGAGCTTACGGAAGATTATCTAACGGGATTTTGAATTTATAATTCAAATTTCTCAAAACTTTTCGAAGTCATTGTTTTTCAACAATTTTGTGGAGTGTGGTTATACATATGGAAGTAGTATTCGCGCAGCGAAAATAATCTGCAAATGAAAACAAAACATTACCATCAATTTCTTTCTTCAAAATAGTTTTTTTTTTATTAAAAATTAATATTTATTATTAGCATATTTGATATCAAATGCAGATTCAGCTCAAAAATTTCTTTCTTCAAAATAGTTTTTTTTTTATTAAAAATTAATATTTATTATTAGCATATTTGATATCAAATGCAGATTCAGCTCAAAAAGCGGAGATTGCGGTTATCGAAGTGCAAATGAATGAACTTTTTATAATAAAATAGCGAAATGTTCTAAACTGGGAACAACTGAAAGAGAGTCCAAGACATCGAAAAATAATTTCTAGATGAGATTCGGAGGAAAAATAAATGAAGCTAACCTCCTCTTGGGAGAACTCAGGATAAAATGCCTACCAGACATTTGCAGCGTCTTTCAACCAGAGATCTGTACTACCTATATGGAGAAGAAGGATAGTCTACCACAAGGTAACACGAAAAAGTCCATGTTTTGTGGACTTAATGCAATAGAAACTAAAGTATTGTATTAAAAAGTTCTTAGCAAATGGCTTAAAGGCTTGAAACAACATTTTACCAACACCTTTTGTGATCTACTTTGACGAATATACCATAAACATATTCAATAACATACACCTGGATGAAGTTACGTCCCTCAGCAAAAGGTGCGACAACTTCATGCCACTAAATCCACGACAACCTTCTTTACCCCCTGGTCAAAGGAGGTCAAAATACAGCTGAAGGTTAAAGTCGATGACACACCAATACAAACAGTAAACAACCCCAACATTTTAGGAGTTACCTTCGATAGTTTTCAACAAGTTCCTCGAATCGCTAGCCGGCAGTACTTGGGGTTTCTGAATTATGCTGCGCCCGTCTGCTCGCCTGGAACTAGTGATTTGCAGTGGACTAAGCTTCAGACATACGAAAACTCTGCAATCAGGACAGCCTCGGGGTGCCTCCTGATGTCTCCCCTACAACACCTACATATAAAGGCAATAATGTTCCCAGTCAAGGAGCACAACAAAATGCTCAGCAAATAGTTTCTACTCGGGTGCTACCGTAGGTTTCACCCCTAGACACCTGTAGACATCGGCTAGAACTTGAGCCGCCTCCCAGGCACTTCAGGAGGCATCTCTTCAACTATTCTGACGAGATCCAGCCGACAACTACTGGACTGGACAGCATTTGGACATGCACTAAATGACATTCATCGGGAGACACTTACCACCTTCCTAAGCTCCCGTCCAGTGAATGCCGTAATCGGAGTCCAACGACCACCAATTGCAGATGAAGAGCTTCCGCTGCCCCAGAGATCCGCGTAACTTTGGCACAATTACGTTCTGGATCTGTAGCAAACTAAACTCCGACCTATCCAGAACGGGATCCGAACATATATCCAGCACATGATGGCACTCCGCACGATTCTAACCACCTTTTCACATGGCCCATCAAACCTACTCATCTGACACACCTCTCCCTCTGGACCCAACAGCAAGATTCCAGGGCCTACCCTTAGATGAACTAGACGAAGACGGCCGGTAACTACATTACACTGACAGGGTTTAGTAAGATGCTACAACAACAACAACTCCATGCCCAAGGGCAGTCACACCTGCAGTATACCCCGCAATTGTATGGACTCAGGCTTATCGAATCGGAAGATGAAATCTGTAGACGGGTCTACGCTTTCGGAACGACCTGGTTTTATACCACAACCTTTTTTCTACATACAGTGCGAAATGTCCTCCTGTTAAATGGATCCACGGGAGTTCGCTACTCTGGTATTGCACTCAGACCAAGGGTATATCGAAGTTAAAAACGTTGACGAGGTCTAAAAAATTGATTTGTTTGTGACAAAGTCAAACTTATAGTTGGGTGGAGATGAAGCAGTTTTATCATTCTCACACATTGAAAAAGGACGCGCAAGGGCTAAAGCAAATTCAGAACGTCTAATACAAACGTAATATTCACGGGTAAATCTTTCTTTTGAGAGAATAGTTGCTTAAGTTGGCCTTGGTGTTCTGCTGATAATCGATAACTTCAACGAACTGTTAAACATCCAGTTATGGTTCTTGTTTGGAGCTGCTTCTCCGAATAAGGATTTGGCCGTTTATTCGTGTTTATTGCCAATTTGAGTGCAGTGTTGATGAATAAAATTGAACGTCTTTTCCGTCAGCAGCGAAGATATGTATTTGGAAGAACTAGCCAACCTTGGATTTTACAAGGAGACAACGATCCCAAGCATCGAAGCCGAAAGTGTGTAGAGTAGAAGTCATCACAGTCATCTCATGCCAAACCTACAGAAAGAGTTTGGGCAAGAGTTAAGCATAAACTTAAAGTAAAACAAATATGAACGGTCAAAAAGTTATCAAGACAAGTTCGGCTGATTGGCCGTCACGCTTTTGTTAGACAGACTGTATATGTAATGAATATGTAAATATACATATATATTCTGAAAATAAATCCAATCTACATTAATAAATAACTCCACGTTCCCACAAAACTCGGACTTCGCTACCGGAACGACCCGGATTTATATCCGGCCAAGGACTGTCACTTCAGTAGCACTCCGACAAGTCGGACCCACATGTGAGCACTTTCTTAATTGCTGAGTAACTAAATTTTAATGTGAAAAGTGTGTGGAACCTTAAGGATAATTATAACTTTATATATTCTGGGTAAAAACGAAATCGAACCATAAGTACGAATTCGAGAATAAATAATATCCGAATATCCGACCACCAGCGCCATGTAGTGGGTTCGATTATAGCTAAAAGTCATCCAGGTGCCCCATAAGTAAAAAAAATGCATCCAAATCGGTCAAACAGGACGATTTATACACACACACCCATTCCAGAATTGTATATAGTTTGGGGAAAAAGAAATCCATTGCTTTTGCGTAAAATTTTTGCGCAAATGGTTTAAAACTGTTTTATGGTCGATCCTTAGCTTCCGCCGGTCAACTAGGATGATTTCTGTGATTTGATCGACATTTTCTTTAATATCAAAAATGCCTGAATGGAGTCGAAGAAACCAAAATTGGACGTAATTAGTTAGCTGTTACAGGATCGGCACCATAAACACCATTCACAATTTCAGCGACCTGGCTTGCATTTTCACCTTTATCAAAGTAAAACTGTAAAAAGTACCGAATTTTCTCTTTCTTGACTTCCATTGCTAACACCCTGTAACTCACAACTGAATGGAACAAACAAAAACAGGAAAAGATTTTTTTTAGTGTGAAATGTCACCTTGACATCGAGCATAAACTTTAAATTGTGTGATCCATGATGGAAAGAATAATGAGATGGCGCCTATCGTGGTCCCGTTACTTTGCTCTCAGCGAATTTGACAACGAGTTACGGGTTTTTAGCTCCAGTATGGCCAGATTACCATTTTCGTAACTTGATTTAGCTTTTTGTTTTGTTATTTAGTCTCGGAGTTTTAGTTCTTTCTTCATTTCATTTTTCTAGCCTGTTCTAATTAAAAGTAATGTTTATAATTTTGTAAAATATACATTTTTTAAAAATTAGTTCAATAATTCACTCAGTTTTGTTTAGCTTTACTTTTTTTAACATCTGGTGGCATTGCCCGCGATTGCAGGTGTTGTTGGTGTTCTTCTGCTTTCGGCAGTCAAATCTCTCCCTCGCTACTGCAGTGCTGCCTAGCTTTGGATATAAAAACGCACTAAAATGCTCATTCAAAGAAAATTGCACAACAAATTTTTATTGAATCATTTAAAGAACTTTGTATGCGTGACAAATTGTCTTTAGAATGTGCGTTTTTTTTTAAATAAATGTGATATGCTTATGTAGAATTTAATTTATTTTATTTTGTTAAGCGAGACTATTTTGTTAAGGAAACGACTTATTTGCTATATTTGAGGATATGTAACTAGATAAGGTACTCTTTTTGTAAAAATGTCAGCATGGTTTCTTTAGTATTTTCTGGTATTTGGTGGCTTATTTTTACAATGAATACACCTCTTGATGCCCTATGTCCCACTAAGGATTGATGGCCGGAAGAAACGATTACACCTCTATGGTTTTAATTCGCATTCAGTAAATTCAAACGCCTTTTAAAATGTTTAAAAAGTTGTCAATCTTAAGAAGAGTTGAGAGAGGGGCATTTAATATTCTTGCATAACCTTAAAAGGAGCAAAAAATTAAATTCACACTTTCAAAATATCAAATTTTATAAGAACCAACTAATTTTCATTAGCACTAAAATCTTCTTAGAGTGGCCTTTTTTAACCTTCTTTTGTATAATAATAATAAAGTTTTTTTTTTTAACTTCAAGTTTCGGCTTTAAATTAAAAAAAAGAAACAAACACGAAACTTCAAAATTTTCGTATTTTCGGTATAAAAAAGCACTAAATTTATTGCGAAGAGCAAATGGTTGGCAATACTGCACAACTTGGAAAAACGTGACGTCACGTACTCTCAGATGGGCGCAATCTTCTTTCTTTCATTCTTGTGTGTGATCGATACTTTACGAGACATCGATAACTGCAGACATCTACCGAGAAACAATTGGCCTCTGGTGACGATCCAGCATGCTGTCCAGCAGGTTTATATGTGTGCGTGTCGGGTGCTTGACGCTAATATCTAAAATTTTTGATTTTCATCAAGCAAAAGCCGACAACAAGTATGTGTGACACGAAGCAAGTACGAGTGTCACCCGACACGCACACATATAAGCCTGGTGGACAAGCATGCTGGATCGTCACCAGAGGCCAAATGGATTTCTTTTTCCCCCCAAACTAATATTTGTTGGATATACAGGGTGGTCTTTAGGGCAAGAAAAAGCACGAGCCAAATCGTTGAAAGCAGTACATACATGTACGTATGCATGTGTTGTTCGGTACCAGCCCTTCTTCTATTTAGGCGCTTGATTTCATATTTACTCAAATTATTTAATCTGTTGCTATCCATTCATGCAGTGTTTACGTAACACGTGCCAAAAACCTGTACAAATTTTACGTTTCACACTGGTGCCTTACTACGCTAGGAGACAGGTTTTTTTACATTTTTGTTTTGGTTTTCTTTTTTTTTTCTGTGTTCTTTTTCCCCTTTCCTCATTAACATCCACATTTTGCTTTTATCGAAATTACTGTGACAAATTTGTAATCTGTTTCGCCATTGCCGATGCTTCCGTCGTGAAAAGGTCAAAACTCTCATAACGTGGCGGCGCTAAACACTGCACAATACTTAGAGCCAACACACACACGGCCAACAACAATACGTCGGCAGCTGAGTATTATATTGAATGAATGAATGAAATTGTGAAAGCAAACAGACAGCGTCATCACTTACTTCTGAGTATCTTTTTCTTCATCGCTGCGCAAGCGACGGAAATTTTTTAAATTGTAAATATTTGAATTTTTGTTGTTACTATAATCGTTGCAGACATTTCAATTTGTATACCTTTATTTTGGTATTTTAGTTTGTTTTATCAGCAATGGCCATGTAGAGGCTTTTGCCAATAATATATGTAAAAACAAAGAATTGAAGACAAACACCTTGGCAGCCCATTAAAATAAATGCAACGGAAAAGTGTGTAGCCAGAAAAATAGTGAATTACAAATACACCACTGGTGCAATCGGAAAAAACGAAACTTTCTGTTTACAAACAAACAAAAAATTGCAACAAATACAAAAATGGTATGAGTAATGCTCGTCAGCATGCAAACACACGTAAGCATGGGCATATACATACATACACAGATATGTAAAGGTAAATGAGTGCGCCACAACCAATGGCCAACAAACAGTCGCCATCCGCCAAAAGCAAACAACTTTTATTAAGTCCCTTATAAGCATTTTCGCTGCCACGAAATGCAAACCACGGTGTGTACTATACAACGTCGGCGGCGGACGTTTGAACATGCACGAACTTGTATTGCTTGGGACTTTGAAATTCCAGTGTTTTTGCTCATACAAAGCTACACGTACATACATATCTACATGTGTAGGTACATTCATCTACCCTATGTATGTGTGTATGTATGTGAATGTAAGAAAACTTAGATGGTTTTATGAATGCCTGTAAGTTTCACACTGTTGTAACTAGGGTAAGGAGTGGCGAGCAGTTGGATGAGCCATCAAACGAAGTAGTGAACAAGAATGAGAATAGGCTCAACCACATGTTGCGCTTCACGGCTAACCAACATTGCAAACACTGTCAAAAAATGTGTAAAATTGTAATATACATACATACATATGTACAAAATACTAATATATATTAATATACAAGTGTACATATTTTTCTTTTTATAAAGTGCCAGTTTGAATTTGCTTCAAACTCCCGTTGATTAAAGAAAACTTTTTTTCGACGGTGTTTCGCATTTTCTTCATATGAAAAAAGTTCGTGCATTTAACAGGTGGCGCTAAAGTAATCCTCCTATCAGAAAATGCTATACATTTTGCGATTGGCCCCTAATTTCAATTCTGTTTTGACATTTGTGTAGTAAACACATGCGAAATACACGTTAATAAACAATGCTACGCTACACTGCTCCAGAACGCGGAATATTGCTGACTATTTATTTGACCAATAATCGGTCGCTGACTTTGGCACAACGTGAATTTCGTCGCAGATTTCCTCGCCGTCCAACGCCTACTGGTGAAACACTGCGACGTTTAGCCGCTCGCCTCGAAGAGACTGGCACAACACGAGATGCTGCCAGGCGTGGCAGACCCCGGAGTAGCCGTTCTGCAGAGAATATTGCTGCTGTACCCGAGGATGTCATGGAAGCGCCGTCGACATCGACCAGACGACGTGCCACGCAAATGGGTATCAGTCGACGGTCTTTACAGCGAATTTTGGTATAAGATTTGAAAATGTTTCCATACAAAGTCCAGACGGTGCATCAGCTGTTAGCTGCTGACCGCCAATCGCGTCTAACATACGCTCAAGCCATCCTTAGTCACCACCAACAGGAAGATGATCATGAGAGAAATATAATCATGAGAGATGAGGCCCATTTCCATCTTAGCGGGTACGTAAATAAGCAAAATTTACACTTCTGGGGCACTGAAAATTCGCGTGTAACCCACGAAGAGCCATTACACCCGCTCAAAGTCACTGTATGGTGTGCTGTTTTCGCTGAAGGAGTCATCGGACCTTTACTGTTAATGGTGAGCGCTACAGAGCAGTGATCAACGAGTTCTTATTGCCGCAACTTGATGAATTGGGATTGGAAAACATGTGGTTCCAACAGGACGGTGCAACGGCACACACTGCACGTGCCACAACCGATATGTTGAAGGATGCATTTCCCGGGCGCCTAATCTCCCGTTTTGGCGATTTGCACTGGCCAGCAAGATCGCCTGATTTTACCCCTCCAGACTTCTTTTTGTGGGGCTTTTTGAAGTCGCGGGTTTATGTCAACAAGCCTCAGACTCTTGCAGCTTTTAAAGACAATATCCGTCAAGAATGTGAGGACCTATCGCCGGAAGTTTTGGTCAAAGTGATGGAAAATGCCATAAAAAGGGCTCAAATGGCAATCAGCTGTGGCGGCGGCCATTTACATGACATCATATTCTCGACTTGATGTAAAAAAAATTAAAAGACCAAATAAAAATAATCCACAAGAAGAATCAAAGTTTTTCATTTTTTTTTTTTTAATTTCAGCCAAAAAACATCGCAAGGTTACTTTGGGCCACCTTGTACATATATGGTTTTTGTTAAACAAGGAATTGTACTTTTATAAGAAAAAATAATGAACACGCAGAAAAGAAGAAATTCAAAAATTATTAAATTCAAGATTGTTCAAAATAGTGATGTGCTCTCGCGCAATCTAAATGTTGTGCCATTTTAAAACAAAACAAATAAGATACTAATTTTAGAAATTTTAATATTTTTTTAATGTATCCATATACATACACTATTTTTACTAAGAGAGAGAGAGAGAGAAATACATTTTTATCTTAAGAAAAATCAACAAAAATAGAGACTTCATTACTAAGAACCATGTAATTTTTTTGAGTAAATTACATAGATATCCATATGCATACCAGTAGCAGACCACTGCAAGTTTAAGAAAATTGTTTTCCAAGCCATACTTTAGCATATTTATATCTTTTTTTCAGTTATTGTAGCAGCATCCCTAAGCTCAAGAAAAGTGAAAGGAGTACAGCGATTCGGACATCCGTAAACGGCTAGCCTGTTCTCAGTGAACTTGACAGAATTAGCTGATTGGGTGACATTATAGTCGTGTTCTTTAACACATAAAATTGTAACAGTCAAATATTGAGAGAGCGAAGTAACAGTTCAAGGCAAGAAACCTTTGTTTTGTGCTGGAGAAATTTTAGTCAGCAAAAATTATCCATCATGAAAACATATGATCTGCAAGCTATGACCATTGCACAAAAATACAATTAAAACCACTCTTCTTCTTCCTACTTTTTGACAGGCACCCTTGCTGTGAGTTTGACAGACAGTCAAGTGTGTGACGGTGTAAGTGCTTGGTTTTTTTGCTTGAGTGTATTGCCGCTGTTGCTATGCCAAATTAGAATTTTTATGGTAACATTAAAAATAAGAGAAAAAATGCAAAATAATTTCTTTGACTTGAAAGATTTACAATAACAAATATTTTTAATATATTTCTTAGCTGTAATAATGCTTTTTATTCAGAAAAATCTCAATTTTATGTTATTTTGACTTTTTGATACATTTTTCTATGAAATTGAATCATTTAATGCAATCATGTTACATAAAAGAGCGTTTTGGAATCAGGTGATCTCAACTGTGGGCATTTTTAGACAACAACTTTCTTATGCATCTGTACAATGGCTATAACTGAACTTTCCGTGAACTCATTTATTTTGTAATTTGAAATCTAGTCTTTTGTGCACTTATACCTTTGCGCTGGTTTGAGATTTGCATTTTATAGTCAGAAACAATAGAATGGAAAATTTATTAACAAAAAAAATTATATATAAAGTATATATGGTAATTTCGTTAACTTTTTTGCTTTTTCTTCTCTTTGGAAGAGAATTTTCGATTACGCTCGGCATTTGGATTGATGGCAAATTTGGTTATCGGACACAACTAATAATTTAATATTTATTGCTGTATTCTATTTAATAACAACGCCGTATTGTTACGACACAGCCCGAATTACCCTCACCGTTGTCGCAATCTTTCTCAATGCGAATGTATTCCATCACTCTTGAATCTTTCTTGCTAAACTTATATATGACTGTTTGTATGCATGTATTAGGTCAATGGGTTTCAAAGGTATGCGATTAATGTTAGGATTTATACACGAGCCGACACTAGGCCGACAAGTTGTGTTGGTTACGAGCACAAAAGTAAACACGCCAAGCATGCAATATTAATTATGTAATTACTGAAACCAAGAATTTAATGTCATTTCACAAACTGGTGTATTAAATTCAAGAGTTCCAAATTAGGTAGTTCTACTGTATCCTCAGCGGCCAATTAGGACCATAAGGAAAGGTCTGTAGAGAAATTCCAACAAAAAATTATATGCGCATACATATGCATAAAAAGCATACATGTCATATTTTTAAACAACGTGATACCGCACTCAAATCGTACACTCATAACAGCCCACACAATAATACATTCACACATACATACATAAATATACTACATATAATTTAGCAACAGAGAAATGCGTGGAAGCCACGAAGTTGCTTTGCCGACGAATACACGAGCAAAATAATAAAACAAAACAAAAACAATCACATATTTTACTAAACAAAATATTGTAGTATATACTATTTATTTATGTACCTAGCGAACGTCAGTCACACAACTTTCATAGCAAACATAGCGACGTCGCCTATGATGATGGTGTGTCTTGACTTATCAACTGAAGATTGCGCTCGGCAATTTGGTTGTGAAAATCCATAAGGTACATTTGTTCAAGTGTTTACTTTCGATCTCTCAAGGCAGTTCGTTAGTAAAGAAAAATTACCAAAACTAATAAAGTTGAGTGCTAGTATTTCTGTAGTATAACAAATAAGTGTGTAATAAACACAACACACCGTAAATAAAACCTTAAAAAGAAACCGGTTTAAAAACAATGCCGGTAATCAGCACATATTCCCCCGTATAGGTATTTATAATTGCAACTGTGCAATCTTAAAGCATGCAAACGTGCATATGTATGTACATATATATGTAATCGTGCTTCATTCATGTGAGTAAAAGCTGCTACCACCAGTATTGCCAACTTCCGATACCAACCTGAATCAGAAAAACATATTTTGGCGCAGACGACACTAAAAACTAATTTTAGAATTTAATTCAAATATGCTAAAAAAAAGATGCGTGAATAATTTTCAGTGAAGTAAAATATTTTTATACAGTTTTGCTTGGATTCCAAAAAGCGAAATGAGCAAAATGTTGGCAACACCGGTAAGCTCGCAAGCGTTCCCCCCCTCTAGGGAGCACACCGATTAGGTACTAAGGCGCATGGAAATCAATTTTTGATAAGAAGAGATTGTGCATATAATCAGTAGGATGGTAATGCGCACCAGCTAGTTGTTAATGAAGTTACGGAGTGAAACTTTAGAAAGCTCATGGTAGTCGTTGCCTCTTTATTTAAATAAATAGTATATGTATGCACTACGTATGTTAATATTATCATTACATTTACTTTGTTGAAACGAAGATCATTTATTTACCTCTAATAAACAAAATCGGGTACACCTTCAAATGTATAAAAACACCCAGACACGCTTAGTGCCTAACAAAGCATTATATTACCTATTACTGAACTATGAATCACTATATTAAAGGTGCACTCAGATATGGCAATGAAAACCACAGACAACCCATTTTGTTGTCAAAAGTGTCGGTAATTTCTATGAAAGTACGTTTTTGCAGAAAGTATTTCGCAGACATTGATATTTGCTGGAACTATTATTTATTTTTTAATTTATTACTTTCCGTATTTCTTTGCAAACTCTTTGAATGCACCTTACCTACAACGTGTGAAAACGCATTATCTTTGTTTATTCACTTTGGCAGCTCAACAGCTGACTCTGACAAAGTCACTGAGTGACGATTAGCGATAGAGCGATATGCGCAACATTCTGCATTCTCTCAATCAACAGTGGATATTTGGTTTCATGCAGGAAAATTGCGTAAAATTACAAGATATGCTCAGCACATAAACCCAGCCTCATGTCTACTGTCTATGGATATTACAGATATATTATCAAGAAGTTCGTTACGTAAATCATGACTTTAATGTCCGATGGTTTACATACAGCATTAAACACCTGTAATATATATATTTGTGCGAAATTTTATATCGAAATAGTCCTCTCAGCGAATGCAGTGGGAATGTGCTGCATTTACAGTCATTGGCCGAATAAAAAAACCCATCATTATGGTAACGTATACCGAACCGTCGTGAGAACTGACTAATCATCGCTTACTATAGCGATATTTTGCGCAATGCTAGGTACTCAATACTTGTTTCATAGTGAGTATTGTGTATTGTAAACAAACCAGTTTTCAACTTGGTTCCATTAATACTAACAATCACAATATTAATTATGATCTACACATATTCTTGCCGTATTATTTTGAACCATCATTAAACACCTTCACTTATGAATACAGAAGAAAACAGTGGAAGATATACGGCCTTAGCCTTAAATACCAAGTGGGTGGTAAATGTGTACATATTGGTGGCATACACCTACATGCGAACTAAATTACCACAACAAACACTCATCCAGCAAACGATACTCAACAGAACAACAGTAGCAGTATTAGAAAGTGTGGCACCACATTAGCGCCAAAGGAGGTGACATTGCGAAAAAAGCGCATTTACCAGTCAAAGTTAAGGAAGCTTAAAAATAACAACAAAATTATCAACTGTTCGTTGCCAGATTCAACAACATGACGAGTTAAAATAGATACACAAAATCGTAAAAACGCGCATTTCACGATGAACTCCACAAAGAAACAACAAAATAATAAACCATACGGCATCTCGTCATCTTCGGCGGTGTCGTGATAGTCCGAATCGGTAGAATCGGTTGCACAAAGAGGACGGACGCTAAAACACGACAACGCTCAAGTTGGCTAACTGGACGTCTGTTTGGGTGGATGCAATACAAACAAAAGCGTGCAAAATGCAAAAGACAAGCAATTTGATGACCGCTTCTAAGTTTAAACGAAGCTTATGCGAAATGTCAGTGGTGGCCAAAAGCGATTCTACTGATCAGCGGTATGCGAGTATAAAGCAGTAAATATGTATTAAGAAGCTTCGAAGTAACTGAGGGGCCAAGAGTCAATGATACTGCTTGGCTTGTTTGCTACTACTTGTAAGATGCATATCCGATATGTACGGCATTGGCCGTTTATTTTGGCCATTGGCCATTTTTATTTTTTACTGTTATTATTTTGCTTTCATTTATTTATTTATTTTTGGCGAATGAAGCTTTGGAGAAATTTTATATTAATGTTTGTATGTATTAGTTTATGGTGCAGGTACTATAAAAAGTATATCATCAACCATATGGCCTGCAAGACAATTTTCGGCATTCTTGCTGTTCGCATGCTGTATTCTCCAATTTTTGACTCCCATTTTTCGCAGAATATAGAAAAAAATGTATATAAATTTTTAATAACTTATGGATTATGGAAGTTATATTTTGTATGCGAAAATCGAAATTGTTTAGTTTTTACACTTGTTCTTTCTTAATTGTTCCTAAATGTGTGCACTGAATTGCAACAATTCTGACGCGCTTTATTTAATCACGTGCTGTTTTACAGCCCAGGAATTAAAATTTATCAAGAATATTTCAAAAACGGTGCGTAACTTTTTTAACCCGTTTAGAGTTTATTAAGAAAAACAATGTCAGAAAAGTTGTGGTGGTTGTTGTTGTTGGGAGAGGGGTGTTAGATGAGTGGGTTTGATGGGGCATGTGAAAAGGTGTTTAGTGTCGTGCAGGGTGCCTTCACATATCGGACATATGATTAGTATGTTTGGGTCAATTTTGGATAAGTAGGAGTTTAACCTGCTACAAAATTGTGACAAGGTTACGCAGGACTCTCGGGGAAGCTGGAGCTCTTCATCTGCCATGGGTGGTGGTTGGACTCCGATAATGGCATCCGGGGGTCGGGAGCTTAAGAAGGTGGTAAGTGTCTTCCGATGAATGTCGTTGATTGTCTGTCTGTACACTGTCCAATCCAGTAGCTATTGGTCTGTTTTGTCCTGGATCTCGTCGGTCACTAATGCACCAAAAAGCCGTATTACAACACTTGAACACTTATCTTCCTTTATTATTTATATACTTTTATTATTATTTACATTTTTTATTATTATTTATATTTTTTTATTATTATTTACATATATATTTTCATTATTATTTATATTTTTTATTATTATTATTTTTTTTTTATTAATATAGTTATTTAAGTATACATTAAAATATTATTTTTATATTCAAAAATTAATATATATCGCGCCATTTTTTATTAAAAATGTTCGCTACATATTAAAATATTATTTATATTCAAAAATAGTTTGGTTTTAAATTTTTGTTAGAAACTCCAAATTCCAAAGTTTCTCTTATAAATCTGGCGCCCACGAAATCTGACGCTCAATAACGCCGACACTTTATTAATAAAACTGAATCAACGTTTTATTTCAATAAAGTGGCAATATCAGACATTACTTGCTAAAGTTTATTTTCGCCGCCCATTTTGTGTTTACATTTTTGTTATTGAGTGAGTGAGTAATTAGCGTGATCCAAAATACAACTTTTATGAAATTGTTTCTTTGTTAACAACTTTTGAAAAGAATAAAGCTCAGTTTTTGCAATATTAATATTGGGTACATAATACTGGTACGCATAAATATTGGCACCCGGGCAGAACAGTAGATAATTACCTTTTTTATTTATTATTTAATAAATTATTTTATTGAAAAATACTGTTTATAGTAGAGTCAAAGTTGAATGTAAAGATTATCTACTTCGTGGTGCAAATGGAAAATTTTAACAAAATAGTCGACAGGATATATCACTAAATTTATTAACAAAAAACAAATGTTGCTGTTTTCTATCAAAAATTTTATGAATCTCTTAAGTCAAACCTCACTTTTTCCTTGTTCACTTACACTTTGCTTCATATTATTAACACTGGGCCAATATGCATCGATTGATACCACATCAACTTCTTTTACCAATTTTCCTACTCGCACCCCAATGTAGATCTTTAATAGCGCCATAGGCAAAAAAATATAACTGATAGAACACAAGAGTGCTACAGATATTTAGGTAAAGAGAAGAATAGATCACAGAAGTTTCGTCTGTGCCCTTTCTAGTCGGGGTTAGAAGAAGACATGCCACTTGCCAAAGGCATAAAATAAATTATTGCGATATTATCTTCATATACACATATTTAAATATATTCACTAAAGCCAATCATTTTTTTTTAATTTCTTCAATGAGAAAAATTTATTTGCTTTCCATTCATCAATCCATCCCACTCTGATTTCACACACTCTTACAAACTTTCTGTATATTTTTTGTAAACATTCAATAACAACAAATCCGCTAAAAGTGAGCCCAAATTTTCTAAAAAAAAAAAAAAAAAGACTTGGAAACCCAGCGAGAGTAATTAACAAAATAATGGATACACACACGCTATATGCATCAACTCACCACGCAAGTAAGCAAGCGGCAACGATAATTCACCATGGATCATTACACCAGTAGGAATAGCTACATCAACACAATAGAGACTTTTGGGTGAAGAAGGTGAAAACGATGACGAAAATAGAGGAAAATCACGAGAAACGACCGATAAACTCGTCAACACACACACATAATCAAACATAAGCAAAAACATTCACACGTACATGCTTACACCCAATGAAACCTCAGCTACACAAAGATGTCGAAATGAAATGAATCAAAACAAAATGTATCATCGCCCTACGACTTTTCAACATATTAATGAATTAAGTTCCACAAACATGTATGACTCTTGCCAGCAAGGGGTGTAAAGGACGACGCGTCAATAGTTGGTAGACGACGTCGTAGACGCGCTGCCGTGGCTGCAGTTGTGACGCGTTACCGTGTTGTACACACACGAGCGTATACGAAAGAAGCACCTCAAAACAAAAAAATATATGGTTTGAGGTGGGCGCATAATTCCGAAGTAGCGGGCGGTTCTGTTTCTGCACACAATTCCAAATACCGAGTATTTTGCATCTCATGCCGCGACTTCATCTTAACGCATTTGCACTACCCACCACCACCCCACCTCATAACCAGGAACAAATCTCAATCTAAAAGGAATATATGCATATAACTTTAGATTCACAATTCCACTGCAAATTGATAAATATCACCAACACCGCACTCAAAAAAATTAATTAATTGTATTTTCGTACCCGCCGCTACCGCAATGATGAAATCGGCTAAATCTAAAAATCTCCACCGCTATGTCTTTAAGTTCTTTGCTATATATGCAATAGCTATAGCTTCACGTTTTTCGCGCTGGCCACACTATTTCACTTTTTTCATTCCTTTCTGATTCAATTCAGTTTATATATATATATTTTTTTTTACTCGTAATTAATGCTCGCCTGACTTCAAATATATTTGCTTTCGTCCGTTCAACACTTTAATTTGCGTCTTCGCATATTTATTGTTGCACACGCGTTTACAATTAGTTAAAATCGTTAGCGACTTATTCTTTATTTTCTACAGCCTCCACAATCTACAAAATTACACAAAAATTCGCAGCTTTTACATTCGAGCCGTCGTCGTCGTCGTCTTCACCACTCGCTAAAATTTTACGATTTTAATTCCTTCGATTCCGATTGTTCCAGTCCGACGAATCTCTCAATCTGTGAATCCGTGTGTGTGTTCACATTCGTCATTCGAAAATGGCGGCGCAGCGCTCAGCGTTGCATTTACAAAATAACCAGCCATAGAAGCAAATTTACTAAGCGATTACAAGAATTATACAAAATACGAATTTTATTTCAATATCGTTTATCAAACTGATACGCCGCTACAATTTAGATATGTGCACATATCTTGGATTCACAATATAAAAATTTTCGACCTTTGGTCTCAACAAATCATCTCATATTAAAGCACCAGCCACGAGATGGCGCGCGAGTTTGTAAGATTTGTATCTACTGTCGACAAATTTCATTTCGAATGATGGTTTTAAAAAATATAAATTACTGTAGAATTAATAATCAAGCATATATAACCATTTTCCACTTGTAAACATTTTACAAATTAAATAAATGCGGCATTGCCGAGATATTTACTAAACTGCCGCCAGATGGCTGTATGTCAGTTTTAGCAGAGAACGTTTTTCATTTCTGTTTCGTCAATATTTACGAATATTCGTGTTAATGGTAGGGATAATGACAAACTGCGAGCAAGCAGAATAAACGTGTTGTAATGGCGGAATTGATGATCAACACACCTAGTAAAATCAAGAAAAAAATCCGTCTATTTGTAGCATACTTACAAATTTTTCTTAAACTCTCCATTTATTTTATTTATTTATTTTCATTATCTTAAGCGGGTCTTAATTTCATAAGCACATCATCACATTGAATACTTCGATTATGCAACTGCTACAAATTTTATAAAACATAGATACCTTAAACACCGACACTGTCCGATTTGATCGGTATAAACGAATGAAAGGGAATAAAATAAACGTCAACTTATTTTTGACAACAGTAGTAGTGAGTGGTTGAATTAACTAAAAAAACAAAAAACGATTATCACTACTCATATTTTTTAAGGTATAAATAGAAATAAATCATAATACTCCAATGTCTTCGTCCAAAGAGTGCACTACGCAAATATGCCAATATCAGAGTCTGGGGCAAAGATACACCGGCAGTAAGAGACCAGATCTTGAGCTTACCTTGCGCGAATATGGCAAAGATTCTGTTGAAATAGAACTAACCAATTTGCGATATACCACTCAGAAAAGGAAACAAATTAAGCACATATGTATGCTTATAACTATGTATGTGGTGTATAGCATTTTGAAATCTAAAAGTTGCCTATTATTCAAAGGACACATATTGTGCGACTTCAGCTTCCTTTTCTGGTTAATTTACCGACTCTTCGGTTTATTTTCCTTAATTCAAACTGGTACTTTTTAAACTAAACTTACAGGAGCATTTAAATCTAATTTTGTGATTTGTTTTAGAAAAAATTCTATTCTGCCTGGACCTCGCTCTTCAATGCCACACAGTGCGATTTTTGTCGCGTACCTTAAATTTATTTATTCCTGCCAACAGTATTTATGATGTTGTAATAAACGAGGTGATTGAAAATGTATGTTTGATTAATTCCTGAATTTAGCTGATATTAAAACTAGATTTTTCTTTAGATGGATGTGCATTACATACTTATCATTCGAACAAAAGGAGATATTTTTCAAAAGAAACCGATAATTGCCCTTTTCAATGTAAGCAACCCATATACGTACATATCGTAACTAAAGGTAGAAAGACCCTAATCAGCAGTTTTTCGAGTCTTTTTTTACACTTACTGGTACTCAATACAAAGTGGTTACTAAAGACGAAAAACAAAGTTTTATGTTTTTTCTTCTATAAAATAACCCAAATGTTGGTTAGAGCCTTTGTATTTTTTTGCAAAGATGTGTATACGTATTTTTAAAACTGTGAAGGAAAATGCATATAAACACGTATCATATTGAAGAGTATGGCTGATTTCCTAAACGTCGCTTTGCAATTTAGCATTGCGATGTTTGCTTATTAAAATGCTGTCTTGAGTAATTTGCGTTTATGATGCATGCATTTTGGAACTTCAAACGATTACGCATCAGACTTTTTTATTTAAGAGCATCTGACTTTGTACTTACGCAGCGCACCTGACGTTTAGGAAGTCAGACTATATATTGAATGTTGCTGTATACTTATGTATATGAAGGTGTTTGGAGGGTTATTTGCTTTTTTATAGTATCATGAAGTAGCCTCAATTCAATTTTGTTGTATTATATTTCAGAGTTTGCATCCATCATTCGAGTGTTTACATATGGTTTATAAAAGCCTCAACAAAATAAGACAACAATCAAGCCCAATTTAGTGAATACAAAAGACAAAGACGTTATAGCAGTTTCATTCCTATAGAAGTCATCTTAGTTTCTTCCAGGAGTGATTCTATCTGTAAATATATTGTAATAAATAAAAACATATGAAAAGGGAAATAAACACGGCTTGCCTTCGGTGTGCAATCCATACAGTTGGCAGAAAGTGGTGGCACTAATTTTGGATCGGGCATTCTCAATTTTGTGCACGCAATATCCATTTCTACATTTACCTGAAAATCAATTTTAATAAGTTATTACATTTCGTATACAAAAAAGGTTTAGTCACAATATTCTGAAGTTCCGCTTTGCAAGTCTGCTTCATCAGAGTTTGGTAAAGTTTTATATTATTGCGATAGGCAATAGTTTCGTCCTGTAAAGGTCGTAAATGGAAAATTTCCTGCAGTCGCTCGTCTAAACAAATTAAATAAATATTAAATATTATAAATAAACAAATACTGCGATTTTTACCCATTTCAAAGGCGATAGACATTGTACAATGTTGATAGAAGTTTGTCCTTTCACCTCAATTCGCTTTGTCTTCAGCTAATTCAAAAGCGAATTCGCCTTCGTACGTACATTCCCCTTCAAACACAACAGTATTTTTGACATTTCTTAATTTCTCTGAATATTCGTGACTCTCCTGGGTTGTCAACTCAATACGAAAAAAGTACATTAACGAGTAGGACCCTTAGCTCGGGTTGACACAGGACAATGAGACTGAAGATAATTGAAAATACGTATCTGTTTTCAAAGAGGGGACAAATTGCTTGTGTAGCCTTGGCATAAAGATAATTCCCTTTAAGTGAACTGACTTCGATTCTTCTGCGAATTACAACAATACGTCGCCGAGTTGGCCTGTTATATCAAATCATTTTCGAAATTGACTGTCTTCGAAAAATCATAGACAGTAACAGCGACAATGAGAGAATCCCGAACGAATTAGTAAAAGAGTGTGAACGTATTGCTGTTTTCTTTGCCAGACTGTCAAGTATAAACTCGAAGTTATGAAAAGTTTCTACAAGGTGGCGCAAAATTTATCACCCTATAGAAGATTTATAATTTTGCAATTGACTTCATACGTCAATCATATTTGACACTTGTGAAGTAGACAGCTATGCTGTTTCTATACAGACAAGCAAAGGAGCGTTTCAAGGTCAAAATAAAATTTTTTTTATAAAAATATGATCCATATAAACCATTTCAGTTTCAAACTTTTCCACAAAATCATAAAATCTGTCAACTTTCAACCAGTTGAATAGCAAATCGAATTTTAGTATAACAAAGTGCAAATTTAAAGTGACTACGAAATACAGTTGAATATTTTTTCGCAATATGTCTTCCATGCAAGGTACGAATTTTTTAAACGGAAGAAAAAGATTATCACTGTCGACAGAAAAATTGTAGAGAAAACAACATTATGTATTTTAATTACTTGACGCTTGCACTTGCACTAAAAATCAGGCTATAAAATTTCATGCTCAGAAAAAGTTAAAAGTTACAAAGTGGAAAGTTTTAATGCAATTTTGAAAAATTGTGTACAAACTTGTATGGTTTTTGCTGTAGTATGAACATGAAGAATATTTGTAAGCAAATTAAAGTATATAGCAGCAAATTAAAGACCTTTTTATTAATGTTCCTACGACAATCGGTTGTACGCAACCGGAACGACTTGTATTTATATCCGGCCGCGGACTGTCACTTCAGCAGCATACCCCATATATGTATGCTGCTACAACAACAACATCCATTTCATTAACGCATGATTAAAATCTTTATCAGAAAATAATCAGTGGATGCCTAAAAAGAGGTTTATAAATGTCTGATAAGCGAAAAATGTGTTAGTTCTTTTCGGATAAAATTTTACTTGTTTAGGATTTTGTAAATTCCGCAAATGTTTACTTAAGGAACTTTTTCTAACTTCTTATTTTTCCCAGCAGGGCCAGCCCAACGGTATGCTGCATTATTAAAACTGATAATCCATTGGGGTAAGCTATAAAAGTTGGAGGATTTTTAATATTTGTACTAAAAATGAAAATTTATAAATTTTTCAATAATTCCAACTTCTGAACGTTGTCTAAGATGTGGCAAACAACTAATTGGAAGAGCAAAAGAATATGTGCGAAGTGGACAAAAATGTGCTGTCAAGTTCTCTAGCTGTAGCAGCCAAGTCTTTTTCTCACAATTTTGTTTCAAGCATTTCTGTTGAGTGCACTGCTCCAGTACTCAAAGTAATTGGTTAACAGAATTTGATATTTTAGGGAACAGAATACATCTAAAATAAGTCGAATCAGCTGGTCGACTGGTACTAGCTTCTAGTTAAATCCCGATTAGTAGACTAACCCCGATTAGAAACACATTTTATACAAGTGCATATATAAGTATATTGAAATTCCGGAGCAAGCCCTATTCATATTCATGTTTTTGATTTCCAGTATTTTTCAAGAGACCGTTATCCAGCAACCAATATTTTTGTTTGCAGTAGTTAGAAAGAGTTACAATACCAAAAATTACTTTGCTTTACTGTTATAATTAAGCGGGTATAGCATTTGCTAGTATTTAATATAATCAACTTCTCTAAATGGTTATAAAAAAATTAAATAAACAAATGTTATTAATTGAATGCTGAGTAATTCTAATAAACACTTTTTATAGAAATTATTCCGCAAAGCAAATACTTTTTTATTTCGAATATATATCTCGATGTATGTATGTGCGATTTGCAAAAAAATAAATCTGAGTAGAAAAGTATATATATGCCACGCCTTTCTTCCTACTCCCACATGCTTTAAAACTTTAGATATGTTAGATATTTCTTAGTGAAGAGAATATTGACATGTGGCAATATTTTTTTCTCGCTAATTCTATGCTTGTTCTTCTTTGGACAAAACGAACGAATTGTTCCTCGTGCCTGTCGTTCGTTCGTGACGGAACGATACCGAAAACGATATCGCTGCAGCAGAAAATTCCAAAAAATTGCTAGAAAATCGCAACGGTAAATCATAGAACTATTGAAAAACTATAATTAAAGTGCAAGAGTGTTATTTGATCATAATTTCTGAGCGGTAAATAAAAGTTGAAGTTGTAAAAATGCGTTTGAAAAGTTTGCCTTTCACGAGAAAAATTTTCATTGCTTACACACTTGGCTTATGTGAAATACGTGCGTGTGTGTGTGTGGTTGTATGTGAAGCCATGAGTGAGTCGATGTGAGTGCGGCTCCGCTGCTGTTCGTTTTTTTACTTTGTGGCCATTTTCCTTCGACTTGTGCTTTGTGCTTTGCTTCCGAGAAGTCTCGAAAAATGTGAATCGTTCGTTCGGTAGGTGCCTATGGCTCGTCCGTTCGGCTGATTGATCATTGGTCGGTAGTGGTACAAAATATAAATGAAAGTATTTAAAATCTTAAATGTTTCCAAGTTTGTTAGATAATAATATACTTACAATACAATAAATATTTATGAACAATGTAAGGCCAAAAGGGTGCATTCATTAAAGTTATACGATCACAGTTTGTCTTATCGAATGAAGGAAGTTAGGTGTTTAATTTTACCTAATCATGCCATGAATACATATCTTTTAATTATATGTGGTTAATAATTGTTTTTAGTACGCAGTTGTAATTATGGCACGAACAAATATAATGTATGTTTGGTTAACCTGTTAAATGAAAAGTCCATAAAAATTTTACATAAAACCGAATGAAAATCCAACGGCGAAAAGTAACAATTAGAGGACTGAGTTACATATCTATAAAAGAGTGAGTTGTGTTTATTAGAGGTTTCACAGGATCACTTGGTTGTATACGCCCCTGTTATGAAGTAGGGGCACGTAAGCCATTTTTTTCTTGTTCGAGTTGTTCGAGGAATTTCTTTTTACGAAAACGAATATTCGCCATCTAGAGGATAGTGGAAAAACGGAAAATTTGAAAAATGTAAAATGTAAGAAGAATAGTCATCAAGAAGAACTCGAGAAAGTGTCTAATTAGCGAAGAATATTAGTGTTGCCATCTGTTCGAAAAAAATAATTAAAATCACGTTAAAAGAAATTGATAAATTTGTTTGAAGAATAACTCGCAAATAATGTATTCGAAAGTCGTTTGTCAAGGCGAATTCATAGGAGCCGACTTAGCTGGAGCAGTAGCAACATTTATATGTACTGTGATTTTGTAATTTGGTAGTTTGTTTGTCAAAATTTGAATGTAAATAAGCAAATAAGGCAACAACGAAGAAGCAGGGCACATTGACATTCCAACCAGAAAATTGCCAAAAACAAAAAAAAAAGAAAGTTGCTATAATGAACTCACCATGTGTGGATTCGCCTTGGCTGTTTGTGGATCATTGATATCAATGTTGCCAGAACATTACTTCATCACTTTTTAAATTTAATATTATTATGTCGTGGTAGTTCTTTTAATTTTTTTTTTTAATCTTCGCCGTATAGTAGTTTTTCTTTTTAGGTCTTTCAAGTTCATGTTTCTTGTGCAGTTTTACCTCTGCTGGTAGCACTGGAAACACGTTTAGGGCAAAGGATAAAGGTGCGAACACAGCGAGTGCATTAAGTCAACCTAAAGTTGCTCTACTCTATTTTTTGTCTTTTCATTATTCTTCTACTAATTACCGCACACAAAGTACGTATTTCACATTGTCGTAGTGCTAAAATACGTGTACAAATCTTATTTTGTACCTAATTGCCTGCCATTTGTTTACGCGATATCAGAAAATCTTCAATAAATAGTACTAAGTGGAACAATCTGGTCTGAAACGAATTATAAATTAAAAAAAAAGTGACTTAAATCATAACAGAACAAAGTGAAACTAAAAAAAATTCCCACTCATACGCATAGTGTAGTGAAATAATTTAACATAAAACGGAGGAAAATGATTAATGATGAAAAAAGGAACGACCTAAGTGTGTGTTCAGCTGCTACAACAACAACATCGGCACCAACGTCAGTGTCTAATATTAATAAAACAACAACACCCGCATCAGCAGTTACAGTGGCATCAACAATTAAAGCACAAAAGTCTACTGCAACCAAATTGAAGCAGTCAGCGAACCTGCAATCAATAAAGAAAGCTGTCAATAGCAACAACAGCACCAACAATAAAAGCAATCATAGTAGTCTAAAATTGGCAGCAGTAGCAGCAGCTGCTGTTACATCTGGCACTACTACCAACATCTCAAGTAGTAACAATTACACTGTAAAAAAGTTGTCGAGGAATGCGACAAAGCAAATTGGTGGTAACAATAAAGTCTTGACCGCCAACAGTATCTGCACTGATAGTTGTATCGATAGCACACCTACCATTGGCACTGAAACAAGTTGCAAAAAAACGGCTAACAACAATAATAACAGTAAAGTTACTAAAACAAAATTAATTCAAAACAATATTAATATTTCTGCTTCCGCAGTTCCCGCAGCCGCTGCTGCCACTAATGGCAATAGCATCAGCAACACCAATAACACTAGCAGTAAAATGTCTAAAATTGCAGCCGCCAAAGCAGCCTCGTCAAGTGCCAACCATAACGTAAACGCCATAGCAGCGGATTGCGTTAGTGGTACAGCGACGACTCCAGCAACAACCGTTACAAATACGGGAGTTGGTATTGATGGCTGTCCAGGATCTAACAATAACAATGTCACCTCTACTCCGTCATCTATTCCTGCAATAGTTTCGAACGCACCTGCCAATACAACAACGTCTTTTACCACAGCCGGTGGTAGTGGCAACGGGAAAACATTGGGTTCATCAAATAAGAAATCCACAAACAATGCTTCAACCGTCTCCGCTGCCACAACTGCTTCTGCAAAGGCAAAAATTTACCAAATAAAAACAAATCCCTTGTCATTATTAGTGAGCTCCTCGCAGAATGCCTCAATTCCCGCAAAAACTAACGGCGATGGTGCCGTAAATAATACAAGTAATAATAACACCGGAACGTCGTCACGTGTTGGAGCAGTAGCTGCAATTAAGCAAAAACTGAAAGCTTCGGCGGCTGATGCTGCAGCCGCTGTTGGTATACCCACCGTCATAGCCGGTAATCCTCGTTCCGCCTCGTCGTCCACATCGTCCAATCTATCGTTGGCCTCGTCTGGAACTCGACAGAAGCGGCCTAGTGAAAACTCGGATACAGATACGGAGCTATCCCGTCAACCACCAGACCTGTCCGAATCCGATGAAGAATCGGTTTCAGAATCCGTAAGTTCAAATTGACAACTTTTATCATTACCTTTGATTTAATAGTTATATATTAAAGACATTAAGTTGAACTGTCAACAATTGTGTTCTGTTATTGCTGTTATTAGTTGTGTTCAATAACAAAATTAGCCATCACCAGACATCAATCCAAATCAAGAGCGTAAGTGAAAATTCTCTCCTAAAGAGACAGAAAAGCCAAAAAAGGCAGCGAATGCAAAATTTGCCATCACTTCCAAAAAACAATAGAAGATACGTCTAGTTGAGTTTGTTTACCAATTTTTATGTTGCTCACAAAATTTACCATAAATATACTTCGTATACTCACGTTTTCTTCTTGTTGTCTTTGTCATTTTACCTTTTCCGGCTACAAATTATATTTTCAAACCAGCGCGAGGCCATTGGTGCACAAAAGACTGGTTTCCAAAATTTCTCCAGCACATATTGAGCTTTTCTCTGGCATCGAATTGTCACTTTGCTCTCTCAATTTTTAGTAATGGATATTTTTTTGGTGTTAACGAACGCCTAATTGCAAAAATTAGAAATAACTATTGTATTAAAAATGACTGCGTTATCGAACACAACCATTTTGTAATACTCGTAACAGCATAAAACGACTGGACTCAACGGCATAGACGATGCAAATATACCTACATATGTATCTATGTAAGTATGTAACTCGAAAAAAAAAAAGAAATGGAATTGTGTCAGATGAATTTGGCTTTTGAGCATAAGGTTAATAGATGAGAAAGGAAAAGTGACAACAAGAGGCACATTTGATCCACAGTTACCTATCATATTTAAAATTTGTGGCGCTTGTTTTTTATTATTTCTGATTACTGGTGTTTTTCAATAAATAAAGAAATACAAATAAATTACCTTAATAAGAAAATTAATAAATTCTTTGTGTGAAAATTTATAAAATATATTTATTCTTGAAAATTGAGAAAGTTTGTTGAAGAAGAACAACAGTTGATCCTAAAAGCCAAAATTCTAAATGTTCAACGACATTCGCATACACACATACACATACATATGTATGTATGTTTAATAAGTGCCCTCTGTTTTTCACAGAGCATCATCATCATGCCCCTTACTATAGGTTCTCCTATGAATCGATTTTTGCTTCGTTTACTTTCAAAATCATCATCATCGTATTACTCATCTTTGGCTGAGCGTGTATGCTTGATATTGGGTGCATATTGCAATGAAATATGTGTATAAAAGCGTACCTATAGATATTCATGTACACATTGGGCAAGCATAGAATACCGAATGGAATACAACCAATCGAGTGGAATACAAAACATGTTTTTTTTTTACCGCGGTCTTATTCTATGTTACTCAATAGCAATAATGGAAACTTTCTTCGTATAATAAAAAATACCAAATCATAATATTGGCTGTTACTCCTCCGGCCATTTTATAAAACTCTTCGATTTACACTCTCGTCTTAAATTACGGGGGGGGAATACATATTTTTATATTAACACTAATGACCTGAAACAAGGGGCGTTTTTATTTACTTTACAGGTTCCCATTTTCAATAATTGCAATAATTTTACTAAGCTAAGGGTACTGGTGTGCGTACGAAACCCGATTCAAATAATTTGCCGAAGGTGTTGTACGTATGTACCTCCTGTTCAAATTTGCAGACTTGTGGATTATATAAATGTATTTAAAGAGATGTACATTCGATAGGAAAATGGAAATTCGTAGATGCCCTCGTTCCTCGCCTGTTAAAAAACTGTATCTGCGTAGATACGTTTCTTTATTAGGCTTCCCAGAAGTTTTAATGAAGCAATCACATACCGATTAGTTGTAGCAGTACCTTTGCCCTGTCAGTGTAGCGTAATCACCGGGGTTGTCCTCATCTTGCTCATCTAACGGTAGGGATACTAGCAGTTTCGACGGAGTGGGACCAGAGGAGAGGGGTGTTAGATGAGTGGGTTTAATTGGGCTTGTGAAAAGGTGGTTAGTGTCGTGCGGGGTGCCTTCATATGATGGACATATGTTTAGTATGTCGGGGTCGATTCTGGATAAGTAGGAGTTTAACCTGCTAATGTAATTGTGCCAAGGTTACGCTGGACTCTCGGGGATGTTGGAGCTCTTCGTCTGCGATTGGTGGTGGTTGGACTCCGATAACGGCTTCGGGGGTCGGGAGCTTAAGAAGGTGGTGAAAGTCTCCCGATGAATGTCGTTTATGGCCTGTCTGTACACTGTCCGATCCAGTAGCTGTCATGTCTATTTTGTCTAGGATCTCGTCCACGTTCCGATTAGTAAAAACTCTTTGGATAGATCAAAAATATTGCGTTCGTCAAATTTCTCAGTTTAACTTTAAATATGTACATACATACATATGTACCCTCTTTCTAAACTAGGACGGCACATAGACGTCGCCCTCATAGTCGTTTTTTTTTTCTTTTTTGGTTTTGAAACCGTTCCGTTCTTATTGTTGTTATCGTTTGATTGTCATTATCATCTTTAGTAATCATGATGTTTGTTGCTATCCCTTCTCATTGACGATGCGAAATTCCCGTAGTGTATTTTATTATTGTTTTAGCTGTCGTCATAATTGTCGGTAGATTGGAATTCAGAATACCCACCATCGTAGTTCCGTCGTTGTCGTTGTCGCAGTTGCTGTTGTCATTGTTGTTGTTATGTCGTAGTTGTTGTCTTAGTCGCCATCACCTCTAGACTCTACAGAACAAATTCACAAATTAAAAATGCATAAATACATATGTACACTTTTACATACTGAGCATACTTGCTTTGTAGTTAAACAGCAGCACTATCGTTTCCTCTGCTTTGTTATTATTGTTGCAAGCCAAAAAACACGTTGCTCAATTTCAGTTTCCCCTTTTTCGCTCTCCCCTTCGCTTAGTAAATTCCAATTGCACGAACAAAAGAAACGAATACTCGTGTATTGTGTTGATTTGTACTTCTTTTTTTTTTTATTTATTTTTTTTATTACGCCTTTCGGCTTTGAGTCAGATGGTGGGTCGGTCTACTGAACTTTATTATTTGTTTGGCGCAGTGGTGTAGAAGTTTTGGACTTGGAGGAATGTTTAGAGAATTTGTTGAAGCGGGTGTAGGGTAAGAGACTTTGGGTTCCATCATTCGCTTCAGTACAGAAGGGACAAACATGTATATATGTATGTATACCGCCCTTTTCACTTACCCTAGACTACGCACCTTAAGTGAATTAGAAAATAATGTAAGATTTGAATTTCCATATGAATAGTACCAATTTTCTATATTTTATTAGTTTTGGATGATATTTATAACATAATATACGTATGTATTAATTTTTTTGTTTGTTTCCTTTTTTGCCTTTCTTCGTTTTGGTCGTTTGATACTTCAAACTCAGCATTCACTTTGTTCGTACATTTTTCACAAAAATAATACGCAGTTGAGTATTTTTATGCAAAAATTGCGTTTATATTAGTCAATATTCTGGGTATATTTATTTAAAAATATTTTTTCGTAGTGAGTATGAGGACCTTTCTATGTGGTAAAGTTATTTAAGGAATATTTGAAATATTGAAATTATTGATTTATTAAATTCACAGTTAACGTTCCCATTAACACATTTTTATACAAAATAGGCATTCGTAGCACTTACTTAAATATTGAGTGAATGGTCTATGTCACGAGGTTCGAAAGGGTAATAAAGAACTCTGCATGTTGTAAAAACATAACTTAATTATAAATTTGTGCATGTGTGTACACATGTAGCTACATCAAATGTACATATACGAGTATATGTACATATGTATATATCATCATAAAATGTCTTCTTGATTTATTTTAACTTTAACGTTTTCATGTTTACCCATAAAATTTTATAAATGCTCAAATGATCTAGTTTCCATAGAGGCTTCAGACTCTCGTAGGTAATAGCGGACAAGAATATTTACCAATCGGCCATGTGTTGATGGTAGGGTCCGGTAAATAATTCAGTAAAAAAAATTTAAATCAAATAGAATAAATTAGCAAACGATAGCTACTTAGATGCATTTTCATATGCTTAAGTCTTGAAGGTGTCCACGACGTGAAGTGAAACTCCTTTGGAAATTGATTTTTTCTTTCAATTGAAGGTTAAACACCAGAGAAACGTGTAAACTGGCGACAATCGCTACACATATTTACTTGTATGCATACACATGAATGGTGTGGTTATGTTTTGTACATAATAAAACATATATCGACGAGTACGAACAAATAATGTACGAACTTTGCTCATAATTTCAAATTTGTGTACAAAGAATGAAGTTCTGAATGAAAATTTAAAGTATCAGTGTAACCATTGAGCTTCGCCTTAATTGTTGATGATTCATGCAATCTTTAAATTCTCAAACCATCTGACAATGGCAAACAAACAAGCTGTCAGCCATCAGCCATCAGCCGCCACAGACAGACCAACGAACCCCCAAATAAACGAATATCTGAAATAAAACGAATGAATGTACAATCGAGTTTTTGCATTTGTGGACTTGGTGCAAGGTATCAAAATGTGTAAAACATATTTTAAGAAATATAAAATGAAACCAGAATGTCAAACACGCGAAGCGAAAGGTAACCGATGAATTAAAGGAATAACAACGAAATGAGCTAAAAGAACCTTAATAGAGAAGCATGCATGAAAAGAGAAATTGGCAAAGAAGCAAGTGCGAGAGGTATAGACCAATAATCGCTGCACAGCTCATTCCGTCCCATTTTCAATCCATTCCGGTCTATGTGTGTCGGCTTTGCAGCTGTAGTCGATGCCATCGTTGCTGCCGTCGACCGTTGACGACCGTGGTAGGCGTAGTTGTTGTGGTCGTCATTATTATCAGCGGCTTTGTAATATATTTGGGTTTTACAAATTGCTTCTTGAAGTCGTTAATTTCTTTCAGTGTATTTTTTATATGCCCATAATTGTTTTTTTCTGCATACGTGAACGGTTATTCGCTTTGATCGCCCAAGGGCATACATAGTTTGCAATACCGTGGACCGGACAAAGAGGTACAGAGAGAGATACAGTTGCGGACATTATCATTCGGGCAGGTAGTAGAATGCAGTTGAGGGATTAAAACCGTTTCCGACCATCGGTACATATGAGTGTGTGCACTTTTATCATCCTTTTCCAAATGCATTGTCTAAACAGAATTTGTGTAGGTAAAATAAAATGTGTGCTGAATGTATTGCTTGAGTCTAAAGAGGATAAAGATTTCGTAAAGTAGCCTGCGCACTGGATTTTATACCTGTTCAATGAACATGTTTTTATTTGTCTTAGAAAGTTTTTATTCATTGTTAAAAGTGGTTGCGCAATTGCAATGAAAATTAAGCCAAAAACGAAGGGGTGGCTGTATTGTCAATATTGATAGTGGCTGTCGCATCCAACAAAACATGGTGTCGCCAGTGAGTGCATTATTTGACACTTCATTCTGTGTGTCAGGCGAATTTTGCAAGCGGACACTTAGATTTGAGTATATTTGTGAGCAGAAGCTCTCCATTTAACAGCGTTGTTATGTTTTGGGCTTTAAAGTATGACGAGACTTAAAAACAAAAAAGTGATTAAGCAAAAGTTTGGTATTACGATATTTGTTATTAAACAATTTTTGGGGTTTGTTCGTTTTTATTCTGAGATTTTCAAACGAACTTTTGAAAAATGTAATGGATTGCGTTTTCATATGGGAAACGCTGCTGTTGAAAAGACGTTTAGTTGGTTCAAAAGGTGTCGTAAGTGTCGTATTGTCTTGTGTTATAAAGTTATTTTTTTGTCAATTTACGTGACTTGTATTTACAAAAAACTGCATACCTGAAATTTTTCTAAAAATTCCGAGTAAAAAGTTGAAAACTTTTGATGAAAAATTTGCCGAATTTTTTAAAATTTAATACAAAGTTCGAAACTTCGCTTTATAGTATATGGCTTTTGTTGTAGTGTGAACTTTATTTTTATAAAAAATATTTAAATTACAAAATAAATAAAAATATCGTTTAAAGTTATCAATATGTGGTATACACTTTCTTTTGACGCTGACTACATATTTGGTTAAACATTTTTTTTTTTTAATTTTTCCCAAATTTGCTGCGGAGCTTTGTTGTCAATCAAATATAATCTAATAGTTTCAGACAACATACCGGTATATTGGTAGATGTTTCTTTGTTCCATAGGTCCGATGCTCTTAAACTTCTCTCTGATATTCGCTTCTTAACGCAAATCTTTGCTAAAACGTCATACTTAATTTCGGTCGGGGCGATACAGATGCCAGAAAGTCGTACTCCAGTTGTTTATCTTTAGTTAGACTTTTCCAAGTACCTCACAGACCTCTGTGAATGATATATTCAGCAATTATCTGATTGGGATCTCCATGGACATTCTTCGTTCGTGTACATATTGTTGGATAAGAAATGAAATTGACATTAGTGCTGAGGTTGGAGTTAATTGAGTTGGTCGTAAATGGCGCGCTAAGAGTAGCCTATTTACCACCTTGATCAAAAAGTTCCTGGAACAAACGCCAGGTGACACGTTCTAAATCGACTGATTGTGTTCTGTGTTTGTTTTTGTTAGGTTGGCACATCTATGATTAACATTCCTACCAAGTTTTATCGCCATTGCTTGAGTAAATCTACCCCTGCACGTGTTTTCGATTGCTTACAGTTTTAAAAATGGATTTGAATTAGCAATTTGTATTAAATTAGCGTTAAAATGGGTTCAAATCTGCGAAAAACTTAGAAATGTTGGAGGCTGTTTCGGTAATGAAACTCTAAAAAAAATAGTCGTTTACAAGAGGAATGCAAGCTAATGGCAGGCCGTCGACTTCGAAAACTTATGAAAACATCAATAGAGTGAAAGAAAAGTTGATCAATAACCACAAATTAACCACCAGAGATCTTATGGATCCGTTCAGGACATTGTAGTTAATGATTTGGGTTTGCGCCTTGTTGCTGCAAAGTTAGTTCCAAAGAATCTTAATTTTATGCAAAAAATGGGTCGCTTTGGTATCGTCAAAGGCATGATTTTGAAGGCTAAATTCACCCAACTTTTATCAAATGCATGATTACTCAAGACAAGACGTGGGTTTATGAGTTCGTCATGACGCAATCCACACATCAGGCGAGTGAGTGAGTGGAGAGCTCCGCATGAACTAAGACCAAAAAGCCGCGTCGTTTTCAGTCAAAAAAAGGTTGCGATGCTCACGGATTTTATGGATTACAACTGTTTTGTACATCACGAATTTTTGCGAGGGTTTTTTTTGCTGCTACGAAAACAACAACAACATCAAGCCTGATCCGATCGAAGGCCGGGCAGACGCACAGAAAATGGTGCACCATCTCATCCTCCTCTTCACATGCTGGGAAAAGTGCACTGTCTGAGATGTCTACATTTTCCATGTGATTCTCCCATAGAAAGTGGCCTGTCATCAGTCCAACCATCTGTCTACAGTCCAACCAGCTGCCCACAGTCCAACCAGCTGCCTACCGTCCCTTCTGTTGAATGACAGGAGGATCAACGACAGTCGGTCGGACATGACAGGTAACATTAGTTTTGTCCATCTGCAGCCTCTATCAGCCTGCCAAGCTCGCTTGTGGGTTGAAGTAACCCGTTGGCTAACCTTGGCTTTGATGGCTGCAGAAGGGAGTGGCAGAACGGACTTCGGGCCAAAGAAGTTGACCTCGGAGACCAGAGTCAGAGGCCTCCTTACCCGCGATACCCACATATCCCGGGACCCATGTTAGCATTACCTCTGCACCAGTTTTCCACAAGAAAATTCATTGCTTCTTGAACAGCATACATCTTTGCTTAAAGCACGGATGCGACCATTCCAAGAGCAAAATGTGGTTTTTCTCTCTGGATTCTACGTAGATACCAGAGCCGGAGCCGTGCTCAGTCCTTGAGCCATCCGTGAAAATTCGAAAACTGTGTTTGATCAAGGTAGAAGTTGCATTGAGATAAATGACGCATTGACGGTCTCATAAGATTGGCACTATTGAGTTCGAGTTTAACACATAACTGATGATTTAAGCGTATAGGTTAGCATAGTTTTAGCTCGAATTAGTTGAGTTTCATTTTCATATCATCCATCGATTTCACTTTTGGTTCTTCAAGCCTTCTATTTTTCTTCTTTTGCTTCCTGGGCATCTCAAAAATCACGTTCATAACTTATTGACTACATAAAACTAACATCTGCACATCCATTGCCCGTTTTCGTTTGCTTATTCTCCTGAAGCGGTATGGGGCAATATTTCCACCATTTCTATAACAGCAGCAGATTTGTATCATCCATCCATTCGTTTGTTTCTCTTGATTTTATTTTTTCTTTCGTTCTTCTTTTATAGATCCTTTTGGCATGCTTGTGTCTAAGGCCAGATCTTCTGGTAAGTTTCGCGTTTTTTGATTTTTTAACAAAACAATCTGCCACCAAAAATGGAACAATTTTCTGTTAAGGAAATGGTTTAGCCTCTTCGACCATTTCTTTATAAATAACAAAGCTTTATAACTTATCGCCATGACATATTAATCGGTTTTTATTAGTAACTACAAACTAAGCATCTGATTAACATTTTATGTAAATATTTATTTTGAGAATGGCAACTTGACCGGCTACTTTTCGAGCACTGATCAGAATGGCGCTAGTTTAACTAACATCAATGTGCTATTAAAATTGTATTAATACAGTGGGCATCGACTGGAAAGACTCCTAGAAGATTCCTTAGTTGGTGGCCAAAGACACAAGAATGCGCGCGTCTACTATTTTCAACCCTAAACGATTAACCTAAGCGCTAAATGAGAGAATGATTTTTGCTTGCATTGCTTGTTACATACATGCATACATACATACAAACATGCATACATATAAAATTACTGACCAATAATCTGTTTTTTTACCGATGTATGTAAAATCGAACTTAAATTTTAATTATGCGCTTTCCATTTCTCGATTAACACAAATTGAAGCTGCAATAATTTGTAATTTCTCTTGTCTTTATTCTTTTAAGGATGATATTCCGGAGTCTGATGCTGATAGTTGCGGACATGAAGAGGATAATGAATCGGAGGAGGACAACGAGGATGAAGAAGATGATGAGGAGGAGATCGATGATGAAGACGAAGAAGAAGAGGATCCGCCAAATGAAGTAAGTGGAAATTTCTCAGCCGGCTCCGAAGATGAAGACGAGGATGAAGACGAGGAAATCCAAGATCCAAACGAAGTGGGCGGATCCTTCTTACTCGATACTAACAATGATCGTTGCTCAGCTCTCTTCGAAGGTTAGTTGAATAAGAAAGCTGCAAAAACGATTAAGGTTTTATTAAAACAATTTAATTACAATTTTTTTAGGTGATAAGCCGCCTGTGTTACGTCATGCCACCCACGCAATAGACGAGACTAAACAGGCGCTGACGAAAATGCGCGGCGCCACAACCCCACGGGACAAAACGTAAGTACAAATAAAACACCAAACGCAAAAGGAGATATTAAATAATATGTATTTTTTGGTTTATAGCATTTTTTCTCAAACCCTTATTGCTGCCTGCACCGACAACGATGTTCCGACGGTACGCCGTTTGCTGAGCAAAAGCAATGTGAACATTAACGAATCCACCGATGACGGCGAATCCTTGCTTTCGATGGCTTGCTCAGCTGGCTACTACGAGCTGGCTCAGGTGCTGCTAGCAATGCAGGCAGCGCAAGTGGAAGATAAGGGCCAAAAGGATTGCACACCTTTAATGGAGGCAGCATCTGCCGGTCATTTGGAAATCGTCAAACTATTGTTGAGTCACAATGCCGATGTGAATGCTCATTGTGCCACAGGCAACACGCCGTTGATGTTTGCTTGTGCAGGTGGGCATGTGGAGGTGGTGAAGGAGTTGCTGAAGCATGGCGCCAACGTGGAGGAACAAAACGAAAACGGACATACACCACTAATGGAAGCAGCTTCAGCTGGTCATGTTGAGGTGGCTAAGGTGCGCATAAAAGCAAAGTGAATTTTTTTTTTAATATGCAGTAGCAGGTGATGATAATCCGAGATTTGAGACAAGTTATCAATGCCTTATCGCCAATTGCGTCGCTTTTAAGATTGAGTTAAAAATCGTAATTGTGAAATGTGTTTGGTGTTTCGGTAGTCAATGAACGCTTTTGATCTTATTTGATGCTATCAAAAATGTCTGTTTTTGCTTTGTTATTTTTCATTTCTTCCGACAAAATAAATTTCCAATAAAATTTGCAGGTACTTTTGGATCATGGTGCCGGAATTAATACCCATTCTAATGAATTCAAGGAGAGCGCCCTAACATTGGCTTGTTACAAAGGTCACCTTAGTATGGTACGTTTCCTACTGCAAGCCGGCGCCGACCAAGAGCACAAGACCGACGAAATGCACACCGCTCTAATGGAGGCATCTATGGATGGTCATGTTGAAGTAGCGCGTCTGCTTTTGGACTCGGGCGCCCAAGTGAATATGCCAACCGATTCTTTTGAGTCGCCACTTACATTAGCTGCTTGCGGTGGCCACGTCGAACTGGCCACACTGTTAATTGAACGTGGCGCTAATATTGAGGAAGTAAATGACGAAGGCTATACACCACTTATGGAGGCTGCACGTGAAGGTCACGAGGAGATGGTTGCACTGCTGTTAAGTAAGGGTGCAGATATTAATGCAACCACTGAGGAGACTCAGGAGACTGCCCTTACACTGGCTTGTTGTGGCGGCTTCAGTGAAGTTGCGGAATTTCTCATAAAAGAGGGTGCAAACCTTGAGTTGGGCGCATCCACACCGCTCATGGAGGCAGCGCAAGAAGGCCATACGGATTTGGTGCGCTTCCTGCTGCAGAATAAGGCTAATGTGCACGCAGTCACACAGACAGGTGATACGGCTCTAACGCACGCCTGCGAAAATGGGCACACAGATGCGGCAGAGGTGCTACTAAGTTACGGCGCAGAGCTGGAGCACGAATCCGAGGGCGGACGTACACCTTTGATGAAGGCGTGTCGCGCCGGTCATTTATGCACTGTGAAATTCCTCATACAAAAAGGCGCCGATGTCAATAAGCCAAGCAGCAGCAATGACCACACACCCCTTTCCTTAGCTTGTGCCGGCGGTCATCAAGCGGTGGTCGAATTGTTGCTAAAAAATTGCGCTGATCCCTTTCACAAATTGAAAGACAATAGTACCATGTTAATTGAAGCGGCTAAGGGCGGCCATACACGCGTTGTCGAATTACTTTTCAAATACCCGCTGTTCGTACAAAACCATCAGAACGAACTGCAATCAGCAGCGGCAGCTGCAGCAGCGGCTAATGTTGCCAGTGCTGCTGGAGCTGTGGGCATCAGCAACGCTACAGCGGCTAACCAACTGCGCTTCATAAATCCGCAACAACAAAAACAATTCCAACAGCAGCTACAACAGCTGAGCGCACCACCCGGCTTGCAGGTGTCCGAAGCAATGCGCGTTTCGAATCAGCAACAACAATTCCATCAGCAACAATTCAGTGCTAATACAATGACCAACACGAACGTTACCAACAATAACAATGTTGTCGTAAACACCAGCTCTGGCTCATTCAGCGAGGAGCACATGCCTTTGACTTCGACAACGGATGCAAATGGCGAGGAGTTCGCAGCCATCGACATCAACTCGCTGAGCGCGCAACAACAGGAGGCATTAATTGCCAAATCGCGGCTTTTCCACTTGCAAACTGGTTTCGAGCAGGGTCTCACACTGGGCCGTGAACAACAATCACTTACACAACCACAGCAACAACAGCAGCAGCAGCAACAGCAACAGCCACCCTTGCCGACTCACAACAACAATACACAGCGCAAACATTTCGAATTGGATATGACGCACATTAATGCATTAACACCACCTCAAAAGGCACCACCGGCGCCGCCCGTGGGTACTACTGGCGCACAAAACCATCAACTGCAACAGCAACAATTCCAGTTGCAGCCACAGTTACAACAGCATTCAGTGCAGCCCCCAATGAAGGCAAAGAGTAGTAATGCTTCACGAAAAAATCGACAGCCACCAGCGCCTTTTGAACTTAACTTACCGACAACCAACTTGGGCAACGTCTCACTTGAGCAGCAGCAGCAGCAGCAGCAGCAGCATCAACAGCAACTAGAACAAATGCAACAGCAAGAGCAACAGCCTGACGAAGTACGCTCCCAGCCACTGGGCGACGACGGCAGTGGCTCACTTGTTGCAGTTGCAGGAGACGCAGATGGACAACAAAATCGTTGCTTTATGCGACGCTGCTTTTTCAAACCCGAATTCCAAAAGGTGAGTGTTGAAACTAAAAGTAAAAAAAACAACTACACTTTTGTGATTATTTTCGGTAAGAGTAGTGATAAAAAAATAATCCGAAATCTCTTTCTATTCCTAAAGATTGGTAATGAAAACAAGTCGGGAGCTGCAACGAATGCTTTGTCCCCTGTTAGCTACATGGATTTGAGCGGAGTTGAGGGAGTTGAGACAATGACTGCCAGTGGTGTTTCTGGTAAGTTTATTGGATGCCTAAAGTCGAATGCATATTCAGTGAAATATTTGCACCCCAATTGTTTACACAGGTGTGACTACTTTGGGCGACAATGAAATGACTTCGATTTTCCTAACGGGCAACACAGCCAGCGGTGGCCAATCCCAGCAAATGCTAAACATGCCAACGGATAATATGATGATAGAGCTCTTAGATGCGAGTGCTATTGCCGATGCAGCGGCAGAACTGCGCCAACACCAACAGCAACAACAGCAAGATGCTACTAAAGCTATGTTGAACACGCAGCAGTACAATAATAGTGGAGTAGCCGCAGCCGCTTTGGAGGCGATGTCAGCAGTGAATAACCTACAAAACAATCGTAACTTTAGCAATAAAGGCAACAACAACAATTTGAATCAAAAGAGCACTCAAATTACGACACCATCGGAAGTGTCTCAGAGCACAGCCATTAGCGACCGGCCAAAAGTCAAGCCGGTGTCGAAAAAGGACAACAAAAATTTCCGTAAAACTGTTTTCCCACAATCGCCGGTATTGCAACAAAACCAGATGGTATCTATTTACAATAAATTGGTAAGTACGCAGGTACGAAACTAGCAAACATTTTTGCAATTTATGAGATTTATCAGATACTCGATGCTAGGGGTATAGAAGAAATTTATATCTAGAGTACTTTGAGTTTACTTAGAAAGAACATTTGAATAAATTGACTGTCACTTGAACAAGTGTTTTGTTCATTTCGCCGTTATAATCCTTTAATTGTGCTATTCCCTGCCATTACAGCCGTTGCTGCTCACAAATGAAATCAAGCCGAGTTTGCAGACGAAACAAGTTATCATGACGCAAATGGCGTTTGCCGCACAACAACAGCAGCAGCAACAACAACTCGCAAGCAGCTTAGATATGAGTGGTGGCGGAGACAATTCGATTGCACTGAACAACTCCCCAGCTTCACCTTTGGCATCCCCATCCAATGCAGCTGCAACTTTTTTGCAACAACAACAACAGCACATACCCACTATCGGCGACGATGATCATCAACAACAACAGCATCAGCAGCAGCAACAACAGCAACATCAAGAGGTGACTTCAACCATATTGCAGGCTTTTCATGCAATGCAGTCGCGCAATGTTGGTGAGGAAGCAGCTGCAGCAGCGCTTGCCACTGTTTGCGGCATGAGCGCCGCAGAGCAACAGGAGTATTTGCGGGAGCGCTACCAGTTGTATGACATGCCACGTTTCTTCGATGACCAACCCAAATCACCAACCGAAACGCCACCACCACCACTGCCAGACAAACAGCAGCAGCAGCAGCAAGAAATCTACAACGAAGATGGCATTGCTGTGCTTGACGAGGAAGTGGAATTAGATGTTGAACCAGAAGCCGAGGGCGTTACAGAAATGAAGAATCTTGCAACGTTGGTCACCGCCGCAGCAGCTGCCGCGCCGAATATGCTGCTCGAACATGTTGCAATGGGCAATGAAGCGCCTAATGGCGACGAAAATGCATTGCAGGTGGCTGAATATGGTGAGGGAGAAGAAGATGACGATGCCAACATTGAAGCTGACCACCCGGGTATAACACTCGATATGTTGGAGGGCCACGATTACGACGATTGTGAGGCTGATGGCGAAGATGACGGTATCGGTGAGGGTGATGACATTGAAGAGGTGCTGGAAGATGAAGAAGAATGTGAAGATGACGAATTAGAAGGTGATGTGGATGGCAACTGTGAGGAAGATATTGACGTGAGCGCAATGGTACACCATGGGGATGAAATTTCCATTAGAAAGCGCGCTATTGGCGGTGAGGAAGACGAGGAGGATTACGAAGACGAGGATGAGGATGATGAGGATGAAGAGGACGACGATGACATGGCATTGAGCAATGCGAAACGTGCAAAGAGTGCACATCGCCAGCCGCAGGCTCTGGAGAATTTGATTCTCTCGAATGTCGCCTACAAAACCGATGAACTTTCCCAGGCGCTATGTGATTTTCGTCAAGACTTTCCAACCGATTTGGTGCACGTTTTTCCACCAATTGCAAATTTCAAAACGGCCACGGGAAGCGCAGCGTTTAGCACCTTGCAGCAATGTACTGCAGCAGCAGCCGCAGCAGCAGCAGATGTTGCTAACGCTGCAGCCGCAGCGGCAGATATGGCAAACGCCGTCAAAGTGGTCAGCCATGGTGAGTATCGCAATTGAATGAAAATTATTGCATATATCCATATGCTTATATCAATAAGACTAACCCCACGTTCCCATTGTGTTTGTGTAGATGTTGACGGTTCACCTGCAGCTGGAGTTATTACTGCTGCTAGCATGTACCCGGCACTGGAGACTTTCGACCAATTTCCTGGGGACATGCCCGGAGACATGGATGACATATTGCAAATATTCCAGAATGATCCATCATTACAGGTAGGCTGATACGCGCTGATCAGTGCAAGTTATTGCATTTTATACCATCTTCTGCTTATGTTAGGCGGTAGGTTGCACATAGCATACAAGAAAATTCATTCCGCAAATGCGCCAAATAAAGTGTGCCTTTGTGGAAAATTTTGATTACGTACCAGGTGGAGATAGGTGTATAAAATAATTGGTTGATGGCATAAAAGTGGAACTTTCGATGCGATACAGAAAATTTCCTTCGATAATTTTTTTTATTTTTATTTTTCATTCTAAATCATAAAAATTGTTCGAAAGGTTTGGACTGAGGTTAGGCGTTGATGTTAGTTGGTGTTGTTTGGCTATTTTGAAATCTCTTTAAGAATTCCAGTTCACTTTGCACTCATTCGTTAGCGAATTACAAAATTGATTAAACATTTTAAATGCATTTATTATGCTTATGGTTTTTTTATATTTGATACAAGTTTTGGTTTTTTTCGCAACGCCCGTTGTTGTTGCTGTTGTTGTTACGTAGTTTATTGTTTGTCATTGTTGTTATCTAGGAGCTGCATAATTGTGCCGAGCTGGGCGACCTGAATTCAATTTGCAAGAACCGCTTTAGCAGCAACTGGGTGCAGACGCCGAAGTGGACCAGCCAGGATCACTTGATGGCGACGCATCAGCAAGCGCTGCTCTCGGCCGAAGACCAACAGCAGCAGCAACAACGTCAGGCAACTAATCAAATGCTTCTCGAATATCAGCATGAGCTGCAAATGGGGGAGCAAATGCAGGTATGCCCCTTCTACCCACTTCCTAACTCCCATATACCACTCCCGTCACACTTGTACATACAAACAAACTTACAACACCTTCAAAATACCCAACTTACAACACCTTCAAATTAAAAAAAAAACCGAACTACAGTTGAGTAATGTGAAATTCGCATTACAAAATTTATCAATTCTTTATTAACACACTTTTGCTCTTTGCTCTACTTAAATTTGCCGCAGCACCAACACCACCAGACATTTTCGTTTTTGCCACTTCCGTCAGATGATGCAGCAGCAGCCGCCGCTGCTGCGCAACATCAACAAATGCAACAGCCACTGCCACATCAGGGTGATTTCCTGCTACAACAACAGCATCAACAATTGCAACAACACCAACAACTTATACTACAAGAAGATGAGGAGGAGTTGAAGCACCGTCAGTTGCATATGATTCAGCAATTGCAGCAGGATCGGCAATCTAGTGAGCGCTTGCGAAAAGCATTGGCAGCCTGTGCTGCCAATCAGCATCAGCAACCGCAACAAAAACACCAGCAGCAGCAACAGCAGCAACAACAACAGCAGCAGCAGCAACAGCAGCATCAGGAGCAAGCCGCAGCCGCCGCTGCTAATTACGTCTTCAATGTTGAGAGTGGTGACAAATCGGCACAGTCGTTGCAGTTGTTATTCCAGCTGCCGACATCGGTGCAACACCAACAACAACAAGACGTACACGATGCAGCACAACAGTTGCAACATCTTCAGCTGCAAGATTTGCCAGAGAATCAACAACTAATGCATGAGTTCTCGCAACAGGCTGAAAGTCTCATGCAGCAGCAACAACAACAACAACAACAGCAGCAGCAACAATCGACATCCCTCGATCAGGTGGCGCAAAGCAATCTTTTGTTGCAGCAGCATGCATTACATCAGCAGGTCCTCAAGCAAAAACAACATCATCTGCAACAACAGCAATTGCTATTGCAACAACAACAACAGCAGTTGCAGCAACAACAGCAGCAGCAACAACAACAACAGGTAAAGGCAGGCGAAAAAGTAAAAGACAGATAGCGTCAGTGCAATTATTTCACCTCCCTTATGCTTAGTCGGCCGCCGTAGCCGAGTGGGTTGGTGTGTGACTACCTCTCGGGAGTGCGTATGTTCGAACCTCCCTGCATGAAACAGCAAAATGAGAAAAAGTGGTTTCTAATAGCGGTCGCCTCTCGGTAGGCAATGGCAAACTTCCGAGATTGTATTTCTGCTATGAAAAACCTCATCATAAAAACCATTTGCCGTTCGGAGTCGGTTTAAAACTGTAGGTACCTCCATTTTGGGAACAACATCAAGACACATGCCACAAATAGGAGTAAGTGATCGGCCAAGCACTTAACAGAAGTGTGCTCCAAAATTTATTTATTTTTTGCTTTTTTTATCCAAAAATTATACTCCCAAAAAACGTTTGCCAATTTGTTGCGGCATAAAGCGGTACGTTCGCAGCACCGAAATGCGCACAACAAATTGGAGGGTAAATTTGGCCAAACTTTTAACAAAAAATGTATGCTTCTGTATATACGAGGTGTGGCTACCAAATAACAGGACTGCTGTTGAGCGTGAAACTTTCTGTTTCAAAAGCAGAACCACTCAATTCTGTAAGAAAATGTTTTTAGCCAAAACCTTTTTGTTTTGTTTTTTGCTTCGCCGCCGCAAAAATTGTGCGTGGAACAATAAAGTAATAGAGCAAGATAACGGCGCGCTTATTCCGCATTGTATTTTAAGAGGTTTCCAATCAAATACATCACTCAGTGTTAATCCAACCTCCTTATTCACCGGATGTTGCGCCGTGCAGTTTCTGTAAAGCTCTGAAAGATAAAGCGACACGCGTCTCTTCATTTAATAGTCACACTTTATTTATGTATATGTGGATGTGGCATTTAGATGTAGATATGTTAATATAGGTATAATTCCAAACTTATTTGCTTTCTGAACAAGAATTTAATATATTTTGGTAGGGATTCCGGTTCATGTTCAGATTAATTGGATAGAGCTTTGACGTCAGCTTCGCCTTATCTGTAACTTCGACTTAGCTCACTAACTTTTATGGAATTTGAAGTGAGGTTTAGGAGTTGTTAAATCCCTTACGACACCCGAAGTCGAAAAAAAAACATTTGTTTTTTTTATCACAAGAAATACTAGTACAAAACCTTAGTTATGACTCTTTTAGACCCAGCCGTACAAAATATACCTATATAAATTTTTATAAAAAATCTTTTCATCATTCGCCAAAGTACGTCCGTACTTACTCATAACAGACTTATTTCCATGCAATGTGAAAAAATTCTATGCCAATAATGCCTACTTTTGCAGGTTCAAGTTGCCACTCAAACGCAACCACCAGTTGCTGCTCCCTATAGCAATGCGGCCACAGTTGCTGCTCGTGGATCCACACAATTCCATGCGACTATCTCGCCGGATGTTGGGCTTGGTGTATGTGCAATTTCCACGCAACAACAAATGGCAGCCGCTGCTGCAGCTGCCGCACAACAACTACCAGCACCGCCAATGATTACGTCCTCGAAAATATCCGGAGGCATTGCAAAGAAAGCCATCGATAAGCAGTCTCGCAAGGAGCGTAATCGTTATGCAGCGCTGCGTCAAACACCAGCAGGCAGTCAAGGTACGTGCAAATCCATTAAAGTGTAATTGCCAACTCTCTTTCTTTCAGTTGTCATTAGACAAAATTCTAATTCATAAACTGAGCACTGAATTGTGCCTCTGCTTTGAGGTTCTGTGAGCCTCTTCTCTCTGTTTATTTTTGCTTTGTTTCGAGCGGGTGTGATTGATGTGCCTTATACAGTGCTTACCAATCGAATTATGACTGAGAATTTTTAAAATTTTTCGGTTTATTGCATTTTTTGTTTAATTAGGGCTCGAGGCCGTATGCTTACAAGCAGAGTGAACAAGGATATAAAAAAAATGAAACCGAAACTGCCTAATTTAACAAGAGCTTTTAAAAAGTCAGTGTAAATAGCATCAATTTGGACTGGTTTCGTAAAAGCTGACAGATAAAAAATGCATTCTTTGCGCAATCGTTTGTGTTTCTAGATTATAAATAAAATGAATACATTTCTAAATTCATAAATTGTTACCTCATTAATACCTTATTTTCGATATAATTGTTTTTGTTTTAGTCATCATTTTTAAATTTTCGTATCGGTCATAATTCGATGAGTGGATAAGCCATTTAGGTAAAATTATGTGAGGCCAACTTTAACAATTTTTAAATAGAATGATTTCTATAGATTGAAAGACAACATAAAAACATACATGATAAAAAAGTTATTTAAAAAAATAATATACATATATACAAAAAATATTAAATAAATATCAAATATTATAAAAAAATTATAATATAAAAAAATATGGAACAATATAACAAAATATAAAACAATATAAAAAAATATAAAGAAATAAAAAAATATAAAGAAATATAAAAAAGAAATATAAAAAAATATTAAAAAGAAATATTAAAAAAAATATAAAAGATTTATACGAAAAAAAAACTTAAAAAAATATAAAAAAATATAAAAAAAATATGGAACAATATAAAAAAATATAAAACAATATAAAAAAATATAAAGAAATGTAAAAAAATATAAAGAAATAAAAAAAAAATATAAAGAAATAAAAAAAAAATATAAAAAATATATACAAAATATATAAAAATATATACAAAATATATAAAAATATATACAAAATATATAAAAATATATAAAAATATTTAAAAATATATAAAAAATATATAAAAAAATATAAAAAAATATAAAAAAATATAAAAAAATATAAAAAAATATAAAAAAAATATAAAAAAAATATTAAAAAAAAATATAAAAGATTGATACAAAAAAATATATATAAAAATAATTTTTTTTTAATATACGCTTCTTTTCGTAATGCACACACCCCTCATGACCATATATGTATTATATATTTCTATTCTTCGTGATTACCTACTCACATACACATATGTACGTATATACATATGTTAGGTCGGGGCGATTGGCAACCGAAACCGCGTAGTAAAGATGATGATTCTTCTCCTTAAAAACAAAAAATCCTACGACACAGTGGGACAAATTGAACTATTAGAAAAACATGTTTGTTTTTTTACAGCGATCGACAGACATCGTTCAGGATAAAAAAGATCAAGAAAAAATTGAAATTGCTTTACGTTAAGCGCTGAATTTGAGCAAAACCGATGAGATTTTATATATGAAATGTATAACCTGTTACTATGTATGTGTACCGTTATAAAAAATGTATACAGTGAGCGAAATTATTGTGTATGATATCAAAAGCTTGTGTTTTTTTTTCAGAAATTGCACACTTGCAAATGAGCAATTTTTAGTTTATAAGTTGATTATCTAAGCGCATGTAAAATTTGCAGGCTAAAGCACAGAAAAGTAGTAAAAACGCTCTCCTGTGAAATTTGGTTTTTGGCACATATGATAATTTTGCGCAAATGGTTCGATAATACATACTAAGTTGCACATTAAGTTCTGCGGTTCCATAAGAAAAACCCAATTTTATGGGTTGAAATATAAATTTTTACTTAGTATAGTCTCCCTGAACTTCAATATATTTGTTTCAATTCATTTGTTTTCCATATTTGAAGTGAGAATCTGGAAGGGCTGCACAATACGCTTCCACAGCTGCTATGACCTCATCATTTGATGAAAAACGCTTTCCACGCATACATTTTTTTAGATGGAAGTCACTAAGCGCCAAATCTGGTGAACACGGTGGATGCTCCAGCAATTGGAACCTTAATTCATGGCCACTTTAGCCATTGTCAAATTGCTCTTGTGACACGGTGCATTGTCCATATGAAAAAGAATTTTTTTCTTTTGTAAACTGGGTATTTTTTTCACGAATTTTTTCCTTCAGCTGCTCTAAAAAGTCACAATAATATGCAGAATTTAACGTTTTACCAGTTTGCAAGCCCCGTCCTAATGTATTTACATATCAAAAAAAAAAAAAAGTTCTAACAAATTTATTCAGTTATCCTTAAATTATATTGTGCCTTATCTTTCTTTAAAGACTTTTGTTTTGATTTAAAAATATTTATTTGAGAATTCTTGGTTCGCCAATTTTTGAATTTTTTTTTACCCGTCAGCTAACACCACGAATCAGCAACAATACCAACAAACCGTTGCCACTACCACACTCGATAAGACCATCGACGTCGACTCGGAAACCGATTCAAATCACGATACCGCGTTGACATTAGCTTGCGCCGGTGGTCATGAGGAACTCGTTCAACTGCTGCTCAACCGTAATGCGAATATTGAGCATAGAGACAAGAAAGGCTTCACGCCGTTAATACTAGCTGCCACAGCTGGTCATGAGAAGGTAGTCGAAATACTATTGAAACATGGTGCCGAGTTGGAGGCACAGTCGGAACGCACCAAGGACACGCCACTTTCGCTGGCCTGTTCTGGCGGTCGCTACGAGGTAGTCGAACTCTTGCTTAAACACAACGCCAATAAGGAGCATCGCAATGTTTCCGATTATACACCACTCAGTTTGGCAGCCAGTGGTGGATATGTAAATATTATAAAACTGTTACTGAACCATGGCGCAGAAATAAATTCACGTACCGGTAGCAAATTGGGTATTTCGCCTTTAATGCTGGCCGCCATGAATGGCCATACAGCCGCGGTTAAACTATTGCTGGATCAGGGTTCTGATATAAACGCGCAAATCGAGACTAACCGTAATACCGCACTAACGCTCGCATGCTTTCAAGGTCGCCACGAAGTGGTGAGCTTATTGCTGGACCGCAAAGCAAATGTCGAGCATCGCGCCAAAACCGGACTAACACCACTTATGGAGGCAGCCTCTGGTGGGTATATTGATGTGGGTCGTGTACTACTGGACAAAGGCGCCGATGTTAATGCAGCCCCAGTACCGACATCACGTGATACTGCACTTACCATTGCAGCTGATAAAGGACACTTGAAGTTCGTGGAGTTGCTGTTGTCGCGAGGAGCGGCCGTCGAAGTAAAGAATAAAAAGGGCAATTCACCACTCTGGCTGGCTGCACATGGTGGCCATTTGAGCGTCGTTGAGATATTATATAGTCATCAAGCAGACATTGATTCGCAGGATAACCGTCGTGTATCGTGTCTAATGGCGGCCTTTCGCAAGGGTCACACCAAAGTGGTAAAATGGATGGTGCAGTATGTGACTCAATTCCCCTCCGATCAGGAGATGAGTCGTTTCATTAGCACAATCAGTGATAAGGAATTATCCGAAAAGTGTTTCGATTGCATGAAATTCATACGCGCAGCTAAGGAGGCACAGGCGGTGAAGGCCAACCAAAATGCTTCCATACTACTCAAAGAACTTGATAATGAGCGTACGCGCGAAGAGAGTCGTAGAGCCGCTGCGGCGCGTCGTCGTGAGCGAAAGAAGAAGAAGAAGTTGGAAAAGAAAGAAGAGAAACGCCGACAAATGGAAGGCGCCAACGGTGGCAGTCAAATGTCTGGTTCAAATGACCACGACGAAAAAGACTCGGATCAAGACGACGACAGCGATCACGAAGAAAATGGGCTTGAAGATGAGGATGATAATCAAATCGCGCGGAACTACCGCGAGGAAGGTGACTCCGGCATCGACCAAGGCTCGTGCTCGAGCACAGAAATAAAGACTATTATTATTGCCAACAGCATTGCAAATGACAATAACAATATCCAACAGCGTGAGGGAGATAATAATGGAAGGGCTGCTAAAAATAAAAAGAAGCCGAAAAATGTATCACAACAACTACAGCAAAGGAATACCAGCAATGACAGCAATACCGCACAGCAAGCAAATCTGGCAGCAGCGAGTGCAGTTGCGGAAGATGTTCCAACTCAGTCAAATAGAAGCGCGACCAAACAGTCTGCTTCTGCTCGGAAACAGCAAGAGCGTGAGCAGGAGCTGATGCCAGTAAAAGGTAGTAATGGGCCTACGAAAAAGAGTGGCGCACAGACCGCAGAAGCGAATACGCTCGCCGCGGCAAAGTCAATTGGCGCTGCTGTAGCAAGCAAAAAGGCTGAAATGCAACAGATTAGCTTGCGAAAAGAGGAGGCGAACAAGAAACGCGACAGCACCAAGCAACGCGAGAAGGAAAACCTTGCGCCTAAAGAAACACAATCCAGCAATACTCGTCAATCACAACGTGAGCGCGAACAAAATCAGCAACATCACCATGCAGCCATCGAGAAAACAAAAGGTGACAAAGACAAATTGCACGATTCCAACAGTTATACAGCACATACGTCAGCTGGCGGCGGAGGTTGTGGCGGCAGCAGCGCTACATCCACGCGCAAATCTCTCATTTTCTCTGCTACGCGCAACATTGTCGGTGGCGCTTCCGTAGGGAATGACGAAGTCAAAAGTGGTAAGCACGAAGACTACAATGTCACGGGCACAGCTACGCAGCATAAGTCGAGCGCGCCAAAACGCGGCGAAGACGGCTGGAAGGAGGTGGTACGTAAGAGCTCCACACAACAGAGCAGTGCCGCTTCATCAACGACCAGCGCCTCGACAAGTGCTTCATCAGCATCTACAGGCGCCAATAGCACTGCCTCCGCTGGCACTGTTGGAGGTGGCAATGGAGGCACCACAACAACCGTTCCTGCTGCCGCCACCGAAATGACCTGCAAGAAGGTGCAGGTCCCAGTAAATGCAATTTCACGTGTTATTGGTCGCGCCGGCAGTAACATCAACGCAATACGCGCCACCACAGGTGCCCATATTGAGGTAGAGAAACAAGGCAAAAACCAGTCTGAACGAAGCATTACCATAAAAGGACAGACGGATGCCACGAAACAGGCTCACATGCTTATATTGGCACTCATCAAGGACCCCGACGTGGACATACTCCAGATGCTGCCGCGCATCAACACCAGCATAAAGGCATCCTCTCTTCCTCTAAGCGTGGGCACGTGGGACAACAAAACTGCCACCGCAACACAGTCATCTGCCGCATCCACAGCTTCGTCGACGTCATCATCGGTATCAACGACTGCAACACATGCAGGCAATACAGGTAACGGCGGCAGTTCTCAGTCCGCCAATAGTAGTGGTGTTTCCGGTGGCGCTGTTGGCGCGTCCAAAGGTGTTGGTGTTGGCAGCGGTAAAAGTGGTAAATCCCAGTCCAGTGGAGGCAGCGGCAAATCTAGTTCCAGTCGCTCGCAGGCTAGCAAATCATCATTTCACTCACAACAACAACAACCGGGAAGTCGTGGCAGCCAGTCGCAGTCCTCAATCGGTAGCACGCAGAAGCTTAAATCCCAAGATATGTCGAATGCGGCAGGCAGCAACAAATCCACAGCTTCTAGCCATGGAAATAGTAGCAGCGGCAGTGTAATTCATGTGCAGAAGATGAGCATCACAACCAAACAGCAGCACACAAGCAGTGGCGAAAGAGGCAGTAACACCGTTGTTAACACGCAGACCTTCGCTGCCAAACTAAGTGGCACCGTCAGCACAAGTGTCGCTACATCCGCGTATTCACCGTCAAAGAAAGTTGGTGACGGTGTCAGTACCGGTCGCATTGGTGCAAGTGCGCCTTATGGTCGTGGCAAACCCGTACCGAGCAGCTCCGTTGCCTTGCCGCAGCTTGGTGCTGGCGCAGGCAACAACAGTAACAGCAATAGCTCAAACAATGCGCTGTCCGGCCCCATTGGAGTTTTCAATCCTGCCGAAGTGGCCGCTGTGAACGCTGCAGCTGCAGCAGCAGCAGCTGCGGCCGCCGCCGCAGTTTCCGCAGCAAATACGGTCGTGTCAAGCGCTATTACTACTACCACGGCATCAGCGACAACTTTAATCACAGGCACAACCACTACGACTACAACATCGACGGCAACATTTGCGGCTGCACCTGGTATGCGTGCAGTCACGCCAATCGGACCACCAAACAAACGGAATGTAGGCTCACCTGTTCCAGCAGTAACCGCTACATCGACACTGCAGTCGCATCAGCAGCCCACACAAATACAACAGGCGCAGAAACAACCGCAAGCAACTCAACTGCAGCAGCATTCGGCCGCTGTTACATCAACACAACCACCAGTAGGAACCGCTCCAGATAGCCAGCAGCACCTTGTAATCAGCTGTGCTGAGCTCACAAGCAATTCCGGTGGCACGAGCTCGGATAATGCCAATCAAGCGGGACTCAACAACGCAACAGCTGGCAGCTTTGGGGCACAGCTCGCTTCGAAAATTAGCAACGAATACACACTCTTCTTCAATTACCAAACGCAATGGGGCGATAACGTCCAGATGTATAACTCTCCATCGGCGCTGGTTAGTGACCCGCTACCCAAAGCGGATGCTTCCAAGGCGCCCGGTTACAATCGTAATATACTGAATTCACCAGTGTGCGGTAGCTCCAAAGCTTCCTCGAGCCACTCCACTTCACCGCCCAGCAGTGTGATGCCCGCACCGATAGGCAGCCACCAGCTACCAGTTGGTAGCGCAGCCAATGTAGTGCCACCATCGAGCCACAGTATGCTTGCTACAAGTATGTCGGGCGCCACCTCAACAGCTCGCTCTTCTCCCGGTATGAATACCGTATCTTCGGTGGTATCAAGTGGCGATAATGGCTCTATTACTACCGCAAATATTGCAGATCGCGTGGATATGGGCCTAAGTTTAGGTGGAGGAAGTGGCGCTGCCAAAGATTTGCAGCTACCCTCGCAAGGCAACGCAGAGTCACACATTTCACCAGGTGTGATCAAACCTCCTGCCCCGATTGGCCAACCGCCGTCGACGAACACTTCCATGAGCTCAAACAACGTCACTTCATCGAATATGCCTGCAAGTGGCCTGGCAATACAACGCCCGCCACCAAATACTAACCAGCAGCACAGATCCGGTATAGTGAATGCCTCACATACACCACCTTCAGGCAACGTCGGTGCACTTGATGGCAGTGCCGCCAGCACGCAACAGCCTACTATGAACTTCGGTCCCATCGGCCCCAACCATTCAACGCGCAACAACAACAATGGACCACCTGGTGCCATCGGCGAGCCATCATTGAATCGTTTCTATGAACAATTGAACATCACCAGCAACGCGCATCACGTGAAAATGCAGCCCCCTTATGGCATGCAAATGCATACCGGTGTGGTGGGTGGCGGAGTCGTGGGTGGTGCCGGTGGCAATGGCAACCATCCACTATCGCGCCTCAACATGCGTAACACAGCTTTTGGTGGACCGGGTGGTGGCGGCGCTGGCAATATGGGATCGATGCAACAAACAATCGGACAGCCACCACAGCAGCAGCCCTTGTTGGGCGGTGGTATTTTCCATCAACAACATCAACCACCACAGACAAATCCGAATTTCCCTTCAGGCAAATCTTTGGCGCCGGGTTGTAATTTGGCTCCCGGTGCGCGTGCTCAGTCCCAACCACAAAATGTACCACAAGCGCCAAATGCTGCCGCACCGCGTTGGTATGGCAGTTATATGGATGTGCTGAATTTGGAAAATAGTGGAATGGGTGGGGCGGGCAACAACTCACCGGCTGCAATGTCGCCCAATCAGGTCGCAGTTAGCAGTAGTCTGCTGCAACAACATGTGACCGCACAGCAGCAGCAACAACAACAAGATGATATGCGTAAAATGCCACGACCCATAGGCACCGAACGCGCCTCATGGAAATGCAACAACTACCCAATGAATCTGGGCGGCGGTGGTGGCATGCCGGGTTCAGGTTTGGACGACGGCATGGGCTCTGGCATGCCTGCAGCTGTAACTGGTCTCATGCACGGTCCTTGGATGATGGATAAGCCGCCACAAGCAGGTCCGCCACAACAACCGCAACAACATTCGAATTGGATGAAACAACAATATCGTTTTTACGGTGGCGCCGCAGCTGGTGGTGGGCTGGGTGGCATGGGCGGACCGACAGGTGGTCCCGCCGACTATCATCATCAAGATCAGTTCATTGTAAGTACACAGTTAGGAGACAATTCAAGCCGGAAGGTTAAATGTCAATGATGATTTTTTACAGATGCCAATGGACTATCACGGCTCAATGCCACCGCATAATATGCATCAGAATACAGCGATGAACCTAATGCCACCCTATGGCTATCAATATATGGGGCAAGGTTCGGAAATGCAGCATGCGATGCCGGACAAGTTGGATACGTGGGACCACGACAAGCAGGTGAGTTGAGGCGGATAACTAAAATTACTTTTACTAAAGCTATGCAATTACAACAAATGCGATCGGGCTGCCAGAAATTTAAATTTTTAGTAGTTTTCTCAAAATCAGAGCTAGCATAACTTGGAATAAATCAAAATTGCTAAAAAGAAATAAAATATATCTCTAAACGAGTAAATCGTCAATTCCATGATTGGTGCTCAAGAAATTAATTTATTTTTTGTTCTCTTTGCTTTGTTTAGATGTGGCACAATTGGGCCAACTGATGCTTTAATGTGCTGCAACAACAACCACCCTACCAGCAGCAGTACCAGCCGAAGCAGAAGCAAGAAGGCGTCAAATTGTCATCAAAAGTTTTAAAATGAATATTTAATTAAATATTTGTGGTGTAGTCGGCAGCAGTATAAGCGGCCAGGAGGGGAGTAAGGAAGCGAAGCAAGCGAGAGTTCATAAACAACAAATGCTACTATTACAACATATACACATATACACATATATACACGCACTCAACAAAATACCCATATCTACATACATACTTAGCTACCCTACGCGTATATACGTATATATCTTTGGATTAAGCTGAAAAGAAATGAATGAATATGAATATTAAATGAAAAAATACATAATAATTACTCTAAAATGAAAACAGAAGCCAACAACATCAGAGAGAATTCAATTACTTTAACATAAAATCGATAACAAACAAAAACAAAAAACGATTGAAATATTTTCTTTTATCGCTCATTTGTGCTCAAAGACGAGCAAAGAAAGTGAAGCGTACGAAAAAAAAGCAAAAACAAAAAAAAAACGAAACTTAAACAACAACAAACAAAAACAAGAAGGAGAGCAAAGGAAAGGGATGAAAACAAAAGAGCAGAAACGAGTTTGCAACGCGCTCAATTTAAACGAACTTTTTCAACATTTATTAATTATTGTATTGGCATATGTTGGGGGAAATGCTTGTGTGTTTGCTCCACCACACTCCACCCACATATAGTTTATATACATATTTACATATTATTCGCGTTGCACGTAAATGGGCCAGCGCGACGAGTGCGCAACTATGGCGAATTTACTATCGGTTTGCACTTGTAAAATTTAGAATTTTCTTTTATTAGATTTTAGTTACTTTTGCCTATATCCACATACATTATAAACTATTATCTATTATTTGAACTATATATTTGTATGCATGAAATGATGAAATTCATATAGAAAATAACAAACAAGTAAGCAGAAAAAGTGAAAATTACAAAAAAAAAAAACAAAAAAAAATTATTGTCTCATCTGGGTTTTTTGGATATTTCGCAAGTAATATTACTTCGCAAGGAATTGAGCTGTTACATTTTCAGTTGGCATTTTCGGCATTTTCTCTAGGTAATATTGATGCATGAATGGGCGCAACAGCGTGCTTTGCTGCCAGAACGTCATGGGCCGCACAAAAGTTTGCTGCTTTATATAATATAATGATCGTATAACTGTTGTTTTGTTGTTGTAGCAGCATAAATATTCCCCGTACATATATATGGGGAATGCTGCTGAAGTAAATTCGGGACGTTCCGGTTACGCAGAGCCGACTGTCGTGGGAACGTTGTTGTCTACAGTTCTAGTGCGTATTGGAGTTGCAGTTTCGGAATGGGCGCGGTCGGTTTTTGTTTGAGCAAGTAATGTTTTTTTTTTACTATTTTGCTTTATTGCGAATGTTGAAATGTTTTTGGCGCTTAAGCTGAAATGCTTTGAATATATATGTAAATATAATATTTTATTATTTTCAAATATTTCCCAGCATTCACAAATAAAATAAAACGTCCATGCAACCTAAATATCTAAATGCCTCAATGTGTTTTTGGTGTTATTTACATCAGGCGTAAAATATACCCACTCTTGAGCAATCGCTCGCTGCTATGTCTTGTACATTTGGAGGTACGAGTATAATGTTGCATTGCTTGCTTCTCAGTAAGTGATTGACTGGTGCCGCATGGATGTGCACGAATAACCTCAAACAAACAAATAAATACAAATTCCGGTTTTCTCGCTGTGTAAGTTGTTTAACAACTCTAAGGCGCATTTGCTAATTATTAATCGTAAAAAATTAATTAATAGCGCCTTTGGTGGCATAACGTCGTGTATGTTGTGTATACATACATACATACATGCGCAGAAGAATGTTCAGTTGTCAATTGTAAGCAGCTGCTGTGTAAACATTAGCCACTTTTTATCCATTTAAGTACAACTTATTTTGGTCAAAGGCAGTTGGAAATTTTCTTAATTTAGTTTGTAGTTGATTTTGTTATTATTTTTGGTTTCCTACAAGTGCATACTGTGTGCGTGCATACGTTCTGAGGTGCCAGCACGGCTACGGTGGGTTGTATGTACTACGAAAAAAAGCAAAAAACAGCAAAAAAAAAATTGTGTATAGTCTGCTTGACGCGGGCTGCCGCTAGCCATTAGTTTTTCTAAGTACCAATAAGTAAACATACATACATTTGTATATGCATCATCCTATATGCATATGCTTGCATACATCCAATACATACAAACATACATACATACATACATACTATATACCTATCTATTTATTCTGCAAATATGCATAAAGAGTATGCAAGTTTATTAATGGAACTCTCTAGAAGATTAGGCGCGTATTTACACATAAAATACACACATACATACATACATACATACATACAAACATGCATATGTCAGTGCTAGAGCAATGCAAGTTGCTGCTTAACTATGAATTCGTCAAAAAATAAAATAAAAGTAAAATGAAAATAGTATCAGAAAAAAAGTATAGCATAACAGCGTGAATACTTGCGAAAATAAATATTTGGCAAAAACAAAACAAAAAAATAAGAAAGAAAAAGTATAAAATTTAGGTCAAAAAATGCGTAAAATTAATATTGAACAGTTCTTTCACTTTGCGTCTATGCACATGCGCACATGCATATGTACATACATACATATGCACATATGTGCAGAAATATTTTTTTCGGTTGTTTTGTTTTTCAAAATGCAGAAGTGCAGATTTTCCGCTTATATGAAAAAAAAATTATAATTGAAACAAGAACCCACGTGCGCTTTTCTTCGCCCTACACTTTATTACACTAATACTAATGTAGGTCATAATAAATAACTGCAATGAATATGAAAAAATAGAGGTTATAACAAAAACTCACAACAGACCACGTAAACGAACAGAATTCGCGCTGCTTAAATACATACAAACATTTGTAGTTGATGGAAAAGCAAAGCAAAAAAAAACAAAAAAGAGAAGAAATTTAAACTTACATAAAATCAATTGTTCATTATGCGATAATTAAGTAAATTGCTGAGGGAGAGCAGCTCACGAGCGGCAAAATAATCTGTAATGTTTGAGTTCCACCAAACCGCTAAACCGCTGACGTGAAAACAGTACTCATAATAAACGAATGCAACAAATAAAATGTAAAAGAATAACAAAAAAGAAAGAAAAAAAAAACACAAAATTGTTCAACTTAAATTTTAGAACTGCGCGTGCGTAACACACACACACACACGCACTTGTCACGTATTCCCGCAGCGATTGCAAAACAAATGCAGAACTGCATGAAACGATGCTGAGGATGCATGCAATGATGTTTGATTTGATGATAACAATGATGGATGTTGATGAGAACAATGATGATGATGTCATGGACATAATTAATGATTACTGTAACTGCTGTTTACGCGCTAAACATTAAAATTATTACTATATACACAAAAACAAAAAGAAAAACAAAACAAAAAAACCACATAATAATGATGATTGCCGTTGAATACGATTATTATTATTATTATTATTATCGCTATACTTGTAATGATTACTATGAATTATTATTATAATTACTGAATATTATATAAATATATTATAATTACAATTATTGATTATATTAGCGATGCTACTGATGGTACGAATGGTACATTAAAAAGCAAAATAATATAAAACAAAACAAACAAACAAAAAAAAAAAAACAACAAAATATTAAGAAATGAATCCCTATATATAAATGGTGTAATAACAAAAATATTATTAAACTTAAACAACAGTTTAAAATATGAAATATGCAACAAATGAACAGTAAACCACAACCGGAACAACAGACGCAGCAGCGAAAAACTTAAGCTAAAAAACAACAACAAGAATTATATTACACACAAAAGCAGAAAATAGGAATTACGCTCAGTATAATAACGGTAATAAAAATGATTATACTGATGAACATACAAAAACAGAAAGAAATAAATAAAATTAAATTAAACTAAAAATACTTGTTTTGCTTGTAGCGAGGCGCATCGGTCGTGGCACGAAAAAATAATTATTTTCAATAATTTTTTTTGCTAGTCAATTGCTTTAGGTGGGTAGGTAGGTGAAACGGTTGAAGTGCCAGTTTGATACCATTATGAGACCTGCAACAGACAGATATCTACAGCCAGCCAGAGCTGTTGATATATTGATTGATGGGGTTTAGGTTGGCACACTTGCTTTATTTTACAAAAATAAAAACATAGCATTAATACATCATGTTTTGACTTGACTTTAGCAAAATTTCAAAAAAAAAAAAATTAATAGTAAAAGTTATCGTTGTTTGTGTGGAGCCCGTTTCTCCAGAAATCTCTTGCGGTGATCATCACAAGTCCTTGATCATCTAAAAGACAAGAGAAATTAGCCTGATTTTTAAGGAAAAAATTTTCGAGAAAAAAACCGACAATTAATTGCTTAAAAAAATCGACCTTTTTGAAAAAAAAATCCTTCGATTTTATTGAAATCTACCAAGCGGTTTTAAGTTAGAGTAGAGTGATCACCAATTCCAAAAATATAGTTTTGAAAAATACGCAATTTAAGTTTTGCTATCGATTTAGGTAGAGTTATACGAATTATTTAACTACTTACTCTGTGCTATCTATTCCTGGGCCATATAATAGTTCTTCCGCCGTCATAGCAGCTTTCAAAATATCGATTTGCTGTTGCCTACGTACCTTCTCTAGTGTCATCGTTAGAGCGCTTATCTGCCACTTTCATACGTGCCCCATCCAGCTACATAATTGCTCTCGAACGCTCCGGAGCGCCCGAGCGCCCTTTGTTAATTGTTGAATAACTCGAAAAGTATTTGTCGGATTTACTTAAAATTTTCACACAATTTTTTTAAGATATTATACTTTCAGAAAATGCAAAACAAAACAAAATCAATTTTTTGAAAATTCTGACTACCCCTAACCTCTTATGTGAAGATGAGTTTGAATTTTTACATACATTTTTTGCGCCAAACATCACTTAAATGCTGTTTTCCCGATCAAATTTCTTACAGGGATTTTACTAAAAATCAATGCTTCGAGCTTCACTATTTTACTTGTGTGTAATGTTTACTGGGCGGAATGCCAACTCGAAGATCTAATAACACCTCTAAATCCCATTCCACTTTTGTTGTTGCAGCAGCATAAGCATTTCCCATACATGTACGCGAATGCTGCAGGAGTGACAGTTCTTGATCGCTCATAAATCTGGGACCTTCCGGTCGAAATCATTCGATTCCTGAGCCTACCGTTAAAGGATATCGACAAAGAGGACGACTGATGGTTTTGAGTTATTCTCGTCTCATTCCTGTTGTTAGGCAAAGTCCTTCACAACTTCGAATTGTTGGTTGTCAACACTGACATATTGTCCAAGCCGCGAATACTCCTTGTGTGTTGGTGTTGACAGCAGCTACTTTGTTTTGCCCTCATTCACCGTAAGACCCACATTGCTCGCTGCTCTCTTTAAACTGGAGTATGCCGAACATATAGCGCGGTTGGTTTCGCCGATATGGTCCATGTCATCGGGATATGCTAGTAATACGGTACTCTTATGAAAGACAGTACTAGTGCGGTTTAGCTCGGCAGCGCGAAAGATTTTTTCCAGCAACAGGCCGAAAAAGTCACAAGGTAGAGAATCTCCTTGCCTGAAACCTCGCTTGGTATCGAACGGCTCCGAGAGGTTACTTCCAATTTTGATGGCGTTCGTGGTAGTGCGCAATGTCTCAGCATATAGGCAGGCCATAAGTGGCGAAGAGCCGTCATAGCCCTCTCTAAGGAGCATTCTCACAGGTTACTACAGACTGCATAGTCATGTGCACAAGGTCGGGATATGATTAACTGATTTTTCTCGATTTTGCGACCAATCCTCGGAGACTAAAATACATATTTTCCTTGAATGTGGCGCTATAAAGCGGAGAAGGTTGAGACTTATCGACCAATTATAGAAGAAAGGCATATACGCTCAGCAAAACCGGGTCTGGATGAGGTACTGTGATGAGCAGAGGGCACAAAAGATCCTGAAGTCGAAGTGCAACCCTCAAATCGATCTAACTAAACTCCTATCTATCCAGATTCGAATCTGACATGCTCCACATATGTATGTCCGGCTTGTGAAGGTACTCTAACAGCTCTACACTAATGACCTATTCACGTGCCTCCTTAAGCCCACTCATCTAATACCCCTCCCTCTTTGGACATCCGGCGTCGAAACAGCATATTTCAACCGCTGACTTCACCGTATCCGGCAAGGCTTGATAAACTGCTATAACCACAACCGTCAATAAGAATGCCTACGACAGTCGACGGTACGTTACCGGGCAGACTCAGATTTATATCCGGCCAAGAATTGTCAGATTTATGGAAAATATTTATTTATAACAACCATAACATTAAAAGTATTATTTTATGTTTACCGTTACTCCATAAAACATCTAAAATAGGAACATAACTGGATTAAACTTCCTCTGGCTACTCTTTTTCTAAACCATTTTGAACTTTTAACAAATGCAGTTCTTCATATTACAACAAAAATTATGATATATAGTTTATATAATAACATGAGACTTCGTATACAAAATTAACAAAAAAAAATTAAGAAATTTTCATAAAAATTACAAACTTTTTGTCAGAATTAAAAAAAAAAACGATATTATGTTTTGTAGCCCATCTAATTTGGGCGCTAAGTTAAAAATGGCTTGATTCGCTTTGATTTTTGATAGTTTTTTTTCTGTTGATGGCAATTGTTTTGTGGAATCAAAAAATAAAAACGTCGCCCTATTATAGTGCGAAAGATGCTACTAATGTCGAATTAATATTGCCCCCACATAAGAAAGAAAAATCATCTTAAATAAACCTGCTTCAAGCTTTATTAAATATTTTCCATTGAGGTATATTTTTTCAATTTATTTTTTCCAGGGTTTTTGCTTTAAGCAAATCCATTCATCATTTTACTTCTTTAGCAAATGATTCATCACTTCCTGATATCTCTGTCAGACGAAAGGTTCAATGTTGAATTCTACTGCAGAGCAGGGAGTGGTTAGTTCGAAAGCTTGCAGTACTGTGGGATGAAGTACACCAATTCGGCCGATAGCCACATTGTTAAGCATAATACTAGCGCAGCGACCAGGGAAATAGGCGGGATCTAAAAAACAAAACACATTTTTTTATGCCATGGAAAAAAAAGAATTATTGACTTCTCTTACCATCAGCCGCTTGCAAGTGATATCCGTGCATTTGACTGCCCGATTTCCATGGCACTTCCAGCAATTGCATGACGCGGTCCAACAGTCCATGCACGACTTCAAAGCCAGCAGATTTGTTACAGTTAACCGCACAAAGACGACGTTCATTACGCGCACCAACTTCGGTCTCATCATCTGCCACCACAATATCGCCAATTTCGAACAATTTCAGTGGGAGCGGCATTTTGCGATTGGCTACCAGCGTTTTAAGCAATCCCGGCAACAAAGTGGTGCGCACCACTTGGAATTCCAGTGTTTTGGGATTTGCAATATGTGCTGCAGCTATACTGTCAATCGATCTGTTCAGTTTGCGCGCGATGTCGTCGCGTGAGCATAGCGTAAAAGTGAGTGCTTCTGTGAAACCTGCCTGGGCCACCTGTTCGCGCAATTGCTCAGTTAGTTTATTCAACGGAAATTGCTTGGCTATATGCATGAAAGCGGGCAATGATTTTTTTATATTATTATAGCCATAAGCAATCGCCACATCCTCGTAAATATCGCAAGCATGCAAGACATCGTGGCGTGTAGGCGGTATTCGCACTAGTATGTTGTCGCCCCCTTCTGCCACTTCAGACTCGAGGTACATGCGCGTGAGCATGTCAGCAATACTTGTGGGCTTTTCCTGTATGCCAATGTAGGCGTTTGCCTTTTTCGCCGATATCACTTTTTGGCGCACTTCTAGTTCCGGATATTTAAACACAGAACCATCTGGTTGCACCACATCGCAAGGCTCGACGGTGAATTTTTCGCTGCAATGTACTGAGAACATGCACACTAAAGTGTCCAGCACAATTTTTGCCTTGGTAAGATCCGTAGCCGTACATTCGATGAAGACATTGCGGGTTTGTAAAGTGATCTTTGAATGATTACCATTGATGATGGGTGGCATTGATAATACTACTCCCTTAGCATCGTAGATAACTGGATACACTGGAGAGTCGCGAATAATTGGTAAGTATTGTTTCAGTTGCGCATGGGTGGAATACAGCTCCATTATGCCATGCCCGTTCAGTTTTTTCGTTTGGTTGAGCGGTATAAATTCTATGTTGTCTGGCGCACGGGCTTCATATGTAAATGGGCCTTGTAACGTGTCTAAATCGTGAGTACCTATTGCGACTAGAGAGCGTTTGCGACAGAGATTTTGATGTAACTTATCTTGCAGTTCGATGAAACTGTCGTACGCATCCTTATTAAAGGTGAGGTTTCGTAAAACGGCGGCCACAGCGAAAGGACGAATTTGTGCAGTTTCGGGTAGAATTTTAAGAACTTGTCGCTGCGCTGGTTCCACAAAATTGAATTTCGGTGGCTTTATTCTTTAAATAAAACCAAAAATAATCACAACCAATTACTTTCATAATGAAATACAGAAACCTACTTGCCCTGGAAAACTAGCAATGATGTTACCAAGCCTTCCATACACAGCAAGTCATACCGATTAGCGGGAATATCAATTCTGTAAATAATCTCCTCCGAGGCATTGACCAATGCAGCTACATCACCCTGTTCTTTGGTTAGCATTTGCTTCTCTGTCGTCTGTCAAAAAAACGTTCCATAAAATTATTTCAAGATCGCTAATAAATTCTTCAATTACTTACGACTTCATCCAGCTCGAGACCGAAAGCGAAGCACAACTGCTGGAACTCATCGTCAGCTGCGGGAAAGTAGATTAAAAGTTTCTGTTATCTTTCAAACTATTCGAATATGTAACATTGTCACTCACTATATTTTTGGCCCAGCTCTTCGAAGAGTAAATCTCGCTTTACACCGATGGTTGGCATTTTTCAATAACTTCACAATGTATAATTGGATTTCTACACAAATGTCCACGCATGCGGGGGCTACGGTACAAACGAATTTTTGACAAATTATTCCAACTAGATTAGCTGGCTTTGACTGAACACACACTCTGCGCACAGAGTTGCATGCAGGTGTTAGAAATACTTGTCAGTAGCTTGCATATTAAAATATATTCCCAGATAAAATAACAGATTAACCTTAAATTAAATAAATGTCCAAAGCAGGAAAAAATTTAGAGTTTATTTATTTAAACTATGTGCGAATTGCTTAGTAATTTAAAAAAAGGTTGCCATTTTGGATAGAATGGTCGTTGTAGCGAGGCGAAAATAGTAATGCTCAATTTTATCAATCTCAGGCATAAACTTATTCGTAGGGATGAGTACAAAATTAAATTATAGTTCTGTAAGCGAGATGTTCAATTTTTCGGTGTTTTCTTTTTTTCGTTTAGTTTTTCTAGTGCTTATAAGCGGAAATACTGTAAAATCATTTTGGCGACAAGTACGCGGAATTGTTAAAGTTTCGAAAATATGGTATGGTAGGAAAATATAGGGTTGTGGTGGCGGGTTGTACTTAAATTTTTGTAAAAATGTATGTAATTCATAAATTACTACGTGGTTGCGAAGCTTCAGCAACTGTCTCACCTTTGTGTTTGGCTGGGCTATGTTTCAATTCATTTCGTTTTCACTTCGTTATTTACTTTACAATTTGCTTCAGTTAGCTGCTTTCAACTTCCGTTTCACACTACAATAATTTTAGTTTAAAATTTTTCAAAACCAAAGTAATGTGAAATGTATAAAACAGCTTTCATTGAGTGCGGTGCATATAAAATTAGAGTTTATGTATAAGTGTCTGCTGTTTAATGTTTCTACTCGGCGTATTTCTTTAGAAAAGGTTGAGTGGCAAAAGAGAAGCCCAAGAACATACATTTCATCACGAAGTTTGGCGCAGATTTTATTAAGGTATTCTGAAGCCAAGTTAATTTCAAAATTTCGGTAAGCGAAATGAACGATTTTTCTTCTTTTCCTTCGTTATTTTGATCTTGCGGTTGTCAGGTCATATTTTTAATGATGCCCTTAAATTTGTGTCCGTTTCTCGCTGCCTCTGTTAGTAAGCAAATTCATTTCAGACTTGTCCACTCTTTGATTTTGTCAAGCCAAGTAATTTTTTTTCTGTCAATTGTGCTTCGCCCTTCGATCTTTCTTTGTATCAACAGTTATAATACGTCGTATTTGTTGCATTTGTAACGTTTTAATATTACTAGTAATTTACTTATTGACTTGGAGGGTTTAATGTGGAGAAACAAGATTGTTAATCTAGCAAAATTCGCTGAAAGTTGTATGCTTCTACAACAAGTAACAAGAAATACATATTAAATATATATAATTGGCGTTTTCACTCTTTGTTGCCTCCAATTTGTGGTGTGCGTTGTGGTGTACAGTCGGATGTTTGCCTTTGCATGGTGATGCGCGACCGCTATTGGAAAAAACCGTTTCTGTCATGCCCGATGTTTCGAACCTGGCCACTACGGAATAGAGGTTACGCAAAAGCCTCTTCGGCTATGGCGGCTGCAAATAAATATTATACATATATTTTATTTTACAACGGGATTCAGCAGACCCTTACATCAGCTATATTTATTCCATACTCATGGCAGTTGGTTCTACGATACCGGAATGACTCGAGTTTTTCCCGACCAAGGGCTGCCGCACCAGTAAAATAGCCTTGTCTAGAGAACCGTTCATCATCAGATATATTCGTGTGAAATATTGAGTGTTCCTTTACCGGCTCCTACAATTTTTATTGACTTTTAAATATATGAGTATCTTTCAGGTATGGAAATGTAACAAACTTTACATAAGAAATCATTGCATGAATATAGTATATTACAAAATACTTAACAACATGTTTTTTTACTTCAAGAAATGTAAAGTAGTGGATCTCCTCTACTTTTCTTGAATATAATAATAATAATAATAATACTTCAAGAGAAATAGTAAAATGTAAAATAGAGCAAATTGCGAATAAATATTGTGTTTATTTAATATTTGAAAGATTCAACCACACAAGAATAGCTTAGAGAAGGGACTGGAACCTCATTAAAGAGGCGAGATAAGACGAGTACTTCCTTTACAACATTGCAACTGGTGATGAAACGTGATGTTTCCAACATGAATCTGAAACTAAGCGTCAAAATGCCGAATGGAAAGCCCCAGACGACCCACCACTCAAAAAATCCTGTTTGGAGAAATCAAAAATCAAGTCGATACTCATTTGTTTTTACGATTCCAAGGGAATTGTCTACGAGGAGTTCGTGGGTTTTGAAGCGTTTGTTGCATCGAATTCGCCCTGAATACCGCGAAGGAGGAAGTTGGCGCTTATTGCATGATAATGCACCATCTCGTCGATCCACTCTTGTGACTGATTTTTTGACTAGAAATCGCATTTTAACCATCACTCACCGTATTCGCCTGATATGGATTCCTGTGACTTCTTCCTATTTGGAAAAATGCATTTGGCCATGAAAGGAAACGTTTTGGGTCCGTAGAGGCCATCCAAAACGCTCGTACCGACATTCCGAAGGATATTCCGGTCAATGACCTAAAACATTATTTCGAAAAGATTTTAGATCGCGCAAAACAGTGTATCGAGGCCAGAGGGACTATTTTGAATAAATAAACTCGAAGTTATCAGAAGAAAGTTCCTGTCGTTTCAATTTTAGCTCAGTCTTCGGAACTTAATTTTTGGGAATAGGCGCTCGCTAACGCCTAAAAATCCACCACTCCTAAATTGATGTAGATGAAGCATATGACTGAACTTTACGTTAACAAACAAATTTATTTTATGTGGAATTTCGTATTTTGTGCACTTGAGCCAGATAACGACACATTTTTTCGTGCGTGCAGCTGGCTAAATCGAATTATACGACGTTATCACGTCAAAAAAAGAAGAAAACGCTAAATATAAGTAAATAAGGTAAATATTTTGAACATAAAAATTTGCAAAGAAACTCAGTTGGTATGTCTGCTTCTACTGGTTTTTGCAAATCTTGCCGAATTTGGCGTTCGTTAACTTTTTTGCCTTTTATATTCCTTGGGAGTGAATTTTCGCTCACGCTTTTCATTTGGATTGAATACTGGTGATGTCTAATTTTGTTATCGGATACAACTTATGCTTGTACGAAAAATATATCAAATAAAAATCCTCCCAAACAAACATTCTTCCAACACGAATTTTCAACTGTTTGTGTACTTTGCCGGCAATGAATATCCAACAGCAAATTTAATAAAAATAAATAGCATAGCTATTCCTCTTTCAATCTTTGTCAGATTGTCTAATTCAATATTTAAAAATTAAATTAGAAAAAAGTTAGATGAACGTTGAGTGTTTTATGATATATAATAATTTAGTAAAGAGAAATTATAAATATGAAAAAATTCAATTATTATTATTTTGTTAATTATTTTTAATCTTATTTAATTAAATTGAAGTCTGCTGTTCTCCAAATCAGCAAATAAAAATTTTTCAAGCAGCAATGCGCAACTTTGCTCAAAGTAAAATGCTATTTTGCTCTCTTAATTTCGTCTTCTTTGCAAGTTTTTGAGTACTCGAATGTTAAACTACATAACTTGAAACTGTTTATACCAGCTATTTGGTACAAATACACTTATAAGGTGTACGAGTATATACATATGTATACAAATGCAGCACTTCTATGCGAAGATAATTACAACATTTTCTTAGTATGCACCTCATTAAGACATTTGATTAATTACATACGTATGTATGTATCTACAATCGTTTTATGAAAAGGGAACATTTTTTTGGGATTTTTGCACTAAATTTTGTTTGAACACATCCGACCACTTCCGTTGAAGGTGTTACATCGAAGCTGCTAATTACACAGGAGTAAGCACGCACATACATACACATATCTGTCATACATACAAACAAGTGTGAAGAGGCGAGTCCTATTTGGACTCAAATCAGAACGTGTGAAAAATTTGGTGTAAAATGTTTGGCAGATAATTAGGGAGAAATGTAACCAGGACATACTTTTTATACAATAACAAACTAATATTATTTATAGTGTTTGGCAGAATCGATACTTAAAATTATGGATGTTGGGTACTGAATCTAAATCTTAATTTGGTAGTTGCACTCAGTATGGATTCAAAGCACTCAGGACGTTCCGAATAAAGAATTTACTTTACTACAGAACTAAGAGGAAATCAGTACTAAAAGGTTCTCCAATAGGAGGTGTTATTTTGATATTCAAAGAAAAATGCTATTTTTTTAAATAAATGATCAGATGTTTATTTCATTATAAAGAGGAAGGTATGCCGTTAATAGTGGAAAATAACATCAATCACATGACCACCACGACCACGCTTACAGGACAATATCCTTTTCATGAAAATTTCCATAACCGAATTGCAAAGTGGCTGCCCTACGCCCCCGATAGCTTCACGAATTCTATCTTTGAGGTCTTGAATCGACCCTGGGCTGTTGGCGTAGACCTTCTCTTTCACGTGGCCCCAAAGAAAAAAGTCACAAGGTGTTAAATCACACGATCTCGGTGGCCAATTGTGATCATCTCTTCGAGAGATAACACAGTCCGCAAACTTTTCAAGTAATGGTTTCGTTGCTTGTGTGGCACGTAGCGTCGTCTTGTTGAAAATAAACGTTCACATTCAAAATAACACCTGTTCTTGGAAAACCCTTTACATGCGTATTAAATCGAGATAAGTCAATTTACTGTGTTATCTAATTTTGAAGTTAATTTGCTCAATTGATTCCAAATTGGGAACCTTGGTTATTCAAAATCAGTTTGAAAAATTGTTCGGTCAATTATCAATTGTCAATCATTCCAAAACGGGCAAAGTAGTAACTTGAATCGGGAGGAAATCACACGGACTGTGTTGATTGGACTGGATCACACCACGCCAATAAAAGAAGACGTTTAGCTAAGCTTTGATTTGGGATCGACTTTATCACCTGTTTCAGGGCATAATTCGTATAGAATGCGCCATTCTGATCACTCAAGCCCGATAACTTACAACTTTTAATCACATCTTCAAAATCTCTTAAATTGGCATTATTGTGACCGTCAGTTCTTAATTTGAAGTTTAGGAAAAATTCAAATTAGAATTATAGTAATCGTAATCTTAAAGCCATCAAGAAGAATTACAACAATTTTGGAATTAAAATATTCAAAATTAAAATTTTTTGAGTGACCATAAACGAAGTAATTCGAGAAACGTGCAAAAGTTAAATGGGAAAGAAGTTCGGTAAAGACCACTTTGAAGGTTGCACAATGTTAACATTGTTTGAGGAGCTTTCCAAATATAATTTCAACGTAAATGTTTTAGTTTTTTGCAGATAATGGAACAATCGATTCCGAAGTTTGGAAAAATTAGATCATTTAAAGTTATTGAGGCTGCTGATTGTATCATTGGATTTATTTGTCAGTGGTAATTTTTACAACGGGATAAACGAATTTTTTGTATTTGTTACTTGTATTGTTAGGTTTTCTAGGGCATTTGAGATATTCTTTCATATATACCGAAAAATAATTTTTCTGGTTAGAATTAACTTTATTAAGTTAATATAAAATTAGTGATTTTTACTGATATTTAGTGAGTGTAATCCTCTGCAGCGCTTAGAATAATATTAAAAAAAAGGTCTAAAGTCAAAGTATCTAAACATTCACCGAACGAATTTGGATTAAAATTATAGTAATCATAATTTCGACTTTTTAAATATTTCGATCGACGCTATCGTAGTCTAAATGCATTCAATGAACGATTATATTAACTCCAACCGAGTTTTCTTAACTTTTGAAGACTCCGGCAAACACAATCATTTGGTAAATGTAATTCTAATCACCCAGCTCTGATATCTCTACTCTTACAGATTGAAAACTATCACGATTTGTATTGCTGGTAAAGAAAGGTGAATTATCCACGATTAAAGCAAAAACATAGCCGAAAAGATTATGTATATATATATATATATATAATTGACGCGTACACCCTTTTTGGGTGTTTGGCCGAGCTCCTCCTCGTATTTGTGGTGTGCGCCTTGATGTTGTTCTACAAATGGAGGGACCTACAGTTTCAAGCCGAGAGCTTTTCCACTCAGAGGTTCACCATTGCCTGCCGAGGGGCGACCGCTATTAGAAAAATGTTTTTCTTAATTTTGGTGTTTTCACCGAGATTCGAACCGACGTTCTCCCTGTGAATTCCGAATGGTAGTCGCGCACCAACCCAATCGGCTACGGCGGCCGAAAAGATTGTGTGCATTTAATTCAATAACTTAAGCATTACGAGGGTTACTCTTTATATTTTGCGTCTCTGCAACACTTAGCGTGATGAGTTGTAATTCGTTATTTTTTTCGGAAAGTTTGACATCTTTCAACAAAAAATTTGCTCTTTTTTCGGTAAGTTGGAAAATTCATCTCGCCCAAAAGAAGGAATTAACTCGTGAAAATTTTCGTGCTATGATTTATTACGATTTTCGACGTGGATTATCGAGATATGAGTGACGTTGAAGCCCCACACTTATGCACCGTGAAACGCTGATACAACGTATCGATTCAAACAAGAGAGTGTTTGAGCACTCAAAAGATCGAATTAACGGGTTATCAGATTCGCAGACCTGACTTGGCACCTAATGATTTCTTTTTGTTCCTGAACATTAACGTCTGAAGCAGCTGTTAAAGTCTTTAAACAGTTCGTTTTGGAGGTATCCATTTCTGAGTGACAAAAGTGCTTTGAAAATTAGTTCAAGCGATTGAAGGAGTGTATTGACTGTCAAGGAGAATATCTTGAAAAACAATAAATCCATTTTCATTATTTTTTTACTGTGCTTTCTTTATTGGTCGCAAAATATAAAAGGCCAATTAGAAACAAATAACCACACTTTTTATTCATTACGAGCAGATTTCCCACTCTGGTTTAACTGTGGTAAATTTTTGCAGATCAGTTGAAGCCTGCAAAATTGGGCATTTAAAATTAGTTTAACTTAACTATGCTATTAAACTAGTACTGAAAGATTGGTACTAAGCACTTCAGGCTGTGAACTTATCAGTCGCCCCCCGTACCTGCTTAAATGACAATCTTCGAACTCAGCCGGCCTAACTACGTACCTCTATGTATGTATAAGTACGTGTGAGACATTAAGTAATCCCTTTATGAAGGAGATTGTGGCAAGACTTTCATTGAACGCCAGGATAGGGCGATGAAGTCTACTCAAACTTTCAACTTTACAATACTCGTGTTGCTTTGTACAAATAAAAATTATTTCAATTTAGTCCACACCCATTCCAGTAGTTATGCGCATACCTCATGATTTAGTAGCTTATTTATTAACATTATGAAAATTAAAATTAAATGTTTATAAAAATTATGGTAACTCATATTTTGTTACATACTTACATATTTATGAACTCGGGAATACTATTTTGTATCACCGGCAAAGGCAAACACAAATAAATCCTTGCTCGATTTACCTTTAGAAATCTACAGGAGCAGTTTGGGGGTTGCATGTTACTAGGCGGATCAAGATCATTCCATTAATTAATAAAAAATACGAGCGCGCTCAATATATACATACATATGCACACACAAACCTAAATGACGACTCAATTTGTGTTCGAATTCCTGGAAACACGTGGGCATTACAATTATTTATGCGTTTAGAACTCGTGTCTGACTTCACGCCCTCAGTCGCGTTCCTATTTTACCCCTTTTCATCAAACGCTGTACGTATATGCAAGCATGTTCACACACATACATACCATACTTTCTACCTGGTGCATCCTCAAAGGGTAAATTGCCGCAATGAGCGATGAGCTCAATAAAAAATAAAAAACAAACATGAAATAAATCATAAAATTGAACTCGAAATGACTGCAAGCTATAATACTGAAGCAAGAAAAAAAAAACTGAATGGTGTTTATAGAGTTGTCGAATATCCCTATTTAATTGCTCTCCGCTCGGCGATTCTGCGCCGTCGCAAGCTACACTCGCTGCTTGACCACTCCCCTCAGCAATAATTCGGAGCATAGCGCACCATAATCAATCTTTGAGGCAGGCGACAAAGGGTTCCACATGAATTATGAAGTAGACTGTTTTTAAGGATATGCAAGGATACCAATGCATCCATGAGTATTCACAAGTACTTGCGCTTGATTAAATGCGTGGGCGTTATCGATTGATTATTCCTTTGGGAATACCTGCTTGGCACCAAAAATAAATTCTGAGATAATCATTACTTTGCAGGGAAATGTGAAAAATGATTTGTATTGACTCTCCGCAAAGAATATGGGGCAGTTTGGAGTTTTCGATAGATTTTTAAATTGTTTACTTTGAAAGTATAAATTAAAAATTTTTGATTTTTAATGTGACTGATGGTGAAGAAATATTTAAAAATATAATTAAAAATAATATTTACATATATGCAAACATACATTCTGTCAAAAAAGTACCACGAATTGTTCAATAAAATGCAAAATAATTGTTTAATCATCAAAATGTATTTTATCGCCTTCAAAGTAAGCTCCATTCGAAGCAATGCACATATGCCAACGATTAGTCCAGTCATCAAAACACCTTTTAAACGCGTTTGAAGTGATTTTCTTCAGCTCCTTCAGCGAATTCTCCTTAATGGCCTCTATCGACTCAAGGGTGTCCGCGGAGTGGCAATTTAAGTTTTGGGAAAAGGAAAAAGTCACAGGGAGCCAAATCCGGTGAATACGGTGGTTGCTCGATGATATTTGTCGAGGTTTTGGTCAAAAAAGTGTTCACAATATGAGCCTTGTGAGACGGTGCGTTATTACGGTGCGAGATCCATGAGTTTTCTTTCTACAAATTGGTCCGTTTTCTGCGCACATTTTCTCTTAAGGGGGGGGGGGGGGGGGTAGGGTTTTTAGGGTAAAAAAAATCGATTTTGGTTCGTTTGAGAAAATGAATGTACATAATCTCAAGAATGTTGTGTCCAAATTTTAAGTTAATCGGTGCAAAATTCACAAAGTTAGAGCATTATAACCGTTGGCCGCTCCGACTCGGCTACCTGCTATGGTCGAACTTTAAATCGATTTTCTGGAAAACGACGTTTTTCAAGTCGGTGGACACTTTTTCTCTGAATCTACTCGGCCGATCTTCCTGAAATTTTGTACACACTTTCTCTACATAATTACCGAGGTAACCCTGGGAGGTTTTTTTGTTTTTTCAATTTTTATTTATTTTACAATAAAAAATATTATGCGATTTATCGTCTAAAAATCGAACTTCTACTTCAAATGTTAAAAAAAATTGAAAAAAAATTTTTTTTTAATAAAAACTCGACAGGGTTACCTCGGACAATTGATTACCTAATGAAAACTCTTTGATTTTTTGATTTCAGATGATCCAATGCTGAGAAAAACTGTCCACGGCAAATTGCCTTTTTTTTCGAGACGTCTGCGTAGATCTGCTGTCAACGGCTCAATTTTGTATATTTTCTTGTGAAAATTTTTGAACATATTTTTGAAATATGAGTTTACAGTATACTAATTGGATAAATAAATTTACATGAATCATCTTTCTAAAAAAAATTCTTAAATAAGTGGATATTTTTAGTGGAATTAACCCTACCCCCCCCTTAATGTCGAGTGCACAACACCAAGAAAACGAGTAGCATGACTTTCACATTTCGCCGACTTTGACGTGGTTTTTTGGGTTTAGGCTCAAGTGGATAGCGACTTTTAGCCGCCTGTTGATTAGTTTGCATGTCAAACTCATATACCTACGTCTCGTCACCTGCTATGATGCGCTTGGGTCCAAATTCACTTGCTCAAGCATGTCTTCAGCCACCTTCTTCCGATGAATTTTTTGAAAGAAATTCAACTCTCTTGGAACGAGTCGAGCGGCCACGCGTCTCATGCTCAATTGATGGTGTAAAATGTTGCGAATTGATTCGTGAGGTCCGCTTAGGTCACCAGATATCTCCCTCAAACTTAAATGATGGTTTTCCAGCACCATATCTTTGACTTTGTCGACGTTTTCATCCGTTGAAGACGTTGATGGGCGTCCAGATCGGTGCAAATCTTCCACTACTTCTCGGCCCTCTGCAAAAGCCTTATACCACTCTTAGACCCGTGATTTTGGTAAAGGATAAAGCACACTCGCCATAGGCTTTCTGTAACATTTTCAACGATTCGGTACACGAAATCTCGTTCAAAACACAAAATTTAAGACATATTCTTTGTTGATTAACAGATTACGCTCGAATTCTGCGATACTATAGAGGACAGTTGTACCAACATTCCAGCAAAAAAAATTTAGACATAAGTATGTGTAACGCGCGCTTTTGAAATGAACAATTTCCCATATTTTTTTGACAGAATGTACAATACATATCCTTATATGTATATATATAATATTATATATTCGTAAGGCCTACATAGACCCTGCGCAAGTTCAATATTTTTTATACTAATCAACAAATTACTTCATTACTTAACGCTTCATTAAGCATGTGGCCACACGCGTGCGCACCTGAACAACAACTAAAATTAGTTTCCATTTTTTTCGATTTGAAAAAATGCACACTTACGTGACACCTTCAAAAAAGTAGCAATCTGCTACTTTCCTACAGCACCTGTAGGAAAATTGTGCCAATCCATTTAATATTTCACTTCATTGATTCAGAAAAATTACTTCTAAATCCTGCTGAATGGTGATAAAAAGGTAAACTGTGAAGAAGATGCCCGTTTCCACGACAGTCGATTCTTCGATACCGGAGCGACCCGGATTTATATCCGGCCTAAGACTGTCATCTTAGCAGCATTCACTAAATACTGACCACAACATATAGATATCAAGTCCTTGGTTGTGGATTACAGGCACATTGCTTGGTTATATTCAAGTGTGAATAATGATGATGCGGCTCAGAAACAACAAATGCAGAATATTTCCACTGTACCATAAATACATGCTTGGAAATTTGGGCAAGACAACACAGGATAAGCTTTTCCGTATTGCAATAAAGTTCTATCGTATTGTCGATTCGCCTATAACGAAGAAGACTTATACTAGGAAAAAAAATTGAAGGTGTTCCTTAATGGACAATAACAATAGAAATCAATCGATCTGATATTTTTATTATAGGTCAACGTCGAAGTTAGGTTCGTACAGATCCCGTTCTACTGAAATCCCTTTAAGGGAGGATAGGGCGGCGTGAACCCATTCCCAAATGGCTTATGTTGGTTGGGATGAAAGGTTCTTTGGAGGAGTCTTCTGCAATAAACTATCTATTAAATTCAAATTTAGGTTTGGATACGGAATTAATGGAATGCTCAGCTTTTAATTTGTTAGCCAAGCGCCAAGGGCCAATTAAGACTCAGGTTCGCTGATAGCGCGCTCGAAGACAGTAAGAAGACGCTTGTGCGCCCAGAATATTTTGCTATGAGTTCCAGGTAACAGACCAGTTGCACGAAACTCTATTGCTGATCACCTGGCTGCTGTTTTTCAGCAGCAATTTGCATATAACACATGGGCTGAAAAGTCGCGGGCCTAGCACATAGTACTAATCTTAAAGGGACAGCTTTTAAAATTTCATGATAAGAGTGACGCTACTTTTGTTATTTTCAAAACAATTGATCAAAAAGAATTTCGTATTTTAATGTTACACTGATTTTTGATGGAACAAATACTGTTTAAGCGAAGCAATGGCTCGAAAAGTGTTATGGGGACACCGCTCCATCAGAAAGAACAATGCAGGTTTGCTGACTTCAAACGTGGTCGTAGAGACACCGATGAAGCAGTGGACGTCCAAATGAGGCGGTAATACCAGAAATCATCAACAACATCAAAAAACTCTACAAAATCGTTTTGAATTATCGAAAAGTGAAGTTGCGTGAATTAGCTGACATCGTAAAAATATCAAAAGAACGTGTTGGCTTTATATTGCATGAGCATTCGATTATGAGAAAGCTCTGTTCAAAGTGGGTGCCGCGTTTGCTCACTCTTGACCAAAAACAAGACAACGCACTGTGTAACAAGTCAATCAAAACAATGGCAAAACTACATGTACTGAACTTTGAATTGCTTCCACGTCCACCGTATTCGCCAGATTTGTTTTCCAGCGACTACTCGCTCAGCAACTACTGTTCACAGAGAACAAAATAATTCTTACCGGTAAGAAATTTCGCTCGAATGAAGTGGTTATCGCTGAAATCGTTCTAAAAAAGTGGCAATGACTTCAATGATTGCGTTGTTTTTGATGGAAATTACGTTGATGAATAAGCTAATTTTGAACAAAAAAAAAAACTTGTTTTCTTCGTTAGCTCCGAGATTTTCCAACCCACGTGTTATTAGCACATCAGTTAACGTTAGGTGATCTTTTATAATGCATGTTTGATAGGTTCTGCTGATCACGATCAGATCGGAGGTGCTCGAGGAAAGCTAACCAAATTACAACTTTTGATAAAGGTAGGGGAGCTTTAACGGGATACTGCGCTATAGGAATACAGGCGAAGAGACTCAATGTAACTTAAAGTAATATACTTACCACGATAGCTGTGTGGTGAAGATGAGGTGACACCGTCCCAGCTTCTATAGTTTAAGACACCAGCTTTCATGAGGCTAAGACTCAGTTATTTTGGGTCTCATTTTAATACATAAATAGCCTTAAAACATTTTAAACTAACTAGAACTTTATTACGTAAATGTTCGCTTGAAGAGCCACCAATAATGGATATTAGCCGCTTGCGGAGCTTTCTCATTAACTTGAATCGAATTTCTATACCCAAGTCTTAATTAATTTCTTTAATTTTCTTCTTCTTCTCTATTTATTTTCTGCTGTAAAATGCTGCAATGTTTCGCTCAGAAGCCTAGTCTATAGTAACATCCGATATGCGGCCTTCGTAGTTTTCGAGAGAAATAATTTGTGGATGATTTATAGTTCTTCGCTCTTTGGCGATGGTAAGAGACACAGATAACGGCAGGACAAGCTGTATGAGTTTTACAGGGTCATAAATATTGGCTAGCTTAGGTCGCACGAATGGACACAAACACTCGAGCCCTAAAAATATTTGATACGGTGGTTGCTGGTGATGCAAGAGGAAGAAGAATAAATTTTCTTCTGCGCTGGAAGGGCTCACTGGTTACACTTGGCGTATCTTATCGTTAGTTTCAGTAGCCCAGTAAATTAATAACGCCCAGGATATAAAAAATTACATAGGAAGGATTTCAATATGCTTGAAGTTACCCATAGAAAGTACCAAATATGGCACCAAACTTGGTTTCTATTAAGGTTTTTCTCAACTAAGCGGAATTAAGTTAAATGAAAAACTCAGATATTTCGCACGTTTATTTCTTTAAATATTTTCCTATTGGGCCACTTTTGTCATTCTATCTACTGCTGCTGGTGAATTAGCTATCTGCTAAAAATGTCAAGCCACTGCTGCATCAGCAACAAAAGAAGTAAGGAAAGAGAGAAAATATATAAGGAGTCTAAAATAATAAAGAAATCTGCTTTGCGTCAGCTAGGTGTTTTAGCTTTTACTTCCGATTTTTTGTGCACTTTCATTTGTGGCACTTTGTGCCACTTCTATTTCTTGCTATTTTTTTGTGCCTATAATTTAATATTTTTTATTGGACTTTGGCCGCAAATAACACAACTGCAGCTGCTGTTGCAACACCTGCCATCAGCTTTTCCAAGTTTGGCACACGAAACCGTATAAAAGCGCATTGGCATAATGTGTGGCAGTTTTTTGTTGGTGTTGTGTATTTTTTTTAAGTTGCTTTTTAAAAAATATTTATTTTTTGTGTGAATTTTTAATTGCAAGTAGTAGTTTGGTAAAATTTGGTAATTATTAACAGCTGCGATAAACAAAATCTGAGCAAATTTGTGTGAAGATGGCCATTTTTTATTGCTATTTAATTTTTTCAGTTAAATTTTCTGAAAAAGAGATTTTTATAGACCACACATTTGATGATTTATTACTTTTAAGCTTTTTGTTTTTTCAAAAACTAACAAACTTTGCACTCAAAGGGATTTGATTAAAAACCCATAAAATCGATACAATTTTTAGTGAACTTTTGGTGAATATTTCAGAAAATGTTATTGCCGAGGTCGTTGCAGACCAGATACTATACCTATATGGGATAAGTCCGCGTTGTTCTGATAGCGAGAATCAGATACCCTCGGGAGCTTGGCGACTATTGTGAATCGTGTAACACATTTCTTGTCTTGGTATGGCTAGAAGTTCTTGATGAATTCCAATCCTATATTCTTACTTACTTACTGTTGTCCTGATCTTTTCGTGGTGCATAGGGTATGGCTTTGTTCGGACCTGTCAACATGAACCTCTACATGCCCTCTATATCCGTTGTGCTGGCTGCATTTTGTGCAGGGGGATTTTCGAGAATTAATCGATTACCATTTGGAGATATATTTCTATTAGAATTTGGATTCATACCTTAACATCAGTGTTGGGTAAACATCAATGCTTGATGAGTTTAATAACCGTTGAGCACATTTATATAGCGAGCCACTTGATTCAAGACCGACAGCTGCTCGGGCTTGTTTGGTCCGCGGAAGATATTTCGTTTCACTCCTATTACCCATATTTGAAAAGCATTCGCTATCCGCCACCTACGACGAAGTACCGAGAATGTTTAATTTAACCTCGCACGTGGGAACCGGTCCATATTTTTTTCTTATGTTGGTAGGACTGTAAGACACACATCTGTCACTTTTTAGCGCCATCGGATCATTAGTGTCTGCCTGTACGTCGCAAACGGCCGGAAATGTGGGCAAACAACTCTTGGATTTTGCATGATGATAACGCGCCATCGCACTGAGGCCAAATTGTGCTGGATTATTTGACCAAACCATAAGCATATTTAATTTAATCTATGAGCTATTTTCCCCATTACTGAATGGTGAGGATAAAAGACACCACAGTGAAATACCTTCTGCTCAAATATGAACGAGACGTTATCAATAAAACGGTCCGCGGATGACATATGGCAAAAATAAATTTTTTGTTTTTTGGTAGTACTGTTATAAGCTTACATGGCCAATTTCAGCGTGATATGTCACATAGTTTGTTTTCTGTGCTGCTGTAAACAAGTCAAGCTCGAGTGTGTTCTTTGAATTTAACGATGGAAATTCAAGTTGAACAAAGACTTCGTCTTAAAAGGAAGGAATTGTGGGACAACAAGTCATGGTTCTTGCATCACGATAATGCACCAGCTCACACATCACGTCTTGTTCGCGATTATTTGAACAAAAATAATGTTAATATCGTTCCGCAAGCACCGTATTCGCCTGATATGGCTCCATGTGACTTTTTCCTGTTTCCCAAGCTCAAGTTGCCGCTCCGTGGAAAACATTTTGAGACAATTGAAGTCATAAAAGAGAATTCGAAGAACACACCCGAGCTTGACTTGTTTACAGTAGCATAGAAAACAAACTATGTGACATATCACGCTGAAATTTGCCATGTAAGCTTATAACAGTCCTACCAAAAAACAAAACATTTATTTTTGCCATCTGCCATCCGCGGGCCGTTTTATTGATAACGTCTCGTTCATATTTGAGCAGAAGGTAAGTCCGCGTTGTGCTGATAGCGAGAATCAGATAGCCTCAGGAGCTTTGCTACCATTGTAATTCGTGTAACAAACACATTTCTTGTCTATTCATTGGTACGGCTAAAAGTTACTGATAAATTCCAATCCTATATTTTTATTTACTTACTGCTGCCCTGATCTCCTTGTGGAGCAAGGTTGTGGTTTCGTTCATCATGTTGACATTTCTGCATGAATAGCGAGCCACTTATTCAAGACCGACACCCGCTACAGTCGCACCTAACATGCTGAACAGACGTTGAGGCTTAGAATGTTGTTTAACGAAGTTTACCTTCTTCGGGCTTGTTTGGTCCGCGGGAGATTTTTAATTTCTCTCCTACCACTCATATCTGGGAAACATTCGCTATTCGTCACCTGCAACGCGCCCTGTAGGGGTACAGCAATCCGCCGATCATACAGGAGAGGACTTAAGAATCTTAATGGTGCCTTAGTGCCAGTCTTGCAGATGATTCTTCTCGCCAACAATTACTTCTTTGGACTGGTAGAAACTTTATAGGTCTCTCATCAAGACTGTCCTTTTGCATGACGCAAAAGGACGAAAAATGCCAGTGTCAGGTAAGGCAGTCCTCGAAGTTTTCGAAATAAAAATTATATGAAAGATTTATATTATAGACTTCTGCGCATTGGCGACTGTGGATGATGGAACGATGGTGGCGGAAAAAGAGGAAGAAAACTCCGGCAATTTTGTTGAACGACGAGCTCTATGAGCATTACGTAGATATATTATAGTGCAGCAAACAAAGATCTAGCGGATCTGAGCGGAGGAAGATGTCATCTAATTTCATTACGCGTTTCTAAATGACGTCGGCTAGCTGGGAGAAAAACCCAACCAAAAAACACTGTTGGACTCAAAAAATGATAGCTTAGCCGATTACTCGGGAAAGACCAATCAAGAAGATGAAGAAGAAAAGTTATAGGCTAAGTTAGGTTGCACTGGTTGACTTGTAGTCACGCATAGACCGCTTCGGTGTATAGTAATACCAGATGGAGTTCATTAGTTATGTGTTTTGTGTTTCGAAGTAGTCGACCCGCATAGTGTCTGTCATAGTGTCTGTTTCTGTTGCTAATTTAAGGAGATGTTTCCAACTTACTGCTGAGATATCTTCCAATTCATCATGGGGCCCTCAGCTATTCAAAATTCCTAATAACGTAGGACATCCAAATAGAGATGGTCTACAGTTTCCCTCGAGCTCTGCTCTTTATATTTTATTCCTAGGCTACGTCCCGTCAGCACGCCTATCACAGTTCTACAGTCCCTTCGTGTTAGTGATAGCATAAATCGAGTACGACTGTGATAGTTATGCTTACACAGGATCTTAGCATTCCTGCAAATGGACAAGCTCTCCCATCTTGACTTGAATTATCTGATCATGTTTGTATCTAGTTTGCTGTATATTATTCGTAATAACTTTGGTATCTCCTTGATAAAGTCCAAGATAGAAAACAAAAACGGGGTCTTTCGCTATATCGGCTACTATCTCGTTCCATTCAATGTCCTGATGGCATGGAACCTAATAGAAATGTAGCTTTCAATTCGCTGCCTACCTTTCTACTGCCTCCTAATTTTGAAGAACGATCTTGGACGTTATACTAAACGATGTAATTGCTTTAGTGGCTGCCTAAATAACAATGTAACAGTTAAATTTGGTGTTGGTCCTAGCAGTATCACAATCTAGGTCTGCTGCCTTTCCAATTGCGAAAACCTCAGCCGGGAATACACTGCAATGATTTGGAAGCTAATACAACTTCCTTGAGGACAGTATTTCCCACTAGTCAATTTAGATCCGTCTGTAATAAAGTTAAGTGCATTGCGTTTATAGCCTTTACGCCATCCTTCGTTTTCGATAGTAAAGAGGAAGAGTTATAACTCACCACTAGTTTTAACAACCATGTGGACAAACTCACCGTTACCAGTAACTGTTTTGTGGAAGATGCTGGCAGACAATGAGGTAGAATTTGTTTTTAACAGGATGTCGCGACGTCCAACACAGCCAATCTTAGATTCAATCATTCTTCGTGAAAAGTCGAAAGTAGGCGAAAAGTCAGCCGAGTGTTGGTGATGTCAAAAGGCTACAAAAAGTCTCCGTTTTGATTCAAATCGACTATTTTGTTGGGCCGCCGAAAGGATGAATGTTGTACCAACCATTTAACAATTGAAACCTGAAATCGAAATTGACATTGCTGAGATAAATGCCGAAATGAGCGAAACTGCACTAAGAAATCGGGTTGACAGAATGGGATAGTGTAAAGCCAAACGAGGAGATTATTTCAATGAAATTGTGCGCCTTGCTCAATGCCAAGGTTGAGGTTAGGTAATGTTGTCTGCTCTATAAAAAGATCTCGCTTAGACCTCTAAGGTGAGTTGTGTTACCAGTGCTGCACCTATGTTTGGAGTCGAATTATTATTTTAAGTAATTCGTGATGCACGTCTTCGCGAGTTTTAGCATGTCGTTTAGCCTTTTGTCAGCAATATCCATCAAGGATGAAAAATATTCTGATCCTAAGCACATTTGTCGGGTCCTAGAAGGAGCAGGACAAAGGCAAAGTCCTAGCATTCGCTTCCTTGCATGTGTTACATGCATCACTATGGACTAATCCCATTTTGGCTGCGTGATGTGGTGTGAGACGGTGTCCCGTCGGACTCCTACGAATGTTTTGCAATCTTTTCTCGAGGGTGATAAAATAAAGTTTGTAATTTTTGTATTCCAAGTCATTTGCATAATTTTGGCATTTTTGTGCGAGATTGAGCGTTCCCATATCGACTGCGTTTCCAGAGTTAGTTTTTCATTTAGTTCCGTTTTCAGAAAGGAGAGTGATAGGTATATTTCTGCCGTGCTCAATCTCGGCAAGCGAATACTTGCCTTAGCGAGCTCATCGGCTCTCTCATTTCCTAATATTCCTTTGTATCTTGCTATTCAGTAATTCAGAGTTCATCGTTGAACACAGTTCGAGTTAGTCCAATATTAAGGTTTACTATTTCCAATAAATAAAGAAATCATTAAAAAATATTTATGCTCTTTTATTTATAGCCGAGTTAAATTAAATTCCCAACGTTGCATGGGCCACATTTTATCTGAGAAATTCTTTCTACTAGTATTTGGATATCCAAATGTTGCTGGAGCCTATTCAAACTCAAGTGTTGACTTGAAAAATGTCGACTGTGAGGTCTTTATAAATTTAATTTAATTTTATAAATGACAACCTCATCGACAGGATTTAATTTCCTTATCGGATTACCCATGTTTTCAGAGGCTGCTACTGGCAACAATAAAGACGCCAATGAGCACTTGACACAAGAGGACGACAGTTCCATTTGTCACCAAAAGTGCTGATGACAAATTATTCAAAAAAAGGGCAAGAAAAAATCAACAACTTGATAGAATTTACCTTTCGTTAAATTTCCTTTCAATTTCCAAGGATTTTTGTTTTCGTAGGATTTCTGCGCCGCCAACTTACAACGAATGTAATGCTAAGTAAACATATCAATTACGCTGGTACACATATTCGACGCAAACAGGTACACGAATACTTGCATATGTGTACATATTGAAGTAGTCTATTGAAAATTGACTTTCGAATTTGCTACCTAAGGATTAATTCCATCGCAGATATGATCCTTGTGCGAGTGAGTCTGCAAGTGAAAGTGTGGAAGGTGAGAGAAATGCGCCTTCTGGGAAGATGGTTTCGTTGTCAAGTGTTTAGGACAATAGACAAGTGGGTACGTATGTGTGCTGGTATGTGTGCGTGTACGCAAAGGATCTGTATGCATTTGGAGTGTATCAGCGTCTTTTGGCACTTTTGATTAAGTAGTCTTTGGCTTGCTTGCTTGGATATAATTTCACTACCGTAAAATCAGACGCACACACACACACACAAGGCATACCTGCAGTCTCTTAGCAGATTTCGCCACCCTGTTGAGCTGCTCTGTACAACCTGTTGACACATTCAGGGATTTATGAGAATTTTATGCATCCACTCATATCAAAGATCAAATGTCCGTTTGTGTGTATTCGATTTTAAGCATTTTTAAAAACTCCTACGAGAGCACATTTCGAAATGTTCCCAAGCATTTTATTTATTTCTTCTGACTAAGCTTGGCAAGTATTGTTCGATTTTACGTTCTTTTTTTGTTTCTGAATATCTGATTGTACCTGTCACCATTTGACTACTCCAATTGCCCTCAATCTCCACACTGCCCTTCTCCCTCGTTTGCTTTGCGTGCGCAAATTATTTTGGCACTTTGCCGCCGCCGCTGCAAATTTGAATGCTTCACCACGGCACTCGTACGTCGTTCAGATTGTGGCGCTTTTGGGAATTTCATCGCTGGTAGTAGACATGAACAGATACTTGTACCGATTGCCGTTGATCCTTATGGCAAATTCGTGCGATGTGCACGCGCACCTTTCTGGTCTGTTGTGGTTGTTTTTCTCGCATTGCAATTTTACTTTTTGGTAATTCACCAAACAACACAGCCGAGCACACGAAGCGTGTCATCCATCCATCCAATATACAGCTGGCTGCATTTTGTGTCCGTCCATTGCTTATTCCATTCATTCAAACTTTTCACCGACTTTGGTCTGATGCGAGTACCTATATATGTATGTGTGTATGTGTGTGTGTGCATTCGTCTGTCCGGCATTTCGCCGCAATCAAAGTGATATGAAAATTGCCCTCCGGTTAAGTTGTGAATCTGTTTGTGGCTGTGTGTGTGCGTTTATTGTTCGTAGTTTAATTTGCTTTATTGTTGTTTTATTTGCGCAAAGCAAAGGTTAAATGCGCGCATTACAGCAATTGGCGCGACGCGTAGCGGCGTTTGCCCCCATTGGTACGTGCAACTTGGGGTAATGCTGTTGATCGGTCATCCGTCAGTTCGCTTTGGACGCTTTGTCTGTTGTCCCTAATAAGGCCTTTAATTCGATTTACCCTCTATTTTTTGGGTTTTCACTATTATTACTATTGGTTTTTTGAATGCACTTCGTATTGTTGTTGTTCTTTTTGTTGCTGTTGGCCAAGTCAAGCAGTTCATTATTGTTGGTATGTACGAGTACGTACGACCTCGCGCTTATTTTAACCTAATTAAATGTAATTTGGTACTTCCTTTTCAGCCAAAAACTTTACTGAGAGGAGTATCTCACCGACTGTGCGGCTAAAATGGAATTGATTAAAATGCAACTGAATGCGAGATGAGTACGAAAAAATCTCAAATGAAATGCATTTTTAAAATATTTTGCTTTTAAAATTATTTTACATACCAAAAAAAAAAGAAGTTGTCTGTAAAGTCGGTTTACTGACGATAGTTTAACGTGACAACGTCATAAGAAAATACTGATGTAATGGTTGCAATTTTCAAAACAAAATTTTAATTTTATTTGTTTGATAGATATTTTGTATGGATATAGAGGAGGAGGTAAATGGAATTGCAATGGAATAGGTCAAGTTACATTTACACAAACGTGAAAAATGACGAAACATTTATCAAATTCATGAAAGATATGTTCAATTGCGATTGTGCATCACCCGTTAATAAGTCAACAACACTAAGGGGCAACATCATCGATTTGCCTTTTTCAAGACACTTTACACTCGAAACACTCCCTTTCATTTACTACTTTTCCTATCATCGTCCTATTCTCAACAGAGAAATGGTTCATTACCATGCACACAGGAGAAGGCATATGCAAATACAAGTATGTATGTGAATTTATATACAAATGCGCATATACATACATATACATACATATATATGCTCACTCAAGTAGGACAGAGCCAGATGTCGAACGTTGCCGAATGCGGGGGCCGATTGTGCTCTTTGTCGTTCGTTCCGCGCTTTCGCTTGCAGTTCATGCAAGGTAACGGCGCATGAGCAAGGTAACGACGAATGACCAAGGTAACGACACATTTTTTCGTGCGTGCAGCCGGCTAAATCGAATTATAAGACGTTATCACGTCAAAATCCGAGAGAAATATTGAGATCGTACTTTTTACCGAGGTCGGATCTCAGCTCTTATGTCCAGGTTTTGGGTTTAGTTTAACATGAAGAACTATACAATACACATAGAAGTTTTGAAAACTCCTTACTGACATTAGAAGCTTTTTGTGGAAATGCTTTAAAATCTTGCTATTTCACGCCGCGGCGATGTGAATCGACCAAGCAGTTTATACTATCAGGTATTGTTATTTGAGGTTATTCGGAATGAGAGGTTTATGCTAATAACGTAATAACAAATCCTTAACTGAAAACCGAGGTTTGATGCGCCATTTTTAAAACTGAACCGGTAGGCTTTACTCATCAAAAAAATCGTCAAAAGGACCAAAGCTACCAGATGTCATCACACGAATATTACATTGGACGAAGGTTACCTTGCGCCCTATAATGAAAATACAGTGAAATCAATTTATAATTTTTCAAGATTCTCCTTGAAAGCCAAAACACTTCTGCATTCGCTTGAACTAATTTTCAAAGTACTTTTGCACTCACAAGCCGATACCTCCAGGACGAGCTGTTGAAAGTCCTCAACAACTTCTTCATTCATTGAAAAACGTTGACCTCGTATTTTATTTTTCGTGTTCGGGGACAAAAACAAAACATTAGGTGCCAAATCAGGGCTGTAAGACTGTTGACCCATTAATTCGAAGTTTTGAGTGCTCAAAAACTCGTGGGTCGCTACGTGAACTTCCATCGGCATGGTGAAAAATGACTCATCTTCGACTGTTGGCTTCTTTAATTCTCCGATAACTTCTGGTAGTGTAATCAGAAGTGTGCAAACAACCGATTGCGTACCACTCGTAATTGGCTGTTTTAAATTCGTTTAGCGACACAGCTGCAAAATTACCAGGTGTAAAAACAGGTGACCATTTGCTTTGAGTTGCTTCTTCTGCAAACAACATTTGTTGGATTAAGCTCGCCTTGAAACACCAGTGCCGTCCATTGCTATTTTTTTTGCGGCTCGTATGCATAGATTCATGATTCATCATCTGTTAAGATGTCACGGGCATACTTTGAACTACCACGGACTAATTTCTTCAACATTTCTTTACACCAATCGAACGAGCATATTTTTGGGCAATTTTCAAATTATGCGGGAGTAGAACAAATCTTCTTGACGACCAAATGTTTATGGAATATTGAATGCATCCTGATACCACTAATGCCGAAGGATGCCTCTATCTCGCGATATGTTACATGACGACCTTGCTTTGTCAATTGACGCACAGAATCGATTGTTTCTGGCCCAATAACCGTTTTTAGAGTGCTTTCACGAAATTAATCCTGCAAGGATCGAGTCCAAGGAGGGGCCTTTCTTTTCTTCTACTACCACCAGCTGGTATCACATTGAATACATTCAGAGCCGGAGCGCTGCGCTATGCCTATGTCGCCGTAAAGCTCATACAACCTATTGTTCCACCGCTTGCTATACTCGCCGTCGCCAACATGTACAGGTCCAAAAATGTTCTGCAGAATTTTTTTCTCAAGTACTCCAAGGGTCGCCTCATGACGAGATACTTATAAGTTTTGCTCGTCGAGAGATGACTTTAGTACCCAATAACCTACTTAGTCCAACAGCACTTGTTGGCAAGAAAGATTCTCTTTTGGATATCAAAGCTGATGACAGGAGGTGCTTCGTTTTATTCTCGTTCAATACCAGACAAATTTGCTTTGGTTCTTTGTCCAGTTTGCAAAAGGCAGAACAAACAGTGCGGTTGTTAAGGCCAACGATATCAAAATCAGCAATTGTACGCTCTTATAAAAAATTGAGCCTGGGCGATTAATATCTGCGGCTCGCACGATCTTTTCCAACATCAGGTTAAAGAAAGTCACACTACAGCGAGCCACCCTGTCTGAAACCTCACTTGGTTCCGTATAAGTTTTGCCGGATACCAAATTCAGACATAACTGCATGTAGGCAACTCCTTTTCATGCTGTGGAATGAGGAAGTCTTTTCCAGGTCTAAAGTCACTCTGATAAGATCCAATTAGATGGTTGATTCATTATCGCTATTATCACCTCGTCATAGTCAGGTAGCGGATCCCGTCGTCAATAATTTGGGTATCGGGATCTTCCCATTCTCTGTGATGTGTACAGTTGTCACTATTTAGCTCGCATGAAAATTATCAGCGAACATACCTATACTGATGCTACTATGCGATAAACGTCAGCGACCGTTAGATGCTTTACGTAAAACTTAATGAATGCAGTAGCTCTCGCTTCTGTGAACAAATTGTATAGCTACAGCTTTCGTTCATATTGGAATTGTTAATTTGCTTTACCGGAAAACGACATGTTGCAAAAGTTCACATGAAACTTTGGAAAACCACTTCTGAAACTAATGTCACTGAGCAACAACATGGTTTGGCAACGGTTTATAGTAAAGGGGGCAATACAGATATCGATGTTGAAGGTTGTTCAGCGGCACTTTGTGCTACTGCAGCAATATTCTCAATAGAACGTCGAGTTCTTGGTCTGCTACCCCTTTTTTCTATGCTGGGCAGTACCAGTTTCTTGAATCTTTCTTGTCAACCTTTGAATTGTCGATTGATGAATTATCGGATGATTATTTCCACCGAAAAATCACGAATTTTGCGATAGGTTGTTCTTAAAGATCGACCATTTTCATAATAAGTTTCAATAACTTTGACGCGTCGTTCTACCGTGTAAAATTGTGCATCTGTCCACTTGACAAATGTCAAAGATGACATAAAAAAAGTTAACATTAACGTTATTTACTACTGGCATCTGAGCATCACTTTTGAAAGACCATATGCAGATATGTATGTTTGTAAGTACGAATGTTTTTCGTTTTTAATTTAAGATATATTTTTAGGTACCTGCACTCGTACAAATTTAAATTCTACGCACATAAATTATTTTTACAATACCAACATTAATCCAATATGGCATTTTACGAGACTTCTTGCCGCAACGAATCGCTCGTAGTGGAATCGGAAGTAAATCTCATATACATGTCAGACAAATTATTATTACTATTTTGATAGGCACTTAAAATGAAAATAAAAAATAATAGCTTTTGATTGTAACCATTTCTTTTCTATCGAAGATCGAGCATCTAACCACATCCTTCTTGTCTAAGCCCATTCGCTTCGGAAACAATAGCCAAGACTTGGAAGCCGTGTAATAATGACAGTGGATGAGTTGGCTAAAATGTATGGCTGGGAAGAAAGCGAAAGGAGGAAAAAAGATCAATAAGAAGATGGAGATGCAATAATCGCTTGAGAAAAATCAGAGGATCCTTGTGACTGTAAAGGTACAAGTTAAACAAGCAACAGCCACTGAAGTAGGCAGTGTCGTTAGGACATAGGCGGTTCTGCGAGATATCTGTATACTCAACACATGCACACACACACAAACACATACATACGTAGTCACACGCAATTGGTAACAGGTGGCGCGGAAGCTGATCAATCGAAGGCAGAAATGCACCAACGAAACGCGCAGTTTACGCACAGTTGTAGGCAGAGGCTGGGCGTAAAAACTGAATAAAAAAATTTTAAATAAAAAATATATAAAAAAATTAAGAATACAATGCCATAACAAGTGAACAATTTTAATATGATTTTTCATCTCCACTTTTACACAAACTCGTATGAATCGGATAGTCTGCATGTGTATGAATATGTTGGTGCTCGCAATCGCTGCTGGTGATCGGCCAACGTAGAAGGATCACTTCCGATTGCACAGCAGGAAAAGTGTGAGAACATTTTGCTATTCGCGCGGCAGAAATAACAAAATAATGAAAAAATATTATGAAAAAAATATAAACAGGCAGCCTCTAAAACTAATTACTCACAATGCGCCAGCCTAAATGCGAACAAAGGAAATTAAAGGATACAAAACAGTTAGATGGCGGATTGAAAAATGAGCGCTGCGACGCATTTGCAGCCGCAAGGGTTGAGTTTGGTGGTAAAAGGGGTTTTCTTCAAGACGAAGGGATAGAAAAAGACCGTAATAAATGAATTAATGCTGAAGGAATTAGTTTCCGTTTGGTTTTGATGAATGAAAAAAAATATATATATATCAAAGAAAAAACAACAGAAACAACATTTACCTATGCTTAGTTGAAAGGAAGCAAGCACACGTGGTCAAGATTCACTTTTTCGTATAAGTTGAAATGAATTAGAAGTGCAACAAAAAATCTGTTTGAAAATGAAATTGAGCGTTTAATTTTTTTATAGCACACAGCTTACAATAATTCATTGAAATCACATTAAGCCGCGCGGAATGTGCCGAGCAAACAGTCGTGGTTTGAGTGCAATAAGAAGGTGTTGCAAATATTTGAAGTGCACTGGCATTGTTTACGCCACACAAACACACACACACATACACACTCATGTACTAACACAATGGAAGCCAGCGTTTTGCTCCTCAATCGCTTTTACACTGCTGCGCATGCGCACCTTCAACGTTGTTCCTTCAAACGATTCATTCACGTGGCTGCCGCATTTTTAAAGTTCCTTCCTTCGCCTGAGTAACCACTTTTTCAAAACGTTTTTTCATTGTGCTGTGTTCTTTTGATTTAAAAAGAAAAAAATTGTTTACAATGTAAAAATTTCGCTGAATGGAAAGTGTTTCTTTGAAATTGTAAGGATCGTGCCACTTGAGAAGCATAAATCGCCACAATAAAGCAAGCGATACAATTAACAAATTTCTCTTACAATTTAGCACCAATTCAATTTTTATTAAATACTCGTAAATTGTTTGGCCTTCAATGCTATGTGTGTTTCATGGTTCTTGTCGCTTATGTGTTAGTTTGATGAACTGTGAAACTATAAATGAATCGAGTTTGCTTTACAGGTTGATTCAGAGCAAGGAAGTGAACCTTTGTACGTACATATATAGCTTTCCAACTGAAGTGAATCAGCCCTTTCACTGAATCCATCTATTCATGTTTTCTATGATTTTCGTAGAATCCACGAAGATGGTATCACTGAGCAGCTATGAACGTAAATTCGAAATACGTAAAGTCGTATCATTGAATGAAGTCGCAGTTTTCGGTACATATTTTTTACCACAACTATTTGCTGGAGGAGAAACGACAAAAAAGCGCGTAATTCAAGTGAAATATATATAAAAATTCCAAAGTGGCAATATATGCATATTTTTAATACAATATTATGTTTATTAAATTTAAATAGTTTGGGGAAAAAGAAATTCATTATTTTCTCGATAGATGGATGTAGTGTTCGATATCTCGTAAAATATCGATCACACAATTTAAAGTTTTTACTCGTTGTCAAGGTGACATTTCAAACTAAAAAAATTCGTTTGCTGTTTTTGTTTGTTCCATTCGGTTGTGAGTTACAGGGTGTTAGTAATGGAAGTCGTGAAAGAGAAAATTCGGCACTTTTTATAGTTTTGCTTTGATAAAGGCGAAAATGCAAGCCTGAAATCGTGAATGGCGTTTAAGATGGCCATACTTTAACAGTTCATGCATTTTTGACGTTAAAGAAAATGTCGAAAATTTTATTGACATCACAGAAATAATCGAGGTTGACCGGCAAAAATAATGAATTTATATTTCCCCAACCTAATACATATATGGCGGCCGCCGTAGCCGAATGGGTTGGTGTGTGACTACCATTCGTAATTCACAGAGAGAACGTTGGTTCGAATCTCGCTGAAACACCAAAATTAAGAAAAACATTTTTCTAATAGCGGTCGCCCCTCGGCAGGCAATGGTAAACCTCCGAGTGTATTGCTGCCATGAAAAAGCTCCTCATAAAAATATCTGCCGTTCGGAGTCGGCTTAAAACTGTAGGTCCCTCCATTTGTGGAACAACATCAAGACGCACACCACAAATAGGAGGAGGACCTCGGCCAAACACCCAAAAAGGGTGTACGCGCCCATTATATATATATACAGGGTCCGCCATATAACTTTACGGAATTAAAAATGCTATAAAAAAGAAACTACTCAATATTTTTTTTATTTTAAAGTACAATCCTTCCGGTTAATAATGGAATACAACTTCATTCATATGGCTGCCGGTCGCATACGATCGGTCCAATTTTTCAACACATTTTCGATTGTATGCGGCTGTATTTGAGCTATGACATCGCGTATGTTGGTCTTCAGTGCATCAATTGTTGCTGGTTTGTTGGCATAACACTGGTTTTTGACGGCACCCCAAAGATAATAATCCAACGGAGTCAAATCGCAGCTCCGAGGCGGCCAAACGATATCCGAATTCGGCTGATAATGCGATCTTCGAAGACAGTGCGCAAAAGATTGAACGTAGCATTCGCTGTGTGGCAAGTAGCGCCATCTTCTTGGAACCAAATGTCACCAATATCCTCCTCTTCAATTTCTCGGAACAAAAATTCGTTCAACATGGCCCGGTAACGCTCTCCATTGACGGTTACGGACACTCCTCGCTCATTTTCGAAGAAAAATGGACCAATGATGCCTCTCGACCAAAATCCGCACCAAACAGTGACTCGTTGTGAATGCATCGGCTTTTCTTCGAGTGCGTGTGAGTTTTTTGAGTCCCAAATGCGGCAATTTTGCTTGTTAACATAACCGCCGAGATGGAAATGAGCTTCATCCGAAAAGACGATTTTTCGGTAAAAGTCTTCATCTTCTTCAACTCGATCCCAAGCCCATGAAGCGAAGCGAGAACGCAGCTGCCGAACCAATTGGACTTTGTACGGCGTCATACCAAGGTCTTTACGCAAAATTCGTCTCAATGATGTCTCCGAAATGTCCAATTGTTGAGAACGACAGTGAACTGATGTTCCTGGTGATTCCCGAACACTCTCGACCACAGCAGCAATATTTTCGGGTGTACGCACGGTTTTTGGTCGGTCACGCGTTGGTTTGTCAATAAGCAACCCAGTTTCTCTTACTTTTTTCGCAAAGTAACGCACATACGCTTCATTCTGTGTTTTTTTCTTCCCATTGCCGTACGTAATTTTCGTACACATTCTGCAACATTACCATGATTTTCAAAGTAATGTCGCAATATTTCCCAGCGTTCTTTGAGCGTATACACAACCATTTTCGTTCAGCGGAAGAATAAAACTAATTTTCTGTCAAATCAGATGACAGCTAAGTGTTACCATTCTTCAAATAATACCTAGTTCAAATCCGTAACGATAGATGGCGGGCCCTGTACATGTATATATATATATATATATATATATAATACATATATATTCTGTGAACCCCATTTTTTAGTCCGTTTTAGCGTACAACGTTCACGACCCTCGCACCCTCGAGGGAAAAGAGTGGGAACGGGACGAGGTAAGACAGGGCTAGTCCATCCATGTATACACAGATGGCTCAAAGCTCGAGGATAAGGTGAGCGAAGGTGTATATTCTGAGTATCTGGGGATCTCCTTCAGTTTTCGGCTTCCCGGACACTGTAGTGTCTTTCAGGCTGAACTGATGGCAACAATGAAAGCCGTGACTCTGGTACAGCGTGATGCGATAGCTACATTTTCACTGATAGCCAGGCGGCGATAAAATCCCTCACAAAGCAGTCGACAACCTTCAAGGTAGCCATGAAATGCCGCGTATCTCTTAACAAGATGGCTGAGTCATATTACCTAATGATTACATGGGTTACTGGCCATTGTGACATTGAGGAGAAGTGAAGAATCGACGAACTAGCGAAAATCGGTATCAAATTGACTGATGAGTACATGATATTGGTATACCTTTGCAAACATGTAAACTACTTAACCTCGAACAAATTGTAAGAGTAGCGAATGAAAGATGACGTAATGGAGCCACTTGCAAAATCGCCCGACTCTCAATGCTAAACGCACGGAACTTCTACTAAGAAGAGATAAACACAGTCTTAACACACTGATTTTAGTTATTACGGGGCACTGCCTAATCGGTAGGCACGCCCAGAGAATGGTTGTACAAACATATAACTTCTGCAGAAGTTGTCTAGACGAGGAAGAGGAAGCGACGATCCCGCACCTTCTGTGCCACTGTCCTGCTCTATCCAGACGTGAACTCGCCATTTTGGGTAGACAATCTTTTAATGAATTGGAAGATCTGGGCTCTGTCGGAATTAAGGATCTTACAAAATTTTTGAAAAGAACACATTGGCTTTAGAAGGGATAAGGGCTAGTTCCGCACGCGGCATCACAATGGGCCATGAGCCTGAGTGTGACTCACAGTGGACAACCATTCACCCTAACCTAACCTAACCTGACCTAACCTAGTGTGTATCGGCCTTACCTCGCCAATGAAAAGTTGGATTTAATCTCATAACTCTTGCATCTATTGCCCTGTCTCTGGATGGCTGTCGTGACATTTATCCTTAACGATGCCATACAAAAATTAGTCTAATGAAGTGAAATTGCTGCTTCCAATAATTTTAAGATTTCCCAACTATGTACAAACGAAAAGCTTCCCATTCTGTAAACTTCTAATAATAAACTAAATTTGTGACATATCACCGATGCTATTTTAGCTGTCAAAGTAAAACAAAATCGATAGCTTATATTCCACACGCTAGCTGAACCACCCTGTACCTACAGTTTAATAAGAGAATGTTGTTGCAGAAAATCAACGTTCTATCGAGTAAGTCTAGAGTAATTGAAAATTGAATATCTGGCAAATGGGCAGCGCGGTAACTTAATTTAGAAACTTGAAGAGTTATAGATTTTTGATTTGTAGGTTACGTTTCTAAGTGCTTCTTAAGTGATAAATAGAAATAATGAGACTCAAAACAAAGAATGAAAGTAGAAAGTATTCAATGACACACCGAATAGTCGGCTCTAAGTTTCTCTGTAAATCACGTCCTTACACTTGACTTGATAACCGGACTTAACATTCGAATTCACGCTCGTATTCAGTCTTGGTTTTCCACTTACTTTTGCTTCGTCTTTCCATTCTTTTCGTTTGTTTATTTTATGATATTAGTAATCATGGCCTTTGAGAAGGCGTAATCTTGTATTCCATCACTCTTGTGCATAATTTCATTTTATAATTTTACTTTTGTAAAATATCAGTGGCATCCAATTCTCTCACTGCACTCAATTGACATAAGGCCATAACTTAACCTTGGTAATATAAAATCTACAGTTCCTTAAGTTTCTTGCGGTACGCTGAGTTTCAACTAATGGCTCAAATTAAACGAAGTCCCACGTAATTGTGGTAAATATTTCATAATCGCAATAACCAACCGTGAAATATCCGCATACGAGTATAAGCACATAAATACGAAATTCAATGCAAAAACTCAAAAATCTACGTAATCCTATTACATTTGCGCAGCCAACGATAATCGGGTAGACAAAACAAAGCGCAAACAAGATCATCATCAGTAAACGCCCATTGACGAACCCAGAAACCAGCAGAAAACCACCGCAGAATGTCGATTGTCAATGTAGCGCCTACTGTGTCATTGTGTTTGCCTCCTAAGGGTGCACTCGCCAGCCTCTGTCTATTGTGCGGCAGCCTTTGAAATGCTCACATTACGAGCGTAAGCTGGTGACCTAAGACAATATCTCTCTTCCTCGCCAGCTCATTTACGATCGCATCACTAGATTTGCTAATATTAAGGGCACAACTCCTTGATGCTTATCGCTGTTGCGATCGGTGTTGTCAAAGATGTTCCGAAGCGACAGGTAATCCAGTTGGCGCCTGTTGTTGTGCAAACAAATTTATGTGACTTGAGATTTTATACACTTGTACACATACATACATACATCCATACAAACATACTTGTAAGTGGTGTTGTTAACAAGTGTAACGATTATGCGTAAGGATTTCATTATAACAAAGCGAACTGCGAGATCCTTTTTCGATCTTAACTGATTGATTTTAAATGGCTTGATGGAGCCCTGGAACTGGGTTGTTGGTGAAAAATTATATGCAATTAGTTATGCACAATTTTTTGTTTAAAGTATTTTAAATTTAGTGTTTTTTATTTTGATCGCTCTGGTTTGATAAATTAGTGAAAATCAGTGAGAGTTCAGTACAGCATTGGATAGTTGATAGAACAAATATCACAGAAGGAAGAACAATTTTTTCATTTGATTGAGGGTCAGAGTTCTTTTTTATCCATGTTTGCATGTCAGATCGAAGATCTTAATTTGAAGATAGCAACGATTGTTGCAGAATATTTTGAAATTGAGTAAAAAAAGAGGATAGCTGCGATATATTAAAAATAACTAGACTACCAGCAAGAGACTATTTATAACATTCTATAACACTTTCGCTTTATTTTCTGGGAATGGATGAAACAAAAAATTTTCTGCAAGTTTGGGTTGTATATAGAAGGCAATTTTTCAGTTTTCCCAGGTTGACGATTTTAAGTCTTTTTTTCGTTTTGAAGTTGGTGATCATGAACGAGTATTTGAAACAATTCAAATTAATTTGAACGCAAATATTTTTACCACAAAAAGTTGTTTTGGAGCTTACGGGCACGTTGTATCTGAATCTGCAATTTATTTTTACTACCAATGACCGTTAAAAGGCACTTCGGTGTAAAAAGCATGAGAAAATCCGGATCTCTAACGCACGCGAAGTGAGCAGTTCTGGGACTTCGTTTGACTTTTATATTTTGCGTAAAATCTCTTTGTAGTATACCTAAGTACTTGAAAATAGTTCGCATGATTTGCCAGTATGTTGAAGGCAATCCATATACACATACGAGGGTTGCCTTTTATATTTTACACCTTTGCAACACTACGTGTGTGATATTTTTATGGAAAAGTTTGGCATTTTTTTATATAACCTTTTCTCTTCTAAGCTTTATTTGTACTCTTTTCAGTAAGTTGTAAAATTCATGTCGCCGAAGAGATGGAATTAACTCGTGACAATTTTCGTGCGAAATTTATTACGATTTTCCATGAGGATAATTTTTTCATTTTACATTCTTTTTGTTCATAAAATGTTAATACAATATAATCCTTTAAAATATGTCAAAAAATTTGTAGAACGTAAATTTAAGTATTTCTTATATTATAGATAGTCAAATGTGATGACTCTATTCTTTGCGTTCGAGCGCTGGGAGAGGTATAGTTATGTATTCAAACATTAGACGCGTTTTTCTCAAAACTATATTTTTCGAATTGGCGTACACGATAACTCGAAAAG